>NC_141466.1:121725454-122439204 GCF_009769465.1 Tauraco erythrolophus | reverse complement strand
GGAGCCTCCTGGGCTCTGCCAGGGTTTGCTTCTGGTGGACACAGAGATCCTCCAGCGCCCATTGGGGTCAGGATCATGGCTGACAGGTGAATCAATTTCCTCCTCACTTGGGGTTGGCTAAACAGCCTCTGTATTTGTGCTTCTGTGAGGCTGGAGAATAACCTCACCCAAGCATGGGCAAAAGGCAAAACCATTGTCCTGAGTGGTTTGGGCATCTCCGCAGAGGCTACCCCAGTTTTAAAGAACTTTAGAAAAAAAAACCCCAAAGCCACATTTTGAGATCTTTGGTCAAATCGGATTGAACAGTGGGGGGAAATGCGAACCCAAGCTCATTTAGTCCTGCACAACAGGAGGCTTCAGGTCCATGATCGGCAGGACTTGGTGCGGCTCTTGAGTATCTCCAGCATGTAGCTCCAAATCTTTTACATCGTGATGGACTACTATTGCCCCACCAGCACAGTGCAAGACCTCCTTGAGAAATGCATATTCCCTCCCAAACCACCTGGTTTCTTTTCCTCTGCTCTCCATGTCTCACACTGAGAACTGGATTCCTAATCAGGGTGCAGAGGCTAAGATCTCTAGCAATGACAATAATAATAAAACTAGGAATATCAGTTTTTTTTAATGCTGTGATCCTTAGAATCCTTTCATTGCTGCTGCTGTCTGTTGCCCGCTGCCCCTTAATTTACCCAGATACCTATAGGAAAGGAGTCTGAGAGTATCCTATAGATGCTTTCTCGAGGGGGTCATTTCCTCCCTGCAAGGGAAGGATCCTTACAGCCTCCTTGTGCCCTCCTAGCTTGGTCCTCACCCCCTCGTAGGAAGTATACGCACGCTCACATGATGAAGGAGCAAGTTTCAACTATTTTAGGACCTTGAAATTTCCCTGTTGGCATGGCAACTTTCAACTCCTAACCTCTGACGGAAGCTGCTTAAAATAGAAAATCCAGAAAGCAGGCATAGCGTTCCATGCTTGGCAAGCCTGGCTCCAGCACAGCAGGCAGGGCAGGATCTGGCCTCTTGGAGCCAGAGAAACGCTGGGGCTAAGGAGAACAACGGGTGGGACACCACTGCCCGCTTGCTGCAACTGCAGTTTTTAAAACATCACCTGAATCTTTGAGATCTTTGAGGTCTAAAGGTATCTTTTCTCTGTCGGTCCCTCTTTGCTCAGCAAAGCTTTGTCTCGTTACTCTCAGATGCATCCGCAGCGATTGAACCTCCCTCTTTCCATGGATGCTGGCTCTATCCTAAATATATTTTCCCACAGACCTCCAGGGCTGTCTAGTGCTGTGGGATTGCCATTTTGACAAAGTCTCCCCAACATCTTAGGTTCCATTTTATTACTACTTTTGTTCACTTTGGAAAACCCATTAATTTTTACAACTGTTTTTTCCCAAACCATTTTTTTCCCCAGCTCACACGTAAACAATTGCAATTACACAAGGCCAAGCAGGCATGTGGTGCGTCTCCTCTAATCCCCGCTTAACCTAATTCATTTTCTGTCTAAGAACAAAACTCTGCGAGATTCATTCAAGGATCCTGGATTATGTCTTTCTCAGCCTACAACGCTCACATAGGATTAGGGAACAAAAAAAACCTAGAAGTCGTCGTCAAGCCACTAAACCTGCAACAACCCAAACACCTAGAAAATCCCTTTCCATGCCTGGATTTGAGCTAGGAGCCAGGATGCGCAGGAAGAGCTCCTCCACCGAAACGGCATCGCCAACACAGAGCCCTCAGAGCTATTTTTAGGATACGAATCTTGCTGTTGTATTTTGTTTCTGAGTTTTTTTTTTCTTATTTTCTCCTCTCTGTTACCCAAATTTTTCTGGAGGGTTCAACAAGGTGGGGAGACCGGATGTCTGGGGGGTTTTATTTGGCTTTCTTGTGGGAAAGGTAGGTGATCTGAAACTGGAAGAATAAACCCAATCTTTTAAGTAGGGAAGAAAGGTTTGTTTTGTACAAGCACGATCACTGCTGCTTGTTGTTGCTTCTAGGAGAGCTTGTTGACATTTTTCAATCAAAATGCTTTCCACTCTCCCTCTAATTGATGTTGTCTTCTTTTCTTCCCCCCCCCCCCCCCCCCCGCCTTGAGTTTTGGCAGGTAAATATTATTTAACACATTTTTTTAAAACAGTTTATAAACTTCCACTTCAATATGTTTTTGGAAAGGCAACAAACGTCCAAGCATTTTTCTTCCCTCTCTGCAACTGGGTAGTGAATATTAATATCAGGAAATTCTCTCTTCCCCAGCTTTATTTTAGTCATTCCCATCCCTTTTCAGCACTTTCCTCCCTCCCAAACTTGTCAAAGCTGCTCCAACCAAGGAAGGGGGAACCCTCCAGTTCTCCAGAGAACCCGAAGCACCCCACCGAGTCAACCTGGGCCAGTATCCTTTACTTTCTGGAATAAGAATGGATTTACTTCTTAAAGCGTTCCACTTTTTCCTTTTGCTTCATAATTTGGGATCCACAGACACTTGATTGAGCCACCTCTAATGAGACATCTTTCACAAGAGTCTACTGCAGGCTCTTGGCTCCAGGGGGAAGCAGGAGACAGCTGAGAGAAGTCATCTTCAAGCACAGGGATGAGCTCTGGCCAGGAGTAAACTGAGGATGCTGTCCCCTGCAGTTGTTTCCAGCCTTTCTCGGGTACACGGACTCCCTTAAAAGCTGCCAGTGGAAATGGGGACCCCTGTGTTTTATCCGGCTTGTGTTTCTCCGTTGCTGTTCGCAGATTCCCTTAGAGGAAAACCAGAGATGCCCATTCCCCTGATCAGAGAGAGAAAACCATGGGTTTGCATCTCTTACACATAACGCCAGAGGAGATTTAATGCTTTGTTACCACGAGCGTGCGCTCTTATTTGGCCTAAGAGGCAGCAAATCCCCATTGCCCAAGCAAGGCTCCTTCCGAGCTCTGCTGAGGGCAGGGGAGCTGCTACAGCCTCCAAGGAAGGACCGGGAAGAAGCCAAGATATCAAGAAAAAGCAGCCAAGCTGGGCAGACAGGTACCAGATGCTCACCCAAAGGACCTGTGGATAAGAGAAAAACAGCAAAAGAAATTCCAAAAGAATAATAAGGGAGGGAAAAAATACACTTACAGTCTTGTTTCTAGGCTGCCATGGTGTGAGCCCTGCTGGGCCAACAAATTAGCTGTATGGGAGTGATTTACCGGGATGTGTTCACTCCAAGCATAAGCTTTCCTGCAGCTCTTGAACAGCAAAGTTTATATATTCACATAGTTGCATTTACAGATGGGTCTATCATGTCATTATTAACATAGTCAATCCCAGGAGTTTTCTTCCTTGATTCCCTTGAGGGGGACATGAGTCCTGAGGTGCCCCGGGCAGGAAGCCCATCAAGCATGGAACTGTGGGTGGGTTCCTGCAAGGGTGGGAGGACTACAAAGGGTGCCTGTGCTCCGGCTGCCCGAGCAGTTCCTGCCCAACTATTACAGGAAAGGGCAAGCCCACAAGTCCTGACTCACTCCCCAGCAGAGGAGCTCACGGTCACCCGCACATCCCTCCTGCCCTACCACTCGCCTTTGCTGTGGCTGCCACTGAACAGCTGAGCCTCTCCAACCTCTGCTCCAAGGGAGAGCACCCTCCTTCCCAAAATTCACCTCCTTTGCCTCCTCCTTCTCCTCCCACGCAGCCCCGGTTCCTTCTTCAGGTGCCCCCTCCTCCTTGGCCAAGACCAGAGGTGATGGAGCTCCCTCTGGGCCAGCCCTGGGTTAAGATTAGCCTATTGCTCCCTACTTATGGTGTTAATCTTGCCATATGAGCAAAGATGGAAAAAAATCTTTGAAAATAAATCAAAGTTAAGTATCTAAGCCCCCTCCCTGGTTTTGAGCTTCTCCATTAGCCTCACAGCCTCACCAGCTAATTAAGTGATCACCACATAAACACATTGCTGCAAGCTTTGGCACAATGGATGGTATAGAAACTTTTTTTTGTATATGTACAGAGGAAAGGGGATGGGTAGTGTGAGGAGAAAGGGGAGCAGAGCAGCAGATCTGTTCCAAGGGAGGAAGTTTTTCCCCCGCACCACTTTCGTTCCTGCTTCCCTCCTCCCAGCCCCTCACCAGCCACCAGCTGAAACTCCAACCAGCTTTGAGCACTCACACTCTGTCCAAGGGAACAGAGACCTCCCCTGAGAAGCACAAATGTTGAGATAGAAGCAGAGAAGTGATCTCTTAAAATTATTTTAAAAAGGTCAGCTACTACTTAATTTAGAATAGATTTTCAATGAAAATTGCCTGGGTAGGTTGTACAGAGTACTAGAAAGCCTCTTCCATACCTCAGGGTTAGTCTGGCTATTTAAAATCCCCTCTCTCCCCTCCTCAGATACCCCCCTGATTACTGCTGCTGGCAGGACATCTGCTGGGGAAGGCTGATCCGACAAAGAAGCCAACATAAATCACAGCCGCTAATTGCAAAGCCGTATGTATCTGTCCTTGCCCTTTTGTGCCTTCGCCTTCAATCCACGGCTTGCCCATCCGATCCATCTCCCTGTCATTACTGTTCTTTCGCATCTCTCTGTGCTGCTCTCCGTTACGTTTTGTAGCACAGCCTCTTCTCCGCAATCAGCTTGACTTCTTGTGTCTCCGTCCTTGAGCACCTCTGGCCGCCTTCGCTTTGCCAGCTTATTTGCTCCTTTTCTGTTTCTCCTCTTCTTCCTCCGGCATCATCACCCTTTTATCTCCCTGCTTGTCTCTCTGAACAGACAGACACACATGAAACATTTTGCCGTTGCCGTGCTTTTCAGACATAAACTAATTATGATCCATGAGCCGGTGGGTCAGCAGTATGATCCTTATTTTCGCTCAGTCCCACTATGTCAACACACATATAAACATGCACGGAGAAAGGATGAAGGTCTTTGGGACAGATGGTCAGACCCAGGCACCAAAAACCTGTAAAACCAGTAAAAAAGGCTAGTTCACACCATAAAAGTAACCCTTGTCAACACAGGCTTTTCTTGCTCCTTGAAAGAAAAGCCACACCAGCTGCACTTTAACGTCAGGAAACATTCTGACAACCTTCGGGTCATCTCCTCATCCTTAAAACATTATCCAGCTCCCAGATTTCCAGGAATAGGATTTTTTTCAGCCAGAAGAATGTTGGGGGACTAAAAGAGGCCACAGTTTTACTTTCAAGTGATTAAAAAAAACATCAGGTATAGATCCCAGAAAAAGAAGGGAACTCCTTAGGGATGACTAGGAGTTAGTTTAGTGCTCCCCTAGGGGAAAATAAATTGCTGGGCAACCCAAGAACTGTCTGTCTCTGGGGCAGTGTTTGACTACCTGCAGAAAACGACGCCTGACATCTGCTGTCAGTGCTTCGTCTGAGCCTCAACTGCCTCCACTCGAGCAAAGTTGCTCTGCAGGTTTCAAACATTGAAAAATCAGAGGGAAAACGGGTCTAAAATATTTAGGAGAACAAAGCAAATCAGGGAAGTTCTTCCACAAGCCAAATACTGTTATGTTTTGTGGCATCAGTGAGAAATTTCTGGACTGTGGGACCTCAGTGTGAGCAAATCTCGTTAACAAACTGCTCAAGCGTTTGTGTGAGGCAGCAGAAGAGCGGGTTACGTGTCTTATTGATTTAATGACAACTATCGCTGCTAGGAATTGATGCTTTCATTAGAGAAAGCAGATTAGCAATAGGCTTGTGGATGTGTTGTGGTTTAACCCCAGCCGGCAACTAAGCACCTCCCAGCCACTCACTCACTGCCCCGCGGTGGGATGGGGGAGAGAATCGGAAAGGTAAAAGTGAGAAAACTCGTGGGTTGGGATAAAGACAGTTTAATAGGTAAAGCAAAAGCCGCACATGCAAGCAAAGCAAAACAAGGAATTAATTCGCCACTTCCCATCGGCAGGCAGGTGTTCAGCCATCTCCAGGAAAGCAGGGCTTCATCATGCCTAACGGTTACTTGGGAACACAAACGCCATCACTCCAAATGTCCCTCTAGCTTATATACTGAGCACGACGTCTTATGGTATGGAATATCCCTTTGGACAGTTTGGGTCAGCTGTTCCGGCTGTGTCCTCTCCCCACTTCTTGTAGAGAAGAAGCTGGGAGGGCAGGGGCAGTTTGAGAAGCTGAAAAAGTCCTTGGCTTAATGTACGCATTGCTTGGCAACAACTAAAACATCCCTGTGCTATCAACATTATTCTCAGCACAAATCCAAAACACAGCCTCATACTAGCTACTATGAAGAAAATTAACTCTATCCCAGCCAAAACCAGCACGGGATGTTTGGCCAACTCAGGAGATGGCAGGATATGAACAGTTTCCGCTATTGAAATATAATTTACAGGCAAGATCTAGTAGAGGAAGACCTGCTAATATCATGGTGCTATAACACAACCGTGGTTTACTGGATTAAAGAATCCCACAGTTGCTGATACCCACTGAAGATTATGATTATGATACTGTCCCTTTGGAGAAGAGAGGTGAAATACCTGATGAAATGTAGGGCTTGTTGCTGAGTATCTGTCTTTGAAGCCCTGGGAATAGGATTCAGTTTCCCCATATTGGCAATCTTGGCTGATAATGCCAGATATCTTGGCTGATGATGCCTAGAAAAATACAGGCAATGTGAGGCAGAGAAGGCTTCCTCAGTTGGGAAAAAAAAAAGTCAGAAAGGGAATTGGAGAGTCGCGATGGGTTGAGGTGGGAAGAGACCTCTGGAAGTCATCCGGTCCAGCCCCCCTGCTCAACCAGGGCCACCTAGAGCCAGTTGTTCAGAACCATCTCCAGACGTCTTTTGAATATCCACAAGGATGGAGACTCCACAACCTCCCCGGGCAACCTGTACTGGTGCTTGGTCACCCTCACAGTGAGAATGCTTCCTGATGCTCAGGAGGAACCTCCTGTGTTTCAGTTTATGCTCATTGCCTCTGGTCCTGTCACAGAGCACCACTGAGACGAGCCTGGTTCTGTCTTCTTTACATCCTCCCTTCAGGTATTTATACACAAAGATGAGACCCTCCCTGAGCATTCTTTTCTCCAGGCTGCACAGTCCCAGCTCTCTCAACCCTTCCTCATGTGAAAGATGCTCCAGTCCCTTCATCATCTTATTTGCCCTTTCCTGGACTCTCTCCAGAACGTCTGTCTCGCTCATACTGAGGATCCCATAATCTAAGTGTGGCCTCACCAGTGCTGAGCAGAGGGGAAGGATCATCTTCCTCCACCTGCTGGAAACAGCCCTCCTGATGCAGGACCACCTCCTCCAGCCCAATCTGTTGGCCTTCTTTGGCACAAAGATGCATTGCTGGCTCACGTGCAACTTGGTGTTCACCAGGACCCCCAGGTCCTTCTCTGCAGAGGTGTCTTCCAGCCAGGGAGTCCCCAGTGTGTACTGATGCCTGGGATTATTCCTCCCCAGGGGCAGCACTTTGCATTTCCCCTTGCTGAACTTCACAGCAGCTCAGTTCTCCAGCCTGTTGAGGTCCCTCTGGATGGCAACACAACCATCTGGTGTAGCAGCTATTCCTCCCAGTCCTATATTGTCTGCAAATTCACCGCAGATGCACCCTGTCCCATTGTTGAGATCGTTAACGAAGATGTTGAACAGCATTGGCCCCTGTATCAACCTCTGGGGTGCACCACTTGCCTCCACCACTGACTAAAACCCTCTGGGCACATCCGGTCAGCTGATTTTTCAGTCCACCTCACCATCACTCACCTAACCCATTCTTTTTCAGCTTGCTTGTAAGGATGTTATGGAAGACAGTGTCAGAAGCCTTACTAAAGTCAAGGTAAACAACATCCACCGCTCCCCCCACATCCACGCAGTCGCCTCATTGCAGAAGGCGATCAGGTTGGCTAAGCACGATCTCCCCTTCGCATTTCCCTTTTGCTGCTGAAATAACAGCTGAGCCCAAGGACATCGCATTCTAAGAAAATGTCGAGATTAAGAGACAGACGCTAAGTGTTCACAGCGCTTCTGACAGAGATAAACTGCAGTATCGGTTTCTATCAGATCGAGAGCACGCGGCCCGCGCTTCAGGGGAGAAGCTTAATGATTTAATAGGGCTTTCCCATCCCTCGCTGGCCAGCTTTAACAGCATGCACAGGTACACGAGCATCGAGCAGAGATAATCGCAGATGTAAATAAATAATCAGAAGCCCTCATTCAGGGACCAAGCGCTGAAGACGTTGCTTGGGCATATTTTATGCAAGATGCAAAGCAGGTTTCCCTTGCCGGGTTATGTCCCCCATCTCCTGGAAGAGGGATAACGTTCAGCTCTCTTATTCTTTCTACCACCCCTGGGGCTACAGCCTGTGTTTGGTTTGGTCTTTCAAGCTGTTTCATTGGCACTTAATGTTCATGGAAGTGTACAGTGATCACATACATGGTCGGAGATGGGTCAAAGAGGAATTTTCTGGCTTCTGTTTCCTCTCTTTCTTCTTTTTCTTGCTTGCTTCCCGTCCCAATTTGGACCCCAGTTTCTGTTTCCCAGTGAAGCTACTCTACATTACCCTGTCAAACAAGGACATCTCACAGCATGACTTTGTGGGTTGTCATCCGTCTGTAGCCTCCACTCTGACCTTCGATTAGGTGGAAACTGAGAATCTTCAATTAGATGGAAAATGAAGAAAGAAGAGAAACTTCCACACGGTTGCTTGTGCTGCAGTCTGTACCATGTACACAAACAAAGCTGTTGGGGCAATGGCTTTATACTGAAAGAGGGTAGGTTTAGACTACATCTAAGGAACAGTGAGGGTGGTGAAACACTGGAACAGGTTGCCCAGGTGGCTGTCCCATCCCTGGAAGTGTTCAAGGCCAGGTTGGATGAGGCTTTGAGCAACCTGGTCTACAGGAAGGTGTCCCTGCCCATGGCAGGGGGGCTGGAACTAGATGATCTTTAAGGTCCCTTCTAACCCACACCGTTCTATGATTCTATGAATCTATGTTTGCTGGGGAACAGGGACTTAAATCTCTGGCATCCTCACTGACTCCATTACTTAGAAGTGATGTCCTCTGCGAGCTTCATCTTCACTGTATAATACTGAGGCTTTGGCCACTGAGGGCCAATGTTTAAACATTTAAACATGACAGCATGTGTGGATCCAATAAGACCTCCCGAGTTTTATCTACAAGGAGGAGGGAAGCTTGCAATAGTACCAACTGCTCTATTTCCTCGTAACTCAGGATGATCGACACGTATTTACTACGGCAGCTAATAATCACACGATTTATCTTGATAAAATTAAGGAACAGAAAGGGAGAAGAACACAGCTGAAGATCAAGATCAAATATACACATCACCAGAGAGGAAAAGTCCTGAAAACACAATAAACCCCACCTGACTTCCTTATTGCTGCCATTGGGGATGAAGGTTTTTAAAGAATAATGATAGATGGCAGCAAAAAGACCAAAGAAGGAAAAAAAAAAAAATGCTTTCAATGACCCCCTAAGAAATCCTCTTCCTTGCATAAGCCTATGTGAAGCTTCATCTTCCTGATTATTTTTTCATGTCCTGCTTAGATGACCGTACTGACTAAGAACTTGACTAAGTTGCTCCTTGAAAATCAGGAGGTCTGTGCTAATTTGCACCTCTGGAGGATTTGGTCCCAAATTCAACATAAGAGGCTCTGACATCCATAAGTTTCACAAGATTTTTTGGGTGCTCACCACCTCCCAGGCAGTGTGTGTCCTTAAATGACAGAACTGAGAAGAAAAAAAAAAAAAAGTCCTCTCAAAATCCAAGTAAAACATGCTTCTGATGCAAAATTAGCATTTGCCAGAGAAGTGACTCATGGTGACTGAGGGCTGCGTGCATCCCTCCTCTGAAGAAGCCAGGATCTTTTTCTGGCTCGTGAATCACCAGAAAACGGTCGATGAGCACGTCTTGACCTAAGCAAAAACTGAGGGTGTTAAGAAGAAGATGAACAGCTCTGCTCTGTTCTCTGAAACAGCACTGCTGGCAACTTTCTGATGCCAGGAAGAAGGGAAACAGTATTTCCAGGAGTGGGTTAAAACACAGAAAACCTCATTTACAGTGAATTCTTGGGCTTTGGATAGCCTGGCTGTGAACTAAAGGTGGATTCAGCTGTACACAGACCAGGCTCCTGCATGGGAAGGGGACATTTGAGCTCCTTTGAGGGTGTTATACTGTCTTTTTTTTTGGCAGGACCCCACGCTTTAGAGGGCCTGGCATGTTTTCCAGATGCTTTTGTGAACCCATATCCCCTCCCACAACCCAAAAATCCCATCTTCAGGCTCCTCACAAAAAGCCTTCAGGCTCCTTTGGGAAGAAGCAATGGGAGTGGGGATGGGGAAAGCACCTGAGCATCACCCAAAAACCCATCTATAGTCTCCACCTTCAGACACAGCCCCGGATGAGCAGCACTGGCTGCAGCAGAGCCAGAAACCTGAAGACATACCACATGGATAGCAGTTTCACCAGCTAAATTGCTACACGACAGAAGGAAGGAGACACCTGTGTGTTTATTAAGTGAGGTACATACATGATTAATTTGGATTAGAGCCTGGCTATGTGAAACCAGGGCTCTCAGGCCCCACAAGACCATGTGCCACCAGTAAACCCAGGAGCTGGTGGTGGACAAGCATGGATCCTTCAGCTCCGTAACGTTTTGGCAAACCCTTTCTAACCAAGTCAGGGCACAATGTGAACCCAACAGATGCATCTGGCTGTGCAAACGTGACTCCAATGCCCTAGACGTGCTGCTCTCTTGCTTTTTGCTCCTATGGGTGTGCTTTGCAGAAGATGATCACAGGAGCCCCAGCTGTCCAGGCAAGGAGAGGTATTGAAATACATTTCATTTGTGATGGAATAGCTGGCCTGACTGGGTTTCCTGATTGCTAAGGTGAAAACATCAGCCCTTCTTCTGCTCCTTATTTTGTAATTATCCCCCTTGTCATACTTCATTCCTGCATCTCCTTCAATTACTTTTTTAATCCAGTTGACTCCCCACAGCAGCATCCCCAACTCATGCAGTCTCTCATTCTGTAGCACAGAGAAATGTTGGTGATGATCTTTTTTTTTTTTCCTTCATGTCACACAGAATTAAGTGTCAGCTTTTGCCATGGCTACAAAACATTTTCCTCTCTCAGTAGAGGATTCTTTTAGGATAATTGCTAGTCACAAAACAGTACCTTCCCAAGCATCTCTTATTAATTATCCCCCTGGTCAAGATTTCCAGGCCCATCCTACTGCAACAACATCATGATACTGATGTCATGGTTTAACCTGAGCTCTTCTTAAACAGCCTAGCTCGGGTTTTGCAGGAAGCATAGCCACAACTACAGCTAAATACTTAGGGTAAACACTCAAGGTGGTGGTGAGGAAAATCTTAGCTGAGCTCTGTTCTGCAGCAGCATGATGGTATTGGTGCTGCTAACGGCACTTGAAGGATGCTTGGGCGAGCGGCTGGGTACGTCCTTCTTTCTGACTCCAGACGTATAGGCGTGAACGCAGGTGAGAGACTTCAGGCTTTTGTGCTTCCCTTTTTCAGACCTGAAAGGAAGGTGCAAATCACTTCCCCCATCACAGGAGAGCCGTACGGTGCTGCTGCTGAAGAGGATCCAAGGAGAAGCCCACAAAGGCTTTCCACAAGGATGATGTGCAGGTGGGATTATCCACCTACCCTAAGGTACCTGCTGAACCTTTTTGTTTAGCGGCAGAAGAGCGACTCAAAAGCGACGTCAGGCCGGCCGCAGAGATCTGAGTACAAAATGTTGCCTTAGCAAGGCTGCCACGTCGAGCTCTTCAGCTAAGCATGGCAGCAAAGACAGGCAAAAAAAGAAGGAGTAAAATTCAAATACTGCCGTTGCTTTCACGGTAATCAGCGCAGCATTATGCAGAATGATTTGTAATTTTACACTGACGGCTATTATCTCCTGGCAGCTACCATGACTTAAACAAATGTCTGATATTCCAAGGGGCCGTTTTTTTTGTGCCTTTGACAAGAACCTTACCACAATAAGGAGCCCAAAGAGAGGGAATCGCTGTTCTGCAGTGTCTCTTTCTCTCCTGATGTATGAATCGTGGCAGCCCTTCCTTGGCACTTATTACGCCTGGTGCTTATGGTAGCACTTTGATGTCAACCTCGCTTGAAGTGCCTTTTGCATAGCAATAGAAGAAACACACCCTGTGGACTTTGCTTGTAACATTCTTCCTTTCTTAGGATGGGGAAGTGCTTGGAGTGAGAGGGGATACAGGGATAAACTCTACAGCTTGACTCAACATGACGTTAGGTAAATTCTGAATATGAATAAGTAACGTCAGAGTGATACCCAGGCTCTCAGTTGAGAGGAAATATTTATTTATTTATAAAATGCCTTCTAGATAGGCAAAGCAGGTACCAAGTGACGGGGTAATAAGTGATTAAATAACTCTTCCGCTGTACGGATTCATGGCAAATCATCTAACCTTCCTTATGACTCGTACCATAAAACAAGGGAAGTAGGAAAGCAAAAAGCATGAAATAATACAGAGAATGAGAAATACTCTATTTTGCCTTGACTTTTAAATTGTATTTCATAGAAATCCAGATCTTGAACTACCCCAGCGACTGGAAGAGCTTCAGACTCACAAGCTGTCTGGTCCTGGACACTGAATAGGATCAAACACAAAACGAAACGAGGCTCCGGAGCTGGAATTCCCCAGTTTGGGTTCATTCATAATATCAATATTTCTCCTGCCATCAGGTCTTGTTCGTTCAAGATGCCGGGGTTGCTCAGGCTCTCCCAGCAACCGTAAGAATACCTTGTATTTCCTTGTATAGGAAATCCACAGGGATTTCCTGTAGAACTATTTTTAGAAAAAAATGAGAATTTTAAAGCAAAGAAAAACTGCTTAGTTCAGTGTTCTGCCCATGTCAAGCCTGGCTGGTTTTAAATCAATCTTTTCATTGAATTTTCAAGTTTTGATAGAAAAGAAAGGAGGATTGAGTACACTCTCTAGGAAAATTTTGTAGAGAAAAATTTTGCCTTTCAAGCAAACCAGCTGTAATTTGCCCAAAGCTGATCCACACTCACAGAACTTCTTTGGTTTCTGGGGATATTTTGAGTTTTTGTCTGGCTACTTTTGATGGTTTATTTAAGGTGTTGTTGGCACGAGTGAAGTATTTCTGGGCACTTTTTAAAAGCTTTTAAGGGGTTTTTTTGCTTTTATTCTGGAAGCGTTCGCGTGCCCAAGAGCTGACAAGCTGTTTCCAGCTCTAGTGGCTTGTCCAATAAAATATATTAACATTCCCTACGGTCTTGATACATTTCTGGGATGTTCAGAAAAATAAAGGGCTGCTATTCCCACCTCAAAACCTCTCACCAAGTACTCTGTTTGATACCTAAAAACCCTGCTGTCCTGAGGCATTTGTAATTTAAAGTTGAGGGGACATAATGTACTATCTCCTTCAATTCCCAATGGGCCAGATTCAATGTCATCCCCCCAGTAGCTTCAGGAGACTTTGGCACAAACCCATGGCTTCTTGTTTTATATTTATAAGCCACTTTTGAAAATCTTACCTGATACCACTCAAAGCTCCTTAGCCCAGCGAAAGACGTTCTGCAAAGTTGGTTTTGCCTTGCAATATTTTATCTTCTGTTTTTTCAGGAGATCCTTTTTCAAGGAGGGGAGATGTTAGCATCTCTTTGAGGTGATGCATGTTGCCAAACAGATGAAAGCCAAAGTAAGGTGGTCCAGTGGTCCCATAAGACAGAGAGACAGCCCTCCTGGGAGGCTACGGCACGTCTGTCTGGGATTTTGTGCCCAGTAGCCCCTTCTGTCTGGAGGCACGTGGGCCTGGCCAGCTGGCCGGTCAGAACAACATCAAACCAGCCCCATCCAAGTAAAGCTATTTTTACTTACTTCAAAGACGTGGCCACTCTCCTTGGCTGCCCGCAGCGGGCACAGCTCTGTAGCCCCTCCATCCTCCTCCTCCCCAAGCCTTGGCTGGGCGCTGAGGTCCTCTAATGTTTGAGGTCTCCCTTTTGATCTCCGATTTAGCCTTGAGAAGAGTAAACTCTTTGCCGCCTGGCTGGAGCCAGCTAGGAGCTACTCCCCAATAAACATCTCTCTTTTGTTTTCCCCAGGACTGTTATCTGGGTCATTGTTTTACCTTTCCTGCTCAGCCCGGCTCAAAGTAGCCCAAACCCACATATAAACCATGACACAAATAAACCATAACAGTAGGAGGTCCTACTTTGTGGGGTCTGTCTTCACTCATCTTTGGATGCCCATCTTGCCTTCTCCATCCTATTTCCCCTATTACTTGCTGCCTCATGGCGATGTCTCATTGATTCCCTCCATGAGCAGGATTTGCTGGGGTAATTCTGCACGGAGGATGTGGCCAGATCCTCATCCCTCAATGACTTTTGGGGAGGAGTGGCGTGTTCCTCATCCACCTGAACAGGGTCTCTGTAAAAAAAACCACTAAAGCTCAGCTTTGTAACAGTGAGCAGGTTTGAAAAAAATAAAATAAACAAATTCAGAGAGAGTTGACTTCTATTTCTCCACTCAGCTCTGTGTTTACCTCTGAACACCAGCACTCATGGCAGGGCTGTGTTTCCATAGAACACACACACCTCCCCTTAGATAATTGCACTTAATTGCTAGTGTCGGTGGCTTAGACGTCTGCCAGGCTCCACTGCGATTATGGTGATGATGCTTGGGAGCCAAGCAGGTCCATTGCGCATGGTCTGAGCTGCATCTCGAGGATGCCTTGCTGCCGCTCGCGACCCTGCGCTGCTCCGTTGGCAGCTCTGGGAAAATAAGAGACCTGTGATAGTGGGATGCAGAGGCCAGTAGTTATCTAGCAGGTGGGAATAGCCCCTTTCATCTCAGCAAATTAACTCCAAAGCATAAAGATGGTGATGGAGCCGAGAGCAGCTGAGTTTATCACAGCTTTTAATTTAGAAGAAACAACCCGCTAATGTGTGCTCTGAGCAGATGGATGTCACGCAAACCAGGATTTTAGGAAGCATTCCTGATTTTTCCAGACTTCAGTTCTTAAGGCCTTGCCATTACCTTTTTTTTAGCCTGTGGAGATTGACAAGGGCCAAACTGAGTTGGTGGTGGATCAGCAACTGGGGAAAGGTAGGAGGGACTGGCTGGAGCCCCTCTAACCTAGGATGGGGAGCATTAAGGCTGATGTAACTTTTGCCCTTTGAGGATCTGCAACGGATAACTCTCTCCCATGAACAGAGGATTTGCTCCTGGAGCTGTTGTTCCTGTGCTCATACTGCTTTTCCGACCAGAAAAACATCCTCTTTGAGGGAAGGACCTCCCAGAAGCTTTATGAAGGCAATAGTCTGGCCCCAGCAAACAATTGAGAAGCCAGATTTGCAAAAGCCTCTGAAGCATTTTGTTCATTTCTTGAATGGAGAATAAAGAGAATTGCTGATTTTCTGTCTTATTTTTCAAGCCCTTTGCTCGCTCTTAGATTAGTTTCGGAAACATCCAACCCTGCAGGACAATTAGCAAGGGTTTGATGTTCACCTGTTAGAGCATAAGTCGGCACGAGCGGACACACAGTAACTCATAGCCTGCCTGCCTTCCTGGCTGCTCACTTAGGGGTCGGTTCGTTGATGCACATAGCACCAGGAACAGGAGTTTATTGCCAAATAATCCTTCATTCTTGAAACCCTCCACCCTGGCACTCTGAAATATCAAGTGATAAATGCTAATTTCAGTGATTCCCCGAGCCACGTTCTCCGAGCTTGTTCACAGCGTTTATCTGTATCACTTCAGCCAAAAATCGTCGTAATACTTCTTCTTGGTAATTATTTGAAAAAGCTGTTGCAATGTGCCACCTGCCTCCCCGCACAATGTGCCCGTCCCGTTCTTTTACTGGCAGCTACAGGAACCAGATGCCAAGGTGTGGAAGATAATTTCCCCATGGCAAGGAACATCTGGCTCTTTGGCAAACGCAAAAGACCATTGTGCCGCCCAACCTCTCCGGCGTTGCTTTTGGTTGTACAATGAAGTTGTACGTGAGCTGGCAGTAAAATCTTGCTCTTCCAGGCACCTTCTGTCTTCAGGTGACTTTTGCTTGTAGAAGATCTGTTGCTTTGCCCAAAAGACCTGGTTCCTTGTAAGCTTCTCAGCTTATCTATGCTGTCCTTGTTTCTCAGCTGAACTTTTTTGCTAGCCTCAGACCTAACCACACTTCAGCTATTTATAGTGGCCTCTTCTTTCCTTGTATGCACAATATTGAGATTTACTGACCTTCTCCCCATAGACCTCACATTTGTCTTGTGTTTGTCTCACTCAATTTCAAGCAGTTCTCGGAAAAACCTAAATAGAGAGTTTTGTCGTCCTGATTTGCCCCTATAGTCAGTGGCCCAGAAGATGCAAGAGATGTTTCTCCCAACAGGAGTTACAGCTAGGCAGGATTGTCCTCTACAGGATCTCTCCACTGAGTCTAGATGAGGCCTTGAGTGACCATGGCTCTACCTTGGACAGCCTAATGATTTGATGACACCAGGGGTGCTTTGTCCAGACCTCGACAAGTATGCAAAATGACAGTCACTAAGAGCTGGACTATGGGACAGAGTGGGATTCCTCAGGTCTCCAACCAGAAGATCTCTGCGGATATCTGCTTCAGGGAAGCACAATGGGTATAAAGTTCCACTCAGCTTGGTCGTATACGTGGGGCTTAGCTTGAGAGCCAACAGCCACATGAAGTGCGATGCAGCAAAGAAAGTAGCCTTCCACTAACGTTATATTTTTGGCTGATGAAAAATATGTTTTCTGTCTTCTATCAAATGCACTGAAATGTAGAGGCATTAAATTAAATAACTTCCTCCTCTTTTTTTTTTATACCCAAAAGTTTTTTCATTTATTAACATTTGCTACAGTAGAGTGATGAATTATCGTGGTAGAGCTAAACTACTGTGGCTTGAAGAGTTTTGCAAAAATAGAGTTGTTTTATATTAGACAAACATGGAGTTTTGGTTAGTCTGAGGTAGCAGCAAATGAGGCAGGAATAAAAAACTTGGAAAGTTAAGAGATTGAGCTCTCTGTTTGGTTTACTACTTATGTAGGAGGCATTTTTGATTTTATAAGAAACTTTCTTTATGCCGCTCTTTAATCTGATACTGTTCTTCTCCAGGATCTGGAACATAAAAGTTAAAAATAATGGACTGTCCTGCATCGATAATGAGATATTTACACCTTGAATGTAGCCTACTGCTGTTATTAATCTATTGTTAATCATTCTTTTCACAATATGGATCAGGAAAACCCAGCTGCTTTGAAAACGGGCTTCCCCTGGGCGTTGGTGGAAGGAGGGATGCTGGATGTGGTTTGCTGGGATCCACATCTTGTTGTCCCTGAGGCACCTCCTGCCCATTCCTCCTGGTTGCAGGGCAGAAGAGGAGTCCAGGAGTATACCTGCCGGGCCCAAAGTCACGGTCTTCACTAGATTCCTCCCAAAAGCCACTGAGATGCTCGTGGGGGAGGGTTTCTCCCTGGGGGCTATCATTTTGGCAGCTCTAGCTGAGCAAACAGAGAGGCACCACCAAGTCCCTATCACAGCCGTAGGCAAACGCCCCAGGAGACTAGGTTAGTGCAAAGCTAGGTGTGGGACAGCTGCTCTCACGAAATGGCTGCGGGTTAAGTGTCTGAGTGGAAAAACTTTACTAAGAGGTGCATTGTGCTGCCTAAAAATAACCACCGCTCCTTTATCCAAACCACATCCCTCCAGAGAGTTCCAGTATTTAAGCACATTTGAATGCTAAGAGGAATCCTAATCAGTGAGACATTTCGCTTTGGACGCAGCCCTCTCTGAAGTCAATGGGAAGCACCGGCAGAGGCGGAGAACTTGGCCGTCACCCATGCCTACGTACTGCAGCAGCGAGTTGGTTGTTTCAGTGGTTTCCTTTAATTGGGGTGATCACTCACGTGCAGAGGAGCAAACTAAAATCGCCATGAACTAGGCTATATAAAGAAGCTCACGGCTAGATGGACAAGGCTGGATAGACTGACGTGAACAGGAGGTGTCACTTGTCACTCCATCCTCTGCCCTGTGGGAAAAGATACCCTCCAGACACCGTGTTTGTCTTTTCAAGAGCATTTACCTGGAGGAACCGGGTTTCCTGGGATCTGGTGTCTTCCCACAGGCTGTCCGCAGTGTACTCTGAGGACACTACGACCCGTCGCACTAAGCCTGTGCCTCCAAGCTCGCTTCTCACCTGCCTTCCCCATCGGCAGGGCTCCTGCATCTTCCCCTCAAGCAAGTGGATGGAATTTTGGATAGGAAGGGTCAAGGTCCAGCTGAATCCAGCAGCTCTCATTCCTCCACCACTCTCACCCTGCCAGGGCTGCTCTTCATGGAGCTCAGCTTTGCTCCTTCCACAATAGCAGACGATTCAAACATTATTTAAAAATAATAATAATACAAAAATTGTCCCACAACACTCCGATGCTCTAAAGCACCTCTTTTTCTTCCTTCCCGGTGACTTTCTCTCTTTAAATTTAAGACGGTGCTGGTCACCTTTGCTCCAAAAATACACAAAGCTGCTGCATAACTATTTTCCAAATAATTAATCTTTCCAGTGGAATAACTTAAAGCCCCACGTTTCCTGTTATGTTATACAGCTGCAATTTGTAACGAGAGATCCCGCGCTGTGCTACGCGGGCAGAGGGCCAAGGACGTGGCGCTTTACCTACACAAGAGCCCTACATAAATAATCCTCAGCCGCAAGTTAAACAGTTAGGTACTGTTCAGTTCAAGAAAAAAGGAGAGGGAAAACAAAAGCCTTTCTTCTGGCTGTCATTTCACAGTGCGGCGTTAATTTTTCTGTGGTGTTTTATTTTATTTTGCAAGCTTCAGGGGCTGGGAATGCCCCCTTCTCACGTGCGAGGGAAATACGTGCTCAGTTCCACCACCAAAAGCATTTTTACTGATTAATTCGTGTTTCAAACAAATGTTTTGTCTGCCATAAAGATTACAGCCTCCTGTATAGCTGGGATCTCAAGATATGCCAAGCATAAGCGTAGCAGTCCTGGCTTCTCTGCTCAAAACCAGGCTGGGGGTGGAGATCATGGGAGATGGCCAGGAGATAAGGGAAGAAGCACCCGGTGCCCTGGCTGGAACAGCCCTTGGAAGGGCCACTGGAGCCAGGCTTAATCGGAGCTGCCCTGAGACAGCAAGAAAGGGTGCCAGGAGCCGCGCTGGTCCCCTGCCAGCTGCAGCACGGGGGCAGCCCCGAGATGATATAAAGCCTCCATTGGCAAGCCTTCGTCCCTCCTCTGCCTGGCACAACAGGCAGAGCCGTCACGCTGGAGCATGGGAGGTCTGGACTCACAAAATTGCGGAGCCTTGCTTGCCACGTGCGTTTTATACATCCATAATAACAGCGTCACATGTACTGGGGGGGGACGCGGGGCTCACCTGCTATAGTAGTGGTGTTTGTAGATATTATCAATCACTGTTGTTGTCATAGTACACATGCCTCTGTTATACTTTCAGGATAGCGGTGAGGAGGACTGGGGTATGGCAAAAAATCTGTTGTTAACCATTGTCTTCCCAAATGGAGGGAAAGCTTACATCCCCAGACTCTAATTCAGCAAAGCACGTACACACAGTGTGCATGCCCATGGGTCAGGCTCCCAGGGTTATTTCATCCCTATTTCATCCCTAAAGATACAGCAAGAAGCTCGGCAGAAGTTTGCTGTGGGATGGGAAGGTCCAAAAGCATCTAAGCCAGTCCAGCACCTAACTCCCTGTGCTGTCAGTGGGATTTCAGGGATCTGTTTGCACTTCCTGGCCCTCAAATACACTCGAAGCCTCTAACCTGTGGTTAAAGGGGCTAATGTGAAGGGGATAGGATGGAGTGGAGGATGTGTCCCTTGTAAAAGCAGGCACTGGCTGCTTGCCTCCTCTTTTCGGCGAGGAGACGAGGATCTGAATGCACTCCCTAAAATCACAGCTTGCCCAGTGAGGGAGCAAGCCCAGAAAGCTTACTTCCAGCACCTCCCAAGTTTTCAGGATACCCTTATCTATTTTGGGGGGTACCCTCAGAACTCTGGGCGATGGAGTAGGCTTGCTGGGAGGAGCGAGTGAGGAGACCAAAATCTGCGGTTTCCCCTTGGCCCTATCCACAGCTCCTGTGCATACCGATGAGATTTATTCCAGGTCATAGGGAAGAGCCTGGTGCCTGTGTCAGGATGAATCCCAGCTGGTCAGGACGCACTGCTGTGGTGTCCGGGACACACGGTGTCACATCAGCTGCGACGTGCAGGAGTAACCCATCAAAAGGGAAACGATTTGAAATCAAGCAAACAGGAGAATGACTTCCAAAAGGCGTGAAAATTATCTTGTTTCATGCTTAGAATAACCCCATTACCACAATATCCTGAATGAATTATGCCAAACTATCCATGCACACACACACACACACACACACAAAATCCCCCTTTGGGCTACTTAACAACAGCGAGAAATTTCAGAAGGGGAAGCTCCTGAAAAGAGGGAATTTGAATAAAAAGCATCCTTTGGAACACAACTACGAAGTGGGTATCATTATGCTTTGATACTTATAATGACAATTGTTCTCCTCATTTCTTTTGTACCAGCAAACTCTTGAAAAAAAGCTTAATCTTGCACACATTGTGCATTAGGAAACTACTCAAATTAAGACCTCTTTGAGATGCTGATCAATGCAGCAGCTAGGAAGGCCAGGAGGAAAAAAAAAAAGCAGCTTGGAAAGGGAAAATTATTTCCTCCTGGCAAGAGAGGGCTATTTATTGTAAACAAGGATGGGGTAGCTTACACTGCATTGTGAGCAACGATGGTTTTGTCTTAATTTTTCTTATCCAAGACCATAGTTGGTGGATTTGCAGCAGGCAAGGTGCCCGTAGAGGTAATCATGCTTCAAGAGTGTTTAACATCCTCTTTGCACTTGGGTAAATACCCCACATGCCATTAAGCTCCAGGTGTCTAAGGGAACTGATATCACAGAGCCAGAGAAGCAATTAAATCACAGTCGTCACTACAGTGTTTCAGTGGCCCATTGGGCAAGTAATGATGGAAAAATGAAGCCCTCACAAGCGGGCTGCGGAAAGAGATGGTCAGAAAAGAGAAAGAAACCTCACCTTGTTTCATGAGCTGGCTCTCGACAGCTAACAAGAGGGGTCTATCACATCAGCGCACTCATCGAAATTTATAGGCGCTGCCCAAAGCTACCAAAATATTGACTGAGCTATCAAAACACGAGGGTTACTAACACAAAGACCTCCTCAATTTGTAGAAAGCTAATTTTGGGGAGCTGAGAGGGCAGGTTCTCAGGGAATTGCCAGGCACGGCCGCAATGTCTTGGTTTTGGCAAAAATAAATAGCAGTGGAGTGGAGATGTCTTGTAATTAACATCACGACCTGACACAGGCAAAATCAACCTTTCAGGGTGCAGGACAGAACTGATTCCTGTATAGTCGATATGTCTGAGTGGTGGGTGAGCCCTGGGCTCCACCTTGCTCTATCCTGGGCTGAAATGCTGCTGGTGGAGAGGGAGGGGCAGGGAGAGCTGCTGCTGGCAATTAACGGGAGTTGAGAAGAAACACCACATCGCTAGTGATGGGCGAGCAGGTATTGGTAAGTAAGTAAGCAGAGGTTAATTTTAGTAATGCTATGGGGTTACTTTAGAGATGTCGGGTGGGTGAGTGTGTTAAGGAAGGATATGCCTTGTAAAATAAGGTGGTGAATTCAGCTGAAAGAGTGTGAGCCACCTTTGGGGTCAACCATAAAGGTACCTTTTGGGAGTTTTTTGCCCATATGAGCTTCTCAGGAAGTTTTCCTATAGAAAGGCAAAGGTCTTTGAGTGTATGTCTCTTTCTTGACATCCCCATCTCTTCCTTCAGTCCCATCCCCCCAGCAGAAACCAAATTCATAAGATGGAGAAGGGACGCAGAGGCTGTGTTGTGTCTATGTCATGAAATGAAAGAGAATCAGTGATGGGACTCCAGTCTGGTGGCACTGCTCAGCTGTTAGCTGCCTCCCTGGCTCAGATGCTGTGGATACTCTCCTAGAACAGAGACAAGCTCATCTCCAGCACCGCTGGTCCCCATCCGTCCACGTTATCCCAGTGATGTTTTGCACCCTGAACACCCTCATGCCACTCCGGGGGTGTGCAAAACCCCCTCCCGGTCATGCCATGAAAACCTCTTGTTGGCAGGCTGCAACAGAGAGCTCATGCTATTTTAAATACTGAAAAAAACACATGAAAATAGTAAGAATGGCTTTGCACTACATGGGGTGCTGCACGGGGAGCATGCGGCCAGCCTGGTGTTTGGCTTTGGAGCTGGAGGCTGCTCTCAGGCTCTCTTCTTTACCAATATACAGGATGAATGCACAGAAAAGGCTTTTCCCCAAGGTTCTGGGTAGAAGAGCCCTGCTGAGCTAAAAGCTAATGAGCTGACATCTTCCTATCTCTTAGGTGAGTCCCATGGGGTTGTGGTATCACCTGCGCTCAGAGTGACTTGGGTTTGGCTGAGCTTTCTCCCCATGGTGGCGGGTTAGGTGATGAGCAAAATGCTTCACTGAGATTTTTAGCACGATTGCAACCCAAGCAAGCGCCGAGCAGCAGCTGCGGGAGCATGGGCAGCCTCGGATCAACCAGCGGAGCAGCATTCTAGGGAGATCCCCAGGATCCAGGGAGCCCGTGAGCTCCCCAAGCTTCTTGAAATCGGGCTGGCAAGCCGAGGGCTGGTCGGCAACCAGGGCGAAAGCTGCCATCAGTGCCGCTCCTGATCGAGCAATTGCCATGGATGGTGAGGGCCAGAGCTAAGTAGTTGGGTCCGGCCAAGTCCCTGAGCGAGCCCACGGGCAGACCACACCATATGAGTATTCAGCTTGTGCCTGGAAATGACATCTAAAAGGAATGTCAGCGCTATACTGGAAGCAGGGGTGCTGGTCCATGCTGTGCTTCTGATTTAATGGAATTATTCTGGTTTTCTGTGAAGTTTTTCTCAAAAGTAATCTTTTCCTTTATATTTTTTTATTTCTTTTTTTTTTTATTTAGCATCTTTCCTTTTCCAGCAAGGAAAATTGCAGAAGGAGAAAGAGGCCAGACCAGGTGAATAAACAGAAACCAAAATGTTTAAAAAGCTGTTCACAAACGTTTTTCGTTTCAGAGCGAAATAAGCACAGAATAAAACATTGGACTTGCACGAAATCCTTGCCTGTTCCTGGTTCTTGCTCTTAGTTTTTTCTTTACATGTGACAAAACCATGATCCCACTTTTTTCATCAGGCTCATCCCAAAAACTGAGCGTTCCACCTGGAAATGGCTGCATGTCAGCACAACTCTTATTAGACATCAGAGAATCCCTAACAGCACATTGCCCTAACCCTGGAAAACACTTCTATCAGCACTTGCATACCATTAGACATGGAAGAGACACAAATCCAGGGTGAATCTGGCTTTATGTTGTCCACCAGTTACAGCTTGGGCAGTTTTTCCCAAGTTTGAAGCAATGGGTGGCAAAAAGGCAGGGAAAGATAGAGAAGAAATGGAAAGGACAGGATGAGAGATCACATACGGCTCAGGGAAAGGAACGTAGCAGAAAAGGTGGATGAATTGGTGAAAAAAAAAAGCAAATCAACCAAAAAGTAAAATAAACTTACAGAAACGTGGAGCAGTTTCAGTAAAAGGGGAAAGAGAAACAATCTGGAAACGTCAGGCTGCGATGCAGAAGGTGTATTTAGTTAAACCACTGGCACTTTCCTCTCGTGGGAAAAGTGACAATTGTAGGGCTTAGGTCTTAATCCAACAAGGGAATTTCAACATGGGCTTATTTTTAAACATGTGAGTAATCCTCATGATTTCAGTTCAGAAAGGCAGATTCCAGCTCATATCAAGCCTGTTGCCAAGCATGGAGCTCACCTTTAGAAAAATAGATGTTTTGAATCATCATGAATCATAGAATCGTAGAATCGTTCAGCTTGGAAGGAACCTTAAAGATCACCGAGTTCCAACCCTCCTGGACAGGCAGGGACATCTTTCACTAGACCAGGTTGCTCCAAAACCCCATCCAACTTGGCCTTGAACACATTCAGGGATGGGGCATCCACAACTTTCCCTGGACAACCTGTTCCAGTGCCTCATCACCCTCATTGTAAAAAATTTCTTCCTTAGATCTAATCTAAATCTGCCCTCTTTCAGTTTAAAGCCATTGCTCCTTGTCCTATCACCACATGCCCTTGTAAAAGGTCCCTCCTCAGCTTTCTTGTAGGTCCCCTTTAGGTACTGGAAGGCTGTTAGAAGGTGTCCCCGCAGCCTTCTCTTCTCCAGGCTGAACAACCCCAACTCTCTCAGCCTGTCTTCATAGGAGAGGTGCTCCAGCCCTCGGATCATCTTCGTGGCCCTCCTCTGGACCTGCTCCAGCAGATCCTTGTCTTTCTGAGGTTGAAATCCCCAGAGCTGAATGCAGTACTGCAGGTGGGGTCTCACAAGAGCAGAGCAGAGGGGCAGAATCACCTCCCTGGACCTGCTGGCCACGCTGCTTTGGATGCAGACCAGGATATGGGGCTTTCGAGTCACATGTTTTATTTTTTGCCGTGAAAAGATGTACAAACCCAAACTTCTTCAGATGGACAAAGACATGGAGGAGGCTGCTGTGAGATGGGGAAACAGAGTCTGAGGTTTCCCTGGGACTGAGACAGGGGAGGCTGCTCTTGCTCCAGTTGTGTTTTGCTGAGAGCACAGCTGGGGACCGAATCTGCGTGATGGACACATTTCCAGCACAACAGAAAAACGCAGGCGGCGAGTGGGACATGGGCACCCAGGACATCACATCCTTGGGAATGGGGTTTGCCTGATGTGAAGTATTCAGGGCAGGGCACAACCATCTCCACCCCAGGCTCTTGCAGCCTGTACAGAGCTTGGCTTGGGTACAAAGGGATGCAGAAGAGCATACCCGAGGGGGAGCGTGGCTGCTGCAATCAGAGGTCTATTTATAACAACTATATTTTATACAACATAATATTATATTATAATAATCTATTGATTATTCCCAAATCCACTGTCTCCTTTTAAAAGTCAGCCCAGGCAGAAGTTTCACATCAGGAATTTTACTCACTGGATTTTAGGGTGGCTTTGGGTGAGGGGGAGGCTAGTTCCTCCTGCACTCATCCTTTCAAAACCCTCACAAAACCAAGTATTTTGAAGCTTAAACTTTTTGGACACTGAGAAACCAGCAATACTTGGAGTCAAACGCTCAGCTTGGGAGACAGTTATTCCTATGCAGGGATGGTCATGCTGTCTCTCACTGGCATTGAGAGAAATTGTGGATGCCCCATCCCTGGAAGTGTTCAAGGCCAGGTTGGAATGAGGCTTTGAGCAACCTGATCTAGGGGAAGGCGTCCCTGCCCATGGCAGGGGGGTTGGAACTAGATGATCTTTGAAGTCCCTTCCAACCCAAACCATTCTATGATTCTGTGATTCTATGATTCTATCACTTGCTGCAAGCACTCCAGTCTCCCCTGACACAGCAGATACCACCATGTGTTGCTCCTTGAGTGCCAGTGACCTCCGTCAATACCCAAACAGAGTAACCGTTGTCCTCATTCCCCTCTCTCTGTGCTGAGTTTCATACTGATAAACACACTGGGTGTTCAAACATCCACGGAGAGCTGTGCCTCCTCTTACAGAGGCCACTCGTAGCCAGCGCCACGCTGCTCCAGAGCTTCAACATCCTCAGCAAATTTAGGAAATTAGGATGCCTGGAAGGATGTCCAGTTGCTGGATGCCATGCGATTTCACACAGAGATGGTTCCTTTGCCAGACATTGATGCAGCACTGGAGGACCCCGCGGAGAGCCCCAAATCTGGGAGAAATGAACATCTTCCTTGAAAAGGAGCATATCTCATGGCATTGGCTTGGCGGAGAGACCTGCCTGTGTCAAGCCTGGCATCTTCTTGTTTAACAGGTCAATTTTTGAGCAAATAGAATCATAGAATCATAGAATCATAGAATCATAGAATCGTTAGGGCTGGAAGGGACCTTCAAAGGTCATCTAGTCCAACTCCCCTGCAAGGAACAGGGATATCTCCAACTAGATCAGGTTGCTCAGGGCCTCATCCAACCGGGCCTTGAACGTCTCCAGGGATGGAGCATCCACCACCTCTCTGGGCAACCTGTTCCAGTGTTCCACAACTCTCATGGTAAAAAACTTTTTCCTAATATCCAACCTGAATCTACCTCCCTCTATTTTAAAACCATTACCCCTTGTCCTATCACAACTGGCCCTCCTGAACAGCCTCTCCCCATCTTTCTTGTAGGCCCCCTTGAGGTACTGGAAGACCGCTATAAGGTCACCCCGGAGCCTCCTCCTCTCCAGGCTGAACAGCCCCAACTCTCTCAGCCTGTCCTCATAGGAAAGGTGCTCCAGCCCTCTTATCATCTTCGTGGCCCTCCTCTGGACCCTCTCCAACTGGTCCATGTCCTTCTTATGTTGGGGACTCCAGAACTGGACGCAATACTCCAAGTGAGGTCTCACGAGGGCAGAGTAGAGGGGGAGAATCACCTCCCTTGACCTGCTGGCCACGCTCCTCTTGATGCAGCCCAGGATGCGGTTGGCCTTCTGGGCCGCAAGAGCACATTGCCAGCTCATATTGAGCTTCTCGTCCACCAGTACTCCCAAGTCCTTCTCCTCAGGGCTGCTCACGATCCATTCTCCGCCCAGTCTGTATTTGTGCCTGGGATTGCCATGACCCAGATGTAGGACCTTGCACTTGGCCTGGTTAAACTTCATGAGGTTGGTACGGGCCCACCTCTCCAGCCTGTTGAGGTCCCTCTGGATGGCATCCCTCCCTTCCAGCGTGTCGACGGCACCACACAGCTTGGTGTCATCGGCGAACTTGCTGAGGGTGCACTCCATGCCACTGTCCACGTCACCGACAAAGATGTTGAAGAGGGCCGGGCCCAACACGGACCCCTGAGGGACGCCACTCGTGACCGGTCTCCACATGGACATCGAGCCGTTGACCACTACTCTCTGAGTACGGCCATTGAGCCAATTCCTTATCCACCGAGTGGTCCATCCATCAAACCCATGCCTCTCTAGTTTAGAGAGAAGAATGTCGTGCGGGACAGTGTCAAAAGCTTTGCACAAGTCCAGGTAGATGATCCAGACAGGAAGAATTCGCCAGCAGGTTACTCCAATTCTTGCCATTGGATTGACGTGAGCAATTTCCACAACACTCCATAATGAAAAATATCTTTTGGAAGATGGTTGAAATCAGTGAGATTTGGCCAGTCTGTCCTCATCCTTTTATCTGTGGCATCGTAAGTCACTGAAACTGGTGTCTGATAAGGAGATCTCCATTAACTGCGCTCCTGGAAATATACATCAAACTGCATCTGAGTTTGCAAAACCTTCCAAGGAGCAATGAAGGAATACAAAGCAGATGGAGAAGTGACTGAAATAAAGCAGGTCAGGATACTCAAAAAATACAGCAGGGCTGCAAAAAAAGGGAAAATGACTGGAGTCTCATTTTAATTAGTACAAAAAGTCCTCCCCACATTTATGTAAGCGTTTTATACTGTCTTAGATAGGGATTCTTTGCAAGAAGTGCTTCACCACAGCTTGCTGCATCTGAGGGGCTGACAGCAGGAGCTCAGAAAATGAAGGCACAAGGTCTTCTAACACCCCAGCCCTGAGATCTGGATTAGACAGCAATGGTTTAAAAAGACCAGGCAGGAGCAGCAGTCTTATTTACAAGCAGGTTATCTCCAGTGGTGCAGGGTGGTGGTGACAAGGAGGTGAAACTTGGGCTAGAAATCCCTTCTAGCATCCCTCGGACTTTTGCCTTTAGTCATCTTTGAGAGCAACATTTAAACCTATGGAGAAGGGATCACCGGCTGGTGGCACTGAACCAGCCTGCCCTTCTTGCCAAGTTTACTCCATCACCTCTTCTTCCTCCTCCAACTCTTACTGTGGGATGAGGAGGAGGGAGGTGGGGGAGCAAATGGCACGGCAGGACTTCAGAAACTCCCCCAACACCCAAGGCAGGCAAAGACGCAGACCTTGGATGCCCACTTATTCCGAGAAGAGGCATTTCCCCAATGCTGACTGGGCAGCCAAGAGAGCAAGGATTGGAATATGCTTTGCAACACCTGGTTGAGGCGGCTCGTAAGGATGCGTGGCTCATTTCTGCGGCCCCCTTCCCGCTTTCTCTCCGAGACAGACTGCGGCAGGCAGCATGCAACCCTCCTTGCACTTCCCGGTCTCCCTCTCCCAGTTCTGTCCGTGCCAAGCCCAGCTGCTCGGCTCTGGGTGCTGCTGCAGCTCCCGCTCCCGCTGGCACGGCTGCTGCTGAGCGGAGCCGGGGAGGGCCATAATGACGCACCCGATTGGTATTAGAAGACTTCACGGGCTATTTATAGGCCCCTGCTGACCGCAGAAGGCTCTCGGCCTCTCTTTTCCTCCCTCCCTCCCTCTCTCCCTCCCTCCCTCCCTCGCTTGGTCTCGCTCACTGGCTTTAGCTCAGCTCAGGAGAGGGAGCAAAAGAAATGCTGCAAATAAACCAGTGGGTCCGAGCACGACATTCCCCAGCATGGCAAGGTTTCTGCCCCTTCGCTATCAAAGTCACCCAGCAGATTCAGTCTGAATAAATTATTTCCAGCACACTGGCTTTTTGCTCTGGTGTTCTTTGCTCCCAGCTTTAGCTTGGATTTCTTTCTCTTTTTGCCTTTTTTTTTTTCCCTTTTCCCTCTCTGTCTTTGTGCAGTTTCGCTTTCCAGTTCCTGGCATTGGCTCAGCTATTCCTCGGCAGGGCTGGATAAAGCCCAGAGAGGGGGAGACCTCTCTGTTGAGCTTGGCAAATTTCCCCAATTCCTGCCAAGCGCTTCCCTGTGTGTCTCTTCCCAATACCCAAGCTGAGTCCTGACCCTTATTTTGGCCCATGACATCTTCTGATGCTCTCCTGACCGCAGGCCAGGCTACAGTCCCCACGCTCACTCTCTGAAGGACGGACCCACTGCTCCAGCACCGTGGTCACCCACATGTCTCTCCAGCCCTTGAGCTGTTTCCGTGCCAGTGGGTGAGTTGATGAGGACCAAGATAAGCCATGGATGGAAATGGTACCCGTCCGTCAATCCTGGGTGCTCCTTCAGCATGGATAACCCCAGCAATAAACTTCTAATTGCTGTTGCAGGAGCACAGTCTGCCCCAACTCAGGGTAAAAGCCGCATTCAGAAATGTGAGCAAAATATTCGGTACACCTGGATATGGGCAGTGAGGTAAAACCAACGAATAGTGTCCACAGCAAAGGCGTTGATGGAGAAGTAAAGCCATTTATAATCACTTCAGTGAAGTGAAAAATAGAGGTCACTGGAGGTGCACATCCATTCTTTTTTTAACAAAACAATGCTGATTTTCACAATATTTATTGTCAGAAGCGTTTCTAACAGAAACACTCCCGCCTGCATGCAGGCCCTCGGGCTTACAACAGAGGTAAGAGAGGACAGCTGTGGGAATTAAATCTGTAGTAAAACATTTTCCTTCCACTTTCTTGTTGAATTAACCATTGCCGTACCTGAGAGACTCTGGACTCTGTTCCTTGGAGCTCCATCAGCACCAGAGATAAAGCAATCAAGGGGTGGGGATGTCTTCTTGGGAGAGATGAGTCTTATCCTGAAGTAAATCACTTTACCTCTCTGTTTTTGTACAGCACCCTGCTCCATGCTTATCTATTCGGACTTGCAGGCTCCGAGGCTGTCTTCCGCTGCTGGCTGCTGTCCGGGGGTGTATGGCACCAACCACATCCACATCCCCTGAGGGGTTTGAGGCTTG
The DNA here is from genome assembly GCF_009769465.1 of Tauraco erythrolophus. Taxonomy (NCBI): domain Eukaryota; kingdom Metazoa; phylum Chordata; class Aves; order Musophagiformes; family Musophagidae; genus Tauraco; species Tauraco erythrolophus. The sequence goes on along the minus strand of NC_141466.1, from coordinate 122,409,436 downwards.
CAGCGATGCCAGCAAACAAATCATAGAATCATAGAATGGTTTGGGTTGGAAGGAACCTCAAAGATCATCTAGTTTCAACCCCCCTGCCGTGGGCAGGGACACCTTCCACTAGATCAGGTTGCTCATAGCCTCATCCAACCTAGCCTTGAACACTTTCAGGGATGGGGCAGCCACAGTGTCTCTGGCAACCTGTCCAGTGCCTCACCACCCTCAGAGTGAAGAATTTCTTCCTTATATCTAATCTAAATCTGCCCTCTTTCAGTTTAAATCCATTACCCTTTGTCCTATCACTGCAATGGGGACTGGGTCTTTCTCCTTAGAGAGGAACCACATACTCAACTGCAAATAGGTAGTAGTCTCAAAGTCAATGTATTTTGCTGTTTTAATTACTATTTTTAGAAAACAGCTTATTGAAAAAGGATACAGATGATTCAAGAGCTGTATTTGAACTTGGGGATGGTGAGTAACATTTGGCCTCAAAACTAGGGAATATCACCTCCTCTTGACAAGCTCATCCCTTCCCAACTTCCTGATCACGTTTTTAAACATTAATGTGCACAATGTGCACAAGGATCTTGATAAAGATGTCTACTGGGAGCTGTGTCCTGACCTGGTCTTATGCGCTATGTGGAACTGGGCCTGAAAATTGGGCAAGAGAAAGAAATTTCTTATTACCACTATGCAGCCCTTTACACGTCTCACGAAATTGCATTTGCTGTCTCTGCTAAGGAAGGTGAGCAGGCTGCTACCAGTTAAAAACAAATTGATGGAAAAGGGATGGGAAGTGTGCTGGCACAGGGAAAGCACCCTTTCCCATCCGTGACCATGGATAAGAGAGATCATTCTGCGAATGGAGATCAACCCATCCCATGACCATGCTGGAGGGTGCACGGTGTGATACTGAAAAGCCATGTAACCTGTTGTCCTCTTCTCCTCACACCACTCCTCTGCAGAGCTGAAAGCCTACAGACCCTTTTTCAGAGGTGGATCAGCACGTGTGGATTCCCCTTGGATTGCCTCCTGCACGTACAGATTCCCCTCAGCATGCCAAATGCTGTGAAACGACGGAGAGACAGGACACTTGGTTTTTTCCATCCTTCTCAACCTGGAGATGCCCCAGCCCTGCCTCGAAAACTGCATTGGCCAGTTGGGAAATTTGGGATAAGTCGGTAAAATTTCAGGATGTCTCTGGATGGCTGTTTTAAGAGCGGATCAGAACCGACAGCCTACACAGGAAAATTTTGGTTTATCCTCCAGTTCTTCAGTTTTGGAGAGGCACATTCATAAACCATAAAAGCAAATTATCCCTCCACTGACACGGATCTAGCCTTGACCTTTCTGCAACATAATTAAAATGTAAAAGCGCTTTGCCAGATTGCCATATGACTAAAATTATTCCTTTCATTTATACCCCACTTTCTGCCAGCACCAATGTGTAAGGAATTGGTGGCTGTGGCTCAAAATAAATGTCTGGTAGTTCTCTTATGATAAAATCCCGATCTTGAGGGACTTGCAACTCAAGCTGGACAAACACCTCACAGGATATAATTTACTCTTGAATTCAGCACACTTGTCCACACGCAGCTTAGTTTTCTCAAATATATGTGTTTAAAATTTTCTTATTGGGTATTTCCTACACTTAAATTTTATTCTGCATCACACGAAAGCATCCCTGCTGTAAGTACTTGACACTCAGGATTTGACAGGGAGTGTGTTTGGTTCACTGTTACTATTTATTGTATTTTTGCCAAAGTTTCAGTTCTGCCGCTCCGTTCCTAAGCAGGAAAAAACAGAGGGCCTCTGCCCCGAACACGTTGCAGTCAGATGAGAACCGGCAATACGGAGGTGCTGCAGGTCCTCTTAACGCTTCTAGCACATTTGGCTGTGGAAGTTTGCAAATACCTGTTAGGCATTTAAGAGGCCCATGTAAAAGTTCTGCTAGTTTCTAAGATAAATGTAGGGGAAAAAAACAAAAGACTATGTTTAAACTGTGGTTCGGATTTTGGACTTAAGAGTGAAGTGTTCAATATTGTATTTTAATGTAACAAATGTCATGTGGCTTCTGGTGATAGAATAATACAAGCAACTCAGTGCATACACATTCATATATTAGATCAGAAAAGTTTGTAAACCAGGCAACAAAGCTGTCTGAGCAGAAGTACTTGCAAGATATCGGTGAAGTCATTTGAGTTTCAAATTACGTGAAAAGTTGGTGTTTGACAGCGCTGTGTAGGGACACAGTGGCACTGGACAGCTGAAAGCGTTAATCAACAGGAGCAGCACGGTGTAAGGTGTAGGAGCAGCTCACAAACGTGCCTGTGAATGGCATGCTCCACAGATAAAAACCATTATGGATTTTTTTTTCCTTTAGGTAAAGGAGGGTTTCTTTTCTTGCTACGAGAGCTCTGGGTCTTCTCTTTTGGTCATTTGCTAAGTGAAGGGATCAGGAACGTGACGCTAAACGGCTACAGCATGCACATTAGCCTGCTTCTGTGATTGTAGTAGTGACATTAAACTTAAATCTCAGTCTTTTACTGCACGATTATACTGCGTCTCCTGTAATAAACCCAAAAATTTTCATCTAACTATTTAGAAAGATGAACCTCGTTTAAGAAAAGCAAGTATATTACACTGGTATACCTTTGTTCCCAGTTCTACCTCACAATTGCCATCAGAGCAAGAATAAAAAGTATCTGACCATCTAAGCGAGACGTTTAAATATGTCAATCGACTATCTCAGCACACGGCATTCTTATTTCTTTGCTAAATTCAGAGGGTCTCCAAGAATCTATAAGCTCGTTGCAGCTGGACAGTGTTTATAGACATATGGCAGAGGACGGTTTTCAAAGGAATTTAAATATTGCAGGGAGTGGTTTTATATTCCAGGGCCCCAAGTTTGCTTTGTGATAGCGATTTATTTTCACTGTTGCTCAAGAAAGGAGCCCTCTGTTCTCAGGAAAACACAGAAGGTGTGAAGCAAACAAATAAAATGTTACATTTTCCATCCCAGGCACAGCAGAGGAATAGGAAGCAGCATGGCAGAAAAAGAGAAGAGACTGGATAAACAGAACAGATACACGACCTGAACAAATCAGACACGTAATACTGGTTTGCATTCCCTGAGTTGGCGAACATAAATTAACACCTGGTAAGAAAACTGTGTTTTTGAGATAAAATTTTGCTTTCCATGAACACCCTCTAAAACGGGCTTAAAATTCTTTCTGTAAACGTTTCTAGCCGCTAATCTAATTGACTGGAATGTTTTCAAAAAGCAAACACAGCTGAAGGAAATTCACTGCTTTTATTCACATATAAGTGAGTATTTGCAGGTTTTTAAAGGTATTCCTTGAGATCAATAACTAACTAAACAATCTCATTTTGTAAACAACTATGATGCAGTAAAAAAAGCCAGGCTCTGAGGTCTTTGTGTGAAACTATCTACCAACTGCGCTCAAAAGAAGGAATATATTTAGCAAGTGTTCCCTTGAACACGATACACACCACCTGACGCTCCTTGGAAGATGTAGCTGAAAGTGAAGTTTATGACACTAAGGCACCTGCACAGGGATCAAAGATTTCTGAGATGTGCATGGACGCAAGCAGGGAGAGAACCCACCCCTCTTGCCAGATCCTGATTTGATTTGGGCTTTGAAACCTCAAATTAGAATCATAGAATCATAGAACAGTTTGGGTTGGAGAACTGCATCAAGCGCCTGGGACATACCCTGGCACCTCGAGCGGACCTGGTTGCCTGAGCTCCTTTTACTTCAGGTTTTGGGTTGTTTTTTTCCTTCTCTCTAATGAATTCTGTAGCAGCAGCAGCAGCCATGGAAAACTCCGGGTAAAGCCAGAGCCAAACTCAAGACGGGTGACCTTCCTCCGGAGTTTTACACCACACACAAATTACGGAGGGTGAGCCACTGAATTTCCAAGCCAGGCAAAACACCTATCCTCGCTGAGCTGATCGTTGTCTAAGTGGCGCTGGTTTAATTGGAGGCAGTGTGGTAGAAACACTGTAATTTCTAAACGCAAAGAGTTGCTTAGCTTGGTTCGGCTGAAGCAAACACTCCTCAACAACTGACCCTCAACAACCAAACTCGCAGAAACCAAAATAAACCCCCTCAAACAAAAATCACCTTCGGCGGCGGGCCGTGTCTTCAAACTTTTCTCTGTAACCATGAAATTGAGATTTGAAAAGTAAAAGGCGAGATCTTCATATAATTGCTTCCTCGCCAGCGCTGGCCCTGGAGAAAAACTGCCATATATTGGGAAAGCTGCAGCGCCGCGATGATATGAAATATCACCTCGGCCGCTGTCTCCGGGAGCGTGCGCACGCGCGCAGCCCCTGTAGTAACTTGTAGCAGCAGAGCAAGATGATTGCTCATAGACTTTCACCCTCCAGAAGCAATTGTGCCCAAACTCCTGAGCTCAATTTCTGTCTCAATTCCCTGAGAATATTGCTGTTAAAGAAGATACAACCACAAAAAGACAATCTTCCCTGAAATTCTCTCCCCTTTCAGTTCTCTGAAGAGTGTGCGTGTGTGTGTATATATGGGTTTTTTTTGTTTTTTTTTTTAATCTGTCATTGAATGGTAAATACCCTATTTTTCATTTTATCTGCTAAATTGCACAGATTCTGATGCAAAGCCCTCTTTCATGCAGCGTTCAGAAGTCACTAAGCACAAACTGGTGTGTGAACATTGCTGAAGGCTGCAGAACCTTGCGAGTAATTTAACCTCTTACTGTGATAGGGAAAAAAAAAAACAGACAGATCGTAACTTCCCTGCTTTGACTATCAATTCAAATATGGGGATCACTTAGAAAACTTCTTCGTTATTCCCAATGATTAGCTGAAACGAATCCCTCGTGCCAAGGTAACCATCTTCAGTTTCAATAGAAACAGGTCTGTACCAAACAAAATGCATGTTTGTATTCATAAATTTTAACGCAAACAGCCAATTGCTCAGATGAGCAGAATGCAGTATGCGTAAAATAAAACGAAAAAAAAAGAACAATAGGGTGGGTTCACTTTATTCTAATCCAAGAGCAGTTAAAGCAAGAGCATTTACAATAGCAGAGCTCAGCAAATTCCAACAGCAAAGGAAATATTAGTCAACAAATCCTCAAAGTTTTATAAATGTGCCAGTTGGGGTGGGGAAGCCTTCAGCCGCTTTTAAAGCAAACTGAAGAAACAGGGAAGATGCGGTAGTGATTAAACAATGTTATTTTCCCAATATTATCTTAGAATTGTAAGATTTATGGATTTATACAGCTGATGAGCAGAGCAGCGCCATTGCCCAAGGAATTCCACATGTAAAGAACTTCCTAGAGCCTCAGATCGAAGACGGTGCTGGGAGAAACGCCCAAAGCATAAAGTCAAGTAGGTTTCACAGTGCTTGGATGTAAAATTGTAACATTGACTATTACAGCTAATTACTTAAAATTCCCTGCGTGCCAGTGCTAAATGCTCGGGAAAGCATAAGACCCCACTCCTGCTTTTTCTTTGATGAAAGCAAAAAAGAAAAATCCCACTCAAATCCTACTACATCTGTATGTCACCACTTGTTTTTTTTTTTCTTCCCTGACATGACGGCATTAGCGGTCTTATTTTTCTTCCCCTTTCATATTAGAGTAATCGGAGTACCATCCATCCTGGATTTCTTGCAAGACACTATGAACTATAGTACAGCTGGTACTTAGATGCTAAAGGACAACTTCGAAGGCCATTTTTTTGGTGTGTGATTTAACATTCTTGCTTCAAATGAGGAACTGTGAAATCTTCATTCCAGCTCCTTGGATCTTGATAAAAGCAAGAAGGAAAAGAACTGTAATGAGTCCATTTCCAAAGTGAAAACCACAAACAATTATTGCAGGCTATAGTTTTTCAGCTCTTCAATTACCGTGGATGTCAAAATAAGAAAAAAAATCTTTATTTATAGCACTCTGTCCAGGGAACAAGTTTTTAAAGCAAACAAAACCGTGTATTTTTGCAGCCTGGGAAAACGCCAACATAGTCCTTTATTCTGATAGTAATATCTCATTATCTTACAGAAGTCTATCAGCTATTCTATGCTTTTACTGCAAAAAACAGGTCTTAGTTTAAGAGTTTGTATGTAGAGATGAAGAGGTGAAGCACAATTATAATATCTTATTTCCTTCTCTGGGATTAAATTTTTGGTAAGGCTCCAGTATTTGTTGGAAACTCCTTCCTCACTCTGCCCAAAATAAATTCCTCCAATACTAATAATTTGTGAAAAGAGCGTTGTGTTTTTACACCACTGATACTGCTCCTATCTGTCAATTCCCCCCAGCAGCACAAGAAGAATTGTGCTTCCTAACGCAGCTGTCAACGCTATTATTTTTTTCATTCCCTTGGTCAAATTTTGACATCACGCCCGAACCTGAGATGCGCTTTGTCCTCTAAAAATCTGTCAGGATAAAAAAAAAAAAAAAAAAAAAAGAAGGAAAAGGTGGGGGAGAGAGAGGTGGAGACAGTCGGACCCTGAGCCGTGACATCTGTCAAACACAAGCAAACCCCAACGTCCTTCAAACACTTCCAGACCCCGGGGTCCTTCGGCGCTGAGGGAAGCCGAGGCTTTCCCAGCCGAACTGGCTGCAGTCAGCCCCCCCCCCCTCAGGCTTTTTACCACCCACCGGGCGCCCGGCCAGCCCTTCCCCTCCCAGTGCCAGCGGGGCCGCCCCGGCTTCCCCTGGAGCAGGCCCCAGCTCCGGCCTCCTTCCTCCCGCGGGAAACGACCTTGGCTGCGCCGCGCTGCCCCGGGGCGAGCCCCTCTCCGCCCCGGACATCTCCCGGCCGCCGGCCCCGCTCCGCAGGCAGCCCCGGGGCGAGTCCTTCCCCTCCCCGGGGTCTCAGAGGCGCCGAGCCCGCTCTCTCCGCCCCGCCCGACCCCGCCTCGCTCGCTGAGGTAACCCCCGCCTCAGCCGGCTCGGTGCTTCCCCCTCGCTGAGGTAACCCCCGCCTCGGCCAGCTCGGCGCCTAGCCCCACCGCTCGCTGAGGTAACCTCCGCCCGCGCCCTCACACCGGTGCCGGCTCAGCGCCCCCGCCCGCCGCCCTCGGGGCCGGCTGAATGCCCGCACCCCTCCCCGGGATCGGGCCGAGCCGCGCCGGGCCGCCCGCCTGCCGGCTCCAGTCACGCTCCCTCCCCCGCCCTCCGCTCTCTGCGTGACCATCTCCCGGGGAGGAGGCGGGAGAAGGCACTTCTGCCCCCGCACCCTCCTGATTGGGCCGCGCCGGGACGCCCATCAACCCAATCCTTCATACTGGTTGGTCGGGGAGGCAGGCCAGGGCACAACTCCCGCCCCGCGGGGAGTCCCTCCAGCCCTCCCCAACACTTCGCGGCAGTGTCCTCAGAAGACTCATTGGGCCGAAAGGGCCGTTCCAGCGCTGGCGGCAGCTCCGCGCACCCATTGGCCGGCGGCCGCGCCAATCTGCCGGGCCGCGGCGCCCTATAGGCTGGCGCGGAGCCCGGGGGGCGGGGCGGCCTCCCTCCCTCTCTCTCTCCGCGGTCCCGCCCTGTGACTAACTCCCGTGTGTGAGTCACGGCGGGGCCCGTCAGCGCCGTTAAATGCCGTGTGCGGGCGGGCGGCGCTGCCTGGGCTGCCCCGGCCCCCTGTGCGCGGGCCGCCGCCTCCCCCGCCTCCTCCCCCGGTACATGGCTGGCGGGCCGTACTTGTCACGGTGTCACATCCTCCCCGCCGGCTGCGGCCCCAACTTCCCCCCCAGCTCGGCTGCCGCCGCCGCCCGGGGCCACCGCAGCGGCATGGGATAGAGCACAGCCGCCTCAGCGCTTGGCCGCCGCCTCCGTCGCGCAGCCCGGCACCTCGCGGCACGCTCATTTTAAATTAATTCCCCTCTCCGTTTTAAATTCCTCACCCGTGTGCTCCCTTCCCTACCGCCTCTTCACACCCTCCCCCCGCGCCCGCTCTCTCCGTTGACCCCCCGCCCGGTTTGGCCGCCCCCCCGCTCCCCTCAGCGCCTCCCTCAACGGCCCTCGCCGCGGAGCCCCCCGGAGCGGGTGAGTGCCGGGCACGGCCTTCCCGGGCTCGTCCCTTTCTGCCTGAAGGGGCTGGGGTTGGGGGGCGTGCGGGGGGGAGCAGGGGGTGGGCGGCGGGCCGGGGCAGCCCCCGGTTGTCCGGGGAGGCGGGCGGGGGCAGCGCGGCGGCGGGCCGGGCGCTCCGCTGGCTGCCAACTGTTGGAAAGTTGGGGGCATTCGCCTCCTGGCACCGGCCGGGGCGATACTTTCCCCCTCGGACTGGGAAAGAAGGCGGGGAGAGGGCGGGGGGGGAATTAAAAAATAGAAAAGACCCGGCGTCGTTGCCAAGTCCAAATGCGTGTCATGCTGCCGGTGACACATTCGATTGTGATTTTCATTTTATTTTATTCCCCCCGCCCCCCAGTTGAGGCTGTGGCAAAGGTTGATGTGAGCGGCAAGGGGCTCCGGAAAGCCGCTCAGGTCGGGCCGCGGGCCAGACCCCTCCGGACCAAGCTCCGGCTGCTGTCCTCCTTGGAAAACTAGGGAAACCCACCTTTTTTATTTCCAGGTGCACCATCTTCTTCCCCACCTTGTCGTGCCTGGATGTTTCGGCATTCCCTGGGCTTGACTTAATGTGGCAGGAAAACGCGTGCAGCGTAGGGCGCAGCCTGGTCTGCAGTGGGGAGTTTTGGTGGCTTGGATTGATACTGGGAGCGCTTAATGTAAAATGGTTATGTCTCTGTTTCATTGCTATTGATTTTTTTTTTTTTTGCCTCCTTAATGTATTTTTAGAATCGTGAATGTGGTGTACGTTCTTGTGTGCCGTACATTCAGAGCAGCTAAAATAAAACAGATACATGGGAAACCCCAGCAAGTACAGCAGCATTTCCATAGGCAGGGTGTCTGAAGCCTTAGTACTTTGCTGGGTTTAGTTATTAATATTAATTGCTCGATCTTTGTAATTCATATCATATGGAAACTAATTGCTGAATTGAAGGTTTACCAAACCTCACAATGCTCCAAAGTCCTCTTTCTCAGATATCTGAAAAATAAACCTACTCAACTTTTGTTAAGAGGAAAGGCCAGCATCATTCTGAGAATCCTCCACATGAAGTTTCTTTTTTTTTTTTTTTTTTAGGCAAGCACTCTTCTTAATAAGAAGTAGTAAGGTATGGCTTTAGTCAGTGACTACTTAAGTGTAGTCTTAAGTACGTGTAAAATCAATAAATTTCTAGAGGAAATGAAGTCTTTAACAAATCTTATCTTGCTTCTGTCTATCAAGAGAAAGGGGGAAACAAAAAAATCAGCCCTGAGGTTGATACCAAATAGAAAATCAGTCCTTATCCCAAGGGGTAACTTGCTAAATGTAACCCAAAAACTTCCTAAATATGTGTTATTTTGCCTTTAGGGAATTCCTTGAGTAGTGGTCTCTTAAATCTATATGAAGGGGGTCTGCTTCTCTTCTGGTACCTGTTTATCACCAGTGTAACTTTGTTAACTTTAACGGAGTGGATTTGAATTAATGTGAAAAGTAGTCAAGAAACCCATGTTTTTGGAAAGGCCCCTGTAGTAGTGACGTGACAAGCTCTGATTCCTTCTCTCATCAGACCCAATTACGCCACTCTTACTCACGCTGAGTGGTGCTTTACTGCGCAAGTACTCCCTGCGATGCTTGTATGACTACTTGTGTACTACAGTACCCAGCTGGGTGAGGTAGAGTGGCGCTTATTTTTTCATAACTATTTTTTTCCCTTCCCTTGAAATAAGAATATATTGGATAGCTATTTTTCTTGGATCGTGAAGAAAACTTCTGAGGATTAAATGTAAAGCTGCTCTGTTAAATGACTGTACCAAAAACCCCCTGTTTAAGAATTCTGTGCTACCAGTGAAACAGGCAGGTAAGTTTTCTGTGTGTTTAGCTTTCCCTTGTTGCTATGGAAAGTAGGAAAAAGATTGTTGAAAAATTTGTTATCTTGTCCTGAAATTCCTCTGTGCCTGAGGGAGTCCATACCTACATGCAGTGTTCTGGTTGGGGTTGTTTGGTTGTTTTTTTTTCCTTCCCCCTCCCTCTCCAGAACCCCTCCAAACATTCATATGGCATTGTTTAAATGTTTGCTCTTGAAATCACCGGCAGCAGGATCAGGCCCTCGGTTGTTTTTCTTTAAAGCAGTTGATAATGGCTTGGATGTGATGTTGTAGAAAGATAATATTATCTGGTGTGTCCCCAGCTCAGATCCACTGTCTTATTACAATCTCAGAAGAAAGCTCCATACTAAGCAGCCTGTAAAGAAAATATGTGTAACAAAGCAGAACTGTCTTCTGCCTTCATGTTTGTATTTATAAATCTCTTGAAAGTTTGCTTGATACTCTTTCAGAACAAGACACAATTCTTTCGTGTTTGTTTCATGTTTTCACTTCCTCGTATGACTGTGTTCATTGCTAAGCTTTTGTGTCACTGATTGAGATGTTATTGTAATTAACATTAATTATGCAAACTAGATTGTTTTTAGAGGCTCTCCAGCTCTGTATTGATACTGTCAACTTGTTTGTTTGTTGATCAAAAATCCACACATTTCACCAATCTCGGAGGAAATAGATTAACTGGTTCCAAATTAATATATACATGGGAAACCATAGCAAAATGCAGCTATTTTAGCTCTAACAGCACACTGGATCTTGGAGATGGTGAATACAGTACAGTTGGATCTGAAATATCAAGGCAGGGAGGCAAGGTGAAACAGGGGGAGCAAGAAAGGGGACTAGGTACAGCCACTTGGGGAGGGTGTTTACACTGCAGAGTTCCACCACGTTCTTTCCAGATAGACAGTACTAGATTAATTGGGCCAAATTCTGCAGTCCCTAATTGAGCAAAACTCTCACTGAAGTATACTAGAGCTGTCTGCTTGGTTGTGGACTGCTGAATTTGTTCGAGAAGTGGAGAAAAATGGCAGAGTTTACTTCGTTAATTATTTAGGCCTTTTTGGATTTTAGACTCGGAGAAGATATCTTCCTTTAATTTGGTTTAGAAGGTGTTCCAGGATTGTGTTTTGGTTTTTTTTTTTAAAGAAAAACTTATTAAAAATATCTTTGAAATATATATTCACTTATAAAACATTCCCCATAGCAATGGTAAAGTTTTACAATTTTTTTAATAATGTTAATTATAGTCACATTCACAAAAGTCTCTATGTCTGATTCTGAATCGCCCCCTTGAAACACTTCTGAGCTGAGGAGGACTTTAGAATCTCTCCCTAGAAATTGTAATCGTTGCAATATTTATATGTTGTATTGTTGTATACTTCTCACAGGAAGAAAAAAAATAGGAACGGGGAGAAGAGTTTAAATGTGAACTCATCACAATAGCAAATCTGAAAATATACACAGACTGACAAATTATTCCATCTTAAAAATTAAGTCTCTCTAATTTCCCATTTAAATAAGCAAAATTTGGTTTGCAGTTTGCTTGGCTGATAAAAGAGAGGGCTTTTTTGTTTCTACTTTCAGTGCAGTGGTCCTTTGGAAAGTTAGAAACAGCGCCCTGGGGCTCGGTGAAGTGGAGGGTATGTAATTATATGGGAAGGCTCCATAGCATCAGTGAATTAACATCAGCAGCTGAGTGAGTTTGTAAGCCGTAGAGATGGTATTATGGAAATCGATAAAATGATGATTTCTTTTTCGTGTTGCAGATTCCATGTTAGCAGGAAAAGATGCTATTTGTTTGTCTGCCTTCCATGTAGGCTTGCCAAACCATTAGTTGATTTGGAAAGGCAGGTTTTTTCAGTTTAGACAATGAGCAGTCAGATTTATTTTTTTTTAACTCTTTTAAATCTTTTTTTTATTAGATTGTCTTCCAGAAATCACACTAACATCCTGGCCTACAAGTGGCTTCAAGTGCGCCTGTCTGTCAGCAGAGGCAGAAGTGAAGGTCACTTATTCTTCTTTTGACATGCTGGTGTGGGATCGTTTTTTGTAGCCCAAATGCTGCATGTTCCTGACATTCCTGTTTCTGCTTTAAATTAAATTATCTCAAGTGTCTGGAGGGTTCTTATATGAGATGTACTGAAATCCATGGCAAAAATAAGAGAAATAGTGACCTTAACTGTTTTCTGTTAATGTGAGTCAGGAGGGCTGATATTAATCACTGTAAGATCCATAATATACATCGGCCTTTATTTCTTTGTCTCAAAGCTTCTCCTGCTTTTGTACCAGAAAGGCAAGTAACCAGATCATTCATCACATTAAGCGCTTGCAGAGAAATGACAGATCGACAGCCTTATGGTGAGCACTGCGTAACATGTATGATGCATTAAGTTCTGATGATCTATAGGAAACATTTTAATTGGGAGGAACAGTAAATGGGAACGGCTGTTTTCTAATCCAAGGACTTTGTGGGATTTTTTTCCTTCTTCCTGATTGAAATTAAACTTAAGTTCATAATCAAATTATTTTATTTTAAAATATCTGTATGCTACGACCCTTAATAAAATAGTCTGCAGCATTTTATTCAAGCTAAGATACACTAAGGGCGTCGGGGAACCTGGGAAACCTGGTGGATAGCGTAACTGATGGTAATCCGGTGGACTTTACGGAGGTAGGAAGGTCCAACTCAGCAGCTTGTTCAGGGACGCGGCAGCAAGCATCTGTTTTGTGACATGAGAGCAGCGTGTGTACAGACTCCAGATATCGTGAGGCGTGCGGAGCACGGTCTTGTATGAATAGAAACAGTTCGAAATGCTGGTTTTATGATGCAGGCAACAGTAAAGGTCAGCAACTTGGAAAATTAATAATATGGTGCGTGTTGACATTTCAGAGGGAATTCTGATGGAGGCGTGGTTCCAGCGAATGTAAACTTGCCGGTCCGGCCGCACAGATGAAATAGGCAGCTTTCTTCTTATCTCTTTGGTAACCCAAACGTTTTCACTGAGCAACTGGCAACACTATGTTTATGTGCTCCCTATGCTTTATTGTTTCTGCTAATCTCTAATTAAATAGAGCCAGTGAGGGCCAGCATGGTGCTCTCAGTGCTCAACCACAGCCTAGAAGTGACACTCTGCTTTCTAATGATTATGAGCAGGTGAAGTCACAGGAAGGGCAGGGGAGTTGGAGTAGTGTAGTATGCAAGTAAATTCCTGATTCTCTAAAATATCTGTCTGTAGTTGTAGTGATCCACAGTACTTAATATTTCTGGCATTGCTATGGGTGTCCAGTTAAGGACAGTTTTAAGAAAACAGAAATGAAAAAAAAAAAAACAAACCAGGGATGAAGAGGTCTCAGCTGAACCTGAACAAAACCTTTTTAGCTCCTACCATGTGAAATAGGGAGGAAAGTCCCAAGAAATAACGAGGATGCAAAACTCAGAACTGCAAAATGACAGTAGTGATGGTGACTCTGAAAAGTAGATTCTAGATAGAGAAGGAATTGTAGTCATTTTGCTATCTTTTCATAAGCTGTTACTAACGTGGTTAAAGCTTTAGTTCTGAGAACAAGAGTGTTGAGAGCTTGGATTCTTCTCTTTAAAATTTGAAAGTCTATATTGATATATTTGCTGTAGGATTAAATAAAATATTACTTGTTTGATTATCCAAATTCAACATTCTCATTAAAAAAAAATACACACTCTGTGTTCCGTTGAAATGAAGTCAGATATTCCTATGGATGCCTTTTCCACTTTTGGCTATCTTTTTTTTTGTTTACTTCTAAGTATCTTTTCATCGTCTGCCTTCCTTCTTTCTGTCCTGCTGAATTCCTCTTCTGTCGTTGTTTTTGATTCCCTTCACTTCTTTCCAGCCAATTTTTTTTTTTCTCCCCTTTATTGTTTTTCTTGCTAGTCTTAATCAACTACAAGCAGTGTTGCTGCTTGCTTACAGAATCACATCAGCTCCGAATAACACTGCTCTACACAGGGTACAAATAAATAGCAACCGATCCTTCCTTAAAAAGCTTACAGTGGGAACGTGAAATGTGGGAGACTGGCATCCAGCTCCTGTTTTTTGTGGCCCACACTTCTTGGTTTTGGTACGGAGAGCTGTTGTGCTGCTGTCATGCAGTGCTAAGGCACATGTTGAGGTGTGGGATGCCAGTAATATTTCGTGTCCTCTGCCCTTGGCAAAGAAAAGGTTCACCACTACTGACCCATCGTCTGAAAGGAAAAGGTGAAGGGAGATCCTGTTGGTGTGACACGAGTTGGTGCAGTCATCCAGAAGGAGCCAGGAGCAGAGCCAGGAATAATACCCAGGTGTCATCAGCTTCAGACATGTGCCCTGTGCTGTAGCAAAGCAGGTTTTTTGCAGCTTCTATGCTTTGTGGAGCTCAGTTCTCTTTTTTTTTTTTTTTTTTTTGGGTCCTTCTGCTTCTATTTATTTAGGTGTCTTCTCTATTTTAGGCTTTTATCGTCTTAAATATCTCATGGCTTCTAGTGACCTCTGACTGCATCTTAGTGATGTTATTAAGACTTAGTGGGTTTTCTCTCATCCTGTGGGGGAATATTTGGCCATTGCCAAAGAAATTGAGGTCAGAATCAGGGCCTCTTGAGTACCATGAGCCAAAATGTATGTATGTATGTGTTGAAGATACCAAAATACTCTTTTATTTAAAAACAAAAACAAACAAAATGCCCCAAACAACCCAAACCAAACAAGATTTGTGAAGTTAAAAAAGCTAGTATTTGGTTTGTGATGCAATGTGAGAACTAAGGTGTAAAACAAGGTTTTCTGTGGTGATGTAAAGGTAAAAGGTGCAGCCTTTTTGAGAGAATCTTTAAGCTATTTAACCTTTTTAAAGGAACACGCCAATCCTTTGCTGAAACTACTGATTTAATGGTTTTGGAAGCTAAGTGGCCCTCCTTCCTGTGCAAAGGAACATATCTGGTAGTAAAGTTTCTGAAGTCTCTAGGACTGGTGGTGGTGATGGTTGTTGCCTGGTATCAAGAGCCACAGCGAAAGAGGTACCAGTCAGATATGCAATGGGAAAATGCCCAGGAACAGGGCATCCTTCCAGCATTCCGCCGATGCAAGGAGGCTGTTTTAATTGCCCTTTGATTTGGAATATTTTTAATTTATTCTCTGTTTTCAGATATTGCAGTGCAAATTCTAGGGAAAGGTGGTTTCTGTCTTCACAGATTGGCAAATTTTTGTGGCATTCCTACCTTGGAAAGTCCAAAAGAGGAAAAAAAAAATTAAAAAATACCTCAGATATAGTCTTCTACTCTATCCCCTGCCATGTTCAAAATGAGATAGTCTTCTCTTGTTCAGAGTAAGAGCTGTGATAATCCATTTCCTTTGCTGTGATAATCCATTGCCCGAATGTCCTGGTAGCATAATTTGATTGTGGTGCTTGGACAGCTATCATATCACTCCTATAAAACAACAGTGTTTGAAATGTTATAATCCAAGAAATCCAGAGTTGAAGTGCTTACAGCAGTGACTAATTGCATGCCAGTGAGTATTACTGTATCTTCCTCATTTGTGTCCCTCCTTGGCCAAGACAGACTTGTAGATGAGTTCTTAACATATTATTTAACAAGATGGTAGTGTGCCGTGTTTAAATTACTTGTTGTTGTGGTTTTTTTTCTTCTCCCTCCCCGGTGTGGGGTTCAGACTTCCTTGTTAGTTTTACAGGAAAGCCACGGATCCAGATAACTTCTGGAGCTGTTGCAGCATGAGTGAGCAAACTGTAGGGCTTCTTTCAGGAGCTACAAAAGTAGCCTGTGCTCCTTACCCAGGAGAAGTTAAGAATCTTTATTATCTCTGAGGCTTTTATGTTTTGTTTTGTTTTTTTTTCTTCTTCTGTTTGTTTGGGGTTTCTTTTATTTTATTTTTTTCTTTTTCCTTTCCCTTCAGAACCCTGATTCTGAAGGAGCTGGACCCAGCACATCTTACATCTTTCTATTTAGAAGAGGTGGGGTGGGAAGGAAGGTCTGTGTTGGACTGCAGATGTTCTCTCTAGCCCCTTCACTACCTCCAAGTCACATTTCTTCAACCTGCCAAATGGCAGAGGAAAAAATCCTGCTTGAATGCTTTTCCCTGGTTTCAATGAGAGATTAAGGAGAAATCCTTCTTTTACAAAGAGGGGAAGTGTAGGTGAATGCATCTAGCACCCTTCAGGAAAGGGTCACCACCACAGGAGTGCTGTTAAGAGAGGTTGCCAAATCCTCCCAGACTCTGCACCAGGCTGTTGCGAAAGGCTTCTGTGAAATGAAGAAGTTATATAGCCAGCGTGCGCATGCGTATTTCTGAAGGTTATGCTGGATTTCTGCCATGCCACAGAACTGATTAGAATAATTTATAATAAAAAGTGGGGCATGGATTTCAGAAATGGATAATGTGATGGGAGAAGGAAGGAAGTGAGTGGCAGGGAAGGCAAACTGAAGGTTTTCTCAGTCAGTGCAGTGATGTACCCCAAAGTGCAGATTTTTCTACTGCTGTCTGTAGGAAGAAGCTACCACCCTTGCTTTTGTTGTCAGAGATGACTGCTGCATGCTTGACTTAATATACACATTGCATGCTTACGCGTTGCTGTTTGTTTATTTACTTGCAGTAGGACTCGGGATATTCCAGGTACTTTCCAGGTGCTTACGGATAATCTCTGCTCCAAGGACTTCACAAATCTGCAAGAGGCCAGAGGAAAGTAAATAGGTGGGAATTTACAGGTTAGTACTGAGAAACAGAATGAGATTTATGGGACGCAAGGCCCTTGAGAGGAGTGCGAGTGTGTGGCAAAGGTGCTGTGCAGACGCGGTGGGGAGGAGGATACGTGCAGTGGCCTGCATGAAAGAAACGGGCACCGTGCAGACAAGTGCTCTGACGACTGAGCCTTCTGTCTGTTCTGCATTTATCAGCCATCTAGGCCTAGTAAATGTGTGCGTTTTGGTCCCTGGTGTGTCTGGAAAGAAAAGAGATCCTTCGCTTTGCTTCTGCATTACAAGTCAGTCCCTGGTCAGCTTAGAGCTCCCGACACCTGATCCATCTCTTGGATGCTTTCCCTTGTGTTTGTCATTGCATGATGTGACGGCTGTGTAAGTGGAGTTATTCTGTCATGTTCTGTGCAGAGAAATGCTGTGAAAATGAGAAAGCAGGGGAGTGAGGCATATGAGGTGTGCGTGTGCAATGTGAAGCTTGACAAGGCCGGTGAGAAGTAGCATTGGGGTTTTGCACACGCGTTCCATGGGACACAAAGTGTCATCGTCTTCGATTCAATTTTTGCTGCGATTAAGGCCCCTGAGCATGTCTGTAACACAAAACAGAAAACAAGAAGAAAATGTTTTCTCTTCAGCCGTCATTCTTGCATTGCTTATGTGCGTATGAATCATTCCTCCTCCATCTGGAAGGATGAGATGCAGAGCTCTTTTTGAAGGAGGTATCTAACGTACATCCTCATAGCAGCCAGCAATTGGCATGACAAAAGGGTTACAGATAGTGGCTGGCACTTTTCCCATCCATCCTGCCACTGGAAACATAATGCTTTTGCAATGTGCTTGTTCTTCAGGCACCAGCGTGCAGAACCAGTCCTCGGGACATGCAAACAGAGCAGTTGCATGTTGTTCGCTTTTGTTTGTGGTGCCTCCTCAGTGGCCCAAGAACTGGGAAGTGGGAGTAACAGTGATGAACTTGTTTTCTTTATTAGTGTGTGACATGGAGCGGATGGAAACAGTGGGGTACTCGTGGAACATCCTCAGGTGTGGGAAGATGAGCAGCAAGGCATCTAGCACTGCCCGCGTAACATCAAGTGTGGGAGAAGACCTCATTTTGCTTCTAACCTTGCTTTGCACAGGACAAGGCAAAGTTTGTTAGTATTGAGTGCACAAGGAAAAAAATCTAGTATTAAAAAAATGTTCTACGTTGTTCATGTAAACTGACTACTTTGAATATTCTGCCCTTCACTTGATTTGCAAGAAGACCAAGGCCCTGACTCAATTAACTTACTCTCAAGTGTTCCTGTGATATCACAAAAGAATTTTATTGCCCATCTTTTTGTAGAGGGGTCTTTAATGTGATGTCAGAATGGGCAGTAGAAAGAAGGGCCTTAACCTCAGTACTCTGCTTTAGCAAATCTGTTGTTATCCTACTGTGTTGCTGGGTATGACTGGAAACGTCCTCACCTTGCAGCAGTGACCAGCTCAATATGCAGTTCAAACTAAATGTAGAAGCTTGATGTTCTTCTGCTGAAGCT
The DNA here is from genome assembly GCF_009769465.1 of Tauraco erythrolophus. NCBI lineage: Eukaryota > Metazoa > Chordata > Aves > Musophagiformes > Musophagidae > Tauraco > Tauraco erythrolophus. The sequence continues at coordinate 122,391,274 of NC_141466.1, read as the reverse complement.
TTTTGAGGCACTCTTGAAACTCACCAAACACATGCCCATGGGACTGGGCATGCTGCTTCCTTCTTTTGAAGGACAAATGGAGATGAGGTAGAGGAGAGTCCAGGATACGCTGCCTGCCCCCATGGCCTTTGGTGCGTTTAATGAACTGGTGTTTGGGCCAGTTGTTCTCAGAGCTGGGACCAGTGGCCCTTTCTCCCTGGGGAGTGCCTGTGCAAACAGGAAGAGCCTCTCTGCTCCCCTTCCCTGCTCTGCACTTTAACCAGTGTCTGTTCTGCAAGGCAGGCTCATTTCTGCTGTAGGAGCTGCAAGTTGTCTTCATCGCACACAGGACAGTCTGGAGGTTTAGGGCACTGCTTCTGCAAGACCTCGGCCAACTTAGGTTGGGATGGGAATTGCAAGGAGGAAATCACGTCTGCCTCACCTGAGGGAGCTAAGTCCTGCACTGCTGGATGGAGGATACAGACCTGTGGCCACTACTGCTAGTGCCTGTATATGAAATGAGGAACTTTGGCTTTTTGAAGGACAGGTTCCTGTCTTAGTGTGAGGATGGAGGAACCTCCTTTCTGCTTCTTTGTGATGGGTGAGTTTAAGATGCAGCCCTGTTCTTAATGTCTCTTATAGCTGACTCTAGACAGTGACATGCTGAGCTCAGGGGTGCAAAGTACTGGCCTGTTCCATAGCATTCTTCGGGTTTGGAGGAAGGGAGATGGCCGATGGGGTCCGTAGGCTCTCTGCAGCAGAGTTCCTGTTCTGAGGTGAGAACAGCTGTGCCCCTTTCCTTTGGAGCTGCTGTGAGAGCAGGCAGGGACTGTGAAACCCTCCTGTGCTGCTAAAGCTGAACACTGTGTGAGAGAGACTGTACCTACTCCCTCCAAAGTACTTTTGGGAGGACAGTCTGGACGGACAGACGTGAATGGTGCTGTAGAAAAGCACTCTGCCCTGGAGAGTGAAACACTCCTGCGTGTTAGGGCTCAGTGCTGGACTTTGTGTTTGAGGAGAGTTTTTCTTTTACTAGGGCTCAACCTTCTGCTTTTCTCTTTCCTCTGATACATAGTAGCCTGGAGAAGACCCTTCAGGCAGGGATGCTTTGTTACTTTCTTTAGCTTCATGATTGCTGTTTATACTACAGTGTAATAAACACGATTAACATTTCTGGCGTATTTCAGAGTGTGTGCTTGTGTGTGAGATTTGGATGCATTAACTCTGCCATCTTTCTTACCTGTGCCTGAGATACTATCTGCTTATGATCTTTCCAGATACACAACAGCTATGGAAAGGAAGTAACACTCCCCATGTTCTTGGAAACGTTTCAGTAGCTTGACTTTGGTAAGCAGTACAGTGGTGATAAGGATGAGGGGTGATACGTACAGCTTGAATACTGGCTCCTGGATCCTGCAGAGCACGGTCAGCAAGCAGAGGCTGTTCATGTTGCACACTTCACCTGCAGTGTCCAGTTGCAATATGCTCCATGTATATAAATTCAGCTCTGCTTTTCTGCATGTGACAGGTCAGAGTTCAAAGTCTAGGGACCCCTGAGGCGGAATAATTGTGTTTGTATGTGTAGACTCGGCAGGTGTATTTTCTCCTGTAACGTGTTCAATATCTTCCAGCTCGAGTCAGCTGTGGGTATTTCCACTTGCTGAGAGGCTGAAGACCAGGTTCTCGTGGCCTAGATTCCACATAAGGCCCTGTGCTTGAAGGCTGGCAGTCAGCTGGAAGGAAATAAGAGATACAGGGACTTAAGAGCAATTTAGCGCATGTGAATCTGGCTCCTTCTCTTCTGTGATACGAGCGTGCCATAAGCATCTAATGTAGGAGGCCAGTAGTGAACAGGCCAGGCCAGTGACCATATTTTCACTTCCTGAAGTGTTTCTAGATTTATTGAACTGGACTCTCTACCTCTAACCCAGGTCCAATTTGAATTCTCAAGCCAGTCCCATCAGTGTTAGGCAGAGCGAAGAACCTGGTCCAAGCAGTGCTGCTCATTCTTGGAAAGGTCCTGACATCTCACAGCATTTACCTTCTGGAGGGTAACTGGAAGAGTTGGGGAGAGACCTGGGGCTATGCTGGTGCATGTGTTGTTTTCTGGCTGTGGGGTTTTTTGTTGCTGTTTTTGTGGGTTCTTTTGTTTTTCTCTCTTACAAACTTTAAAAGCTTGCATTGCACCTGTGGCCTAGAAGGACTTGGCAATGCTCTGTTACTCGTCAGCAGATAGAGCTGGTGTTGAATGAGGGAGACACTTAGGTTCTTGGACAAGGGGCACTGAGGATGCTTTGCAGCATTCCCAGTGCCCTTGGCTGTGGAGGAACTGAGCCCTCCCAGACTTGCTTGTGGCCATAAAGAGTGTGATCTCTCACTATGGTGGCCTTGGTAATCTCTGACTATCAATCATCTTCTTCTCGTTTGGAAGAACTTTGACTTAATAATAATGAGAGATACATCAGCTTGAGTAACTTCTGTTTGAAGATATTAAGCTCTGTGAATACTGAAGAATACAGTATCCTAAGCTTTTGAGCAGTTCTGACTGTAATGCAGTGCTGTTCTTGGAATGATTTGTTTCAACCATAGGGCCAGTTTAAATAGAGCGATTTAAGTATATGTTGCCGTTCCTCATACATCAAAAAGTTAAGTTCAGTGAATAATGAGTTATCATGAGGCACCACAATAAGATAAGAACTTGTCATAGCTTTGCAATAAATGGCAATGTCATTAAAAGAAAAAAGACTTTTTGTCTATAAGCTTTATTGGAAAAGCCCGAAATCTTGAGTGGAGATTTTTAGCATGCTGGCCAACTGGAATATATTGTAATAAAAGCAAATTTTTGCGTGCAGAGGATGTCCAAGATTTTGATTGCTGTATGAGCCACATGGCTGCAGGATATTTTCCTATGTGTGCCTTTTATGTAGATAAGTGACAGTACCTGATTTCTGGTCCTGGAGGGGCAATGTAGAACCTTATTATTGAACAGCTTTCCAAGATGCAGCAGTTGTCATTAAATCTCAGCAGTGGACAATGGAGCTGTATTTGGCAGGTGTGGACTTTTTTTTTTTTTACTTTTAATGACAATGACTTGCAGTTATGTCATGCTGTAGTTTTAAACTGTGCAAGGTGGTTTGACTCGTTTATGTTCTCATTCAGGTCTTTAATGCGCACACGGAAGAAACTGGTTTCTGGGATTGTTGATCGTATGGATCAGAGGTGGGGATGACCAGCCCTGGTGTACAGGGGTATTAGGTCCTCGCTCTTTCACTGAGTTTTGTAACAAAGCTCGAATTTCCCTGTCTGCAGAATATGGGTCCATCCTGCAGTTTATGAAGAATTTTAAGAGGAATGATGTGCAAGATCCATGCCACTTCGTGGTGCTTACTTTAACTTATTGCTTTTAGTAAGTAGAATCATCGTACTGCTGAGGTCTCGGTGATAGTTAGCAGGACACCGCGATCTGCCCATCTGCAACAGCTCTGCTGGAAAGGTCTAATCTGCAGGAGCCCTTGTTTGCTCTTAAGGATGAAATGCAATTGAGCATCTGGTGAAGCCTGCTGTATGGTAGAAATTAACTATAAATATATACCTGGGGATTTTTTTTAATCATTAGGCTTAAATTGATTATTTCCTACCAGTTGTGGGACTCCTAAAAACTCGTTTTTCTCCTTCTGTAAGAAAAATACCAGTTTAATGGGCAAATGCTATGCTATGGGTAAGATATGGAAACAATAATGCATGAGGAGTGGTGTGAGGAAAAAGACAGCTTCCTGCTCTGTGTTGTTTCTGATTTTTCTTTTTTTTTTTTCCTCCTTCCTAATTACATGGAGTTGGAAGAATGAGCTAGTAGGATATGAATGTTGCCATCCCATAATAAGAGCTGTGGTCATGGGTGCCATGCAAGTGTGAAGCTTCAAGAGACTATGATGTGAGGACAGACCAGGAATAATTCAACCCTGCACATGGCTTTCTCAGGTAGAAGGTAAGCTAAGGGAATGTCTACAAAGCTAGTGCCCAAAGCTGGAATTGTGCTTCTTGTTCCAGTTAAACCAATACATAAACCAGTTCACTTGATGTTCCCATTAATTTGGACTGCTTACCTTTCCAGTTTTTCCAGCTTGTGATTTGAGCAGAATGAGCAAGTAGGAAAAATGACAGTCTGGAACTGGCTTGACTTGTCTCTGTTTCTCTCTCTCCAGAAAGCCAGTTTCTTTTCTACCACCAAAATAGGGACTGGCTCCACAGCTATTGTTCAGGACACCTGAGACTCCACAGTAAAATCATCTGCTACTGCCTAGAAAAGGGACAGAAAAGGAGAAGTTGCAATCCTTTGCCAGCTCCTTCTGTGCCTCTCTACCTACTAAGGCTTTTCTCCACTGTACAAATGGTGTAGCAGCTGCAGCTTGAAAATCACTGGGGCTTTCCCCTTACCCTGGGGTGTTTAACTGCATCCAGCCCTGGCACCTTGACAAGCACAGGCAGCAGAAGCAGTGCGTGGGGCCAGTGTCACGTCTGTGCCGAGCGTGCTGCCTCTGACGGCCGTGCTCTGCCTCTGTCTCCTTCCAGCATGGCCACAGCGCATGAAGCGTGCGGCTCTGTGGAAATACAAGTCACGCTGTACTTCTGACTGGAGGCCTTCAGGCCTGCCATAACCTTGAGCCTCTTGCCCCTGAAGATACTAGCATGAATAAAAGCCTTTCCTTTCTCACAGAACCAAACACTTGGCTTGCTGAGGGATCTCTGGGACTGGCCAGAGTGGATTTTCCCACTGTGTGTGTATGTAAGAGGAGGCATGGTAGGGAAAAGGAGAATGGGTACTTGGTACAATGTTTAATTTGATTGTGTAACTCCACTGCAGCGTGCTCATGACGTGTGTTTCTGACTTAACCAAGAACCACTGAAGGTGCAAAACCCCTCCGTGTCCTCCCTGTTCCAGGAAGTCCTGACAAGCTTCTGGCTAAGCAGTCAACAAGTCCACAAAGTCCCTTTGGTGTTTTGATGCCTGTGGAAAGAGAAGTTGGCAGTGGGAATAATTTTCTGGCTTGTGTTGCTGCCTGTGACAAAAAAAAGTCAGCTTTCTTGACCTGGAACGACGCTGAGGCTGTGTGCAGGCTGGATAATGCGGCCAGTGGTCTTTCCCTTGTGCCTTGAGTCTTTTGAAAAAGATTTCCTTGGACGCTAACCTTCCATGGGATCTTCTGGTTGAATTCAGAGGCTCGTAGCTGAGATCTGAGATCTGCTTTCTGCTCAGGCTTACTTTGCTATCAATTTTCACACAGCTCTGCATGGGATTTGTGTAGGTTTTAGTGTGCTGTATTCTCACTCATCACTGAGGGCTCCATGCTTTTGTATGCTGCCTGTGTATCAGTGGATACAGCTGGTATGCTCCCCTACCAAAAGTGTTTCTTTTGTTTCCTTGATATTGCTAGAAGCCATTCTCAAGTACGTTCTGCCAGACAAAATAAAACAAAACCTGTGAATCTCGAAAACTTGGAATCTTGAAGAAGACCAAGTAGGGAAGTTGTATCTTTGGCAGCACCAAGGCCCTCTGACACAAAAGATCACAGCAGTGATCCATGTCTCTTGAGACTTTAGAGATCAGGGACTGGATTTCTCAGCTGAAAGCTACCAACCTCTGACCATAAGAAAGGAGGAGGGGAAAAAAAAAAAAGACAGGCATACGAGTTGGTTTAGTTGGGAGAAGGGATATGCTGCAAACTTGTAACTGAATTAACTGAGTTTATGATCAAAACTCTTACAGCAATTGGCTGTGATCTACTGTCATGTTCACACATGGTACTGGGGTGGGTTTTTTGTTTGCTGCTGGCTTGCCTATTAGTCTTGTGTGTGTACGAAGAGGAGGGAATTGCGTGTCAGGTGGGAAGAGGCAGGAAGCAATCTCCTACATGTGCACCTAAGGGACTGACGTTCAGTGACCAGAGTTGGGAGTAAACCATGTCTTAGACCAGGAAAAAATAAACTGAGTAAATGAAGCAGCTGAGTTATTTGGTGTGTGGAACAGAGTCTGGCAGAGGAGATGCTGGCTGCAGCATTGCACGTCTTCCTGGCCTGAGCAATGTTGTGTCAGAGAATTGGAGAGGCTGAAATTCTGTGTTGGTTCTGAATCTGGCATATGTGATAATGGAGATTTACCGTAGGCTCCAGCGGGAGAAATGGAGACGATTGCAAACTCCCAGAAGGTCATTTGAATGCTATGTGTACTTGTGTGAGGAATACCACCTGAGAAAGGGGTATTCCTCCTTCTTTAGAAGGAACTGGAGATCAGCTGAGACCATTTGCTCTAGCATTACATAGTAGTGTAAAACTCAGTCATGGGATTTTTTTTTTGTATAGTTAGCAAATTGTGGATAGAAGTGATTAGAGTCGTGATTAACTGTATTGCTTTTGATTTTGTGGCTGAACCAAAAATGTGGGTTGCTTTGAACTGAAAGATGAAATTATTTTTTTTGTTAACATGAAAAATTAAGATTTTTTTTTTTATATTCCTAAACCCAAGTATTTTGGATTGTCCTTTAGGTTGAAGTGTAAGTGATCAAAGTTTTCCAGTTTTAGAGAAACGGGAATCTTAAGGGCTATTCATTGAATTCAGATTGACTTCAGTCCTCCTGAATCCACATTTTGCTGAGGATAACATGGGACAGATTCCCCTGCAGAGGGAAAGGGAGCTGTAGTCCCCCCAGCTGCTCACTGTGCTAGCAGCTAGAATCCCTTCTGTATTGTGGGGGTGTAATCACAACTGTTCAGCTCCTTTATTCAGAGCAGTGCTGTGCACACCCTTGGAATAGTTCTCCAAACCAAAAAACATCCCAGCATCTGTAACAGACAGATAAAACTGATAGCCAGTCATGGTGAGAAATAGAGCTGTGTTCTCCCAAGGAGCAGCACGCATGTGGAAGGCAAGTGAAAATGATTCCCTCATGAAAAAGCAGTAAAAGAGCTGAAGAGCACAGCTAAACAAAGGTCAAGCTGTGTAGACTGAATGCAGGCAGAGGCTAAACCCATTTGCAATACATACAGAGAGTGCAGCATAAACTGAAGGTGGCCAGCCCAAGGAATATTGCCATGCATAGATAATACATGTATATGCAGATAATATATGCAATCATGCATTCCGAAAGCCTGTCATCAGAAAAAATTGCAAAGCACAGAACACGCACAGGAGTTCAAAAAGACGTAGCTGGAGAACATAATACCAAGATCACCAGAGAAGTGGTGTTCCTCGGGGGTCACTTTGTTTAAAGCAACCCCTTAGGGCTCTACAGAGCATTGGCAAGCAAATTCACAGAAAGTGAATTTTCAAATAGGTGCTGGAGCTAGGTACAATGAAATTTCAAGCACATGAATGCAGAAAGGGTTGGTGCCAGTTTTATGAAAGCAAAAAAATAAGCCCCCTCGGATTCACCTGCTGGGCACAAGATCTGCCCATGTGGCTAAGCCTATGTTGGCATGTCTATATAAAGTTCAATAATATTCAGTAATGCTTTGCTATGGAACAGAAAGTCTCAAGAGTCTGACTGGAAACACTCTGAAAATGCAGTTTTACAAATGTATGTGCCGAGCAGCGTTTTTAAAGAATACAAGAGGCATTTCAAGGAAGAGTGGATTAAGGAAGCTGTGTGAGATACTGATACAGGTCCTTGCATTCCAACAGTGTATATGATCCATGCTGTTGTCCTCCTTGTCCCTGAGGCATGAAGCAAAAGGTGAAAGTGTTAAAAATAAGTGTTGCTGATTCAATGTAGTTATCTATCAAGTTAGTAGCGTATGGTTCTGGTTTAAAGAAATAAGTGCTGTTTTGAACTGTTGTCTGTGTACAGGACATCTATCTGAATTGAGACCACCCTGAGAACTCTTTACCCCAGGGTGGTTACATGAGGAAGGTACAGAGATGAGAAGACTTCCAAAAGAGGAAATCATGTCTAGACTTCAAAATGCCAGTTCTCGGTTTTGTTTCAGGTGGTGATATCCTGTCTGCTATCTTTGAGCCTGCATGGAGGAGAAATAATTGACTGAGAGAGGAAACAGTAACATAAGGAGATGCCATGTATCATTTCAGAGTAAAAGTTCTCAAACTTTCCTGTTGAAAATTGTCACCAGCCCTCAAAATTTGTCACAGACTAGAAAGGCAGTGTATATTTTATTGTCTGTCAATTTAATACCACTGACCAGCAGTGATGTCAAGTGTTCTTGTAAAGGTGGTCTGCAAGGTCTTAACTAACTTGCATGCTGCAGCCAATATGCCTTCTTGATACATTTTATGTTCAAGGTTGAATATTTTGGTTTCTTTCATGTTTTAGCTGTCTTGGGGGTTAGGATGGATGTGCTGGTTTCCAGCTCTTTTTTTTTAACAAGTGACTTGATAAAAGTAAACATAGAACATTGGATCTAAGGAGTTAAGTTCACTATTTCTGGTAGTTCAAATTAAATTCTTTCAGTTTTGCTTATTTTCTGTGTGTACTGTGCCACTGATATTGAGAAGGAGGGATCTCAAACTCAGTAGTTCCCTAAACAAGGAGGAAAACAATAATTTATGTTGTTTGTGGTTAACCTACGGAGCAGTATTAGTGGTCTGTAAAACCTCTTTAGGTAGTTGACTCAATAGAAACTTTTGAGAAACTATTTAAACTTGAAGGAGAAGCTCCATGAGAAGATGGGATAAGACGGAGTTAAAATCATCAGGAGAGCGAGTTGGTGTGCATATGAAGATGCTCTTGTGATGCATTCGTGGGAAGTAAGAAGGCAGAGGAGTGTGTATTTAGGTGCTGAGGGGAAGAAGACAATAAGTGGAACCAAAAGTCTTCAGTACAGTTATTTCTTTCACTCAGATGACAGTGGTGGTCCATGCTTGGATGTGAATACTGGAAACTTCACTTGAGGTATAAATAGTTGCATTTTTGTATTCCTCAAATTCATATATGCTGGAATATTTTTTCAGGCAGAAACCATAGTGTAATACTTAAAACTTCAGATGGATCCTTACAGCCACTGAGATCATTATATTTGTAACGTATAAAAGTTGTGCTTGAAAACAGGACTTGATGCTGTCATGTATCTTCTGTCCCTTCCCGTCCGCACACATCCACTCACAAATAAAGTCTGCCCCTTTACAGGGAATAACTTAAGTGAACAAACATTACGAAAAAGTCAACTTCGGCTGGACTGGTTTTTTCTTCCTCTGGACTGTTAATATGTTTCAGCATCTTTTCAAATACCAAATTTTAATTAAGTAATTTTACTTAACACTGACCTGGGGCTTTCTTAGTCTTGGAAGAGGAAGGTGATGCAGTTACTCTGAAAACTTAAGTAGTCCTAGTAAAACGTAACTATTTCTTCTATGCTGTCAACTATTCAAATTTTCACCTCAGTCCTTTTATTGATGAGCAGACATTGTTGTTTTTTTCATTATTTGATTGTGTAAGCTTCTTTGTAGGGATTTTACAGGTACCCCAAGCTTTCTTTTACTGCACTATGTTTTCGTGATTATTTTCATCCATATTGTGATAATTCTTGCAAGAAAACTGTCGGTGTTTCCCCTCTCTCTGCTTTGCAGTTTCTCAGAGAAGGGTGGAGTGTTGCTTTTTTTCTGGTTGTTTTTACTTCTGGTATCACAGTGGAAAAGAAAAAGCAAGTTGCTTTTCCCCCACATTTGTGTGTGCCCACAAACGGACACACATGCTCCTTCTCTCCCACATGTGCGCGTGCATGCAAACACACACAAGGAGTTTGTTCTTGCTTGTGTGCAGCCAAAAGAGGCCGGACACTGCTGTCTTCAGCTCAGTGGAAATTGGCACCATCCCATCTCCAGTAAACAAAAGCCTGACGTCAGCTCACGCAGCGGTGATAGCAGTATAACTTGAGATTTTTTTATTTTTTTTTCAACTGGCCAAGCTGTTGAAAGGCTATCGCTGGGTTTGATAATCTCTGGCTGCACTTGAGAGGAATTGGTGCAAAGGTGGAGGGAGGAATGGTTGGTTAATGACAGAAATAATAGAGCAATTGCTGATAACTTCATACAGGGTGGAGAGGTGATTTTTAAGTCTTGCACCAAAGGGTATTTTGATTCCCACTTCGGTGGCTGCAGGCGTTCTCTCCAGTGTTATTCCAGGTTCTGAAATCCTGGCTGCTCTGTAGAATTCACATTTGTTCTGTGTTGGAAGTCGGAGAACAATTAAAGCGCCATATAACAGTCAATCAAGCAGATGATGAAATTTGACTTTTCTATTGTGTTGAATTAAGCACTTTGATTACGATTTTAATTCCTGATGTTTGCTTTATTCGGTTGTAGATATAGTTCAAAGAACTGGGCCTGGCAATGCTAAGGTTTTTACTAGTCTCTGTATATTCGTTTTCTATTACTGGGATATAAGGATATAAGTTGTTGAGGCCTCAAATTGCGACCACAACACCCAGAAAAGATTTACTTGAAAGATGCTTGGTTATTCATCATTATCAAATTAGGCTAGAACAAAGGTACCATTTTGTGGTGCTGGTTTCAGAAAAGTAGCTGTTTTCCTGCAATGCTCCAAACGCCTCGACTGCAAAGTTAGTGAAGCCTCTGTTGCGTTTCTGAAACAGAGCCACTGTGACTTAAATTTAATAACAGATGGTTCTCCTCATAACCCGACAGTTGAAAGAGACTTTTCTATTGTTCAGTACTACCACTGAAAACACATTTCCATTATGAACTTACAGTACTCTTATGCCAAAACCAACAGCTAAAAATGAATGGTTTGCTCTGGTAACAGGACAAAACAAACATGCAAATCGTTGTGTTGTGTGACAGAAAATCGGAATATTAACGTAAAAAATGTTGATAAGCCTACCAGAATAACTATTTGATGGGCTATTCTTGAATCAATGACACTTCCAAGCAAATATTTCAAGGATATAAAGAGCAGTGCATCGACTTCTGCTTTGTTTCTTGTACTGCTGCAGAGATAGCAAAAAGTTCATATTCCATCTAGGTCCCATCACGAGGGATTTACTGAGTTTTGTGAAATCCTGGAAGGGAATGTGAATAACTGCCAACATTAACATTTTCTAATGTATAAATTTTTACATCTGCTTTTAGGGTATATTCAGACTGGGTTAATCGTAAAATCTGCCGTAGTAGGGAGGGACAAGAATGTGAGAGGAAAAGAAAAATTGGACTTCTAGGATGGTGTTTGTCCTGTTAGTGGTTTTTGAGACTTTTGACCAAATCTGATGGAGATGCACAAGTCTCAAAGATTCACATCTTCTGTGAAAACGGGCAAGAAAGCGAGGATCTGTCTGAGCCCATACTTCTCAACAAATTTATAGAGATCAAAAGCAAGTGTGGGCTAGATCTGTGCATCTCGTTAAGAGAACGATCCAAGTGGGATTGCTGTTCGTGCAGAGGGGAAGGAAGAGGTGAACAGCACCTCTTTCAAAACCAGGAAAGTCCTGACTTGCAGTGAGTCTGACTGTCCTTGGAGGAGACTCGTGTGGCTGTTTGACATCCTACTCCCCAGAGGGGCTGGCATGTGGCAGGGCCTGACCATTCTTGATTTATGAGAAAAGCCCAGAACTGTTTTAGAAGAGACCAGGAGCTAAGCCGTCTCAGAAAGCTTGTAGTAGCACAAGGATTGACAGCTCAGGTAAGGAATTTGTTCAAGAGGAATTGGCTGGAGCAAAACTTTCCAAAATCTCAGGCTAAATAGCCAGATTGGCCGTCGGTGAGCTGACAACTGGCTGTGGGCAGAATTGGAGCTCCACTGCAGCGCAGGAGTTGTGTGAGGTGGGTGATGAGGCCCCTGGAGCCTCATCAATGTGGCGAGGTGACCTTTCCTCACATGCAGACTTCAGGGTCCGCGGGCAACTCCAGCATCACAACTGTGGCCTCACGCAAATATGAACTCACGAGTGTGCAGGAGAAAAGCAGGCCTCTTCAGTTGTCCTTCCCAGGCAGGTATGACAGACCAAGCAGTGTTACCTGTGTACAAAGTTTGGAGCAGGTTGCCTTAGGTCTGTTTATTATCTCTTTCCTTCTCCGTGGTCGGGTGTCAGGCTGCTAGACTGCTCTACAGCCTGCCTCCTTTTCTGAGGTCTGACTTGTGCCTGGGGAGGGTGAAACTGTGACTTGTACGACTGTGAAACTGTTAGAGTGGACTTAGCAGAGCAAGGATCTCATCACTTCAGCAGTACTGTGCGTGGCACAGGGCTTGTCACAACCCCCAGCAGAACTTCCCCTTCCAAAAACTGTGCTAGCAATTAGCAAAGGCAGTTAATCTCTCAGCTGCAGCCTTGCTAAAGATCTGTTATGCCATGAGTGGGAGGAGACGTGCAGTAGGAAAGTTCCTTTAGGTTCCTTTTTTTTTTTTTTTGCCTTCCTTTACTGTCTCTCATCTTGTCCAACCAGCCTGCTACTTCTCAAAGTAAGGAGATGAGCTGGTGGGAAAGGCCTGTGCACTTTGCCTCTACCTCCGAGTGGGTAGCATTTGCATTTGCTGCCAGTGGTAAGAGTTAGCCAGAACTGCTCACACTAGCCTTGACCTAAACCACAGAGACACGTTGCAGCATGTTTCTTCTTGCTGAGAACCTGCAGAATGGACGTTTGGATAGCTAGCCCTGCTTGGCTCTTCATATAACAAAGTTTACTGGGTGGCTGTTGAGGTTATGGTTCACTCTGTATTGAGTGAAGCATTAAGTTTAGCTTTAATGTGGCCAGGGTCCAATAATATGGAATTTTAACCAGTTGCAAAAAATCTTGAATTTGCTTTTGGTTTTATGGAGGCAGTCCTAAAATGGCTCCTGAATAGGCTGGTCTGTTATCAAGGTGTAGTTTTCGTGGTATGATTTTGCCTATGATTCTGAAAGGGAATTGTTCTTTCTCAAAGATTCAGAAAAATCTTGTGGTCAGCCCCTTCAAAGTGATGTTGCAAGGCTTCTAAAGAAATGATGCTGGGCACTTCTCTTTGCTCTCTGATTATCTTTTGATCCTTGCAGGTTGATGTTTTCAAGATTTCCATGTAACATAAGGGGCTAAAAACCAAAACAAAAAGAGTGAAGCTGAATCATAGAATGGTTTGGGTTGGAAGGGATCTGAAATATCATCTAATTCCAACCCCCCTGCCATGGGCAGGGACACCTTCCACTAGATCAGGTTGCTCAAAACCTCATCCAACCTGGCCTTGAACACTTCCAGGGATGGGGCAGCTGCAACTTCTCTGGGCAGCTTGTTCCAGTGCCTCACCACCCTCAGAGTGAAGAATTTCTTCCTTAGATCTAATCAAAATCCTCCCCTCTTTCAGTTTCAAGCCATTGCCCCATGTCCTATCACCACATGCCCTTGCAAAAAGTCCCTCTCCAGCTTTCTTGTAGTCCCCCTTCAGGTACTGGAAGGCTGCCAGAAGGTCTCCCCAGAGCCTTCTCTTCTCTGGGCTGAACAGGCCCAACTCTCTCAGCCTGTCTTCATAGGAGAGGTGCTCCAGCCCTCTGAGGTTCCTGCTTAATCACTTCTCAGTGCTTGGCAACACTGCATGCTCCTGCTGTTGCCCCTTCTATGCTTCTATAATGGTTACAACTTCACTGAATGGTAAAGAATGATGACAAGGATGGCTGCTCCCCATACTTGATTGCAACGTGAGGTGGGAGCTGCACAAAGAGCTCTAGGCAAGACTGGGAGAGGGAGGATTCTTAACCAGCATTTACCGCTGGAACTTTACTACTTTATAAGGCAAGAGCTGCTCCCTGACCTGTGCTGTGTCTGCTACAGCATGCACATCAGTGAATTTAATGATGTGGAGGACAGTCTGCAGTAGATGTTGGGATTTGGGGTTTTCTTGTTTAAGACATTCCTATGAAGTGAAGGAGCAGAATTACTCGGCAACTCGCATTGACTCTGTCTAAGCTCAGAAATCTAAGAGCAATTCCCAGGTTTGGTTTCATACCTTCACCATGTCCTCGCAGCTTGCTGGCATAAAGTCTGGGTTTCTAACTGAAGGGGGGGACCAGCAAGGCCAAAAAGGAAGGGAGCCATAGTGATCTTGCTTCATAGCCTAGAGAATACCCACCATGACCTGCTCCTTCCTTTGTTTTTTTTCTCTTTAATTATTATTACTGCTGCCCCAGTGAGCAAAGGGTCCTATGGAGCATGTGGTGCCTTCACATCCTCTCACTTGCTCATGTCTCACTGAATGGAAGACCAGTCCTACCTAGAGGGATCTCAAAGTTCCTCACAGCCTTTTTCTCAGCCTGGAAAGGTTCTTCTCCTTGTTTGGCCTTTTTAAGGGTAGCATCAAGCATACATAACTTACTGATTTCTTCTTGTTGGCAATGCTATGAAAGCCCAACAAGGAGGAAGAAATCAAGAAAACCAGAGCAGAGGGTGGAGTAAACTGATGAGCAGGAGGAATCAGACTTTTATGGATCCACACAGAGCAAAAAAGGGAATTGTGTGCTATTTGGACAGTCAGGTAGAGTACACAGCCCTCTGTTCAGCTCCATAGTACTGCTGCTCCCCGTCAAGACCTCCCCAGTTTTACCTGTGCAAATATCTTGTGGATTTTTTTCACCCTGAATAAAACATGGTGATTAAAACAAACAAAAAAGGTCTTGCAACTGGAATGCCCATTTCTACTACTAAAAACTCAACAAGGGTCGACCAACGGATGTCATCTACCTGGACTTGTGCAAAGCTTTTGACACTGTCCCGCACAACATTCTTCTCTCTAAACTAGAGAGGCATGGGTTTGATGGATGGACCACTCGGTGGATAAGGAATTGGCTCAATGGCCGTACTCAGAGAGTAGTGGTCAACGGCTCGATGTCCATGTGGAGACCGGTCACGAGTGGCGTCCCTCAGGGGTCCGTGTTGGGCCCGGCCCTCTTCAACATCTTTGTCGGTGACGTGGACAGTGGCATGGAGTGCACCCTCAGCAAGTTCGCCGATGACACCAAGCTGTGTGGTGCCGTCGACACGCTGGAAGGGAGGGATGCCATCCAGAGGGACCTCGACAGGCTGGAGAGGTGGGCCCGTACCAACCTCATGAAGTTTAACCAGGCCAAGTGCAAGGTCCTACATCTGGGTCATGGCAATCCCAGGCACAAATACAGACTGGGCGGAGAATGGATCGTGACCAGCCCTGAGGAGAAGGACTTGGGAGTACTGGTGGACGAGAAGCTCAATATGAGCCGGCAATGTGCTCTTGCGGCCCAGAAGGCCAACCGCATCCTGGGCTGCATCAAGAGGAGCGTGGCCAGCAGGTCAAGGGAGGTGATTCTCCCCCTCTACTCTGCCCTCGTGAGACCTCACTTGGAGTATTGCGTCCAGTTCTGGAGTCCCCAACATAAGAAGGACATGGACCAGTTGGAGAGGGTCCAGAGGAGGGCCACGAAGATGATAAGAGGGCTGGAGCACCTTTCCTATGAGGACAGGCTGAAAGAGTTGGGGCTGTTCAGCCTGGAGAAGAGGAGGCTCCGGGGTGACCTTATAGCGGTCTTCCAGTACCTCAAGGGGGCCTACAAGAAAGATGGGGAGAGGCTGTTCAGGAGGGCCAGTTGTGATAGGACAAGGGGTAATGGTTTTAAAATAGAGGGAGGTAGATTCAGGTTGGATATTAGGAAAAAATTTTTTACCGTGAGAGTTGTAGAACACTGGAACAGGTTGCCCAGAGAGGTGGTGGATGCTCCATCCCTGGAGACGTTCAAGGCCCGGTTGGATGAGGCCCTGAGCAACCTGATCTAGTTGGAGATATCCCTGTTCCTTGCAGGGGGGTTGGACTAGATGACCTTTGAAGGTCCCTTCCAGCCCTAACGATTCTATGATTCTATGATTCTCATTAGTACAATAATGTGTTGATTAAAATGGCTGAAGACTTTCTTTAATTAAAATACCAATTTTATTTTTCTTTCTGGTGGCAATAACAGTCAAGCAATGGCATGACAACAAAGGCAGCTTTGAATGAGTAGCAGTCCTGAAGGGTGCCATCCCGCTCCCTCCCCTCAGCCCCATGTCCCAATTCTTGATGAAGAAAACAAGTTGCTGCCTCTTCAAGATTTTTTTTCTATCCTTTCTGTTGGTGACAGGCGTAAAGTGTTAGTAACATCTGCTGGCCTTCCTCCTGCAGCGCTGGACTCAGGCAGGGCTGCACGGAGGAGCCGGGAGCCATGGATGCCCTGTGCCAAGCACCCAGTGTGGCTTCGCCAGCCAAAGCCTTCAGCAGAACTGCGTCTCCGATAGCAGTGGCACAGGCTTGGCGCGACTGGCAGGGCTCTGCTTATCTCCTGGTAGTTTCTTAGGCTCTAACTCTCACAAGCGGCAGGTTTTTCTCTTTTTTTTTTTTTCTTTTTTGAATAATGAATGTTATTTTAAGCAAAATAGCCGAGGGGGATAAACAGATCAACATGTGAATCTGAAAACATTTTCTATTCTCTTTGACTTAGAAAGTTACTATAAGTGACAGATGTTACAGAGAACGCTTTTCTTTCACAATCCATTCTTTAACCTGTTTCTGCATTTCAACAGTGTTTTGTGAGTCACTACTTTTTCATTTTTTCTTTGCTCTGTCAGGTTTCCTTGATGGTGGCAGTATTTTCCAGAGCATCTGGGAGGGAAAGCATATCCGTATGTATTTTAACTGAGACATGGCATCTGTAAAGTCACAAGAAAATAAGCAGACTGTGAAGACAGATGCAGACCCTGCTTTATTTATTTTGTAGCTGTTTGCTCCAGAGTTGGCTAGGTTTCACTTTGGGTGGAAGGGACAAAAAGTATTTTGGTTTGTTTTGCTTTTTTCAAGTAAGGCATAGGTTTCTCTGCTGCCTCCTAAGACTGGTTGGTTTACTTACAATTTTTTAATCAAATTAAAAAAAACCCACAACCTAAAGGAGTATATGATGATTTGGTCTATTTCATGTCACACGTGAAGTCAACAGGAAAAAAAACCCGATGTCATCTACGAGTAAAATTTCTCAGACTTGTCAACTAACAAGTAGTTAAAACTCTTAGGTTGTACGGTGCGTGTGATATACAGAGGAAAAATAGGCAGTAATGCAATGCTGTGCTTCAGATCCATTTTGGGGGGGAGGAGGGTGGGTAGTTCCTGAGGTTTTTTACGTGTAATTTCCTGGTGTGAGAGGTCTTAAGGACTCTTGTAATGATTGAGCTAGAGATTTTCTTCTAACAACATCAAGAGGCAGCCTGAAGTCGTACTATCCTATACTTCACTCAACTCAGCCTTATACAATAATCCAGTTGTTTCTTCCTTCTAAGTACACACCGAATGTGCGCGGCGATGATCCAGAGTCGGTAGGCAGCTGCAACAGAAAGGACTTTTGTGGTTTGCTTTTTCTTTCTCTTCCTGTCCCCTCCATTTTCATATATGTTTTTTAGAAGGCTGAGTTTCTGATGGACTACTTATTGCAAGATCAGTGGAAAGTGAAACTGTGTTTTGGGGCTTGATCCTTTTGATTTTTCATACAATGCTCTATCAAAGGCACTGTTTTTAATATTAAAAACAACCCAGTGGACTGAGAAATTAAAAATGTCAATTGATAAAAATGAAAATCTGAACTTTATCTGTAGGAAATGTTGATGAGAGAAGCTGAGTGAGTCGTCCCCCCCCACCCCCTGCCTCCCCCCCGAATGCCAAAAGTAGTCACTTTGCATCATTTAGGAGTAACCCTGAAGTACCTCTAGTAGCTGAAAGTGAAAAGATTAGAAATCAAGTTGAGGAAGCATTTGAAGAGCAACTGTACTATCTAAATGTTCAATACTGTGTCCCTCAGGAAGTCCTGTTATTAAAGCTGCGTGACTATGAAATCACCTTGACTCTAAGGGGTAGATACTTGAGAGTTTTGGGGATTTTCCTCATCTGACTCTTGCAGCTTCCTTTCGTTGCAATGATTACAAAGTTCTTTGCAAAACATGTCCCTCAGGGTTTATATCGTCAAATTGACAGGGGTGACAGGAATTACCATGTGTACTCTAGATGTATAAACCCAATCATGTTACTAACTGATCCTAAATGTTCCTGTAAACTTTTTCCAAAGGGTTTTAGAGCTTGTTCACAAATAAATTCTGAAGAAGAGTTTCTGTGCTTTTTCAGACGCCTTTTTCCCCGTGTTGCACTAATGAGACTAACAAAAAAACAACTCAACGGTGCATGCTTCTAATAGACTTAATCCCAGAAGATCCCAACACATTTTGGAAACGGTATATACTTGAACACAGGAAGTGCTCCTCTCTCCTCTGCCATAGCCTGGCTTGGGGTGGAACGCAGCAGCTGTTTGACAGCACGGCAGCATGTGTGGCATTGAGACAAGAAGCAGGAGAACTCCACTGTGTCCTGTAGAAACTGTGAAGAATTTAAGGTAACCCAAAATGGAAGCTGATCAGGACATGAGGGTTTAACATTTGGCTGATTTAGAAGTTTCATTTCTCTGCAAAGTACATACTGTCGGTTTGGTGGTGTGTTTTGTTTTGTTTTTTTTTTTTCCCAGAAGTAGAAAAGCTGTTTGTCTTTTGGTTCAACTTTACTTACTCCAAGGTCGGTTATAGGGCAGTTAGCAAGCCAAGGCAAAGGGTATGCAAGGCGATGTACAAGGTGCTCTGCCTTATCCCCTCCTGTATGGATAATGTGGTGGTATCTGCTTTGAAAGTGGAGATACCCTTATGCAACACAGATATCTTATGCCTCCTTCGATATCTACACAGAGAGTTGTTAGGCTGTGAGATACCGTGCTGCAGATACGCAGCTGGGTGACTGCAGAGCAGCTTCCCTGGGGGTAGGCAGTCCATGAGAGAGAAGAGCAGTGCTGCTACATCACTACCAGTTCTAGTATCTGCAGCACTTGAATTTTTCCCTGGGGGCCTCTCCTTTGCTTATTGACCCAACCTGACCCTGCTTGCCTTGCAGGAACTGCCTAGATCACAGCTAAAGGTGGTATGGCTGTAGGCATGAAAGTGTAAGGTCTGACACTGATTGTATCAATGAGCAGGAAGCCTTCTACTGCTCTGTGTGTTCTTAATGAATGCTGAAGCCAAAACATTCATGCATTTCTCTTTTCATCTATTATCAGTAGAGCATATTTAACAGTTGTTTGAAAACTACATGATTTAAAAAAAAAAAAGGCCAAACTCATTTAATTAAACCATTTTCGAAGCATCCGTCTTATTTGGGATGGGCACGAACATGGGCAGAATACACTCGTGGTTTCTGACAGGATTATTCAGCCTTAAACTGAAGTGACCTCATTCTGGAGGGATGCAAGGAGCTCAGGCTCTGAATCTTTTCTTGTCATGGTCGCTGATTATTTTTATACTGGTAGCAAGACTTTTGGTGGGTGATGTACCAAAAAGCTTGCAGGGACAAAAATTACTTATGAGTTTACCAAAGAGCTGTGTGTGTAGGTTCCAAGGAGAAGAGGATGTCTTTGGATTTTGGTTATTTCAGCTTGGACTTTGGTGTGTAGTTTCAGTCTGGTCCCTTGAGCTGCCACTCTCTGACAGTAAGTCCACATTTCAGCTTTTTTTCTGTTGATTTGATTTTTCATAATGAGTCAATTTTTTTTTTCTTAGTTATGATCAGAGAGTGCCAGTGGGTTTAGTAGGGCTGGTTTTGGGTTATAACACTAGGTATAATGTGGTCCATTGTGTTTACGTACACATGAGCACAGAAATATTTTTAGTGACAAGTGTTTCCACTTGAAGTGCAACCTCTTCTTAAAGCATTGGTTTTGTTTGGTTGTATATACCAAAAATGCTCTCTCTTCTGTTTTCCTCTTTCTGTTCCAGAAACTGACTGGTCAAGATCTGTTTGACTTCAGGTTTTCTTTTTCACAAATTTTCCATTACCTTAACATTTCCTGGGGTGAATTGAGCAAATTTCAGCAGTGATTTAAGTGAGCCTAGTATAGAAGTTAGGCACAAATGCCTAGTTAGATACAAAATTCAGTATCTGTGAATGATTTCAAGACTAAACCAAGCCAAACTGAGAAACTTTGCTTTCAGACCTGAAGACAACTCAAATTGCAAAGCAAAGCAGAAAGTAAGTCTGGTACTTATAATGCTGCTGAAGTTAGTGCAACTCTTGAAGCCACCAGCCATAAAAACATGCTGATTACTCCAAGAAGATGATAATGTTTTTGGACATCAGCTGAACAGTTGGTGTGAAACTGGGGCCCTGGGAAGTCAGCTGCTACTGACTGTAATGGAGTTGGTGTCACCTGCCGACCCTTTTTTTTTTTAAGGAGTTTAGGCTTGGTGCGTAAAGGAGGTAGAAGATATTTTCCTTCGCATAACTGGAGATATGAGTTGCCACTGCCCAGAGGCAAAGACTTGGGGTAATTAAGCAGGAGCACAGACACCTAAACAGAGAGAGAATTACCAATAACTAGACATATGAAATTAAACCAAACTGGTGATTCTAGTTTCAGGTAGTGACTGTACTGGTTTTGCATGGCAGAGACAGTGTATGCAGGGAGTGTTAGGTTATAGTGCCAGCAATAGCTTTCCAAGTACCACTCAGACAGCCACAATTGATTGATTTTTTTGCTCCTCTAGTTTTGACTTCTTTTGATCAGTGGGGAAACACAGATTCCTTTAGCCAAGGGACCAAACCCCACTGTCTTGCAGTTGCGAGAAAAGCCTGGCTCTCTCCAAACTGCACAGTGCATTGTATCATGTGTGACTCATGGCCTAATTAAACAGTCTCAAAAAGAATACAGTCCCAGCGTGAGCTGCGTTTTTACTAAGCTTATCCAAGTATTTTCTGTCTCTTGGAAAGCCAGATACATGGTGTTAAATCATCTGCCTGCCTGACATCAGATTGCCAAACCGTAAGCGCTATCTGTCATGAGCGTGCAGGACTGGATTGTCCTGTGAGCATGCTGGATGGCTGCCTAGGATGGCTGGTTTGGAAGGGGAAACTTCTAGGGCTTATCAACAAGTACGCGCACTGAAGTGTTAATCGGGTCCTCACTTCTTAGATGTGCATGTCTATGTAAGAGAAAAATCAGCTATGGAAAGTAAACCTTCTGGTTTTGTGCTAGTACAATGGAGGAAGGAAGCAGCAAAATGTGTTACGCTTAGCTGAAGTGTATGTAAGGAGGCTCAGCCCTGTGTTTTCAGTGAATAACTGCTTGGTAATGAAGTAATGAAAAATGCTCCATTTTTTGGGGCACTGTGCGTGTGAAATACAACATGTTGGCATACTGTAGTCTTAGTGCCTTTTTTTTAATTGAATATGGTCCTTGCTGAAAAGCCAGACCTACTATAGGTGCAAGTTCCATCTGTGACCCTCTTGCTTCTAACCTGGTTGAGCTCTTAGATCTGCCAACTCGTAGTCTGAGTCTCTGCCTGCAGCGCAGAGCTGTTGGTGCGTCTCGCGCTCCTGTTCGTTCATCAAAAACCAGTCCGGTGCCAACAGAAGTATCTTTCCAGGCTGAGTCGCTCTTAAATGAAACACCTAATTTTTATTGTTTTTTACCTAATGTTTTATGACTACAAACTCTTATGAGAATATCAATGACTTCAGAGACTTCCGTCCCTCTGAATTATCCACTTTTTGGATGTGTTTGCTTTAACTCTTGCCGGTGTTATACCTACTTCCATCTTTTCTCTGCTGCCCCAAATTTGTCATCATGATGCTACGCTAATACCTTTTTTGACTTTAAAAGCTGGCTTGTGTTGTTTTTCATTTGGGTTTACTGGTTTCTTCAGAGGGGAAAATTTTTTCATTAATATTTAACCTCCCCAATAGTGAAGGTGCTTTGCAGAAAAACTTTTTTAAAATCCTCCTAAAACAGGTGTCTTCCAGTGGTCTGGAATACAGGAGAGGAGGGCAGGGGGTATGAAGGATGGGAGGGCAACTCAGGAGACCTGAGTTGAGTGCTCAGCCCTTAAACATTCCCTTTGCTGTGTTGCATTTGCTATTCCCTTTGCTCTGTTTCATTTCTGATGATTATATTTCCTTTTCCCATCCCTCTGACTTACCTGTTTAGCTTCTAAGATGTGTGGCACAGAACTGCATGTCCAGGCATGGATGTATGGGCAGAGCAGGACCCCAGTGAATTCCCCAGCTTGGGGAGAGGACAGCAGTGACAGCGTTACCATCCTGCAGCTGCTGCGATTATATTCCCATCTTGGGAGCTCCTGTATTTGAGGTTGCTTGTCTCTAGGTAACTCCTCAGTCTAAGAACAAGAAAACTACACTCCTCTGCAAGTTGCTGCAGCACGTACAACCAGAAGCATCCAACCATATCCAGCCCTCTCCTTCCTCGAGGCTCTGTGATCGCTTCGGCCCGTATTACACACACAGTCTGAAGAGGTGCAGTGCTGGTTATCTGGGAGCCCCAAACTCTGTTAACCAGACCCACCGAGGTGACTTTGCTGTCACCCCTTTTCTGGTGAGGTTTAGGGGATTTGCTGGCCTGTCTGCAGGTGTTAAAAGGCTTTGCTGCTCCACTTCTGTCTCGACAGATTTCCCCCTGAAAGCATCGGAGCACTGCAGCTGCAGCTGGCTCAGGATGGCGTTGCCTAATCCGCGTGCTGCTGGGAAGCCTCCTGCTTTTGCCATCTCCTGGAGAACTACCCCTGTAATAGTTGTCGGTGGTATCTGACTTACAGCTGCAGGATGCTTTCTTTTTTCTCCCTTCCTGCTGCATCCTTCTTACCTTTATTCAGTAACTGGCGAGTAGGTGCTTTCTGTAGTTGGTGCTTTCCTCCCCGTTCCCCGCTATCAAGCGCACATCACATGATAGCGGGCCTCACCCAGACCCAAGCGGCTGCCTATGGCAGCGTGTCGTCAGCTGGCACCGTTCCCAATTCTCCAGAGCTGGCAACTGTCCTCTTTTCTTTGAGCTCCGATAACGGGAACAGATTAGTGGTGGGAGCAGCCGGAGCACTGCTTTATGGGGCTTTGCTCCTGTATACCTCCGGTTTTCCACAAATCTTGCCAAGTGAGTTTCCTGATCGTGGGCTATGTCATTTGCTATTCTCCCCTTCCCTGCCCCCACCCATTTCCTGACATCACTTTTATTTTAAATCCTTCTGTAGCAGTGGTCCACTTCTGCTGGAGCACTCCACCCAGGACTTCCGAATGCAGTAAATCTTGCTGATTGGGGGACTCATACGGTGTAGGGAGCTAGGAAAACTACAAAGCTTTGTTGAGCTTAGGAAAGAAATCCTAATAAAATGATTAAGAATGTTGAACTCTTTTTTTTTTTTTTTTTTCCTTTCTTCTTTTTCTTCCCATACTGTGTAAACTTCATTGGGTGAAGCTGCTCTACCTTCAGTGGAAACAAACAAACAAAAATCTTAGTTTGTCTCTACTGCAGTCTCCTGCAGCGATTTTTTTAAATGATCTGGCATAAAGGAATAAACAAAATACATTCTTATTGCTTTAAGTGATCCACTCATGGTGCCTTTCCAGACTGCCATCATCATCTTACAAAATGCCGTGGGCAGTGTTTAGTTTGCCAGTGGTTACATCGTCTGGCCTTGGAGGCAGGAGTTGGTCATTCTGGGGCTGAAACTGTCCGAGGCAAAGGTTTGCAGTGCTGGTGATTGTGGTAAACTCTTGGCAATCTTACTGACATATGCCATGCTGAAGGAGATTTATTTATTTTTTTATTCATAAGGAAAAAGTTGGAGTTGGCATTGTGACCAGCTACTTTGCTGCTGGAGGTCCCTAAAAGCCAGGATTTCCTTACTTTCCTGGCATTTGGGTTTGTCCCATGTACCTGCTGATTCAAATCATAAAAATAGACACAGGCTGGGTTTTGTTGTTTGCTTTTCGGTTAAGCATGGACACTGGGAGTAAAAGGACATGTCAATTTTTGAGCATCGTTTTTCCTAGTGTAAAGTCAAAGTCTTTCCAACTGTGTAACTGGGAGAGGGATCAGATGGATTTGAGTCAGATGTGTTTATTACTGGTCCCAGCATGCTTCTGTTATTAAGAAAACTAATTTATTTGAACAGTGGGCAATTGATGGGATTTATAGCCCAGTATTATGTGCTACAGGATTAATAAGTGGTGTCCTGTAGGACACCTGCAATTTGCTGCCCTGAAACACTGCTTGGGATCAAAGCGCCCTTCTGCCATATTGCCCATGAGCTATGGCTGGTGACCAGACACTCTTGCAGCCCAGGGCATGTTTGTTGCCCTTTCACAGGGAGGAGAGGAAGGCTGAGTGGGGTAACTTGTGTGTGAAATGCCCTCAGGTCCTTTCTTCCAGCTTGGTAGCCCAACACAAACATAGCTACCCCTTCTGCCTACCTCTGCCCCCTTGTCTTTAGGCACAGTTGAATTTTTGGCTCACTTTGTATCTGTGTAAAGATACCTGCCACCATAGTGTAGTGTCAAAGCCCTGGAGAGAAACAGTGCCTGGTGGAAAAGATGTCTTGTGTGGATTTAAATGGCTTTGATGCATGTTGCAGAAGGAGTGATGCTTGTTGGGGAAAGAAGGTGAAAGTTTCAAGGGTACAAGGTCCTGCAGGAGGGAACCCTGCCTATTTCTTGGTAAGAACATCACAGTTAGTTCTCCTGGATGCTCCACCATCATGGTCAGGCAAATGCTCCTTTTCGTTTTTGTCTTATTGAGGTTTTTGCACCATTTTTTATGGGTTTTTTTGGGGAGTTTTGGTGGTTTTTGTTTTGTTTTTTAATCAGCTGTGGTTATTTCCCTCACATTGGGTTGAATTGCAGCATGGCACTTGGTCTGAATTATTTTTATTATGTTTTGTGGCAAAGCACAATGGTCCATCGTGAGCAGAGCATGTTTGCATGATACCCTTGACACTCTTGTCTTCCACGCTTTATTGTGGCTCTCAGGTTACTTCCAAGGGAAATTCCAGGGACTGGCTGTTGTGAGGTGCAATGTCACGAATGCACTCGGACCAGTTGGTGTCCACGGTGTTCAGTTCCTGCATGTCCTCCCCAAAAGTGACACACAGCGGGGATTTTTCTGCTGTGGATGCTAATTACATTTGCAAATAATACCAATGTGGGAGGAGCTCTGAGCTTTCTGGAGAACAGAGTTGGGATTCAAAATGTTGACCAACTGGAGAAACTGCGTGGAATAAAGAAGAGGAGATTCAGAAAAGGACGAGCACAAAGTTGTAAACTTGGGTAAGAAGAATGGACTGGCCAGATACAAAATGGGAGATGGCTGGCTGAGCAGCAGCTCTGCAGAAAGGGGCCGGAGTTGATGGTGGATTCCAGGCTGACTGTGAGTCACCAGGCTTGGATAGTTGTGAAAAAGACGAGCTGGGGTTGATAAGCAAGAGGGTACAGCCATCCTTCCACTCAACTCAGCTTGGTCTGAACTCAGCTGGGGTCTTGAACCAGTTTTCTGCTTGCAGCCTTCAAAAACAGTAAAACAACTCAAAAGTAGGCCAAAAAAAACAACCAACCAAACAAAAAACCTAGAGGAAAATAGCATGAATGGGTGATATAGCAGACATGACCTATGAGGAGAAAATGAAGGTATTGGGGTTGTTCAGTCCATGGAAGAAGACACTGAGGGGATGGATGGACATGGTAGCACCTGTAAAATGTAGGAAGGAATAAACTGTTTAGCACGTACCTGGAGAACAGGACTGGATACTCGTGTCTCATGGGAGCTTTGTGCAGAGCAGTGGCAGTGACAGGCCGTCACCAGAAATCCACAGGAGCCTCTTTGGCTTTTTAGCAAATGTATTTATCCGAGTCTGTGTTTCTGTGGCGACATTCCTTCTCACCCATTTTGTGGTGACCAGCCTGAGAAACACATGGAGCAAGGGAAGCCTGTGCTTCCCATGCAGGAGGGCTGTGTCTCGTCCCATAAGCCAAGGAGAGCAGAGCCAGCTGCAGAGCTGACCTGTGCCTCCAATGGATCCATGTAATGGCAAAGCTCGCCCTGTGCTTTCGTGTTGAGAAGGCAGTGGATTAGTATCCAGGTGCGGCTCCACAAACGCTTGGTCAGAGGTATGCTCTGACATCAGGCAAGGAGATTTTTTTGGCTCCTGATGCGGGGAAGTCGAACATTGGGATTTGGCTTGCACAAGGTGGCCAGTCATTTTTCTCTGGGAATCTGAAGGCAGAGGAGGTGACCAGGGAGAAAATGAGAATGCTGCTTGAGACTCGCTACAGGACTTGGTGGGAACAACACAAAGTTGTTACAAGGTCTCAGGATATGACAGACATGTCCTGATGGACGACCCTTTAGCAACAACAGTCAAAAGGTGGTGGTCGCATTGCTGCCAGGGGTTTGTTCCCATCTTTGAGGGAGACTTTTGTCTTGGGCTTAGGCTTGCTCTCCTCCATCATGTGGCAGATACCGCAGCAAAGCAATATTAGGAAGTAACGTTTTAGCTGTCTTCCACGTGATTAGTCCTGCTTGAGGGAGGGGGAAGGGCCTCACACTCTCTATTAATCATTTCTTCTTCCCTCCTCCCATCTGCTCAGTGATTTTCTCGCTCTTGCATACACCACTAGTATTTGATCACTTTATTTCTCTCTCTCTCTCTGTCTCTGTCTCTCTCCCTCTCCTTGTTGGTTCTTTCTTGAGTCTCTGCCCTCCTTGCTCCCAGCTTCTTGCGGAGATGCTACTCAATGACCTGGTTTTCTCTCCTAGCTCCTTTAAAAAAAAAAAAGGGGGGGGGGGGGGAAGGAAGGAAAGAGGAGGAAAAAAGGAAAAAATACTCCAAAGCGTCCAATGCCTCATTCCCCTCTCCCTCGACATTATGCCTTTTCTTAGTGGTCAGCACCTTCAGCCAAAGTTATGGAACACTTGTGGGCAGTGCCTGCTTCCCTCTCCTCCTCCTCATGCCCTCCCCAGAGGCAGCAAGCCTGACTCCTCCTCCACCTCCTTCTCTTCCAGCTGCTTTCACTAGCCTCCTAGCTCTTCTTGGCAATGAGGAGCCCGGACATCTGTAGAAGCAGCTGGAAGCAAGATGGAGAGCCAATATCCTGCAGCTCACCAGATCTCTACAAACCTCAGCTCAGGAACCAACTGCTTAATTTGCTGTGTTTTTGTACTATTTAGTTTTGCACTGCACACTGCTTGTTTCTCACCGTCCTGACAAAGCTATGGCTTTATTGATGTATGTCATCTCATAGCTATAGCTTGTTGTTTTAGAAATCTTCTAGCCAGTCTGTAAAAATGAGTACTCTTATGCTATAGTAGAAGAAGGCAAAATTAAGCTTTGTTTCCACCTGGATCTTCAATATTACCTGCCAGTATCATCTTATGGCTCTAAGGACAGGATTTAATCCTGTCTTAACTAAAATTTGACCTCTGTCAAACAATCTGTGGTACCACAAATTCATATTCCTGAGAATGCAGCAAAAGTTATTTTTGCAGGTTCCCTGCCGCTTTCCCACCTGATTTACATCAAAACCTTCTTTGCGAAGATGACTCCGGTGATGTTCTGAAAGGTGACAGTTCTCTTCCCCTCTAAACGCTGGGAGCGCCACTGTTAAAACTGAGCTCAGCAGGGCTGACCCTCCTACAAAAAGGAGCAAAAGAGGTGCAGGATTCCTGCTAGTGTTCACACCGAGGTGGGGGAAGCTGGCGGGTGTTGGGAGTTGCTGCTTTGCAGCAGGGCTTTTGGGGATGGGCCCCTGAAGGGAAGCTTGCGAGTCATGTCGCCGTGAAAAGCCTCCCAGCGTGTTACATGATGCAAGCTACTTGGCAAATGCTGTAACTGTGTCACTGAAATGGCTGAGCCACAATGCTCAGGGAGAAGATTTTGCTTTGTGAGCCTGTGAACGCATGATACCCTTCTCTGGTGCACAAGGGCATGCCGGGCACGCTGCAAGCTGCCATGAGTGCTGTGTTTGCGAGGGGTTTCTGGTACTCTGTTTTGGGGTTTTAAATTTGCTGATTGTGTGGCTGAGAACATGTAACACAACATTTAACTAGAGAGATGCTTTAAAAATATTATTTTAAAGGACTTGGAAGATGAGCGTGACGATTAGGGACAAGGTTTTACAAAGCCTCCAGCCCAGCATCCTGTTTTACTCTTGCCACAAACTGCAGTTCTGCACAAAGCAGCTCTTGGCATTTTTAATGTCTCATTCCCTTAGCAGCTAGCGGTAGCTGTTTGCTCTTAAATGTCGTCGTTTGCACCCATAGCAGTTGGAGCTGAGAGGTACAAAGTAAAGGGAATGGCTTTAAAAATCAGGCTTCAGACCAGCAGCTGTGACAGGGCTGAGCAGTGCTTTGTAGCACGGACGTAGGTATGGACGTGTGGGTACACAGAGCCTACATGGGTTGTTCCTGTCAGGTGTTAAAGTCCAGTGTAAAGCAAATATTGTTTGCAAGTAGCCCTGAGATGTCTTGGGTTTTTTTGTCTTTTTTTTCCTCCTCCCCCTGTCTCTAAACCTTTGCTGTGAAACAGAGCTCTCATATTTTCCATTCCTAATTCAAGAGCTGGAGGGATCGCTAAAGCCAGGTATCGAATTACAAGAGAAAGAGTGAAGACATTTGGTTGCAGCTTCATCAGCTCACACTGTACACCCAAGCAACTATTTTTGTCAGCCCCCAAGTCAATGTTAAAACTATGTAAGGGAAGTAATCTTTTCTCTAAGACTGTCCTTGGGAAAGACAGTGTCTGCAAGGAAAGTTCCCACTAATAGTGGTGTGTGAGGACTGGGAAGAGGAGGAAGGAAAAACCCCGTAATGTTCAAAAAGGCATCTCATCCATAGTACAGGAAATGTTGTTCCTACTCATCTGAGCTACTTAAAAAAAAAAACCAAAACCCAACAAGTTTCAACAATAACAATTTTCAAATTAAATCCTTTGAATGGCTAATATGCGTAGCTTAAAATGAAAATGTGACTCAGCCAGGAATTGTTACTATTACTGGTACTGTTTTAGCTTTTAAACCAAGTCTGCTTCAGATATTTGGCATGCCCTTGGTTGTGATAGGAGGCTGATTAGAGGTGGTGGTGAAATATCCTTTATGGGCTGACTAATTCAAGCTTGGATCTTTTCTGCTGAAACTGAGATTTGAGACTCTCTTCCTGAAGTTAGACATGAACTTGAGCGAAGATTTCAATGTGCAAAAGAAAGCCAAACCTCTATATTCTGTTTTTTCCATTCTTGTTATCTATTTTCACCTCTTTGCTAGCATTTATTTTATTGTTGATGCTTTCCAGAGCATGGTTCTTCCTCAGACAGAGCCTATTCTCTTATGTGTTTGGATGCTTTCTTCAAACCTTCAGCTTCTTCTCTTTGATTCTTAAACTGGTGTATGTGTTTGGCTGTTTCCTCAGTAGTTTGTCCCACCAAACCACAAGAGCCTTCTCACCCTCTTTTCCTTTCCTATATGTTTTCTTGGTCTTTTTCCTGCATGCTGGTTTTCCTTCCCCTGATCTCCATGTGTTACTCCTTTTCGTCCCTCGGTTGCACTTGTCTGGCTGAGAGATCGGCAGCCAGCTCCTCTACCGTTTCCCCACTGTGTCTTTCCTCCTGTAGAGCTGATGGGAAATGCCATATTTCCCCATTCCCTCCTCCCACCGCCCCCTTCCTCTCCTGCTTCTCTTTCTGGTGTAGCTCAGTGAAAAACGTTTAATGAAAAGGACTTTGGCTGAGAGAGGAGAGGAGCAAACTCAAGTTTATTTCCCTGGGTGTATTTTCTGCTGTCTGCCTGTCCCTGTGAGCAGGAGCTCAGCCTTTGAAGCTGGATGTTCTTGGGAGTCAGTAGTAAGATTCATTTTCGAAAGGGTAATAATGGACTGACATTTGATTTCCTTATTTAAGTGTGACTGTTACCCATATGCTGGAGACCACATGTGACTTACAACACCCGCTCTCTGTGCTTCCTCAGTTTTTCTGCTCAACCTTCAGTTCACATTTTGGTGGCTGTCTTCACCGTGAAAAGAGGTAGAAATTGTGTTCCCTTTCACACCGAAAGCTTAGATTAAACTAAAAATGCGTACAGAGCTGCAGAAGCTCTGGGACTCATCTCCTACAGCCCCAAAGGCCACCTTGTACTCAACTTGGGGGCTTTTCAGAGAGCTGAAAAGGGGATTTTCAGTGTTGTACGCAAGCATTTTGTTTCCTGCTGCGTATGTGGCAGTTGGGAAGGTGGCCTTAAACCGTAGTAGTTGTCCGTGTATGACTGCTGTATTGAGATACTCCATGAACTACGTGAACCCTAAATGTGAACGAAATACGTAAAAGCATACTGAGATGAGAGGGGAAATGTTAAACGAGTCTGGGTATTTTCAGCTTATCGGTCTTTATTTTTCCCAGTGTAGCCGACAGTGATTTGTTGTGTGTGCTGCTTGTGCACTGTGTAACATGAACAAAGAGCATCCATGCAATATTAAAGACACAACTTGAATTAAAACTGTCAAGCTCTTCCCCTCCTCCTGCCACTTTTCCAGACCAGTTTTTTCCTGTGTGGGCTGTGTGTTGCTTGCGTGCTTCCAGGGCTCAATGAAACATGCAGCACTTCTGGATAACAGACAAAACAGAATTAGGTGCTTTGTTGTTACCCGCATGCCTAAGACTAAGGATAAGAAAAGACTTCTTGTCTCTTCCCTCTCTCCTCTCCACAGACCTTCAGTGCAAGGAGTCAGGGTTTGAAGAAGTTGAGTGAAAACCTCAAGGGAGTCCAAGTTCTTACATCTGCGTAATTCATGGTGGGAGCGATGTGACGTAACACTGAGCAGAGGCACTGTGATTGTGTAACTTTGGACCTGGACGAGAGGAAGAAATGCTGTGAGACAGCCTCTTGTCAGGAGCTTTTCCCTGCAGTCCTCCAGACAGGCTGGCTGTATTCCTGAAAGACGGGTCATATCCTGCCAGACATGAGACAGTGAGTGAGGCTGTACAGCCTGTGCTCTGCAGGTCTGCAGACTAGATAGATCCTTTGAGCCTTTGCCCATGAATACAGGAAGGAC
The DNA here is from genome assembly GCF_009769465.1 of Tauraco erythrolophus. Lineage (NCBI taxonomy): Eukaryota > Metazoa > Chordata > Aves > Musophagiformes > Musophagidae > Tauraco > Tauraco erythrolophus. The sequence continues at coordinate 122,360,413 of NC_141466.1, read as the reverse complement.
GCACTGTGAAAGGTCCTTTATGCAGGTGCCTTCATATAGGTGAGGAAAAAGAAAGCTCAAGTAACCTGCCTCTTCTTCCAGCTTGCCCTACAAATGCCTCCCACAGTTGCCAGCCCTTTACTGGGAAGCACAAGACCCTTCCCTCCAAGGGGCTGTGGATCGGAGGTGGTGAGTGCTTGCCCTAAGGCAGCCCGAAAAAACAAGTCCCCTTTGAGAACAAGAGGAGGATATATGGATGATACTGGCTTGCCCTGTCATGCACCTTGGTGCTCAGGAAGGGACACTACTAGAAAGAAAAAACTCGAACAGGCAGAGATGTCAAATGTATTCTCTAGCTATCCAAGCTGCTCCTTACCATAATAGAGGCATCAGAAGGAAATGTGCATTGCTACCTTCCACAACTGAAAATGTAGCTCCAAACTGCTGCTGTCAGATGGGTAGTGCGAGATACAAACGTGCCTCGTCTGTCGTAACAGCCAAATGGAAATAGCCCCATCAGATTTCCTCTGTGCTACCTCCTGATGATTTCTGCACCAGCAGTCCTTAGCTTACAAGCTTAAGGCCCTGATCCTAACTACTTATGAAGTCTCAGCCGCTATAAGCAACCATCAGCTGCCTAAGCACAGCAGCATCTTTCCCTAGCCCTGAGCCTGGCTCCCAGGCTCTGCAGGCCAGGTTTTGCTTGCCGTTGGCCTCAGTGTCTCAGGCGGTGTGAAAGCCAAGTATGGCACTTAGGAGACTGATCAGCTGTGCTGGAGGTGGCATGAGGGCAGGCAGGGCAGAGCTGTGGGAAGGCCAACCAGTTCTGGCCCTGCAAAGATCGCTGGTGATGGTGTGACCATCGGATAGGACACATGGGACAGCCACCTCCTACTTTAAACGTGAGCAAGAGATGGACAGGAGCAGGCAAGAGCAGAATTGCATTTGAAGCTTCCCAAACGCTACAGGCATTGTTCAGATGTTTGCGGAGTGGTTTTTACTTTCATATCCCTACAGAACTGCTGTGTTGGGGTCCTAATCATTTATTTTCCTACACGTGCTGGCAGATGGTCGGAAGAAGAGCCTGCCGAGCACGGTGCATGCTTGAGGGCAGCAATTCTGAGGCAAGTTGTTGAGATTATCTGATGCTTCACATTTTCTGTAATTTAGTGTGTGTGAAGGGAGTATTTAAAACTTGTAGACAATAGTTTGCTGGGTTGCAGGGAATGAAACCCCTAATGAATAGTCCATTGTTTACACCCATTTGAGGCTGTTTCTTTGCTGAATTAGTGCCATGAAACATAGCTTGCAACTCTTGTTTTTAACTCCCCTCTCCTTACCCATCCCCCTTCCCATTCCTCACTGTTGCTAAATCCTCCTGTTATCTTCTCTACACAAGTTTCCAAACTTCCTTCTCTCCTCTTGATTTCCCTCTCCTTAAACCTCTTGTCCAAACTGGGTCATCTTTTGCTTCTAGTTCAGCAAATATTCCCATCCTTGGCCTCCTGGACTCATGTCTCAGTCCTTATTATTTTTATCCAAGTGAATGTGGAGTGAAAAAAAAGAAAAAGCCCCAAAACTGTTTCCTGCTGCCATAGTCAGGTCTAGATCTTCCTCTTTCCTTCACTTTTCCCTCCACATCTCCTTGCTTTGGAGCTCTGCCTGCAACAGTTTGCAGCTGCGCATATATATTTTAATTTTATCTCATATTGGCCTGTAAGACCCCTGCCCAATTTCTAGCCCTTATTTCCCTCTCTATTCAGACTCTTTCCTTTCCTCCCTTGTTCTGTCCATACTGCTCCGTGCTCTGATCTCTGTGCCTTCTTCCAGTGACCCCTACAATTTGAGGTATGGCTCAAGCATACCGTTAAGCGTACCGACCCGGTGACTGCCCCTCTGCCTGTCCGCCAGCGCGTTCGCACAGCTTTTTTGCACAGGTCACGGAGGATTGTGGTCAGGACATGATGACTGCCTTGCCTAAATGGTTTTGTCCCCGTGTCTCTGGTGCTCTTTCTGTGGTTGAAACTCCTAAAAGTGGAACCTGGTCTCTCTGCTGTTCTTGGCAGTATCTGCTGGGGGGGAGGTAGCTGTGTTTTCCCCCTCTTTAAACAGATAAACGTGGCTGGTTGGTGGAGTTACAAGCTTTTTTTTCTCTATTTGGTTTGTAGATGACCCTTGTTTTGCTAATTGAGGCTGTGTAGCTGTTTACCTGCATGACTTGCTGGAGCTCAGACTGATGCATACCATGCTCTGGGACTGTTTCTTCTCTCTCCAGCCCTGATTTATAGATAACTGGAAAAGGGAATTCTTGGCTGCCCTGTTTTGAAAACTATTATGCTGTAGAAAAACCTCATGAAATGAACATAGCACCTGATACAAAACCAGCTCTATTTAGTTTTCTGGGTTTCCCCATCAAAAAAAGTTTCCCTTTACTATTTAAACAATTTCCCTCAAATTATATCATAAGGGATGTAGGCACAAAGACTTGCCAGCTCTTCCAAGAGTTCCTGGAAATTGGAAATGGGGAGACTTCCATAATCAATAGAAGGAACAGGATATTTTGAAGCGGGGTGTTTCGTTTTTTCTGGATAGGCAGTGTGCACATGCCACATAGTAAAAACCAACCACAGTTCTATAGGGGTTGTGTGTGCAGACTGAAGTGGCAGGACAGCTTATCTGTAGGGATCTGCAGAGACTTCCCTGTGGCCAAAGAGATAAGCAGGTTGGAAGGCCCCAAAGATTTCAAGAAAGTACATGCAGACCAACTGACAGTGTCATTTAATTAAAGAAGTGCTATGCCTTGTGCAAATCAACATCTTTTGCCTCCCTTTTCTTCACGACCTCTGTGGGATGCCTTCTGGATTGCGACTTGAGGGCAATGGTGTACGTTTTGAAATACTGTTTGCATGTGTAGGGCAGTGCTGGCCTCCTTATGGGTTGGAGGAGCTGCTCTAGAATATGGCAGAATTGTCAAGAGACAAGAAAACCAACAATGCTTCAGCCCATGTCAAAGAAAATCCTGCGAGAGGGAGAGTTAGCTGTGAAAATTTACCTTGTTGCTACGGAGCCCATTTGGTTGTGTATATCATGTGAGAGAGGAATGACTGAAGAAATTCTCCACCTGGTAAATGAACAGAGAATGCATTTGCCCCAGTTACACGAGAGCTTATACATGCATAGAACCTGGGACACCTGGTAGTGGTGCTGGGCAGGTACTGTCTATTAATGGTCAGGTAGGGAGGGACACATTGTTTTTGAATGAATGGGCTTGTTGGAAGGCAGAGGAGGAGGGAATTGCCTACATGTCTTTAAAATGTTTCTCCTTCTTGATGCCATGTGCTGTTAAGGAAAAAACAGATTTTGGGGACATTAGTTCTGTAAGCAGCAAAAGTTTCTACTTCCCACAATGGGGATGTGTTCTCCTCCTTACTTCTGAAACTCCAGATTGATGGTGAGGTCCCGAGGCTGTGACACTGTGCTTTTGTTTTGGCCTCTTACTTACCTCTGAAAACACAAAGCCAATACACAGGATTTAGGATCAATTCCTGACTTTCTTACAATTCTTCACTCCTCCTCCCCTCTCTGTCACTAGATTGCTCGTTCCTCCCAAACCAAACTTGTGCAGCCCAGAAATAGGTCACACATCACCACCTGGACAACAGGCACGGCTTTGCGTCATCTGCCGGTGTGACGTCCGGCCAGACGCAGAGCGTGCCGTGCGAGCACTCGGTTAGCAGGACCGGCTTTCTCGGAGAGCGGGACGTGAGAACGCCCCTCGCGATACCTGCCGGACGGGCGTTCGGAGATGACAGAGGGGAGAACTCTGTTTACAAAGGAAAAAAAAAAAATTAGAAAAAGGTATAAGCTAACTCCATCGGCGCACGGATTTTCTGCTGGCTGGTTTGGATGATTTATAGCGGTATACAGAGCTTTGTCACCTTTATGCTGACTCGTTCCAACGCTGCCCAGAGGTCGGCCCAGTGGCCTGTAAAAAATGAGTTGTTGATCTATGTTGCTCTTCCTAGTGGTCGCGGTTCTGGGGCTGTCGTCAGTCCTACTGCAGAGCTCAGCTAGGGGCTGGAGGTAGCTGCCAGGGATATTCACTCAGCTTCTCAGCACTGGTGGTTTCATTTTAGGCACCTTTATAACGTGACCCTACGCAGGACATAAACAAATCTTTTTATTTAGTGGGTAGAAGAGCAGCAACGCCAGCGGCCGGACTCGTAGCCTTTGCGCAAGAACATTTCTCGCCTGCATGGTTACTTTGGGAAGCTCGCAGGAGGGGAGCATGCTTTTAGGTTTTTTTTTAAATGGGGTTAGCGTGGAGTAACAGGGCCAGTTGCTGCAACAGATTAGCTGCAAAGGGGATGGACACAACGCAGCTAGCAGCAGAGACGGAGGTGTCTGCGAGCGTGCAAACGTTTTCTTAGGACGTGTACATTGTGCTCCTCCTTCCTGAGAAGTGCTGAGAACAAATTGTCATAGAAATGCAAAATACATTTAGTGTGTTTTGAGTTGAGGCACGAAATGAGGGCCCTATAGCCTGGAGAGATGTGTATGAGTCTGCGTGGGGAAAAAGCACGTTAATTAGATGGGTTGACAGATCCTGTTTCTCTTGCTCCTTCCGCAGTTAGCAGCGTTCAGTCTAGGAAACGCCTCCTGAATTCACCCACCGGTGCCCTTACGGTAGGCCTGGCACACTCACCTGGAGACCTCCGTGCCGTATGGCTGGATGTCACCGAGACCTGGCTTGTGACCTGTTTGGCTGGATGGACAACTTCACCCTGGGAGGGGAGCCCGGCACATCCCATGCCCTCCACAGACTGTGTTTTTTAATGCCTCTTCCCGGTGGCTGGCTGGGTTTTGGCGTGGCGGGGACGACGTCTCTCCCAGCAGGGCTGTGCCTGTGCCGGGGGCCGCGTCCCCTCCTCTCACGCCGCGAGCTTGCAGCGCTGCTGTTTTGAGCAGCGCTTCTCTGAAAGTTGCTTAATAGGCACACTAGGCTCTACTTTATCTCGACAATACACCCTTTTCTTGAGAGAAAGGAGAAGTTTCAATTTCAGTCATTAGCCTATTTTTCATTAACCTGTTTTAGTCAGCAAGTCATGGCTTTACTGTGCCGCTCTCTCAAACTGCCGCTTGTAAGCCTAACGAGACGGCGGAGCAAAACTCCTGTCCTCTGTAGCAAACGCAAAAAGAGAAGAGGCAGTTTTACCCCAAACCTTAGAGGAGACTTGGTCAAATTAACGCTACAGTAAACGTCAAATATTTTGAATTTACAGGGTACTTTAAGCCCCAAGTGGGGGGCAAGGGGGAGGAAGGGGGGGAAGGGATTGGAGTGAAGTTAATAAACCTTTTACAACTTTTGACTTAATCTTTTATTCAGTGTTTGTATAACTGTTATCTGCTAGTTAATACCAGTATTTTTGATACCTCTCCAGAGCCAATACACTGCAAACCTTCAGCCCTGTTGGGTATTTGAGCTACAGCATATTTAATAGCCATGACAACAATTCAACAATTGTATAGCAGCCTCCCCTCCCTGTCTGAATGTTGCAGGCACCAGAGTGTCTCCATTGGAAAACCCCTAAACATACAGTTTCAGCCAAAACTGGTTTAATGATAGTCTACTGAGAGCTTGACAGGCTTTAAAAAAAAAAAAAAAAAAAAGGAAGAAAAAGGCACTTTTTCCCCCCTCTCCCTCCACCACCAATTTTTTTTTCCGTAACTTCTTTACTTCTTTTGAAAAAAAGCTGCCGCTGTAAAATACAAGGCGAATTAAAAAAAATAAATTGCTTTAAATTGCTTAACAGGCTTGATGAGACAAAGACTGGTGTGTTGGAGTGGCTGCAGGGAGCTGTGCGGCTGCTTTTGTATGATTTCAGAGGTGAATTTAGATGGCTGGAAGATAGATGGGTGCCAGATGCAGTTTGACACAGATTCCGGCAGCTGCTCCTGCGCGAGGTTTCATTAGCGGCGAGTTAGCCAGCAGCAGCAGCGCTCCGGCGAGGCCCCGAACGCTGAAATGACAGTGAGAACAGTGAAACAATACAATATTCGCTAAGTGATTTTAATCTAGGAGATTAAATGACACCCAGTCGGTTTCCCGACTTAGAAAGCCAACGCGGTATAAAGCTGTTCATGGCACTCACTCTATCCAGGCCCTTGTCACATATATTTACATTGTGAGTGCTTCCCCGACACCCCCCCCACACCCCACCCCCCTGAAATGGGAAGAGAAAGGTTGATTTTGTGTCGCAGTCATATTTTTCCATCCTAACTGTATAATGTGTTTTTAACTGCAACAGGAAATATTGGCCTCTCTCTGACAAATGCTTACATTGGACTGAAGTGCTCGCGTGCTCCTGCTAAGCACAGGCGTAACTGTTTGAAAGATTAGGGCCACAGTCCGTAAAGCGAACGGCTTCCTTCTCAATGTATGGGCAAGTCCTAAAATCAAGAATTCACCAGTATTTATGGGCTTGGGAATTGGGTTTGGTTTTAAGGAAACCAGTGCACTACGATGGATGACTTGATGGAAATAACGGTGGAGCTGGAGGTTTGTTTGTGGAGGGACATTAAAGGTTGGGATTTTGTGAAGGGGGAGAAAACGTAATCAAATTGACTTGCAATACAAGCTGGGCTGACTGCGGTTAAAGATTCTTCCGGGGGTCTCTGTGGGCTGGGGAATCCGTGTTTTGGGATCCCTCGCTGCGGCAGGGCTGGCACTTACTATGTGGTGGTTTGGGCTTTGTATTAAAAATAACTTGGTGGATTTCTGATTGCTTTAACAAGTGGATCCCTGACTAGAAGAAGAGGTTTTCGCTCTGTTAGTTGTGGGAAAGTATACAGGGAAACAAGCAGACAAAATTTCTTTTCTTCCATACGTTCCACCTGAATATTACCATTACATATTTAACTGCTGATGTCAAACTTCTCTGTTCACTTTGAGTCATTTATTATCCTCACAGTAAGCAAACACACCAGCTTTTTCTTTTTTCCTCCAATTAACATGCAAGTTGGATGTTTATGGCTTGTCTTTCAGTCTCAAATATTGTTTGTTTGTGAACCTTACAATTCTGTGTCTAGATGCCTTTGGTTAAGTACCCCATGCGTGGCTTCAATTAAGCTTTCTATATCGAGAAAGTATGCCTTAATTTAGCAGGTTAAAGATATCTCTGTTACATCAGTTTGTTCACAGTGTGTTGTGACCTAATCAACTAGGGATGTAAGCCATTTCATGAGGAGTAATTACTCAACAACAAAAAATGTCTCTCTTTCCTAATAGCTGTGAGTGAGTTGGCTAATTGGAATCCATTTTGGTAGTGGCAGGTCAGCAATCAGGAGGTGACTTTCCGGGCTGGCTTCTAGGTGGGAGAGAGATGCCGGCAGAAGCTGAAACACAGAGCTACGGCGGCTGCGAGAGCATTGCTGCCGTCTGAGAGCTTCGCTGCCGTTTGCACCGGTGCGCCTAGCGCTCGTCTTTACCAACAGCGCTGCGACATGGTTTGGTCAAAACCCTTCCTGGGATGTTCTTGAGGGAAAGAATTTGTGAGTGGGTTGAAAACGCCAGATCTGCTCTCAAGACTTGCAAGAGCGCTCTGGTTTTATTAGCCTTACTGGGGGTAGGGGGTTGCCGTGATGACGTTATTATGAGACAAACCTCCATTGCCTGGTTACGCCTTGGTCAGGAGATGATGTGAAGTTTAGGGATGCTGGCTCATTACGTCTCTACTCAGAATAACTTGTGACAGTGACAGAGCAATTTTTGCTTTCAGTGCTTTGTCGCTTCAGAGCGTGGGCTGCAAATCCTGCCAGAGGTGCTGCACTGAGGCATCTTTTAGATGACCCCACTGGTTGCTGTCCTGTTTTCTACTTCGCCAAGAGATAGATTATTGAGGTGCACTCTGATTATTTTTTTATTTTATTTTTTATATTTTCCCTCTTTGGCTTCAAACCTTGCTGAGAGGGAGGTGGAGAGGAAAATCCTCATGAATTAACATTATTTCCCTGGTGGGCTTTGCTGCCATTTTATCTAATTACGCCTGCTGTTTTCCAGATCACATTGTAAGCATTTGCATGAAGGGGCTTTCACTTACCTCCTCAAGTAAATTAAATAACAGCCCTTAGGCTGGACTGACAGCATAATGCATTTTCATGTGGGAGATCAACAGCTCCCATACCTTGAGATGGGAAACGCTGAAATGACAGGGAAGCTCCACGCTTTTGTCTTGAATTAGGGCAACTAGGCTGAGGTAGGGCTACTTTGAAAATGCCTGCTGCTGACTCTTGTGGCATGTAGGGATCAGTAGGAAGAGAGGGACGCACGGGAATCTGCAGCAAGGGCCACAGAGAACAGACCGTGGTTTTCGGCTCACAAGGATCCACTGGCTACGTGTAAGATGTGCAGGAAAGCCAGGGAAAGCAAGCCTGTTGTCAGCAGGTTTAAATGCACAGCCCTATTGGAAAGCGTGAAGGGATCTGCAAACCAGGAAAGATTGGAAGCCACAGATGTAAAGCAAATGAGAGGTGCAGGCCCTGCCCCGAGGATGTTTACAATGTGACTTCGTGGATGAAGAGGGCTGGACTTGTGTGGAGTGCTTTGGAAATCAAAACACAAGGGCTTGCCTTTCCACAATAAGCTGTCCTGTAGTTTCGCTGTACTTCATTTCTTCAATTTGCAAAATGAGGCCATAGCCCGTCTGCTGAAATGACAGTCCGCTGCTTTCTTTGCCTGACCCGTTACTCCCCACGAGTATCCAGTCACAGGAACTATCCTCCTCCAAATGTTTGAGCTCCTAAGAGCCCTTCATGATATCGGCCTCATGGGGTGATCCAGTTCCTTCTCAGTCGTGTGGTGTACATCAGAAGTGTACATCAACCCTTCCCTGCCTGTGATCACTACTCCGTTCCGTTATGATAGAGTTGAGAGCTTCTGAGGAGGAGAAGGGATCAGGAACAAATGACCATGAGGAAATGTATTTCTTCAGCTCCTGATCAGCCCAGGCTTGTCCTGGCAGAAAAGAGGAAGTTGGTGAGAAGGCAGAGAGAGGAACTCCAGCTACCCCAACCATTAGGCTTGGACAAGTCTGGGGTGGCCCAAAACTCTGGTGTCCTCTTGAGCTCTGCCTTTGCAGGATGGCTAAGTGTGCTGGAACTGGCAACACACCAGTAAGTGGGCTGGTGAGCTGTGGGGCCAAACTGAGTGAGCATTTAGTGAGCAAGTGCTGGCTTGCTCATGTTGGTCATGAATGGGGATCGGCAACAGGACAGGCTGCCTAGCTTGGGGATGTGTGTGTCTTGTGTGGTGGGGTGCCTTGCATGTATGTTTCATGTAAAGGAAGAAAGACCACATGTCATCTTGGTTCACTGTATCTCTGTGGTGGCAGCAACCCTCTCAGTATCGTATCTGTAGTGTTGAAGTACCTTCTTGCTTTTGGTGCTAATTCTTCTTTCCCTGTGTCATCAGTTAGGGATTAAGGAAATCATGCAGATCACTAGGATCTGCTTGAAGGAGCCTGCAGTAACTCACTTTTGTCTGGGGACGTTTGCTGAAGAAATGCAGTTGACTTGTTTTTCTTTGGAAAATCGAGATTTCTGTTCCATCAAAACATAGTTCCAGGTTGAAGGTGGGGGAGAGCTAGAAACGTTCGTGTGATGGGGGGTGTAAACACCATTTCAACTTACATGTTAAAGCATCTTGGCTCTTCCAAGTAACCAGAGAACTACTTTGTGATGCATTTCTGTGTTTGAGATAAATTTTGAATGCCAGCGAGGTAATGAGATTTATCAAATAAAAAGCCCGTCTTTCACTTGGTTCAAGCTTGGCCTCATGCCTCAAATACATGGAGTTTAGCTCAGAAGCAGCTTGTAATCGGTATCACAAAACCACTGCGTGTAATTCATGATGGATGGTGGCCTCTGCACACGAGAAGTTTGTAGTTGAGACATGCTCACGGCTTTCGCTGGCGTTTGCACTTGGTCAAAGCCACCGCAGCAGGACAGAGGGCAAGTGGATGGTCACTACGAGGTTACTGTGGGAGAGGCTGAGGAGGTGTTTGCCGTTATAATCAGGGATTCAGATTTAATGTCAATCGTTTTTTAGCATGAGCATGCATGATGTTCATGATGTAAGACACATTGCGCTTCTAACATGTTGGGGGAGATGATTCAGGATTGATACAGCTTCTGCAGTGATCTGGTAGTATACATCCCATTATTGTTATTATTCACTCCCTGCAGATGCTGGAAAGCTTTCTAACAATTCACAGTATCTCTCAAGCTCTCATCCCCTTCTCTCTCTTTTTTAAAAAAATTAATTTAATTTTATTATTATTATTATTATTCAGACTCCTGCTGTACACATCCCCCAAGCAGGTGGGAGGGTGAGTTGGTGGGAGATGACTTGGCTTTGTTGGAACTTCACTTAATGCAGGGTGGGGGCTGAGAAAATGAAGCTAAATTACGCAGATCCTGAAGGCACAGCAAGTGTGCTACATCACTTGTGAGCATGACTAGAACTGAAAATGAATCACAGCCTTGTTAGACACTGTATGTGTCAGTGCATGTGGGCAGAAATATCATTCAGTGAGAGAAAGAAAAAGACAGACTACATCCTTTAAAGTGTGCTGGTCCCACTGAAATCCTTGTAGTATTTAACCTAACGAGTGAGAGCTGGGAAACGGTGGGACAGCTGCTCTAGGGTACTTTGCTACGTCGATTTTTCTTCCTTTCTGAAAGTTCAAGTGGAGTCTGGACTTCTCAGCAGTGACATATATTTTCTAAACCAGAAAAGGCTGTAATTGCAAGTTCAGGTTTGAACCCACTTTCGAGGACTTTATAATACAACCACCAAGACTTATTCTGGGCTAGATTTGGATGTGGAGCTGCTTCAGCCTGTGTGTTCATTTTGCATTAGGAAACAAATTTGATTTGCTCTTCCTGTAAACTTTTGATGGTGCACACGCACACAAACACACAGGTACATGCCAGTGCACACTGAACTAGTTCACGTATTCCAGCTACAAAAATCCAGTCTGGATCCATAACCATCATTCTTGCAGCTGTATAATTCAAACAGGACTTATTTCTAACATGAAATTGGTTTTCTGGTTAGGTTGTAATGTGGCAGAGCGACATCAGGTGATTTGATGGAGAGATGCTGGAATCAGCTGACCACTAAAGTCTGCTGTATATGTGCTTGTAGTCCAGAAGATACTTGCCACAAATGATAGCAATGTTCCTAAAGAGGCTCTCCTATGCAGAGACCTATCCATGGCAGCTAACAAGCAGCAACCATCTTAAAATTTCCCTTCCTGGCACACCAAAATCACACTTTTTTGAAGCCACGTAGAGTCAACTGGTGTATTCTTTCAGGGATTTCGGTTGTGCATTTTTATATGTTGTGCTCAGTCCTGCAGTCTGCTTTTTTTTTTTCCCCGCTTATCCCTAACCCTGTTACTTCTCCAGCAAAGCAAAGGGACCTTCTTTGTGGACTATCTAGCAGATCAGCAGGTGCTTCTGTCTTCTGGTCTGATACTGCCAGTTCTGTATGGAGATAGTCTCCTCCTGTTTCTTACAAACTAAGGTATGTCTGCTGTGTCCTATAATAGAGATGAGAGAGTCTGGCCCGAGCCTGCAATATTCATGTTTTGGAGTTGTACTTTTCCACTGAGGGGGCAATCTCACCTCTCTAAGGGGGACTGCAGATTAAGTTTCTTTGAGTGAGAAAAGAGGAATTTATCCCCTTTCTTGAAACCGGGGATCATCTTTGCTCAGCATAAACTGGAAGCTATGGCAGGACTGAGGTTATGTTACCAGTGACACCTAATAGAAGAGATTGATTGTTAACAGAGATTGGTCTGGTGACAGTACCAGACTACACGTGAAAACTTTAAAGAATTAAAAAAAAAAAAGAAAGCAAACTGAAAAGCCAAGAAAACCAACAAATTGTTAATCTGCTCTTCCTGAAAGCCCTGTTACAAGAATATAGTACTGTTTGTGTAGCTATTGTGGGCACTATAGGCTAGACAGGCTCCTGGGAAAGCAGCTTTAGATGCTATTTCACAGCCTAAAGTTTAACCGGAACAAACTCCTGTGTTGTGTTTTGTGGTTTTTTTTTCTCCTCTCCTCCTGTTTATATTCCCATAGTTTCTCATCCATCAAGTGGTGTTATGGCTAACTTTCTTGTTCATTGGAGTTTTATGTTCTGTTCCAGGTTGATCTGTGGTGCTTTTGTCCCCAGTCTACTTTCCAATATCTCCTAAAGGCTTTTATGCCACTCACCCTTCTGCCTGGATCCATGCTAGGTAGGATTTCTCCCTGGAGCATGCCAAAGCACCTTGTCTTGAGCAGAAAAAGATGCATCTTCTCATGCTCTCCTGTCTGAAGAGGCTGAACTCATTCAGCTCCAACCAGCTTTGCTAGCACATCTCAGCTCTCTCTCGTAGCCAGGCAGTGTTTTCCTATCGAGAGGATGAATCACAGGCTGGGAGGAGGAAGAGAACTGAGGAGTGGGATGAGCAGGGCTGCTGTTGTCCTATCTGCCTAACCTGTGCAGCGAAGGCAGGAGTGGCCCATCGACCCGGGCGGATTAATCTGAACTGTCAGAACTCCAGAAGTCCTGGGATTGTGGTTGAAAATGCTTCCTCTGCAAAACCAGTGCTTCCCGTGTGTGGCACTTGTCTTACGGCCGGGTCAGATACCGGTGCCAGGCTGTTCTGCTGAATTTGGGAAGACTGCATGCAGAAAGAGAAAGGTGGTGCTTGCCAGTAATGTTTGCAGGTATTGGCCTGTGACATCTTATATAATTTAAAAGCCGATGATTAGACACTAGCCTGAGTTTTTAAAATGTGGCTAGAGATACGTGGTTTCTCCTTTATCCCCCTCCCCACAGACCAGGTGCTCTGTACTTTCTGAACATGAAGTGGTTTCTGAACGTTAAGAAGGATGTAAACTGTTGCAGCTGAGGACACAACAGTGCACCTCCCCCCTGCCAAAAAAAAAAAAAAAAAAAGGAAAAAATTAAATAAAAAGAGAAAATATCCCACTATCAGTAACTTTTGAAAATCCTGGTCACCATGTGGCGTTCCTAGAATGTCATTACTTATTAAATGATGATTAAATGGAAATAGCTTGTCATTTTCCAACTCTTAGATGTAACTGTTTTGGGAGAAAGGCAAGGAAGGGATCCGTACTTGCGACAAGAAAAAAAGTTTTAATTACTTAGAGCAAGAACATGTTCTGAAAGTAAAGATTTTAGACTTAATGTGCATGGAACAAAAGGCCGTTGTGAGCTATGTACGAGAGTTGCTGAGAGTTTGTATTCTGCCCTTTTTTTTCTGTGGGAGTTATTTCCTGTTGTTGACTAGAGTTCTTTATTTAGAACCACCTAGCTACTGAATGACGGCTTGCTCGCAAGAAGAAAAAGTGTGATTAAAACTTGCTAGGGCTTATTTCAAGATCTCCCCACTTCCATTTATTTAAGGGGAATCTCTGCTAAATGAAAGAAAAAAGTTCAAAACAACAAATGCATTTCCTTCTCATCATTTCGCCCACATCAGCTGTGACAGCTAGCAAGATTGTGTTGGGAGTCTGAGGTCTTTCACCTGAACATCTCATGGAAGACAATGTTTCTCCAACAGAGGTGGTTTGTTTTAGGTTGTTCTGGTTTTAAAACCAAAACAAACCCATCAAATGCCAGGCCTCCCTTCTCGCTGGTAAGAGTGACGCACCGGTGTTCTTGGGGGAGCAGCTCTTTCTATGAACCCCACAACTAGAGTAGGAGTGGGCACTTGCACTTTCCCAGCTGCTCAGATGAGAAAGAGTTTCCTTCGAAGAGTGCTGCCAGCAAAAAGAGGTTTCTGTCTGCTGACCTGCATGGGAATAGTATTTGCGTGTGTGTGGGGAGTCAAATTATCAGCACTTTGACATCTGCTTAACTTCTTCTTTTGCTTTTATGGCAGAGGCTGAACATCCAGTTAAGAGTCAAGGAAAGTTAGCAGAAGCCCAGGTTGGGTAGAGGGGAAAGAAGAAATAAAAAGATTTAACCTGAAGGTTAACACTACTGGACTATTGGTGTAGGTAAGCAAGCAAAGTAACTGGGGTTTATTATGACTTTTTTCCTTAGCAGGAAGCACACTAGGAATGTCCCCTGGACATGGATGATTAGAAAATGCCCCATGGCACAAGGTATATAGCAGATGGACAATCATCCCTCCTTGACTTGGCTGGCCCCTGGCTGTGAACCTCTCCCAGAGGGTACCTGTTTCTGCCCAGCTATTGCAAATAGGCTCGTGCCTTTCTGTGAAGTACCTGGCTGCTGGCCGCCTTTGCGGGCAGATTATGGAAAGAGAGTTATGGCTCAAGACAGCCATTCACATCTTTCCTTCTACAAATAAAACTGATAGAAGCTGCTTTGTAAAGCTGAGTCTGTGCGTGAAAGTGGATCTCTGTGAAAGAGAGAGGGGTTGGGAGCCTTCTGCCCATCCCTTTGTGGATGGACTTCTCCCAAGTTCGTGGTTGAGAGAAGAAGCAGGGAGAGCTTCACTGATATTCCTAGTGGTATTTTCTTTTCTGTCCTCCGCTGTCCAGGGATCAAACCAGAGACTCCATAGCACCACTATTGATGAGGATGCAGCTCTTGTTTCTTGGGTCTGCTAATCTCCTTCGGCCTCCTCCCCTCTGCAGTCCCATTGTGCCTCTGCTTTCTTCCCCCACCAAGGCTAAAATTACAAAAAAGGGAGAATTATTACTGTTTCAGAGAGCTGCTTATAAAAGCCACTACTGGCTTTAGGGAGTAGTATGCCACATGCAGCATCTGCTTCCCTAGCTCTGTGCCATCCTACCCACCACATCTCTTCCCCCTCCTCGCAAATTCTGTCACATGCTGTGGTACAAGGGAGATGGGGGTGACCAGGCAAGAGAGCTGCCTCTCCCCTCTTCCAGACCCTCTGCCACATTTGAAGGACATTAGCACCCCAAAGCCACTGTGGGAGGAAGAAAGAGAGCTAAGAGGTGTAAAAAGGGAGGCAAAGAGGGACCCTGATGATAAATGATTCTCAGCTTTTTTCTTTGTCCTGGTGGTAGATCCTAAATACTGGGTGGGTTTGTAGTGATTTAGTGTTTCATCTTTGCTTGGGAATACTAATTAGGTGTAAACCTCTTTTAGCCTGTGGCTAATGGTCACTATAAATGAACAACTTCCTTTAAAGTGAGGGAGCATAAAGAAAGGGTAGAGGGGAACCTAAATTAATTTGTGCAGTTCCCTTTTTTGTTCAGAAAGCTAAAATGCATTTCTGACCGTTACAAGGGTGGTTTTAGGTAGAATTAAGAAATACAAACTTCACCCACAGTCTGTTTTACCTGCATATGCAGTACAAGCTTTTGCTGACTCCTAGTCGTGCTAGCACGAGGGAAGATAGAGAGGCAAAATGAATCATTACCACAGGCATACTCAGTAAAAGCATCCGATGTACTCATTCACTCTTTTTTTTTTTTTTAAATCCTTTCTTTGCACATAACTTAAGAAATCACGCTTTTCATGAGGGGTTGAACCGGAAAGACTTGTGCATTCACTGCATTGACTCAATGAGTTCAGTTCTATATGATCTTCATTTATTTGTAGTGGAACAGAACGGCAGTGGGAGTTTATGCTACATTTGATGTTCTTGTGCTAGGTTTTTTGCCAGCTTTTTTTTTTTCCCTCTTCTAAATTTGGCCCTGCAGATTCAACTTCTGTTTTATAGAGGTTTGTTGGGTTTTGACAGTTTTTTTTAAAAAGTGGTGGTGTAGGTCACTCACTGTTTACTTAAAATCAGACCCTCAGAAACCTCTGCCTGTCTGAAAGGAGTACAGATAAACATTATCTGTAAAGAATTTTGCACCTGGGACAGTCAGAGGAAGGCTTTATCACTGCAAATTTGAATTACCTTGAAAATGCTTCTATCTTACTTGGTAAGCATTCCTTAAATCTAGTGGCTCTAAGAAGCTGCAGAAACTAGTTTTAAACAAAATGCCCAATCCCCCAAAACAGTGTAGAAGTGTTAATATCCTCTACAGGTTATATTCCAGCCAGCAGAAGCAACTAGAGGTGGGTATGTTCATTTGGATGTCAATGTATTAACTCATGTTTTCATGTAAATAAGGATTGAAATAGATGGTGGGGTTTTTTTTCCCCACTCTGGTAATGCATCTGAGCATGAACACATTAAACTCCAGTGACATGGTTTTAAGTGCTGTATAACATATTGCAATGCTCTCTAACACCCTACATCAACACCGTAGCCATGACGCCATTTTGGTTTTGACCTTCCAGCCTCAAACATATCACTACTGTTGTACAGTGCTTCAATGCAACAAATCTGAGCAGGAGCATGCACTTCTAGAAGCCTCTAGCCACCCTGCTGGTGGCCCTGTTTGGTTTATCAAGTCTTTGGCATCTCAGCAGGGTTGAGCAGTGCTAAACACATTCCAACTTGCCTATGCAGCCAGGCCTCTTCCAGGTTTCAAGAGTGCTTAAGAACAGTGTGGGGGGCATCTGCGCTGCAGAAATGTATGGCTTCACGTAGAGCTCTGTTGGAGTAGCTTTTCTTCAGAAAAGAGCTGTAATATGCGCAGCGCACCCGATCAGCTGGATGAGTAGAGCTGGTCTCCCCTGGTGAACCAGGAGCAGAGAGTCCATCAGCGTAAGGGAGATGGTGACGACCTTTGTATTGGAGCATGTGTGTGGCTCGCAGGTTTGACAGCCCCATGTTGTTAAGATTTTCAGGCTCATGTTGGGTTTGTGCTCAAGACTAGTGGGTGGCCGAAGTCTTCTGGCTTGATTGCAGTGACATCTGTTTACACCAGTGGTTAATTAGGCCTGGCCATCTCTGTATTTTTCCCCACCATTTCTGTGTTTTTCCTTTAGTAAAATATTCCCTTGGTTGTAAAACAGCCTTTGGTTTTATCTGCATTTTTTTTCTTTTAATCCACTGGCCCCAGTATGAGATAAATATCAGGACATCAGCGCAGCCTCTCTTCAAAAAAGTAACCAAGTGTTCCAGAAAAGAATGGCTTGTGCTTTTGGTAGAGACTGCAGAGTGAGCACTGAAAGGGAAAGAAAAGCAGCCTAAAATTGTTTAAAACTCAGCTCAATGGAAAGTACAATCCGCTGTGTCTCAAGAAGCAGAGTGGAAAGGGAAGACTGTTTTAGGAGCCTGTATGCTGTACGGACGGCATCAGTGTGAACAGTCTGGCCTGGGCCAAAAATGAAGCACGTCATGCAGGTGCATAGCCTGAACGGGGTTTGGGAAAGAAGATGGATGTTTATGAAAAGGCAAAAAGATCTGAGAAGATATACAGCAATGGTAGGCAGCTCGAACCTCTGTCAGAGGACAGAGTGTTTCAGCTGGAGCGAGGATGATGCACACCAGCAGTCTCCAGAGGACTGGGAGTGCACAGGGAATTACAGAGGGAGGGAGTCATCTCCATGCATGAGGAATGCAGCAAAACCTCCTCTGACTAAGCCAGCTAATGCACATTGCGTTTTTTTTCTTTCCTGATAATCCTGTTCCATAATATTTCCTTAATAATTTAATATACGAAGAGTAGCCCTCTTGAAAAACATCTAAATCACCAAGTCTGACTTTCAGATGAAACCTTGCCACCCTTGTCCTTGACACGCACCGGGGAGTTTTAGCAGGTATGACTATTTGAGTTCTATCTTGGAGTTAAGGGTTTTTTTTTCTTAATTACTTAATGAATTTACCATGTGGCACAACCCTTGGTACTGCCAAGCAACAGCTTTCTATTACTAGACTGTACGGGTCCGATCCTGCGTTACTGAAGCCAGAAGCAGTATTTGGGAACAGACGTTGGCATCGAAATCTGTAGGAAGGCTTAGAATAACTATACAAAAGGGGTTAGTTGCACTCAGAATATTGATTCATGAGCTCCACGTTTTTTTTGCATCTCTGTTCATTTTATCCAAGTAAGATCAACTGCCCAACTGGACATATAATATATGGTACTGCATTAGAACTAAGGCTGCATTTGGTCATACTCATTAATTAAACTGATTTCTCCTGTAGTGTGTTTTTTTTTTTTCCTAGAGAACTAACAGAGAATGATAATTAAGCATATTATGCATTCTAGAGAACGGTGTTTCTCCTCCTGCCACGGAAACATTAAAGGAGAAAAACATGAACTAAAGCAGAAAATGAAGGGAAAAAAGAGCTAAAATTGGAGTGAGAAGGGGGGAGCATTTCTTCCTTCGGTTTTAACCGATTCCTCTGTGCCTTGGGATGTGTGTGGCAGCCTCGTTACAGTGGAAGAGTTGGAGCAGCGAAAAAGGAAAAAGGCAATTGAAACCTCAAGGAAAGCAGCCCAGCTCACAGGTCCAGCTCCCTCCCTGCTTACGTACAGGTGCAGACTGCAGTAATGCAGCACCCCATTTTTTTTTGAGGGGGATTGCTTTTATTTGCGGCCGAGCCTTGCACGAGAAGGGCCCTGCTCTGGAAGGTCGGTATTGACCCCTGAGCTGGCCTGAACGGAGATGGCGTGAGCTCTTGGTGGTGTTTAATAGCACCTTTGCTTGTAGCGTGCTTGCTTCTTACCCATGAGACCCACGTTGCTCGGTGGGGAGCGCTGCTCTGGTGGAACGAGCATCCTTGGCTGTAGGCAAGCCCTTTGTTTAGCTTTTCCCAAGTTATCGGCGCTGACGGGGTGTCTATTTGCAAAAAGTTGTCTGCTCTGGGGGCAGCATTAGGTATTTGCCTGTCAGCTCCTGCATGCACTGAAGCAAAAACATCCAGGGAGAAAATGAAGTTGTCCTGCAGTTACCTGGTGAAATCTCATGGTATTAACATGTACTGCAATTAGAAACAAGAAGGCCAAGGATTCAATTAGAAACATAGGAAGCAGTTCACTCCCTTTTTTTTTTTTTAAAAAAAAACGTGAGGGATGTCAACGTTCCAGCACCCCAAACGTTGCCGAATTGCCCTGTGAAGTCTGGTGTCTGTTTCCCCCTCCCAGTCTTGGATTTCTGTTTGTTAACTTATTTATCTTTAACACAGGAGGGTTTTGAATGATCTACAGGAGACCTGGCCTCAATCAGGCGAGCTTTGACCATCCTTGCTCAAAGATAAGGCTGCGCTTAGACTATGCCTGTAGCCCACATCAGGTCAGTACCACTTAGAAAAACACAGTTTGGTTCCTTCTCTGTTAGCGCGTTGTCCTCATGTGTGAGCAGTTCGAGGGCCTGCATCGAGGCCATGGCTGCGTGATTATATCCGTGCTACTGCTCTTGTGTGCGGTGCACCAAAATGGGATGCATTTTGGGTGACTCCTCCTCACAGGCACGCAGAGTTTCCCCTCCTTGCCGGCTCCTGCAGGCTCTGGAAGCCTGTGCCGACACACTTCCTTGTACAGTGTTTCGCGGCTCAGTTGCAGGCTGTTTCTTCCCGCTTACCAACATGTTTGGGCAAACTGCGTTCGAGCCTTGCAGACACCTTCTGGTCAGATGGCTCTGGAGCTGCAGAGTGGAGTTTCTTCGCCAGAAAGGTCTCGTTAAACCAGGCACGAGGCAATGTGAGGAGCAGTTGGCGGTCGGATTATTTGCCTTGCGTAGCCGAACCTCGTCCCGCCACGATGGAGCCTCTGCTGTGTGTGAAATGTAGGAAGAAGCTCTACTCGTATTGATTTGTATCGTGACCTGTGCTCGGTTGAGAGTGCTTCTGAGTGTGGATGCAGGTTGTACTGGTTGTGTTCGGAGGAACAATCTGAGTTGCAGCGTGACTATAAACTCCTGCCAAGAAAGGCCCAGGGGAGTTACAGTAGGAAACAGAAGGGGCGGTGAGTTTTCTCTTATGCTAGTGTAAAACTGGAACAACCTAACAAAGTCAGAAGCGTTTAAAACTCAGACGATGCCTTTTACTGCCGAGTATAACATGGCAAGATCGGGGCCGTGGATATCGGACTGGAGCCCAGCTGCTTATTTAGCAAATGTTTGTGGTTATGCCTATGGTGCCGGTGATAGCGTGCACACACCCAGGCATAGGGACTGTAAACCTGCTGCGGACTTTGAGCTCCAGAAGGCAGGCACTGCTCGGCCGGGTGCATCCACAGCACAATTACACAAGGCCAGATCCTGCCGTGTTGCAAATCCAATGTAAAGGAGGGCAGACCGTGGCCCTGAAATTTGGTAGATCTTGCATGCAAAAAAATCCCCAAAACCCAGTTGAAAAATGTACAAATATCATTCATTGCTTTTGAGTCATCTGAAGCCCACCGAACAGATACCGCTCTACTCGTGCCGTAAAGAAAATGAAGCTTTTCCTTTTATTTAATGATTTTTTAATTATGACTCTTGTAATTTCAAGAAGAGGCTTGTTTTCCTGAGTAGAAGGGCCAAATTTCAGCGCCTGGCTGCTGGAAAGTATCCAGCTAGGGGAAATTCTGGTTTTAATTTTCACTGGCTCCTGAGCGATTCGCAAGTCGCTCGTCAAAAGTCAGTAAATGGTTGGTGAATTGCTTTGCAGATCTGGTTCAGGGCAGGTTGTCATCCTCTGTATCACTGACAGAGGATGAGAGAGTTTGGATCTCCTCAAAGGAATGGCTGATAGCATGGGTGGAAGGGGAAAGGTGTGCTGAGGCCTCCAGAACTGGCAAAGCCAAACAGTGGTTTTTAGATGGTCTTTCCCTTTCCTCCCGTTTAAGTGACTTGAGCAGAGTATTATCTGAAATACCAGTCTTGGTGTTTAAACCTCAATTAGATGGGGTCTTTTCAGCTATAATTTTAGGAATCCATGAAATCATCACTTGATCTCCTTCTGTTTTGGCAGATTCACTGTTTCAGTTGGTGGTTTGTTTTTTTTTTTTCCCCTTTGTAGATTTTTGACAGATGCAATTTCCAGGTTAAAGAAATCCTCCCTCTAAAAGTATCCTCCTTCTCCTTTTCGGTTTTCTAGCTGAAAATGGAACTTAATTTCTAACAAGACCATCAGCTTGATTGATCACAAATCATTACAGACCATTTTGAGCATAATACCTAAACGAGTCGTGATATTAATGACTAATAATCGCCTTTATGTTAGGTCTTAAAGCTTTATTGTCCCGAAGTACAACCGGTTTAGTGGAACATGAAAGGCCGGAACGATCCGAGATGCCACTGGGGCTGCAGCCAAAACTGTAAGGTGGTTGAGTTGCCTTTTACAGCTCCGGCTGGGATTACGCTCCCTTTCGAATCGCAATCATTGAAATAACTTAAAATAATCGTCGTCTTTCCAGATAGCGCCTGGTGCCGAGCTCCCGCCCCTTCCCCTTAAGTCTTCGTGCTCTCCAACATCTCCGTTTGGCCTCATTTTTGTGCTTCGGTGGTACAAGCACAGCCCAAATTAGCTGCGAGGATCCCACGGAGGGGGGCCGCCGGCCCCCTCCACTCCCAGGTGAGCTCTCGGGGCGAGGGGCGGCCGGCAGCAATCCCGGTTTCCCCCCCCCCACCCCGGCTCCGCTTGGCCCATCCAGGGACTGACCGGGGTGGGGTAGAGGGGGCCCGGGCCGACCCGGTGGCCAGCCCCGCGGGGGGAGCAGGGCTGGCCGGAGGCAGGCGAGCCCCGTCCCCCGGCCGGGTCCTCGGCGCCGGATAGCAGGGATACTTGTCATATTTGCGGTCGGGGCGCGCTGGCACCCGCCTTTGTCCCGGCCCGCGGCCCGGCTCCCCGGGGAACCCCCGGCGGCGGCGGGCACGCTGCGGGGGCCGCGCCGCCCGCCCGGGGCAGAGGCACGCGTGGGCAGCGCGGGGAGCCGCGCCGGCGGCCACGGAGCGGGGCGGGGGGAGGAGGAGGGGGAGGAGGGGGAGGAAGGCCGAGGCGGAGCTTTGACGCCGACCGGAGGGCGAGGAGCTCGCCGGAGCCGCCCCTGTCGTCAGTGCTGGCGGCAAGTGCTGGGAGCCGGGGTTGGTGCCTCCCCTCCCTCTCCTCCTCCTCCATTGTATAATGCTGCGTGATCGCAGCCGCCGGGGCAGAGCGGAGGCTTAAATCCTCACGCCGCCTGCGCCTGCCTCCTCCACCTCTTCCTCCTCCTCCTCCTCCTCCGCATCGCACCCGGCCCCTCCCCGGAGCGGCGCGGCGAGGGAGCGACATATGGAGCTGCTCTAGGGCGAGAGTTTGCGACCTCCTCCCCTCCCCGCTCCATGCGTTAGTTCTCAGGTGGAGCTGCATGTGGTGAGTGAGGCTGCGGGGCAGCGGCGTGCGGCTTTGGGGGGGCCGGGAGGGGGGGCCGCGACACCCACCACCTCCCCACCCCGCCTTTCCGAGTCATCGGGGCTCGTCTTATCTCTACCTTTAAATTTGTGCCCGGGCAGAGGAGCTCGGGGCGGGTGTCTTCTCTCTTTCCTCCGGGGAGGGGGGAGGAGGGAATCATGCTGAGATGAGCAGAGGGGGGAGAGCGGCAGAGTTGCTCTTAAAATACCTCCCCCCCCCCCCCATCCCCGCCACGCCGATGTGCGGGGATCCCGGGGCGAAGCAGGTGCGTGTAGTTGGAATAGACTTTTTATCGGGGCTGCTGTACCCGGTTAATGCGGGTGGTTTTGCTCTCAAGAGCCGCGCTACATCCGACTGGGAGAAACCGGCGTTACCCCGGTAAGTCAGCGTGTGCGCCGGTGAGCCCCTCCAACCGGGAGCCTACAGCCTTGCTCCGCTTTCCCAGCAAGAGCGGGGACTTCAGGGTACCCCGGAAAGTGCGTGCCATGGTGCCGGGAGAGCTAAAAGGGCCTGGGGGAGACTTTCACTCGGCTGGAGCAAAGCTGTGACATATGGCTGGGCAGAACCCGCCTGGCCCCGCTGGCTGGACCTTTCCAGGGGTTGGTGTTAGGGCGGCAGCAGGGCAGGGGATTAGCGGGTCTTTTCCCTGAGCCCTGGCGCACTTGGGTCTTCCTTGGGAGCGCCGCCAGCACAGGCGTCTGGGGCGGGGGGGGGGGGGGGGCTTTTGTGAGCAGAGTGGGTCATCTTTTGGAAGCAATAGCGAAAAAGAAAATTGGTTATTGGATTTTTCTTCAGGGTGGGGGAACGCTTGGGAAAAAAAAAATCCTTTTGCGATGTCGCTTTCATTTAGAGCGTTGGCTGCTTTGCTCATGTCGGTGTGTCGGGATCTGGAAAGAGGAGTTCTCCTTAAGCGTGGAAATAGGAGTGCAGTTACCTGCTGTCATTTCTTGCATTTGGTGAAGCACAGCTGGAAAACCCAGGGCCACTTTTGTTGAAAATCTGTGGAGAGGGGGTTGTGTGCTGTCCCCTGGGACCCCCGGTGGCTGATTTACAGCTACGGGTCAGCTGCTGGTGTAAAATAAAGCAAATCTGCCCATTTCATCTCCATCTGGGGTGGGGGGCTGTCAGCCCCTTTACCCAAACTTCAGCACAGCACACCAGAGCTGTTGCCTGTGCCGGTCCGTGTTCAGACAAGTCCAAAACTCTCAGGATCAGGAAAGTCCAGGCTTTTTCAGCTAGTGGCCGGTGAAGTCAGCAGGGTGGCCCTCGCTGCTGTCAGTGGGTGCTGGATTTGGCCACGGTAGAGCATGCTCTTGCTCAAACAATGGTGGTAGAGGGCTTGGCTGCCCCCTAACATCACTTTTAGGCTTGTGTCTCTCAAATGGAGTAAACGGTTTCTATTTTGTGTGAGTCGAAACAAGACTTTCCTACCTTTTCGTTCTGATTTTTTTTTTGGGGGGGGATTCACCTGCACAAATGAAGGTGCCTGTGTCTCATGGGCATCTCACAGGGTACAAAATTGACAGAGGCACCTCAAGTTTCCGTCTAAGTGCACGGGAAGCTTTCGCGTGGTAAAACGAACTGTAGAAACGAATTGTGTTTTCTTAAAAGTTGCTGCTGCTTGTGCTTATGTTGCTGTAGAAATTAAGCAGTTGATGAAGCAGGGTAAATTGAAACTAGCCCTTTCTGCTTGAAATTAAAATGCATACGTTTTTACATAATAAGATGAAATCTGTTTTGACGTAGTGAGCTAGTGGTGGTGGTAGAGATAGGAGGAGGATTAGCCGTTTGTGCTGCCAGACAGGTACCTGGGAGCCTGTCCTAGGGAATACTGCCATTGTCCAGGCAAGTATTGCGACATCTAGCCTAACAGCTGTAGATCTTCCTCCTTTCCTGACTGATCCTACATCCATTTAAGTTGGTAGCAAAAACCACCCACTCCTTTTGTGCAGGAACTGGATTGGGCTGCTAACGAATGAAGCCAGACTTTGTGCATATTAAAGCACCACTTTGATTTTTGTGTCAGGCTGATTTCTTTCTCTCTGAAGACGATGAAAAACAAACAGAAAGAAACTTGCTAGCCGTAGGTACTTCAGGTTTTGTCTGTAGATGAAGCAGTCCTAAAGAGCATTAAATATGTCTGTAGGTGCTGATTTATTAAGAATTGTAATTGTATTCCTTTATACACCTGCTATTTTTTAATGGGAAAGATGAAATAATGACAGTTTCTCAGTGTTTTGTTGGAAATAATAGTATAAATAATCCAAGCACTCGAATTGTCTGCCCGAGAGGCATCAAGGAGTTTGAGATAATGTTGTAATATCAAGGAAAACCTGAAATTTCATATTCTAAATTTTCTTTTTAGCTTTCATGAAGTACAACAGATCTTGTACAATATCTAGTTTGAAGGATTTTGCCATCATTTACACAAGCTGCTTTTATTTTTCCAATAAATAATTCATAGGGAAAAAAATTTTTTTTAGGAACTCTGACTTTTTTCACAGTGATGTAAAACACTCCTGGCACAGTTCATCTCTGGCAGTGCTAACTCTAGACAGGTGATCCAAAATACTTGTGACTATTTTTGCTTTTATGTAACATCTTAAAGTGTAATCTGTCAAGCAAGGAGAATGCAGTACTTTGAAAGTGTAAGTAGTCTTCTGGTGATGTACTTTTTATAAGTTCTGGGTAGCAAGAGAGACACCTTCTTATAACTCAGCTTTATATGTGTAACCGACCCGTGAGGAGACAGCTCCAGTTGCAACAGTTCCTTAACACGCACACAAATCAGTGCCAGAAACGGCAGCTTTCAGTTACCAAGTCCAAAGATCAGGAGTGTTCCAAAGGAGAGAGCAAGGTCCAGCTTAAATGTAAGCAGGTTGGCAGTAAGCACGGCTCTTTAGTGTAGATGAGTCTTTTGTGAATTAATAGTTTGTAGAAAGGGGAATTTGCCAGTGTGAGAACAGCACTCACTTTCTTCAGGAGGGTATAGTTGCATGTTTTCTGCCACTTGTTTTATTTCTAAATTTCCATCAGTCAAGAGAAACTGTGCCATCACGAAGAAGTGCCTGTTTTCTGTAAATGGAGAGAGACCCTCAACATGTGTCAGTTCTTTAATTCTTTTATAAACAAAGTCACTTTTTGTGTTTGCTGTAGTGGAGGCTTCAGGTTTGTTCAGCATTACCAGTGCAAACACTGTAACAGAAAATAAGATAACAATGCTGACTGTTCAACGCGAGTGGGGAAAGCGAGCCCTGTGAGTGCAGCGCGAACTTTGCCGTTGGGTGTTCTGAACTCACCTCAGCTGAAATCGAGTCCGAAGCAGACGCGTTTCTGGGAGATGGTAGAAGTTTTGTGGAAGGAAGAGGCCTGTGTGTCCTGCGGCCGTACAGCACCGGTCGCAGCAGGGTCCCTGCCCTCCGTCTCGTGGCTGTATGACTGTTAAACGGTGTGTCCTTGTGCAGCATAGACGCTGCACGGTGACGTTTGCGTCACTGATGGTTCCCGGTGAACGTGTCACATGCTCGGTGTCATTGCAGAGTGGCCAGGAGGAGCTGTGAAGACACTCTAGACCTGCAGCCGGGAGATTCCTCCGGCACCAAGGGGACTTCCTGGGTGGGGAAGAGCTGATTTGAGGGGCATTTCCAAGGGAGAGCGGGTCCAATCTCCAGGAACGTTGGGCAGCTGGTGGTGGTACAGCTTCATCGGTCTTCAGAAGTGACTTTAAGTCATGACAAGGAGCAAGATGGTTTGAAAGGACCAAAGAAGCTGTCAAGTCACCAGAGAGCGAGTTTTTGGTTTTCATGTGTCCCTTCTTTGAAGGTGGAGGCTCAGCTAGCTCAAGTGAGACAGCAGCCACCGCCACATCAGAGTGACTGTGGATTCAGGCTGCTGCAGTGCTGTTAAAACCGTGCTCAGAGTCCTGTGTTAGGCGACTTCAAACCATTATTCTTCCAAATAAGGGGCCGGGTTCGGTACGCTGTTCTGCTTGTATGTAAAACCGTAGGTGTTGCCATATAACGTCTGAAGTTCCCAACCTATATAACATGATCAGTGTTTTGAGAAGCAGTGGGCTTAAAGAGGAATTTCTCATTAATATTGCTCTGGAATTGAGTTTTGAGTGGCGTTGAATGACATGAGTCTCAGCCTGTGTAATTATTGGGAGCCAAAGCCTGTTTACTGTGCTTTCACACCAGTAAGACATATCAGATTTCATCTGACAGCTTCTGCTTCCAGTGAAGTTAGAATAAAAATTGTATTCTTAATATAGTAGAATACAAAGAGAAAAGTGCAAATGCGGGTTGTTTTCTTTTAATGTTATTTTTAAAACTGGGCAGTACATGGAAGTAGCAGAAGAAAGAAGTTCCCTTTTCAAAGGAACCCTGGGTTGGTGGAAAGATCTAAACTCGTCCTAAAACTTGCTCGGATGATCTGTAACCAATAAAACTTATTTTCTTGATCCCAGATTTTCAGTCCCCCCCGGGACACCCTTGTGCTGTTTGAGCCACACTCACTTTTAATGGAAAAGTGACAATTATCGGCTGTTTTCTTACAGTTTCTTATACTAGTCTGTAACATTAGTCGCTAAAATAAAAACTCCTGCCGTGCCAGGCAGGCAATAAGGTTGAGTGAACTGCGCTATAGAAAGAACCACCCATGATTGGAGGTAAACTATGCGGATATATGTTGGGGTGGAGGTTGAAAGGAGCGTGGAGGGCATATTTGAAGCAGACTGTGCAACTGCTACAGCAGGTCTGACTAGTTTGAGATGCCTAAAGGCAGCTTTGTCTTAACTTCAGGTAGCTGCAAAATGAAGTTTTAAAACCTAGTTCAGAAATACATCATCATCTTCCGGTGCCTCCACAGACTCTTTACTTTTCATGTGTTTTTACAGGCACTCTTTCACCCTTGGAAGAAGCGTTTAATGGATACACGTACACGTGCGTGCATATCATTTGCGTATTTTTAAAATGTACATTTTGTCAAGATAGGCTGGCATTTGTGCACAAACCACAGTGGTTTTTTTTTTTAAAGAGTGGTAACATTTTGCTTTCTTACCGCTCTGCACGTGTGTGTGCCTGTGAGAGAGAAGCCACTCTACTTCAGCGTTTTTTGGCGTAGCATGATTTGTTGCCAGTTGGTTCTTGTGCCTTCACCTGCCCCTGTGTAGGAGGAGGGACTTACACTTTATTAGTCTGTGCAGCAGTCAGAGGGATTTTGACCAGGGTTACTTTCATGCTGGCTCTCCCAGGGGTACAGTAACCTGCTTAGGTTACCCTCCTGTGATCTAGCCCATGGCGTCCCTTACCCTCCTACTCCATCTGTTTGGCAAAATTGGCTTTTCTAAACAACCTTCCTCTTTTTTCCCCTAACTAAAGTATTCAAGAAATAACTTGTGAATGAATAGAAGAGAGAGAATATTTCCTATGTGTGTAACATACAGCGTAAAGCTTCCTGTTGCTGCTGTGCTTCCCCTCGCTGGCAGTGGAACATAGCGTGATACATATGTGCTCTGACGATTAGTTTTTTTTTTAATTGTGGGGAAAATCAATGTAATACTATCTTGGGTGAGGTGAATGGGTTGTGACCGACCGACTATGAAATGAAGTTCAGGACATTTAGTTTCAGTTTCCCGATCCCTTCTCCTTCTGTATTTTCCACTCCCAATTTCAAAAGACTTAGTTTGTGGTTAAGTTTGTTTAGTCCATGTTAATTGACATGGAGGCAGTAAGCCTGCTTCGAAATACAGGTTTAATACACACGTTTTTAAAATATGCTATGAAAAGGGTGTCTCTGTAAAAGTTTAAGTGATTTGTTTGTGAATTTAAATTACTACACATTAAAGTTACGTGGACCCCACGGTGGCTGTTTTGAAGAGTATTGCTTTGGTGTAGTAGTTTTTTTTGTGAATTCAAGCAGGTGCCGTGAAAAATGGGATCTCTTTCGTCTCTTAACTTGTAGCTGTTACAGCTTGAGAAGCTGGCCAGAGGCTGGCCAGAGTTCCCTTTGTCAGTTTTCAGAAGGCTCCTCTTCCTTGGACGTGAAAACACATGCTGTATCTCAAGAAACGCGAGAGCTTTAGTACGCTGGACTGAAAGGCCGACAGTTATCATCTTGTTTAACATCACTTAATGCCATCTTAGCAAACATTCGTGTCAAACTTTTAACTAGTGCTTTTTTTTCGTTGTTGTTTTCACTGGTGGTGGAGAAATGTCCAACAGCTTTTCCACCTCTTTAAAAGAAACTTGGAGGTGAGTAGGTGTTTTTTTCCAGAATATACTTGTTTGCAGGGCTGTGCTCGTTTCATTTAAGCAAAATTGTTGAAAACGACTCAAGCCATATAGCTGCTTTTAAGAATGCCAGGGAAACACCT
Source organism: Tauraco erythrolophus (assembly GCF_009769465.1). Classification (NCBI taxonomy): domain Eukaryota; kingdom Metazoa; phylum Chordata; class Aves; order Musophagiformes; family Musophagidae; genus Tauraco; species Tauraco erythrolophus. The sequence continues at coordinate 122,331,820 of NC_141466.1, read as the reverse complement.
TCTTTCTTTTCTTCTATTTTAACTTTCAGTAGCAAGAAACTGGTTAGCAAATAAAACCTGCAGGCCAGAAACTAAAATGACTTGTCATTGCTGGGATGTATGTTGCATTTTGCAGTATGTGTTTCTTTAGAGGACTTTTTTTTCTTCTCTCCTCTCCTTCCCCCCTGCCATTCGCTGCATTTTCAGTTTGACTGTGATAATTTATTCAACACTGTTTTCAGAGCAATAACCTACTTTTTGGCAAACCATTCAGTTCCTTCCACAGTAACGTGGGTACTTTTTTCCCCCCATGTGTTTATTAAGGGTCTACACAAGGGGGAAAAACAAGGCGTCTGTGGGGAAAAGATGCTACGATATGCCTGAAAGCAAGGATTCAATCCAAGTAATTATACATACGCGAGGAAAACTCTCTCTTATTATACACAAAGGGGTCTCGTCTCTCTTGGATGCACACACAATTCTCATTAACCTTTGTAGGAATTATACATACCCAGCGAAGAAATGCCTACAACTCTCAGTCCCTATGTACACTAAAAATATCAGCTGGACCGTGACACATGTGTGCCAATAGAGATGTCTTGTACAGTCTAACACAAACGTTGCTGTAATCTATTGTTCCGAGCGACGTTGCAGAGGAGGAGGGATGTGTAGCCGGTCTTGCTATTTCATCATTCTCCCTTAGAATCTGACCAGTAGCATCTTGTCATTACAGGCATGTAATTTTAGCAGTGAAAAGGGAGCGTGTGTTTGCTAGTCTCTGTCACTTTCTGGTGGCCACGCTAGCTCTTTCAGATTGTTTTGAGTTTAATTTATAAGTAAGGTGCCTCTTTTTAGCCAGTGCTTTTGCTCTGCTGATGCCTGCCGGCTCTGCAGCGGTAAGAAATGGAAGGCAGTCAGCCCTTGGCTGAATTGGGCCCTGAAGCAGTACACAGCCGTCGTAATTGCTGCTGCTCCGCCGCTTGAAGAGATTATATTCCTGGTTCTCCCAGCGCAGAGCTGTGCGCGCCAGCTCTGGTGTGGCTCCTTGCCCGTTGGTGGGGAGATTTCATCGTGCCGTGGTCCTGCGCGTGGGACCGGCGTCTCCTGCTTCCGTGCAAGGAGTCCCAGAGCGCTGGACTTGTGAAAAGAAACCGTGATGTGGAGCAGGGGGAAGCTTCTTGGCTGATCCCCGCGAGCCTCGTGCGTAGAAGCCCTGGCATATTTTACGGGTGACAACAAGCAGAGTCTGCTGAATAATCAGCTAATCACGTAGTAAAGTCAGAGGATCTGGCCTAGTGCTGTGCCTGGCTGTATTTACTGCGGCTCTGATTTCCTACTACTGATGCCCAGGTGTGCCATGCGGCTCCTGGTTCTTGAGCTTTTGATATTGGCAGCGGAGTTGCTCAGCCCGTGTGTACACAGCGCAGTATGATTTGACTCGAGCTCGGCAGGCCTGGCTGCTTCCTTAACGCTGCCACGTGGAGACCCGAATTTCAGAATAACCTCAGCCCGGCTCTTTCAGGTGGCTCTTTGAAGCACAGAGTCTCAGCCAAGCTGATCCGTGGTGAGGAGGCTCCTGTGTGGTGGCACGGGCACTGCTGTGAGTAGACGGTGCGTGCAGGCGTGCTGGGGAAGGATGTAAAGAGGATTTGGCACAGAGGTGACCCGAGGAGAGGGCAGCTTTGCCGTCTTGCTTGAAAATCTCTCTCCCCTCAGTGACTGACCCAGTAGTAGGGAGCTGGGAATCCTTCACCCTGATCTGGCTCAAAGCAGGTGCTGCTGGGGTTGGTGGTCAGCGGGGCCACGTCTACACCAGGTCTGGTAAGGGTGAGGTGGCATTAGCAGTGGTAGAAAGCTTGTTTCATAAAACTTCCAGTTAAGGAGAAAACCAAACAAGGGCAGGCTGGGGCCTCGTTTGCATCTGCTGGGGGCTGTTGTGAGGATGCTGATGGGAAGTCCTGTCTAAAGCAGAACATGTGAGAGTTGACATTTTGCCTATATGAGACCTTTTAAGATAGAAATTACTTCTGCTGGACAATCCAAACCTGTTTGTTTTTTTCTTTTTTTTTTTTTTTCTTTTGTTTTTTCTTTTTTTTCTTTTTTTCTTTTGTTTTTTCTTTTTTCTTTTTTTTTTTTCTTTTTTTTTATTTTTTTTTTTTTTTTCTTTTGTTTTTTATTTTTTTTCTTTTTTTTTTTACTTTTTTCATTTTGTTTTTTTCTTTTTTTTCTTTTGTTTTTTTTCTTTTTTTTTTCCAGTAAAGACAACTGCCTTCCTGTACATGAATAAAACCTATTTTGAATAAGTGTTTTCTAGCCCTGGTACGATGCAAAGCGATATCCCCCTTCTTGCTTTGTACTGAAAAGAAGTTGTCGGAGTTGCTCAGAGCTTTTGCTCTTGCCTTCAGCCTCACAGCTGGTTCGAAATACGCCTAGCTAGCTTTCCATGCACGGAACCTGTGCAGTCTTGTTCACCTTCTAATTCTGCCAGGGTAGACTTTAATGGTTTAACGAGCTAACAAGTGCTCGTCTGATTTAAACTTGCATTATGTTCTGCTACCCTGATAGAATTCCTAATATTATAAACACCCTTAATAACACGGCTATAATCTAGAAAACCTGCTCTCCTTTTTCCAAACAATTACTTAATGAGGCAGTAATTTATTCTAAGCTATATTTATTGGAGCCCATTCCAGCTTTATCAGACATACTCTGTTTGGTGTGTGCAGTTAGTCAAAAACATTAAAACTGCTCCACTTCTTCCAAGGGAACATGTTACATTTAGCAAACTGACAGCATTAGAAACTGTTTCCAATTTAATAGAAGCATATGTTTCCTGCAAGACTTAGCACACTGCAGAGTCGGAGATTGCCTTAGACTGCGGCTTTGCCTTTTTTTAGCGTGGTAAAAAGGAGCTGGAAAGCGAAGGCAGAAGTGGAGTTTGCAGTCATGTTTTTGGTTGTTTTGCTTGCTTTTGTTTTTCAGAGAGCCATCTAGCTGGACTTCGACGGGCTGCAAGTTTAAGAAACTATCAAGAAAGTAGCGTGGGCGGCGCACGTAGAGCTCTCACTCGAAACGCAGTTTCTGATCATTAACAAACAGCAAGAGCTTGCTTTGCCCTCTGGGCCTCAAATAGTACAGTATGCAACAAGGGAGAGCAGGCAAGGCACGAGGATGGAAACAGTAGGATCAGATTACAGTTTCAAAATATCGCTGGAACACGTTGGCTGGCGTTACACTATTGACTGGCTTTATAATTGCATTGCTTATTTGCTAGGGAAGGCTTCACCTCACTCCGTGATTAACGTGGACGCTCCTTCGGGGACCTGGGGACTTCAGGCTCCGAGTACCAAAGTCAAGCCCCACAAGAGCTGCGTGACTTCAGATGCTCCTCAGATGAGAGTCTGAGCTTCCTCTGATGTCTTGTCTCCTGTTTGCCAGGAGGTTTCCTTGTGCAGTCCCTAGCTAATTCCTGCTTAGATTAGCTCCCGAAAGTCACCCGTTATGGTTTGTCTTCTTACTTCAATTTTAACTTGAGACTAGAAAAGACTGCTGTCACTCAGCTTGCTAATCTCTCTGCTCCAGTTTTCCCTCTCGGTGCCTAAAGCAGGGGACTAAGGCTGCATTTCTGTAGGAAGAGGGGGCTGCTTTTCTTGTTAAATGCAGGAGTGGGGTGCTTCCTGCTGGGATGCTGAGCAGCTTTACTTGCCTCTCTGCTTCTTCTGGAAGAGCCGAGGTTCACCCATCCAGCACAGGAAGAATTAAGTCCCTAGAAAATATAAGTGAAAAATACCTGCCACTCACAGTTACTGCTGGCACCGACAGCCTTGCAGCGAAGGCTTGCAAACATAAAAACAATTCCCTGTACTCTCTGGAAGCACAGAGCTACCCAGGAGGCCAATTTTTTGATATAGCTCTAAAGGAGAGTTTTGTAAGTGCTTATTAAGCCTCACTCAGTTTAAAAAAAGAAAAAAAAAAAAAGGCAGCCAGAATTAATGTAAAAATGGTTAAGTGTCAGGGAAAACAAACCTTGTAAATGAGGAAAGTCTGAGCACTGCGTCTGGAGAGGACAGAAACCTCAGCACAGCTCTGTTGCCCGTACCTCTTGTCTAGGCTTGAGGTTTTTGTTTTCTAACTCAACGTGTGATGTGAGACCCAATTCTTACCAGGCAGCAGTTGTCAGGAGTCCTCTCGAGCCAGGCAACATGGATGCATTACACTCGAACGAGTAAAATCTGTATCAGATCCCGAGAAGCAGCCTTGCAAAAAAAACCCCAAAAACAACAAAAAAATCCCCACACCACACCGCCCGTCAGTGTACAAATTGCAAGCCAGCTGCAGCATATTGAACGTAGCCGTGCGTTACTGCGTGGTACATGCTGTACTAGCTCCCGGGGATGCTGCCGTGCCAGGATTTAAAGACCTCGATGTCAAAAGATGAAATCTTCAAGGAGGGGTGATTTTCATCACGCAGCGGCTGTCTCCTCTGAAAGTCCGTGTTGCTTATTTGCTCCAGTCCTGGAGTTAGACCTCAACACCTGGGCTGTTCAGCTTTCTTCCTTGTTTTCAGTGAGGCTGGGAGAACGTGCCAAATTTATACTGGCGTTCCCCTCGACTGTTTCCCTTCCTTTCCAGCTTTCAATGGGAGGAGGATGCCTGTGCTCTCGGAGGGCAGGCCGGCACCCAGCTGCCAGGGCAGGTTTGCTCTGTTTTCCTAGGATCCTTCAGGCCAAGGAGCATTGTTCTGCGGTGGGTGAAGCTGTGGTCCTGCCCCGAGGAGGTCTTCCTGAGAGACATGGCTGCTCTCCCTCTCTGCCATCGTCTTGGGGACATGGAAGCAGGGACGGGGAGAGAGTTTTACCTGTTTGCCTCCCCAGCTGTAAGGGACAGAGGCTTTGAAGTAGTGAGGACTAGTTACCAAGTTCAGGTGGTCCCTCAAGCTGGACCTGGCAGCACTGAAATGCCTCGTGGTAGCCCAGCCTGCCTCCGCTAGCTCAAGCCCTCGTCTTGCCAGTTGAACCCAGTTGGCACAAAAGGCCTTTTTATTTTGGTCCTGCAGCTATCTATGCCAAATCCTGATCCTGCTGAAGTCAGTAACAAAACACTCATTGACTACCGTTGGGCCAGGATACAGCCAATGCAACCCTCAAGGATGAGGAGTGAGGGATGGAGGAGAGGAAAATAATATTTCATGTGCCAGAAGTGACACAGAAAGCACTTGCGTAATTTACAGGATAGAGTCTCAGAGAAACCCCAGTGAGGTTCATTTATACCTGAGGTTTGGGAAACTTTGTTTTGGGAATGAAATGTTCAAATTCAGTACTCTGTTTGTGGTTTGGGGGCTTTTATGGGGGGCTTTTGTGTTGTTTATTTTTTTTCTGCGCATGTGCGTACATGAAGTAGTGTTTTATTTTAATTCCCCTAAGATGCCTTTTTCTTTCTCTGTCTTTTTTTTTTTTTTTTTTGTTCCCTGTGGTTTTACTTACCCAGGATTTCAGAAAGGAACCGGTTGTGCTTTAAACTCCACTTTTCTGCACAAGCCCCCGCTGTTCACATCTCTCCGTCAGCTTTCGGCCGTGTTAGGAGGAGCGGTTGCCGGTGGACTCCAGGGTTTGATGCTTTCACCTTTTTGAGCAACATGGTGCTCGTTTTAAAAGTGAACCTTGCTGAATTAAGCTCTTCATCCTTTAGATCAACCGATAGGGTGGTGTAAATATGTGAGTGGAAACGTGACTTCTTAAAGATCCTTTTCCGCTGTCCCTCATGGTATTCGGTTCCTCTTTCTGTTTTTTTTCCCTTCCTGTCTGCCTTGATGAGTGGGGAGGGACTAGTGGGTTGTGGAATTGATTTCCAAGAAGAGCCCTCAGTCTTGAGAGACGTTTTAAACTAAACTGTTAAAAGCCTTTGAGAATTAACATTAAAGGGTATTTTTATTATTGGTGAGATAACCAAATCACTTACTCCCCTCCATTTCTATATATCCAGTGCTTCCCTGTGCCAGACTCCCACTTACTAAAGGTTTCAGAAGTAGTCCGGCAATGACAAGGTATAACGTCCTAAGTACAGTCAATAAATACAATGCTTCTCTCACGATGTGCGCCTACCTCTGTCCTCTGGAGAGCGAAGGATCCATCACTAAGTGGGCTCAGAGACATAGTCAGGCATTGCACAAGCTTTTCTGTGTTTAATCGATGATGGTTGACTCCAGAGAACCACCCGCTCCAGCCTGATTATCTCTTCTACTGAGCTCCAACTGCATTTTTTTCCAGCTCTGTCTGAAGAGCGTTCAGAGCCAATAAAAGGAAGCTAAATGACACGCAAATGAAAAAATATATATTACTTTTGTTTTTCAATTAAGAAAAGCCAACTCCCAAACAATGCTAGGGTTTCTCCGGCTCTGAGACGCATGCAATCACCCTAAATGGGCGAAAAAGCAAGTTCAGTCTTTCTCAGCAACAATAGTTCAGCTTTTGGGTCTGGGTCTTCCAGAGGCAGAGCCAACTGGTAGATAACATTGGCGAAGATCTCCAAGTAACTCCCCCCGCCCCAATCCCCGGATAAATGCAGTTTTTCCTTTGCCTTTCTTCAGCTTTCTGGTTCCACATACCTAAATAACACTGAAAACTAACTTGCATACCAAACCCCTGCAACACCCTTTATTAAAACAACAACAACAAAGCGACATCCCATCTCAACTCTTAACGCTTGGCCCCAAAATGAAATTTGCTGGCAGACAGATGGAAATGCAGCAGAAATACTTCTGGCTGGGACTGCTGCTCAGCCAAAACAGATGCACAAAAGACCCTCCGTGGACGTGACCCCTTGTTGCTGCCTGTCCAGTCATGCATTTTGGTGGATTGCTGTTGTCTGGCTGTCCCTGTTATGGCCGTGTGACTTGGTAGGCCAACTCTTGTCTTCTGGCACCTGGCAAGGTGTGGGTATATCTCATTTTGGACTGATCTTTGCCCAACTTGATCCGTAAGTTTGGTGTTTTCGTTCTCCCAGCAGGAGCTTTGGCTGGAAAGGCGAGGAGCAAAGTTTCTGAGATGAACAGAACTGAACCAGATCAAATGTTGGCATCGTATAGCTTGTTTTTTCTTTTTTTTTTTTTTTTAAATGTTATTCGGTGTATTAAGACATAGAAAATGAATCTCTTTCATGTAGGCATGAAACTGTTGGTTGAAGGAGGGAAGAGATGGTTTGAACTGTAAAGAACGAACAGGCAACGTTGTGTTAAGCTGTGGCAGTCAGAAACTATAAAATTCCTCTATGGAGATCCAGAGAAAGGCTTGCAAGCCTGAAGCCTGTCTGTTTTTACTGACTCTATCAGTCGGTCTGAAAAGATACTGCCTTCTTGCTTTGCTTAGAATGAATACAGTGATTTATGAAAACTGGAGGAAAATGTTTTTACAATTCCCGGTTGCGTGCCAGAGGAGGAGGGGATAAAATAAAACTCCATAAAGCTGAGAGTCTAGAGGTGCTCTTGAGCCCCCTGTTTTGAGGAATAAAATCCCCTTTCCTTAGGCTGGCATCCTGCTTTGCCGCTTTAATGGTTAAACTCGCTTCAGAGAGCATTTCTGGGGAAAAGGAAACTGAAAGCTGCGCTGGAAAGCTAGTAGGTGAAATTGGGAGTTGCCTCGTCTATTTTATCTTTTAGAAGGACAAGCTCTGAACCAAGCTTTGTGAAGATCGAGTGAGATGTGAAAGCTTGACGGTCACACACACAGGAAACCTTGCATCATTTCTAAGCTTCCTGGAAAATGACGTAGTGAGGTTATCATTGTGTTTACTGATGATGATCCCATAGCTCCTACTGATCAGCTTAAAAAAAAGTCTTAAATTACCAGCACCTCAATCTGGGATGCAAATGGGCTCAATGGGGTTAATTTAAAACGCTTGCTGACGTCTCCTGACAATAATAATTAATAATCAAGCACAGGGAACGGAGCGTGGCCACCCGAATGGTCCGTTTTCTTTATCAGGCGAGGAAAAAAAGGTTTGCTTTGTGCAGTGAATATTTTTAAACATTCCTTGCAGAGCCTGACAAACTTCGAAACTCTCCTAGTCCCCAAGCCATTAAAAAAATTCTCCTTTAAATAGAGCATTGTGGAAGGAGCGTTGGTATGTCTTTAGGACAGAGTCTGTCTCTTTTCAGAGGAAGCGGATAGTAGGAAGAGATGGAAAGCTGCTCACTCTCCTCCTAACCCATCGCTGCTTTGAAAACCAGCTGGACTTGGGCAGGGGTTTGGATTCTTGCTAACCTGATCCTCCCTTTCTTGCTCTATCTGTCCGAAGTGGAAGGAAGCATGTCCGTCATGAATGCTTGAACAGCAACCCCCCCCCCACACACACACCCCCCAAACCCACGTGCACAGCTCTGGAGTAGTCCATGGAAGTAACACTAGGGAGCAGAGAAAAACCAGACTTCAGCAGTAGTGCTAAATTTCAGAGGTTTTGTTCACCCGAGATTCCAGGCGCGGGGATTGCTGGTAGCTGGCCAAGGAGCTTGGATGGCAGCCTACCCGTTCCTCAGCTCCGCTCAGCTTGCTCCCTCCCCCCCGCCTTTCTTTTTTTAATTGCATAATATGCTAGAAAATGATCTGGATTTGGGACTTATTTTTAACCAGAAGAGGCTCACTTCACCCAATCTGATTTTGGATTTAACATCCAGCAAATGCTTTCTGAAGCTTTTTTGTGTCGAAACCCTGACTTCTTTTGCCCCCTCTCCCTTTTCGCAAGGGCTCTTTGCTTTTAAAGGTTTGTCAAACATTCTTGGGGATGTTTGCAAGTCCTTAGCTACTGCAGGACCGGTGTAGGGCGATCAAATTAGTGTTAGAGCTGCCTGGTGCAGTCATTTCGCAGGCATGGATCCTGTTGGGGGAATTGGGAATTGTACTTGGATAAGGAAAGTGAGTTTTGTCTCCTAGACGATAGCTAGGAGATAGCTGCATAATAAAGCTCCTATGAGAGGAGTCAGGTTTGGGGTTAAAAATCTATTTATATGCCTGTTGCAACTTCTCTCTGGGTAGCTGCGGCTGGAAAGCATCTTCCACTTTTTCTTTTTCTTTTTTTTTTTTTTTTAAATGAGGCAGAAAGCTTCATGCCATTTTATTAGCATTTTGTTAAATGGAGGGGAGGGACACAGGGATGAACAGGGAGCTGTCCGTGATCCTATTAAAAGGGCAGCTGGGTTAGTGCTTGAGCACCTCGCTGCTCTACTCAGGGAAATGAAAGAGGAAAACCCAAACGTTGGCCATTAAAATGTGGAAGCATCCGGGAAGGGGTGCTTCTCTGCAATGCCTGCTGTCCTACCCCTGTCTCCGCAGGACTTTTCCTTGGCTTATTTGATGCAGCCCATGGGACAGGCAAGTGAGGTATAGCACCGGCCTCTGCTCCTTCTAGTTTTGGTTTAGATGCAATAAAACATCTTTTCTGGTAAACTGGGTCCGTGCAGGTAGTAGGGGAGAGAGTCAGAGGGAACCTGCTGTCTCACAAGCACTGCAAGAAGTGACCGTCACATGGACCATGCGGTTTCACCCACGTAATCCTGGGAATTTCACCAACCCAAACCCTGGCTGCTCAGCGAAGGTGAGGGGTGGTGTGGGGCAGAGAGGGTTGCTGACCCTAAAGCCCTCCCTGTTCAGATGCATAATGTTAGGTTGTGCCTCTGTCACAGTACAGCAATTCCTTCGTTCCTCTGCGTTTGGGAGGATCTTCATGTCACAAAAATAAGGGTGACAAAGTGAGGCTGGGACTGCGCTGCGTAGAGGAGTGTTTCCAGGCGCTCTGAAACATCCTCGAAGAGACAGCACAGGGGATTGAACTGCCCTACTTACTCTTGGCTCAGAAATGATTTGTGACACGGGGCAAGTTTGGTAAAATTCCCTTTGTTTCCTTCTTCAAAATCTGCCATCTGACCAGGAGAAAAAGCACGTGCGTTTATGCTGACTTTTATTCTTTAGAAAGCCCTACGGCATTCTTTTGTTCTCAAACGAAACCTGACATAGTCCTGAGTGAGGGACACGCTTTCATGGGGGAGAAGTGAAGACAAATGGTGCCTCTGGAGCAATGCATCCTTGCTCTGGTGCAGAAGCTGTTCTCCCTCTGGCTATCGAGCTCCCAAAAGCCTTACCAGGCCTTAGCCAGGCAGGAGCTGAGGGAAGGATTTCAAACACCTCTGTGTGAAAACACTTCCCGTGCTCCGAAGAGCAGAGGGTGGGAGTGCAGCCCACCCCAGCCGGAGTTGCCGTTGCTTCCTGTGCAGGTGGGGACGCAGCTCATCCCCCTGCCCCCAGCCAAGGGGCAGGCAGGGCCTTGCGCTCCCATGGGGACTCGGAGCGTGGGACTGGAGTGCTCCCCGAGGGGCTGGCTCCTGGATGGGGTGTGCTCTCTTCAGGAGATGCTCCTCCGAAGCTTTCCAAGGCAGGTGCCAGGGACCTGGGCACTGTCAGGATTGAAGGCCCTGGCTACAGCAGCGGAGTGTGGTACAGAGAATGGTCTTGGAGATTAGACTAAAAGACCTGATGGATCTTCTTCTTCATCTGTAATTTGTCTAATTCTGAGTGTAATAACTGTGTTTCCTGCTCTAGAAGTTTAGCCCTTAGGTGATCCGTTAAATCAACCCGTGAGGTCAGAGATGCATGTATCCTGGTGTGCTAAAGGGCCGAGTCTCCCGAATTCACCGGGAAGGTTTCTCTCAGTATACAATTGCTTGAGCCTCACTCCCCTTCCCTCCATAAGCACGCTTTTGAATAAAAAGGGAGATTCACTGTAAGAACCTCGGTGTATTACGTTTGCATTCCCAGGCGTAGTACTGCATCAAGTCAGGAATTTTAAAGGAGCGTTCAGCATAGCATCGGTAGCTCGTGCACCTACATACAGATATTTGGGGACCATATGCTTAACATATGCAAGAGGGAAATTTGCTGCCAAGCGCACAAGGGCTTGAGTTTTATAGATGCTGTTTGAGTTCCTGCTTGGAATTTACCAGCGTAGCCGTGCTTAAACATGACGGACCAGAGCACCGCGTTAAGGCAGCTTCTGCTTCCTCATTGTGCTGCTGTGGGCCAAGAATGAGTGAGTTATGTGGACAGGTTTCCACTTGTGACTGTTAGGGGTAAGCAAGGAAGGGACAGAGCGGCCAATCTGTCCACACCACATGTGCAAGGGTGGACCGTGTGTGGGTGGACTGGGGTAGTGATTCAGGCTGGAAGAGCAGGCTTCAAGCTGTGCTGGCTTCATCAGTCTCTTCTCTTTTCTTCCAGATATATGTTGGGGAAAGGAGGAAAGCGGAAGTTTGACGAGCATGAAGATGGGTTGGAAGGCAAAGTGGTGTCTCCTACTGACGGTCCCTCTAAGGTGTCTTACACCTTACAGCGTCAGACTATCTTCAACATTTCCCTTATGAAACTTTATAACCACAGGCCATTAACCGAGCCAAGCTTGCAAAAGACAGTTTTAATCAACAACATGTTGAGGCGAATCCAGGAAGAACTCAAACAAGAAGGCAGCTTGAGGCCCGTGTTCGTGACCGCTTCGCAGCCCGCCGACCCTCTTGGCGACAGCTTCCGCGAGGCCCCGCCGGCGTTCAGCCATCTCGCCTCCCAGCCCCTTCTCCCCACCGACTTCGTAAGCACTACGCCCCTGGAGTCTTGCCTCACCCCGGCCTCGTTGCTCGAGGACGACACTTTTTGCACTTCCCCGACTGTCCAGCACGATGGTCCGACAAAACCACCACCTCCTGCTCTCCAACCAGTAAAGGACAGCTTCTCCTCAGCCTTGGACGAAATCGAGGAGCTTTGTCCAGCACCTACCTCCGCAGAGGCAGTAGCAGCCGAAACAGCAGCCCATGACTCTAAAGACCATCCCGGCGAGTCCGACGTTCAAAAGCCCGAGGGCCTCCCGGAGAGCAGAACGGCCGAATCGAAACTCATGGACTCGCTCCCTGGAAACTTTGAGATAACGACTTCCACGGGTTTCCTCACAGACTTGACCCTGGATGATATTCTGTTCGCTGACATTGATACGTCCATGTATGATTTTGACCCCTGCACGTCTGCCACAGGGGCTGCCTCAAAAATGGCTCCTGTCTCAGCAGATGAGCTCCTAAAAACTCTCGCTCCGTACAGCAGTCAACCAGTAACTCCAAATCAGCCTTTCAAAATGGACCTCACAGAACTGGATCACATCATGGAGGTGCTTGTTGGGTCTTAAAATATAGAAATATAGCAACTTGGGGTGTTTTCTTTTTGGTTTTGTTTTTTTTTTTAATTTTAAGTACCAGTATATACACTCGGTAGTATTTCCATAGTCCCTCCCACCCCCGATTCACAGCACTGTGCATGCGTCCTTGCTTGCCTTTTTTGAAAAGAAAAGGATCACACTAGTTTTTTGCTTCAAGCAGAGTTGGAGTGCCTTCATCCATGTATGACCACTTCTAATGTATTTTTTTTAAAGTGGTTCCTCAAGGAAGACCGAATATCCTGGTATAGGAAAGAATATGTATTGTAGATGACGTTATGTTATTACAAAAAAAAGGAAAAAAAAAAAGACAAAAAAAAATTGTAAAAGCTAAGCACAAGGATTATGTTGGGGAAAGCTGTAAATTGCATGTGCATATTTGTCTATTTTTTCTATAAGTTTTATTGCAAGAGGTAAAAAATTTTATTATTTAGATAATCTCAATACCATTTTAGCCCTGTATAGGTTGACTTAGCAATTCAGCCTTTTGGAGGCATTAACCTGCTCCTCTTTAAGTGTTGCATTTACATGGCTGTTTAGAAACTGCTGCCCAAATTTATTTTATATTTTTGTACAGATTCTGCAGTTTATGATATTGTTTTTTCTAAAAACAAATGCTGTTTATACACACAAAAAAAAAATAGCTATTTTGATAGGATTTGCTCACATAGTTCCTGCATAATTCAGATGTACAAGAACCACTTGTACTTTTATACAGAGTTGTAATGTTTTATATGTGTATGGTGCAAAGAGGAAATTGGATCAAATAAGCCTGCAGTCGGTTTCCCTGAATGCAAACAAAAAAAGTGCTTTAAGAAAGGGCTGGGAGCTGCTTCTGCAGGAGTTTCACAAGTGTTTGCTCCCTGCTGTACCCACTGCGCACTACTGTGATTCCTGAAACTTAGAGCCATGTCCTTTTCCAACACGTATGTGAAGCAGTTGGCAGGAAACAGTTGTGGAACTTCACCCGAAGAGGTCCCGAGCGCCACCGCGGCTGCAGCCTCCCGGTCCGGGCACCGGGCCGGTGCCTCCAAGCCCTCCCGCGTCCCCTTGCCGGGACACCCATCCCATGCGACGCGGAGCGCCTTAACACAGTGGTGGATCAGCACTTCCTCACCCGAAGCTCCCGGGAACGGTTTTGAGGGGGAAACGTGCCCGTCGCTCACTGAGAGCCAACCTCTGGCGGCAGCCTTCCTGACCGATGGGTGTCCATGCGGAGCGGGCAGAAGACTGGCGTTGACAGCATCCACTCGTCCTTTCTTGGAGCATTTCTCCTTCCCTCTCCCCACCTCACTGTGCTAAGTGCTGAAAAAGGCAACTTCAGTATTACTGCAGTGAAGCTCATCTCTTACCTGCACTGGATGACTATCTTGACTATCCATTGCTGTTGGAACTGGAGCCAGTCGTGTTACATCGCTTGGCATCTCGTAGAGGGTTGGTTTCTTGTATCAACTGTGTTACCTGCTTTACACTTTATAGACCCGTTTTACGACGACTATACAGACACAGCTTTCTATGCATGGTCCCGTTCCCCGTAACACCCGAGAAGTCTTCTCATTACTGCACCAATAGCGTTTTTTTAAGTTCGTTGTGGTGTACATTTAATTTAAAAGAAGAAAAAACAAACAAACAAATGACAAAAAAAAAAAAAATGGTTGCAATGTATCATACCTATTGCTGAAGTTGCTATGGCATTTTAGTTTTTCAATGGTACTTTAGCTGTTGAGCGCCGGTCACAACCTATATTGTTGACATGCCTATGGCTTCTTTAGGAATAACTTTTATATTTATTTAAGAAATTTTAAATTATGTTTTACGTCATTTGGCAATATTCAGCCGATTCTGCTCCCTTCTTGTCATGGATGAAATTGGGTCTTGTCTGCCTTTTAATGAGGCGGCTTTTTATCGATTGGCACTTTAAACCAGGCCATATATATTTATTAGTGTATAGGTAGAGGGATGTAACGTAGATATGCACACAGGCACAGTATGAAAGCGAACACGTTTTCGCAATGAAGGAACTCCTCATGGAAATGAAACGCGGCACGTACAAATTACGAAACGCGCTTCTGGCTCCTGATTCATCCGCCAGGGTGAGACGGGGGGGGGCTGGGGGAGGAGGAAGGGAACTGGCTGGGGGGGTGGGTTTTGCTTGCTTCTTTTTTCCCAAGTTGAACTCAGTGAAGCAGTGGGATGCTGATGGATTTACAGTTGTTTCATTACACGGACTAAAAAAAAAAATAAGTTATTGCTTCAGGCGGAAAACTGTTGACCAAGGTAGCTTTAGGGACCATCGGAAGCAAAGGGGTGGAGAAGGAGCGACTGGACCTCGTTCAGCCGCCCTTCTTGGCCCTTGTAGGAAAACGAACAGCCCTGCCGGATTCTGCACCTCTTGTAACTGGAGTAACTGGGAAAAACCATAGCCACGCGAGGGCTGCGTGTCTGGCTGCACAAGCCTGTAGGCGTGTGGAACCATCAGCAGTTTCACACGGTGACTTGGTAAGCACTTGCCTTGCCACGGTTAAAAACCTGATTTACAGTATGCTGGAGGTGCCCTTTTTTTCGAGATTACTTACAAATTTAAACAAATACCATATGCTAGGCGAAAGTTCCCATCGATGCCATGTTTGGAGAGCTGGGAGGGTAGTTGAAGTTTTTGTATCCATCCACAGAACAGGAAACGAGCTAGCTCTAAGTGCGCTTTACCACTTGGAAGCCAATGTCTGTGTATCCTTGGTGCCAAAGTGCACGTCCTCTGGCAGAGTGCTTATGGGAATCCCATAGGACATAAACATACCTGACTTACGTATGGGGCTAGGCAAAAGGTTAGCAAGGCTGGTGCTGGTCCAGAACCGCCGCAGGCTATGGAAGGAAGGGCTCAGCTGTGGCTTTCTCCCCGCACGGTCACTCACTGTCTCTAGCGTGGCCTTTGCCATGGTCCTAACAGCAGCCACGCATGGAATTTCTCAGAGACCTACACCAGGGATGGAGTTGACATTAATGTGCAATGAAGTGACAAGATGGGAGCAGAATAAAAGAGCTTTGGAGTTGAAGTGATTTTTTTTTTCATTTTTCGTAAATTATTTATTCTTTTTTTTTTTCCTTCTGTAAATATATTTATTTTATTGTGAAGCTAACAACATCTGGATTGTAACATGTACAGAATGTATGGTAGGAATGTATTCTCTTGTAGGAATGTAAATCTGTATGAAAAAGGGTATGGGAGCCAGATTCAGAGAAAATGAATTGAGTTCCAGTCAGGATATGCATGGTTCACATGACCTCCTCCCCTCCACTTTTCCCAATATGGGTCTGGTTGTTTGAAATATGCAAAAAAAGGTATGGATGAGGGACAGTTTTATGTTCAAAATTAGTCCTAATCAGGTTCCTACCCCATCAGCTTCTGGAGCCTGGCGTCCTCCCCCAGCACTCTGCTGGAATCTGCAACAGGAGCCAGGAGCAAACGCAATCATCTCCATTGCGCTGGCCTGGTCAAACATTTGAAAAAGGTGATTTTTTATTTTTTTTTTTTTGTTTTAAACACACATGGGAATCCCAGCTGAAGTCCCTGGGGCTGGGCAGCTGAAGAAGGTTGCAGGATGTTACCTCCAGCCCCAGGAGCTGCAACAACAGAGCTGACACCATCTCGTTGCCAGAGGTAAGGCGGGATGAGAAGAGGCACGAGCACGCTCCGTGCGTGCAGCAGAGAGTTCGAACCACCCGTGGTGCTCCATGCATCCGACGGGCCGGTCCTCGGACACCGCGGGCCCCCTGCAGAGCCCCACGGGACCGCACAGCCCTAGATGCAAAGGAAGGGGAAATTCCCGCTTGGAGATGACGTCGTCGAGCAGCGTGTCATACTTAGATGCATCGATCCAGCACCTTCTTTGCAGCCAGCTGGAACAGCAAAACGGTGAACCCACCACCTGAAGAGATGGCTGCAAGAATAAATTTGGACCTTGCGAAAGGTAATTTGGTTTTTCCGCGATGCTGTGCGGCAATAGCCTGGGTGGTTTTAAAAAACGATGTTTTGAATACGAAGTTTACACTTTTATTGCCATTAAATCGAGTAAATCGTAATGGGTCCTGTCTGACAAACGGTTTAATTCACTCCGGCATATTATGAACGTTTTATTCTTGTTACAGGGTTTCTTTTGGGTCCCCCCCTGCCCCGCACCCCCATCAGGTTTCAGTATCCTGCTTCTGTGCAAGTTGCTTTCAGTGCTTCTGTTAATTAATGAGACTGAACGTTTTTTAAAGAAATTAGTTCTTTTTTAAGCACTTTTTCTGAAAATATGCCTAATGCAAGTTCTGGAACCTCTTTAAAAAACACAAATTGCAGATAAAATCCCAACCTCAACTCCTGTCTAGTTCTGAGCATAATCCATACTAGTGCCTGTAAAGGCCAAGATTCTGGAAAAGGTGTAAATAGAGTGACATGTTCAGTGCATGGTTGTTTGAACAGGGCTTGTTATTGTCAAATAAAAAAAAAAAAAGGTAAAAAAAAACGAAAAAAGGCTGTATTTCCCCTTCCCCTCCCACAGACCTTAGAGCTGTGCCTTTTCTATGCAATATTACAGACATATACATCTGAAACCAGATTACTGTATTCACATGTAGGTATGGGCTGTAATCAAAAAAACCAATTGGACAAATGTACATGGAAATGAGCAGTCTTACTTTTGTAGTTTTATATTATACAATAAACAGTTAAAATAAAACCTGGCTTTGTTCTTTCCCTCTGCAAAAGAGGATGGTGAAGGGGAGACAGGCCCTGCGGGTGAGCGGCACACGCGAGGGATGCCAGGAGAGGGTCTCACCCGCAGGAGGTGGCGGGGGACAAGGGAGGGACAGCCTGGTCCCAGCCCACTCTGCCTTACAGAACAAGAGAAGAGTCACCTTGCATGGGGCCTGCTCCTGGCGTCAGGCTCTTGTCCCCGACACAGAGAGGTGCCCTTGGTGGCCGTGTCCTTCTGTGGCCGTTCTCGGAGTGCCCAGGGATGTTCGACTCCCACAGCACAAGTGTGGTGCATGCAGCTTAACAGGGTGCTGCTGGACTGCATCGAGACCAGAACCTGTCTGGTTTTAACACATACAACGTGCAGTCCTTTAGGGCATTAAATCCCAGCAGGAAACATCGGATACTTTAATCCACTGCGTCGTTTATCAGTGCCCTCTTCCCCCTCTCAGGTGACTGGTGTTTGCTTTCAGGGCCAGCCAGGAGGGAGATCTGGCCCCTGTCTTTGGCTCCAGCCTTTTGTGGCCATAAAAGCTGCGAGCGCAGCCCAGCAGCGCCGTTGGGGCTGGCCTGAATGGGTCACCTCCTTCCTGCTCCCCGGCCTCCGACACCTGCAGAACTGTGACTCTTCCAGGTTGGATTTACCAAAAACCAGACAGAAAAAAGCAGTAAGTTTTCCCCATCCTGACATGCAGCGCAAAACGTCTCAGCTCTGGCGAACCAGCTCGTATTACCGGCGTGGCAGCCGGCAGCGACGGCGTGGGGCATGGGGCCCTGCGCGCCAGCTGCTGCGTGGGGACGCGGGACATGCAAAGAAAGGAGAAGTGGAAGAATTAAAGCCAGCCCAGGGATTGAATTTCTGTCTGCTCAGCAAGAGCCGCGCTCGAAGGGGCGAAACACACAGAGAGGACTATGGCGCGAGCTTTCCCCGGCAGCTCCGCTCCCTTCCAGGCTACAAGGGTGCTCGCCCTGCACCGACGGACTGCCAGCTCCCGTACAGATGTTTCCAGTCGTTGGTGCATCGACCTGATGCAGGACACGTGGAGCTGCCACTGTTGGGTTCCCGAGGTGCTCCAGTTTTGTTGCCCACCTACCTTTCAAGAGCTCGTTTTCTCACTTGTGACTCGTTAGCAAGAGATGCCTCCAGCCCATAACACCGTAGCTACATGCAGAGCCCTACTTACCCCTTCTTTAAGGGAGCAGCTTCCCACCTGCTCCAACCCTCCAGTTTTCCAGCTCAGTGAGGGCAAACCAGCTCTGGGCTTTTAAAATGGGGTCCCCGTGTAAGGAGCTGGCGAGCTGCATCTCCAGCCCCTGCTCTGAGCTCACCTACGTGGGGGGCAGCAGACAGCAGTTTTAGGGTTCAGCACAGGCACCTGATTTGCAGTGGATGAGGTTTAGGTCTGGGCTATCTCACGCCGACCCCATCGGACCTTGTTTCCTGGGGTGCTGGGAAGCTGGGGTGCCCTCAGGACTGAAGGACAGTCCTTTCCTCTCTGAGATGCCCCTGGAGTGCGGTTTCCAGGCAGAGGAGCCACTGCAGCACTGAGCAGCAGCAACTTGCCAGCAGCAATGGCCCAGAACTGGCCCAGGTCTGCGTTCAGCTCTGCTGCAGCTCAATGTCACCGCAAGCCAATGCTGCGACTCCACAGCTGACACCAAGCACCGAGCTCCTCTCTGGGCCCAAAGAATTGGAAGATTGGGGTGCTGCGGCCAGGCAAGTCACCAGGCGAGTCACTTGCTCGAGTATGTGCTGTGTGGGCAAAACTAGATGCAAACACAGGGGACAGAAGAGGCACCCTTGTCCCACCGCGCTCCCAGGAAGGGTAACCCACTCGCCCAGGAAGGGTAACACTCGTTGCCTCTATCCTGCACCTCTGACCCCGGCCTGGAGGGACACGCATTCCTCCCCTCAGTGATGGCAGGAACGAGCCCTGCTCCCTGGACCACACGCATCTTGTACTCATCAGAGAAACCACAGAGGGAAAAAAGCCATTGGGGGGAAAAAAAACCAAACCAACAACCAACCCTCCGCTCTGAACCACAGCTAAGCCATCAGCTGAGACAGGTCCGTAGGAATGCTGGCTCGACGGCTGAGCTGTGCAAGGAGCTGTTTCTCCCTAGTTCCCCCTCCCTGCCCCTTTCCACTTCATCCCTTTTCTCTGGGCTCCTTCACCTCCGCTCCCACTGAGCCCGCGGTCCCACTTGCCTCCATTGCTGGTGGGTGCAGGCTCCTCTCTCTGCCTGATCCCTTTGTGCATCATCTGCCTCCTCCTCCTTCTCCTCTCCAGGCAGCTCCCTCCTTCCACAGCTCATCTCCCTTTTGAAGAAAATGCCTTAGCAACTGGCAGGAGGCCAGCAAGATCATGGGTTTTTCCTCCCACCCTCCCCTCTCCTCCAAATAACGAGATGGCTGTAGAGGGGGAAGGAGCCGTGAGACTTTGCCTGCTGTGGCCGCAGGAGCCAGCATCCCTACAGACCACGGCAGTGGGCCGGGCACATCTGCTGAGTGCCAAAACTCATCTTCAGGGACTGATGTTCCAGGTAACACCAGGTGCTCCAGGGTTATGGGCAGGGAAGTTTCTTTCTAGTCTTCCTTCTCTCTCCATTTTCCAACCAACATGTCCCCAAACATCTCCAGATCTAGAGCATCTGCCGGGGCAGGCACAGAAGGAACAGGTTTTAAATCGCCCATTTCTGCAAGGACTTCCTTCCATTCTTCTGGCCCTGCCTTACCCACCTCGTGTTACTCTCCCCAGACTATTTCCTCCCCTTTTCCCCCTATTCACTGGGCTTCCTCCCCCTGTTCCTCCCTTTGCTTTCTCTCCCTTGCACAGCTCAGCCCACAGCCTTCCTTACTCGCTGACTTTACGCCTCCCTTCCTGGTGTGAGTGGGGATGACACAGATTCCGTGCTTGTGATGAGCTCTGCGTTTATTCGAGAGGAAAGCCACAAAGTTCTGGAAGTTTGCTAGAATACCGTAACATCGGTCTCACCTTCCTCACGTGCTGCTTTCACACGGAGGGACGAAACTCTCTTCTCTCCGCTCTAATGTCGTTGCCTACCACCACCTTTTTCCTGCCTTGGGCCTGCCAGGGGTTAATATCACTGCAGCCAAGGTGGCACCTTAACTTCCATCAAAGGTTTCCCCCTAAATCCTTCAGCATTGTCACTCTAAGTGGTCTGCGTCTCTTCCCCTGCCCTGTTGGGTGGGAAAGCTCAGTGGAGCAAATTTGCCTAAAATGACCTTAAATTAAGGGGGAGGATGGAAAGCAGGAGACCCCACTGGGAAAAATCCAGAGGGGAGCTTCAGCATTAGGGGCCACAAAGCGGGAGGCCGTGGATGAGGGCTCCGAGTCCTGCTTGTTTTCGTAAACAGCAGCATTTCCAGGCAGCTGGCTCCAAACGGGAATGCAAAGGGCTATCGATTTCGAGACAGCTGTTTTTCAGCACAGCCCTCTGCTTTCGCACCTCTCACCTCCAGCAAAAGTAAAGAAGCTGCTTCTGCCACCCAGAATGGGACTGAGGGTCACTTCAGCCACCCATGGCTGCCCCCAGCTAGAGAAGACAAGTCAATGCTCTAATCTCAGGGCTGAGGAGCACCTATTCTCCATTTGGAGAATATCTCTCCTGTACATAACTCCATTTCTAAGGCAGCAGACCACCTGCTGAGGGGGCACCGGGACATCTTACTTCTGTCCACGCTACAGACACAGAGCCCTGTGAATACAGCTGCAAAGACACAGCTTTACGGGCACCAGGGTTTGAGAAAGGTCTGGTGAGCTGAGTTGCCGGATCTCGGCTTTCACTGGATGAAGGCAAGAGTGAGGTCTGGATCCGGATCATATCTCCAGGGAGGAAACACGTATAGATGAAAGTAGCAATGATACCCAAAAACCAGACAGGGGCTGGCCAGCGCAGCCCACGGATAATACAGCTACAGAAGCAAGACTCAATCCCAGCTCTGGAGCTTTCATCCAAGGAGGGGCTTGGAGGTCAGAACAGGAGCAGCCCAACTCCAGGATCTCAAAAGCCTTTGGGGGTTACCTGTGGAGGCTGGTAGTTTCCACAAAGAGTGGAGGGCTGCTGTCTCCTGCCCTCCAACGCTGTCCAACAGCACGGACCCGAGCTGGCCATGCTCCAATGGTAACACAGTTCTACAGACCAGTTCCTCCCACTGACGAACCTCATGAGCACACTGACTCACAGCTTCCTTAGCCGGGGAGGGAAAACTGGATTTCGCTGCTCCAGGAGCCAGGTTGCTCCCACCTTGTAAAGGAAAAGGGTTCAGGGAATCAATAGGGGAGGGGAGCTGGGAAGAGCTGACCTCGCAGATTGCTCTGCAATGTCTTGGACGCAGGTGACAGCGATGGACACCCCACCACCACCACCACTTGGCAACAGCCTCAAACACAGAGAGCAGAAGCAGCTCTCAGCAGAGTTCAAAACAACACCTCCATCCCTCCAGCGCTACAGATTACTCCCCGAAAGCCGCGTGGCCTCACCAGCCTACCAGCCTCACCGCTTATTCCTAAAAACCTAATTCTGGATGGTTACATTTGTACAATCTAAGTGAATAACCCTAACACAACCAAAAAAAAAAAAAAATCACCTAGTCACCTCTGCCACTCAAATCGAGTTATTGAAAAGCCTCGGCTTAATGGGTCAGGGATCACCAGGACACCCAAAATTACCTGCAGAAGGGAACACGACTATGATTTGTACATCCCCGTGGTGTGCCGGGGGCTCCCGGGACAGCAGTGATACTGAATGCCAGCCAGCACCTCTGTAAAAATTGTGAGCTGCTGACAGATGCTGCAGGAACAAAGCGAGGGCCGAAACGCATCCAGTGAATCATCCACTACAAATTGGTTCAACCAGTTTGAAGTTCCACACCCAAAAGCAAAGGCAACCCGGGACTGCGTAATCCCAGGCACAGGAGTGGGGGAGAAAGGGAGAGAAACGTGCTGGGCAGGAGGGATGACTCTCCGACGGGGCCCTGGGGATGAGCTCGGAAAGGTGGCGAGTCCCAGCTTGCTCCCTCCTGCCAGAAACTCCGATTCCTGCCTCCCCTCCCACAGTCCGTGCTCCTGCCCCGACCTTCTTCCTGCCATGGCTGTGCGGCAGCCGCTCCCCCCGGGCAGGAGTTGGCACCTGGAGATCAAATGGGAGCCTTGAAAAGAGGTCCCTGCAGGGAGCAGAGGTGCAGGGAATGAAGTGAATGAGATTGAGGAAGGAGAAGGGCTCCAAGGGATCAGGACTTGCTCAAGTGAAGTGTCCCTGGAAGGGATGGGAGAAAGAAACCCACCTTTCCACAGTCCACAGGCTGCTCCTGGGGGGGTGGGTAACAAATCTACTTGGCTCCTACTAACTTCATTCCATGCCTTGACCTGAGCCAGGGTCAGTGCTCTCCAAAAGCGAAGATTAAAAAAAATAAAAAAAGAAATATTAAAAATCCAGAATACCGCTCTCCAGTTAATACCAGTCCAGGAGAAACCAACCTCAGGAACACTTCACCCACTGAGACTGTTTGCCCGTGCTGCTCGAAGCAGTAAGGGTCTTCAGCTGTGAGAGGCATCAAGATTTGAGCTTAAATTAAGACTTCAGATGAACAGCAAGAACGAACCTATTTACTGCGACTCCTTTCCCTCCAGCAGACTCGCAATCCAGACCAGGAAAGCAGGACCAACAATTTCTGCTTACGGTGTCTGTTCTGCAGGCATTCATCTCAACTTTTTTTCCATCAGCTGCAGTAAAACAGGCGATTTGGCCCTGTCATTCCAGAACACCCTGTGCCATCTGCAGATAACTCTTTACACAGGCAAAACGCGCCCTGCCGAAAAACCTGTTTTAAATAAATAGCTTCGTGTCACATATAAACTATCAGCCAGAGTAACCATAGGAAAAGCACATTTTAAACGTGGTTTTTGACTGCAGTTAATCCTGAAATTAAACTAGCTCCTAATGTGACGCCTTCTCCCAACACAGCCAAGTCTCCGAGGAGGGGACCGGGCGCCTTCTGCGTAAAACACGTCCCGCAACTGTACGTCGGCCGGCAAAGTTAACACCTGCCACGCAACGAGAGCAAAAAGTCAGACATATTTGGTAAAACGTTGCCTCCTCGTTCACCCGAGGGAGGAAAACCAGGCGCTTACCGGAGGTTTACTATCTCGCGCAGCCCTGAGAAGCGGAATAATTTACCGACGTGTAAACGGAGGGCTTGGCGGCAGCTGCACTACATGAACAGTCACTGGGGTGCTCTGAAGTTTCTATCAGTATATGGTATATAAAGCTGGGTGAATAACTGATTTTTCGGTTCACTGGCAATCCTGAAAAAGTTTCAAAAAAAAAAAAAAAGAAAAATTCATTTGGGGTCGACTGAAACAAATGTTTCACGTTGACTCTTTGGCCCTTTACAAAAGTGAGCTCTGAAGATTATTCAAAATGAAAAGTTGCTTCAAAGAGAAAAAAATCTCCAAGTCTTTCATTTGGCAAATGCTGAAATACTGAAATAAAATAGTTTGTGGTTTTGGTGTTTGGTTTTTTTTTCCTCTCCAGTTTGGTGAATCAAAATAACTCATAAAGTGTTTTCATTTTGCCAAAATTTGCCTTTTTTGCTCAAGATTTTACCCAGCTCCAACACAATCGATTTACACCTACAATAACTCAGAGACATTAGTAATCCTGATGAAATACAGGCTTTAAAAAAACCCAAAAAAAGTCTCAGCCACTGCACAAATGTCCCGAAACTGAAACCCAGAAGAAGAAATAAGCTAAAAACCACTAAGCTTTTCTTGGCTCGGTAGGAGAATCTTATTAAGCCTCTGAATCGTATAGCCACAGATTTGGGACATTGTAAAAATTAAATTAGTCTTACTTCTTATTAGCAAGGCAAGAAAGGAACCAGGAGATTATGATACAGTAACTGCTATTGTGAGCCAATTTTTCAGCGTGTTTCTGCTTTTCTCCTGTAAATCAACAATTAGTGGGCATTCTCGCTCCTCTCATAAAGGCGGTGTTATTTTTAATCTTGGGATGCAGGTTTCTGACTTTCCACTCAGACTAATGCAATTCAGAGGTTTAACGCCACTCCACAGCCAGATTCTCATTTCATTTCCCGATTTGTTTCCTTGGAAGTCTCTTGCTTATTTGTGCTCCGTAGTTGCACCTACCTACGCAGCGGGCATACATAGGGACGCAGAGCAGCGAGGAGTTATATCCTTGGGATACAGAAGAAGAGGTACCCATCCATATGCACTTCCAGAAAGCGGGACGGACTCACCCTCCTTCTGTTTTGCCTTTTTCTGGGAGTTTCATACTGACTGCTCGATGGCTCTGATACCTCGAGTGGGGACACAGGCTGGCCGGCTGCGACAGGAGCAGTGCCCTTCACGTAAGGCCCAGAGAAATAGATGGGATTCATCCAGATTTATCCACATTTTCATTCAGAACACCATTGGCTTCAGGTGCCAGGGAAGAAGCGGGAGCGAGGCGATGTGTTTTTCTAGCTGTTGTATTTTTAAATTAAGCCGGGCTTTAGCACAGCCTGCCTTTGTCATTCCAGACATCTCCCCACACTCCTCAGCAGAAACAGTAGAAAGCAAAGAGCAGGTACTCCAAGTGTCACACCCAAACTTGTTTTTAAAACAGCAGAAAACAAAATAAAACTGGTTTTTCTATTTCATAAACACGCGAGGATGGGCAGCGACAGTTCGCTGGAAATTGTTTTAACAGCTCGCAACTGAAAGCGGCTTTGAACCCAGAGAAATCCTTGGAAGGGGAAAAAACCTAAACAACACAACAAAGCAGAACTTGGACCATCTCAAACCACAACTACACTCTGAAATTGTAGCCTTCCAAGGACGAACTCCAAAGCAATATTTGATGAGCCGGTACCTCCATTTATCAGGAGTTCATTTGAATACTGGAGTCCCTACGTAACACTGCAGGCAGGTTTGATTTATTGTTATTATTTTTAAAGTAGCACCTTTAATCCCCAGAAGGCTGGCTGTCAGCACAGCGGGGCTAGAGGCGAGCAGCTGGACAGCACGGCACCTCTGGTCCATCAGGCAACGGCAAGGTGCCAAGGGCTGTCCCGCTCCTCCGTTGGAACAGCTCCAACAGCTTGCTCACACCAGGGAGAAACCAGCCATCTCTAACCCTGCTTTGAACGAAAAGAGCTGAAAATTCCCCCCCAGGGAGCTCTAGGACCAGATAGCTCCAGCTGCTGCTTCTTCAGCCAAAGTTGACCAGATCTCACCCCCTTCCACCTCCAATTTACAGCACCCCACAAAACCCACCCAGGCATCTTGGTAGCCTGAGTTAAATGAGAGAATAAGAAGGTTTGGTTCTGTGCAGATGTCCTGGTTTTGTCTGGGACAGAATTAGTATCTCCTTTTAGCAGCTAGAAGAGCTCTGTGTTGTGGTGTTAGTCTGGGACTCCTTATGAGAAGAACGTTGATAGCGCACTGATGTTTATAGTTGGTGCTGAGACCTCAAGGACCTCTCAGCTTCCCGTGTTTTGCCAGTGTGCAGGAGCACGACAGGCTGGGGGAGAGCATGACCAGGACAAAGGGTCCACAACTCTCCCTGTGATTCAAACTTAGATTTAGGATTGAGGGCCAAATTGGCCAACGAAGCATTCCGTATCACGCAATGTCCAGCATCGTGCAATGCCCAGCATATAGATGAAGGTTGACAGAGAAGAAGAGCTTTTGCTCTTCCAGGAACTCTCTTCCAAGGGCTCTCTCGGAGTGCTCTCTCTCTCTCCTTCTCTTTTTGGGCCTCTTGCTCATCCAGGATTGTGGCGTTGGGACTTATCTGTTTTGGGATCGCTTGCCAGGACAGGACAGGCGTTAGTCACTGGGTGGTGAGCAATTATACTGAGCATCACTTGTTTGTATCTATTATTATACATATATGTATATATTAATATTTTGTTGTAATTATTACTTTTAATTTTATATTATTATTATTAATAAATCATTCTTATCTCAACCCATGGGTCTCCTTCCCTTTTCCTCTTTAATTATCTTCCCCATTCCCTGGGGTGGGGGAGGTTGAGCAAGTGGCTGTGTGGCATTTAGGTGCCAGCTGGGCTAAATCACGACAGCAGAAGAGTATGGAGAGCTGGGGTTCCTGCACACCAAGATCTCTGCAGTCCTTGGCCACGTCCCAGGAGGAGAGATGAGTTGTAGGGAGCTGCTGGCACATCCACTTCTGGAGAACTGCAGGCCTTGAGAGTACCAGCTGCTGAACATCCCCAGGTGAAACCTACAGGAGATGTGATTTGGTGCCACTGGTTTTCTTTCCAGCAGAGGACAAAGGGCTGAGGTTCTGTAAGCACTGTAACTGCCGTTGCAACACCCAAGATGAGCATCTCTCATGTGCTGCAAAACCCTGAGCAGTGCACTCATGAGACACCTCTGTACCAGACCCTGGCACCAACCTAAACAGCATCCAATACCTCACGGAATAATCCCAACTGCACCAAACATCACAGGTATCTGTCTCTGTGTATCTATCATTGTGTGTACATGTATAACCATATATAACTACATATGAACATTATACAAAAATCAGCTCCTAACAGGAAACTCCAGACAGGGAAAACGGTCTGGGCAGTATGAACTATACGAACGAAAGCAAATGCAAAATCCCTGTTTAGATACTGAAATTGAAACGTTTTGCCAGAGAAGCCAGTCTTGAATTTATCAGCCTCTTCTTGGACAAACTCTGAAGAAGCAGGAGACAATCACACCAGGACTGTCGCATCTCTCTCGACCCTGGTGCTTGAGCCAGTTCTCCTTGCAGGCAAAGAGCACCTGTAATTTGTGAGCTGCGCTTCCACGGCTACAACAGCAATTGCACGACAGCCTCTTCCTCCCCCTCTCCAGTTAACCAGAGTTTCTCACGTGGGGTTTTGTTTTGCAGGAGAAGACCAAGGCCTACCTCTGTCTTGTTCTCCTCTCTTCCAGTGGCAGCTCTATTTTTGGGGAACCTACAGCAGCAGCGGGATCTGCAGTGCTCCACCAGGCAGCAGAGAAAAGCACGCCGTGCTGGAAGTAGAGCAAAAGTAGAGCACAAACTCCCTTGTGATCCTGCCAGCGTTCCCTTGTCCGCCTCTACCTGTTTGGGTTGCTGAGAAGAAACCAGAGCCTATTATCAGGCTTGCTTCTTTGTCAGGTGTTCCTTTGATGTAAATTCAACCACGATCAAATGTGCTGATCGCAGCGAACAGCCGAGGAGTAGCAAACATGCAAACTGCTCGGTGACCTGCAGAGATTAGAGCAACCCAGGCTGTAGACAAATCGGGAAGATTAAACACAAACGAGCTCAGAAGTCTTGGGAGAAGTACCCAGGGAGACAAAAATAAGCAACACAGACAGAAAATAAGAGAATGAGGCAGACCAAAGATTGAACAGACCCTACTAGTGCATAAATCAAAGTCTTTCCCTGGCCTCCCAACGCTCCCGCTTTACCCTAATGCTTCTGCTCCGCGGAATTCGGCGCTAGACTCACTACAGGGAAGCAAGCTGAGAGAAACCCTTAATGCATCTTTGCTATATTCTGCCTGTCACATTGTTGTCGCTGCAGAACCAACTCAGCCTTTACAGAGGAAAAAACAGGCTTCCCTCTCCCCTCCTTTCCTTTTTTTTTTGTCCTTTTTTCTTTCTTTTTTAAAAACTTCCGGAGAGCTGCTGACCGGAGTTCCTTGCAATCAGAACCACCCTGCTAATCTCAGTGTCTGCAGAGTCCACCTTCCTTTACAGCCCTGCAAATTCAAGGAAAGCCTACCTGGAGCTAATGCACTATTGACATCTGTCTTCCAGCAGCGTCCCTTCCCCAAGTGCAGAAGATCAGGAGGCTTTGCAAGGCCAGAAAAATCACCTGCCCATATACAACATGATGCAATTCCATGGCTTTCCAGCTTCCCCTCTCGCTTTATGCTGGAGACACACGTGCTAAGGTACGGTCTGGAGTCCCTCACATGCCTCATGCTGTTCGAACACACCACAAATACGTGCCTGCAGCACAACAGCACTTCGAAAGGTTTCTTTTAAAATTTGGAGAGTAGGGCTATTATTTTAAAGGTGGAAATATTTAATTCGGGCAGCGTTACTTAATTTTTCAGCTGTTGCCAGTAGTGACGTCACCCTGCAAGCTCTCAGATTTGAGGACCATTGCTGATTTAGGGACCACTTAGCAGTATGATGGGTGGCAGAAGGGTATTAGACACCCAAATTGATGGAGAAAACAACAGAGCACCTGAGAAAGAAGTACTTTTTCTACTAACCAACCTTTCTGTAGCTAAATGAGACGTGCTGCCTTACTGCAGGCATATTTATCTTCCAAACCCCACAGCTGTAGCCAGCATTTTCTGTATCCCTCAAAAAATTAACTTCTCTAGCAGCAACGCTGGGAAATCTGTAAAATTCCTCCCGTAAACATGCTAAAATTCCCCTTGCCACTGCACATCACTGCTCTTTCCACCATCGCTTGTAAACCATGGCAGCAACATTGTGTTCGC
The DNA here is from genome assembly GCF_009769465.1 of Tauraco erythrolophus. Taxonomy (NCBI): domain Eukaryota; kingdom Metazoa; phylum Chordata; class Aves; order Musophagiformes; family Musophagidae; genus Tauraco; species Tauraco erythrolophus. The sequence continues at coordinate 122,303,336 of NC_141466.1, read as the reverse complement.
ACCTGCGAAACAAGACCGAATTTTCAACCCTGCTGATCAGAAGTGGCGGAATCAGCCTAAGATGTCAGCGAGGCAGATTTCTGCACAGAAGGCCTATGATTTGCTAATGAGATCTCAGCTGTGATCCTCCCCACTCCCATCTCCCAGATCCAAACACACTTCAGAGATCAGAACACTCAGAAGCGGGTTGGCAGCAAGTCCTTGGACTACCCTAACGCTGCGGTGCCACTAGGCTGGCCTGGGCAGTGCTAAACCTCACCTGTGCTAGTTAGGCTCTAGTCTAAGCGTGCATCAGTCCAACTCTGGTCTGACTATTTTTTTCCTGGGGGTTCAGTGCTATTTTCCAGCATGTATAAATGACACAACACAACCCAACGTGCAACACTCCAGCTTAGCAAAGCCACCATCCACATGTGGTTTACAGGAAAAACTGCAAGGGGAGAAGCATGCATTTTGGAAGGTGAAGGCAAATGTCATCTCATCTTTCTTGCCATGACTGAAGTAAGGTCTGCAAGTCCTGTGCCCACGGTCCCTATATGCAGGACCCCCGACTGCTTGGCAGAACTGCTCGTGAAGGCCAAGGGGAACTAGAGAATTAATAGCATCTGAGGGGCTGACCCCATCCAAAACCTGCTCAACTCAGAGGTTTAACCTGAGCAGGGCTCAATTAGAAAATCCAGATTTCCTTCCTACATCCACTCCCAGTCTCAGGGGAAGGCGGCTTTCACGAAGAGATGGGAATCCAAGTGTGCACACTGCAATGTTTCAGCGGTTTTCTGAGACAGGCTAACCTCCAAAGCACCAACATTGCACTGCATGAATGAAACACTGGGAATAGGAGCCTGTGCCAGCTGCAACGGTCCTACAAGCTGGAAAAGACCAAACTCCCTACCTCTTTGGTCCTGGACTGGGAGAGAATTGGCTCAGGCCACCTCCTGAATGAAAGAGCAGCTCTCCTAATGACTGAGCTCATACTGCCAGCCTGCTAAGGAGCTGCATTGATTTGAAACCTAAAGGACAGCTGTTTGTTCCTCCCTTTCCACCCTGCTTCTTCCTCCCCAGCCAAAGGAGGAGGAAAGTTGCCAGAACAGCCTTCATCTAGGTGGACAAGGGTAGAAAGAAAAGGAGAGGACACCCTTCAAAACAGAAAGGAGGGGAAATTGTACCCTTAAAGAGCACAAAGCAGCGATACAACTGCTCATTTTGCCATTGTCAGAGGAAGGCAGCTCAGTCCAAGAGAAAGTGGAATAACCTGCAATAGTCCCAACAGCTGCAAAACACCCGTCACCAGCTGCATGTTGATTCTTAACTCGCTTCAGCATTAACTAAACGACAAAAGGCTTTAGTGCTCCTAATGAAAACACAGTCCCTGCACTCTGTAAAATCACACAGCCATGGAAAAAAAGCCTTTTTGGGAGCAGAATTGGTGCGCAAAAAGGTGTCAGAATCAAGTTGCTGAGATTGGGACAAAACGATCGATGGGTTTGGGGCCGGGGAAGGAAAGGGAGGGTTTGAAGGTGTGTCTGTGGCAGGGACGCCTCATCTCTGCTTTCCATTTGGTTTCCAAACAGCCACGCTACCGTATTTGTGCTAAGGCTCCCTGCAGTTTAAAAGCCAAAATGTGATCAGAAAAGGCCTTATGGACCCTGAGTCAGCCTTTGCACTTCTGAAAGAGCCTGTTAGATACTTTCTACTCTTCTCTGAACTCCTATGGAAGCTCCTCCAGACTCTTCTGAGGCTGCTGTGAGGAGCTGAGAGGCCTTAGGAAGAGATCCAGCAAAACTTGTTGCCTCGTCTTCTGTAAATTCTTTGGACTTGTGAACACAAAGGAGTAAGGAAATCAGCAGTCCAACTACTCGTGGAGCATACGTTCACTTCTTCTTTACAGGCAGTCTCCTCACACCTTTCTTTTCCCCAGTTGAAAAAGACCTGAAAAAACAGCTCCAACCACAGAAAAAAATTACAATTCAGTCAGTATCACAGCTCTGCAGACCTGAGTGACAGCCCGAGGGGACAGCAGAATTGACACTAGACGGAGCCATGACCACACATGTGTCTTCTGCACATCCCACTGTATATCCTCAGACCATACAGCTGTCCACTGACTTTGGAAAAGCACACTGAGATGAAGTTGTATGGCAGGAGCAGCAGGACTGCCCTCCCTTCTCCTGTGTCACCATGGCCAAGTCTTGTCACTATTCCCAGAGTAGATCCTGACTAGCATGTTCTTTTGGATATTTATATGAACAGGCTGTAGTTAACAATTAGAAATATTACCAGGACTAGCACTGGAGAAGCCTATTTGTCTGTTTCTTTTACTACTAGAGTTGGACTCTGTTACAGATAAATTTCCCAAATTTATGACAAGGTGCTATCATGATGCCACTAGAAGTGGTAGAGGTGGGATGGGAAGGCTTGTTCTCCCCAAGCTACAAGTCTAAAAGTGGAGTCCACCAGAGTGGTCTTTAGGGTTTGTACCACAGCAAGGTTTGCCGTGCTCTCAGTATTATGATGCAAGGTCACAGCTACCTGAGGTGTGCTGGAGAAGTCCTTTTCCTATGAGGCATCCTCCTGAGCAGCTGGAGGCCAGTCAACAGATTAAGGTCTGATCCAAAGAACTTGCTTGTCTCTCCTTGTGTAATGCCTTCTGAAGACCAGCTCAGGCGAGGCAACACTTCCTGCCATTTATAAGATTAAGGCTGTCTTGAAAACCACACCTGGCTTCAGTAAGCTGCCCACACTGCGGTTCTTCGCTGAGGGAAACAAACACCAAGTGTTTTATCGCTCAAAGATTTAAAAAACAATCGAGACACGTTTCACTGGAAAAGCAGAGACAAAGGCACAGAGAAGGCTGCTGAGCTGAGCTGAAACCGTCCCTCTGCTTCCCCTCCCTCCCCATTTAATAACTTCATTGCTTTAAATATGAGAGGCAAGGCTCACACGACAACAACAATCCTAGCTGGAAACCCACTTGTATTACAAGGGGATTTGCTTGCTGGACCCTGTGTCAACCACGCAAACGCTCGCAGCACGGGACTGCGTGTGCATGCGTACTAACAAAGCCCTGACGGTCCACCCCTAACGAGTAAGGATCAGTCACAACAGCTGAACTGCCAGCATTGGCACAGGTGCAGCAGGTCAGCAGCAAGTGCCACCTTGGTCACCCAGGCAGTGAGGACACAGGTAGAAGGCCAGCAGAGCACCTCAGGGCATGTTGCCTGAGAGGGTCAGCTTCATTTTGATGCCTTAGTTCAGTTTATTGCACGCATGGGTACATATTCTAAACGTAGAAAACTATGCCAAAAAGATCATTAAGCACGGGGAAAACCATACCAGAAGGATCATTAAGTCTGCTTAGGCAAACATTCAAAACCATCTATGACACCTTAATTTGACTCTCCTTTGAATCAGTCTAGTTAGAGAGTCTCATTACTCTGTTTTCCACAGGACTGCAGTGTCTTTTAGGTCAATGGGAAGTATTTTTTTGCCCCTTCACATTCTACAAGTAGTCCCGAGCCCTATTCAAGGCACACAATCCAGTTCCTATATGGAGTAGAACATTAGGAATCTCTGCAGATATCTGCCCTAATGTTAGGTGGGTACGGTCCTGAAAAAGATCAGTGGACCTGCAGAGGAGGATTCAGAGCCCCTAAACTAGGACCATGCTCGTCTTTGGTGACGATACACTGAATCCAGACGTAAGACAGTGTCCTATGCCTTCCAGATGCGTGTGATACTTGTATCAGCTGAGTCCTCCTCAGATAGCGCTGCCCAAGTACAAAGAGGAGCACGGCCTTTCAAACAGAGCTGATCTTTGCAGCCCTGCGGTAACGCAGGGATAACGACACACATTACAGGTTTAAGAACAGGTTGACCGGACGAAAACCAAAGCTCCAGCAGTTTCAGATGCTTAGCACATGCACCTGAGCCCTGGTGTCTCAGAGCCCTGATTGCGTACGAAACAAGCAAAGCTCCTCACTGCTTAAGCTCCATCCTGGAGAAATTAGCATTTCTGCACATCCCAATCAGGCAACTCACTCTGGGCACCACATGACAGAAACGCCCAAGTGACCTCCTGCAAAAACGCTGGCATGGCCAGCTGCTTCCAGCCAGGAGAGCATCGCTCTCCTCTCTGCCTTCTCTGCAGCTTCCACATAAGGCATGTCCTTTCTTCATCTAGCTCAAGAGCTGTAGGAAGCAGGGGCCCTGCAGAGAAGAGTTTCACTGCACTATGTCGATTCAGAGAATAAATCTGCTCAGGACACGAGGCAAGGACTGGGTGAAGACAGGATGATCCGTAAGTAACGACTGTTACATTGCAGATGCATGACAGGACTGAAGCTGCAGTTCCAAATCACGGCAGCGGAGCTTAGCTTTCGAGGATTTGATTTGATACCTACAGTCTGGATTTATGATGTACCTCGTTATTTAAAAATAATTTTTAAAAAAGGTCTTCTAACATCTGGACTTGTATCAATGCTAAAACAGGCACCAGCAGCTGCATTTAAACCCCTTACGTCTGCAGTCCAGCTCTCTACCAAAAATAATTGATGGCAACAGCGGGCTGCTGCAACGCATGCCACTTTAAACTCACCTGATGGCTTTGGCACGTTTTCTCTGCAGTATAGTAACAGAGAGGCTTGGGTCTCTGAGGCTCAGTTCCAGATTTTGGAGAAAAGCAGCCAGTGGACACAGTGTGTGTGCCTGTAATCCATCCCAGGCTTTCTCTCCTCTCCAAATGCCCCTGCTCCTCATGCTTATATCCCACTTTCTCCACCACCTGCTCCTCCTATAGCTATCCCAGCTGCCTACACTCCCAGTCCTGCTTCACCTTCTTATTCCCCCTACTCAGAGCTTCTCCTGAGCTCTTGCTTTACATTTTCTTCCAGCTCCTTCTCATCCTGTTTTAGGTGCATCCTGTCCTATGAGGACAGGCTGAAAGAGTTGGGGCTGTTCAGCCTGGAGAAGAGGAGGCTCCGGGGTGACCTTATAGCGGTCTTCCAGTACCTCAAGGGGGCCTACAGGAAAGATGGGGAGAGGCTGTTCAGGATGGCCAGTTATGATAGGACAAGGGGTAATGGTTTTAAAATAGAGAGAGGTAGGTTCAGGTTGGATATTAGGAAAAAGTTTTTTACTATGAGAGTGGTAGAACACTGGAACAGGTTGCCCAGAGAGGTGGTGGATGCTCCATCCCTGGAGACGTTCAAGGCCAGGTTGGACAAGGCCCTGAGCAACCTGATCTAGTAGGAGATATCCCTGTTCCTTGCAGGGGGGTTGGACTAGATGACCTTTGAAGGTCCCTTCCAGCCCTAACCATTCTATGATTCTATGATTCTATGAAATTGAATGCATTGTTTCTCCCCGTCTCCTTTCATGCTCCAGGTTCACCTAAAGGAGCAGACCAAGCTGCTTGCTGCCTTTGGTGGCTGTGCTCTTCAGCACACAGACCAGATTATGAAAAACTTCTCGCTTTTGTAGCAGACACTCCTAGCAGGTGTCATGCAATTATTAGATGCCATATGCTTTTATAAATTATATTCAAGCATATTTTGCAACTATCCTGTATTTTCAGGCTGCTCTGAAATTCAAAAGATAATTGTGCAGAGGTACAGAGCTGGCACAAGAGAGTTACACCAGTTGGGCCAAGGCTGATCCATCTTACATGCACTCAGGTAAGTCTCCCTCGCGTCCTGTTGTCCTGGTTTTGGCTGGGACAGTTAGTTTTTCTTTTTAATAGTTACAAGAGCTCTGTGTTTTGGATTTAGTATGGGATTTGCTAGGAGAAGAATGCTGATAACACACTGATGTTTATAGTTGGTGCTGAGACATCAAGGACCTTGCCATCTTGTTGTGCCGTCAGAGGCACAACAGGCTGGTGAGGAGCAAGGCCAGGACAAATAACCCACAACTTCTAATGTATGATTTGGACTTATTCTTAGGATTGAAGGCCAAACTGGCCAATGGAGTATTCCATGTCATGCAACATCATGCCCAGTATATATATGAGGGTTGACTGGGAAGTTGGATTTGGTTCATTCTGTCTTCTGGACCTCAAGCTCTCAATCTCTTGGGAGTTCTATCTCTCTCTTGCTCTCTTTTCAGGCCTCTTGCTCACCCAGGATTGCAGTGTTGGGACTTAACTATTTTGGGACTGCTTGCCACCAGGTGGCAAGCAATTACACTGTGCATCACTTCTTTGCATATATTATTACCCTTATATATATATTTATATATTGTTATTATTATATTATCATTTTTACTTTTAATTTTGTGTTATCAAATTGTTCTTATCTCAACCCATGAGCCTCCTTCCCTTTTCCACTTTAATTTGCTTCCCCATTCCCCAGGGAGTGGGGGAGGCTGAACGAGGGGTTGCATGACGTTTAGTTGCCAGCTGGGTTAAACCACACCACCTATGAAGACTACTGGACTATAAAGACTACTAAATATTCAGCCCGAGTGCAGCAGTCTTGCAGTCCCACAACAAAACTTTCCACATGCCGATTTCATTAGCAGGTAAAATTCTGTACCACCACCCAGTGTGATGAAGGGTTAACTTCAGTACACGCTAATTGCATTTGAGGGCATCTACGTACATTATTTGTGAGCTTTATTTTCAGCATCTCAAAATGAATCTGTCAAGCTAAGGATATTCTGAGAAGGTCTTAACATTCCAAGTGCTGTGGGAAGTACCGCACTGCTAACACCTGCAGCAGGTGGTAATGCTTCTTATAAGTCAGCGCTGAGTCGCCGAGCATCAGAGTGTGGTCTTTTGGATAACACGAGCAGAGCCCAGCTCTTCTTAGCAGTCATTCAGGGGCCTGCAGCTCGCTTCACAGTGGGAGTTCTGGACTTTGCTTCATGGCCACGTTCCAACTCAGGCAATCGCATCTGAGCCGCGTGTCCTCTGCTGCTTCTGTCGGACGAGCGCAGAAGCGCCTCGCTATTCACTGGCACTAGTTCTCCAGCGAACGTGATTCACGTTGACATGTCTGATGACAATGCACAGCAACACGTATGTGCAGAAAGTATCAATTACCATCCTGCCCATAAACTTACTGGCAAGATCAAACTAGATAAGGCATGCCGTGTCAACGGGAACAGCATGGAAGGACAACCCTGACGCAGTGGGATCTGCTAGACAAAACTTTCTGCATAAGGAACAAAGCCGCCTGTACAGACAGGAGGAGAGAGCAGAGAAGCCTGCCTGTCCGTCTCACAATTGAGAAGAAGGATGGTGGCTCAAGCTAGGAGACAAAAAGCAATGCTACTGTTTAAGGCAAGCAGCATCCACCTCAAAAGGCTGAATTTAGATCAAAGACTTATGTCTTTTAGCAGCATGAAAGTCTGTGGGATGTAATTTTCTTAATTTTTTTTGTGAGGGCAGAAAGAACATAAAAACCCCACAAATATACTGTAGATAGTGCCAGGTTTCACAAAGTTTTAGATTGGTACATCAGTCACAATCGAAATTTCCTTTTCCCCCTCCCCCACCTACGGCGGGCCACCAGTACTGCACTCAGAGACTGGAAGACAAATGGGCAGCTGCCTCTAGAGGCAATTGTGAGAAGACTAAAGATCAACTTGCAGCTGGCACTTCCACCCCCACCTCTCCTTAATACTTCAGTCCACTCGCTGCCAGACAAGGATCATGAGTCAGCTCCTAAACATATTCGCCTTGAAACAATAGCTGTAGCTCTCTGCCGCAGCTATACCACTCCTCCGGCTCCGAGGGACACGCCGGTTCTGAGAACAAAAGGACCGATCCCAACCTACGGCAGCCCAACGCCAGAACTGAGCAATATAATAAGCATGCCCTAAGGAATACCACGCTAAACCTGTGAGATTAGTAAAGCTAATTTTGACATGAAACAGGCACGAAGTCGGTGCTGTAACAAAAAATCTGCGGAAGAAGCCCAAGTGTTTTTGGGGATACACAGTAAAGCAGCTGGGTTTTGCATAAAGCTTTTCAGCTACAACAAGGTGCAGCTTGTAGCACAGCATTGTATACTGCAGCGCTAATTGGAGGGCGAAGGAGCCCGTTTAGCCCTCACAAATCAGCTTTATCACAACCACAGGAGCAGCTCCCTCAATTGTGAGTGGTCACCACTCACCCAAACTCCTGCGTTCGCAAAGGTGGAACTCCAGCACTCATCTCGAGGACATTTCAAGAGGACTTCCTACAAGGAAAAAAAAAGCTCCCTTTTGCAAGGACGACATTTCAGCTTACCAGCTAATCACACCAAACTCAAACTAACTTTTCTCATCCAACTGCTGTCAGACGATAAAGAATTCAAAGAAAAGGTAAGAAAAGGCATTGGAGATTTCTCAGAACTAGATGTTAACTGACGAGTTGGTGGTGACTACCGAACACATAAGGAGCTATACACATAGTAAAGGTCAGACCTGGAGAGTCTATGCCCACGAAAAGCACCCTTAAACACCAGCACCCAGAGCATGCCTGACCTGCAGACTGTCCACCCATACTCTCTGAAGCGATGTTGCTGAGCGACAGTGCAAGCTAACATGTTAGGCAATTAAAAATGTACACGTAGCATTTGTTTAATTTCTAGTGAAGAAATAGGCAAAACTAGTTGTCCTTTCTCACCTCACCATAATTTGTGTATCTTACAGCTGAGTATTGCTAATTACCTTGAAGAAGTCTCTAACCCAAAACACCAACGTGTCTTCAGCCGCGCTGCTCTGCAAGCCAGAAGGCAAGTTGGAGACAGAAGTAAAAGACTACATCATAACACATTCAAAGAGACAGGACAATTAAAGAAAAGCCTGCTTCTCCTTCTGCAGGACCCTGACAGGTGTGTTTTGTGGGACTGTGCAGTACAAATCAGAAAGTTCTACTGTTAATGCCACGCATCGATTTTACCATCAACAGAAAGGTGAATGATGTACGCATTCTGTATAAAAAGATCGCAGACTACATACACACGTATCTTTTAAATTATTTTATTTTGTGTAAGCTAAAAGAAAATTTACACACTTAAATCTCAAAAGACCTTGGGCATGCACATTGACCTTTTTAGAGGTTCTTCTACATAGCTCTCTTTTTTCCATAGGAATTCCCAGACATTTACAACCCATAGTTTTTTACTGTATATACAGCCTAAAACCATAGCAATCTATGATTATGTCATTTTACACTGTGCAAAAATCAAACAGGAATAGTGGTACAACAGAACATAAAAAAAATTTTCAACAGGTAAATTTCATTGTAAGACATTCATATAGTTTTGGTCCTTCTTTTCCAAATCAAACTGATTAAAAGCAGACAACCTTCTAGTGATCAAAAAAAAAAAAAAAAAAATCAAGTGTTTAGACAGTGATCCATAACTGGAACAAGAAGTTACTGACAGCATACCTTTCAAAAGGCTATATAGTGACAGAGCTGTACTATTGAAGTTTAAGAACATAAAAATTGATCAGCCAACCAAAGAGGGGGAGAGGATGGGGGAGGAGAAAAAGAAAAACACATCTTAAGCTTGTTAAAACACAAAAAAGAAATTATTGCGTTTTAAAGAAACAACAATAACTGAAAACCCGCAAAGGGACTAAGTAACCTTTTGGGTTTTCCCAGCAACATGTATTTTAATATATGCAGGAAAGAAAAAAAACTGCTCAACGCAATCTGAAAACTTTTAAGGGGGACTTCACAGATTGTGAAGATTGAAGTTTTCATTATGTGTTTCTAGGATTATTTTTTATTTTTTTTAACTTTTTAAAGTTTTGTAAGAAGGACACCACCAGTGTATTTCACAAAGACATAAATGTATACACCCCAGCACAACAAAAAGAATAGATCTTCAAAAAGATTTACCCCCAATTATTTACATTTTTCTCTAATATAAATTTAGGACTCCAGTATGTAAATAAATATACATTACTATGTATACCTTTCTAGTGCTGCTTACCAACAAATCATCTGAACTCGATTTTTTTTTTTAATTAAAGCAAGATTGCTTTTTACGACCCACAGAGGGGGGAAAAAAAAAAAATCAATAGAAAACGTCCAATTCACATCACTTTAGTCTACCTTTTCTTGGCAGCTTGTTGAAGGTGTTAATGTGGCTGGGAACATCAACACCTTGGCATGCATGAACGTTAAGTCAGGAAGGCTAGAAATCACCTTGGCAGCCTCTTCACTAAGATGTTCTTCCTTTTTAGGCTTCCTGTTGAGAAGAAAAGAACAAAGTGCATTAATCCAGTACCTGATATCCCTTGGATCACTGAAAGAACCACTGATTGAAGCAATGTTCTCGCAGTTTGTCTCCCATTGACAGGCCCTTCTGTAAGCTACTCGAAGGTAGTCTAATCTTACAATACCTACCTGCCTACCAACAAAACATTAACGTAGAGAGTCAGTAAAATGTTCCTGAATATTGTTGCAATAAGGAAAAAAAAAAAGATTTCTTATTCAGCTGCTAAGTTCTATATTTTTTTCTTTTTTGGAAGGTTCCAGTGTGCCATTCTGGGACTACTCACTTGAAGAAACAGCCATGCCCGTATTCTAGGTACAAGACAATAGGAGCATTAGTTCTAAACTACCTAAATCCAGTATAATCTTTCAAAATAAAATGGGACAATCTTGAAAGGATATTAAGAAGTTCCTAAATTATTTCTTAATACTTTTAAAAGAAAAAGAAGGTATTTATGCTGTGTTTCCGACATGACCGTACTCAGATTCTACATCACACCGTTCCACATTGTGATCCACAAACCCTTTTTCCCCCTCTAGGGCTCATCGGCAGCAAAAGGTGGCTCACAACTTGTAGCTACTTGCTTTGAAGTGCAGTAGTACGTGTAGCCATAATGATACGTACGGCAGTCTGGGAATCGCTGGCGTTTACTTTGCCTTTTGCATTATTCACAAGAATTACTGAGTGCAAATGAACACAGAGATCTGAATCCCACATCGTTTGATTCTCACTATTAAGCAAGAAACTCATTTTTCCGAAGTAATATGACGACTGGCTCAGACTACTACAGAAGACCCCTCCTCCTCTGCCCAAACACACATAACTTTACAGATGTCTGGCTTATCTTGGAGAATGCTGCTTATTACTAGAAAAATGGAGTATTCCATCAAACGTTATTCCTGTTCCAAAAAAGCACCTGCTGCACCCTGTAACAACATTAGAAATTCTAGCTAAATAAGCTTCCCTATCTTTTGGGCGAAAAGCTGAGTCAGAAGGCTTGAACCAAATAAACTGCCTTTCCCTAGAACACTTCAGAAACGTCCTTTCTACATCTCATTTTAGCTATGAACTTTAAACCGAGCCCATGAGAGGGCAATCACCACTCTGATCACGAAGCAGCATGTACTTATGTTTTCTTTTGTCAGCACCCATCAGGATTGTTTCCTGAACCGATCAGAGATCAGGGGAAAGCAAGGGGCTACATGTTGGCTTCGGCAGCAGTCTTGGAATTTCTTAGCTAGGAGACGAAAAGAAAGAGCTGGAGTCAAACTCATCCTTGACATCACTGATCACGGTGTTGATGCTGAACTATCACTTTTGTTTGCTACTTGAAATCTCCACTTGATGAAAGATCTCTAGATGAGGCAGCCTAGATACTAAATCTGACTTTCCTTCACTAGAATAGCAATATTTTCTTTTCTCTGCTGCAGTGGAATTTCATGAGCTACTGACTAGGCAGATTACCAAATTCTGGAGGATAAACAAAGCTGTGTGCTGGATTTATTGAAGGAAGAAGCAGAGAGCCAATATGCGCCTCCTTCTCTAACAACTTCGCAGTCAGCTCTGTTTGCACTCGAAGGACTATCTCTGAGCTGTTGAAATGCGGTTGTCACCCACCACTGTATTATCAGTATCTGGTGCCACTATTAGTAATCACTTACCACAAGCCTCTTAAAGGTACAAACTCCTGGTGATCAAGGACTTACAGCTAACAAAGGAGTGTTTGACAGAGGAAGCCAGAGGAAGAGGGCTGACTCAGAGATCTGCATTAAAAGGAGTTCCTGTAATTGTTAATCAGGCACCGAGATGGAGCTCACACTCTCCTTGCTATTTATATGCCTCTTCCTCCTCTGCTCAACTGTGGCATGCTAAGAAATGCCACTGCTGGGTCCCAGAGGCAGCGCTGCGATTTTTGGGTGGTCATACGCAGGACCTTTCTTGCAGGACAACACTATTGCTCTCGCTGTACCAGCTGGTCTCTGCAACATCATCACAGAGCATGCACACCAGTGAGCGCAGCCAGATGTGAATCTCACCCAAATACTGAACGTTCCCTTTCTGGCTGGAAGCCCTTTGCAATAATTTATCTACGTAATGTGCTCTGTAAAAAGTATCTATAAAGGACAAGCTAACACACTTACACAGCAAACTTTTGACTATGTCCAGGTTACTGCTATAGATACGGTCACTTGTGAATGAGGCTCAAAAACTTTTTTTAAATCATCTCAGTGCAGAGAGGGATGAGACAGTCTACAGTCTCCATTCCTCAATGGAGAGCAGCAGGTTCCTCTGGAAGACAATAAAACTGGACACTACAAGTACCCTTTCTGGGTAACAGTCATCACCTTCGGTAGCAAATACCACCAGGGCAAACCCTAAAGAATTACTTGCTAACTCTCTAAACTTAAAAGACAAAGTAGCATTGTCATTGCAGATTGTTTTTACCCTTAGAACTTACCGAACTGCCTAATAACTGTGATGCCTTTTGATAGAGGCAAGAGGAATAACCATATCAGGTCCATTAATTTCAATCACCACTTTTGCTGAAGATGTTCCCGCTGTCAAGAGATTGTTTTGCTAAACCTTGGTCTATTCATGCACTCTTAATTTCTAGCTGCTGTGGCTTACAGAACAGACACCCAAGTGGATTGTCAGTGGCAGTTGTACTATGTCTGTCTGCCTGCTTTGGAACCAGAACTTTTGATTACTAAACCATTAAAGGACCCAGCCCTGTCTCAAAACAGGGTCTCTGCTTTTTCAGGTATTAAAACTACCTTTTGCAGAACACATTGTCCCCATCCATCTCTTTCCTTGCACTAAGCTACAGGTCCTCCCAAGACAGAGGGGATGCCCTTACCCAAGCAAATAATTGCAAATCTCTCTACCTGTTGTCAAGAAGTTTCCTTTTCAAAAGGCATGTTAACACTAAGCTGGAAGAAATTAGCCAAACTGACAGGCAGGAAAGTTGTTGGAAGAAAATTTAGCAAGAAATAGGAAATGCTTTGTCAATGCGTCACTGACACCTCACTCTTCTGTTTTGTGTTCCAACCCCTTCCTGCAGCACTCAAGCCTTTCAGGGCTTCAGTCAGCTCTCATGTTTGCAAAGGGTTTTGTGGATAGCACCAGCAAGGTCAGGCTCTAGTAGCAACAACGAGTTGTGAAACGCACTTTAAAAATCGCTCTGTAATTAAGAGCTAGCCTGCTCCATCCAACACTGCCCACAAGGAGTATTTCCAGTTTAAATGAGGGTTTCAGCCGTTTCTTGGAAAGGTATCAGTGCCCTGCTTTCCTTCAAAAAGACAGCAGATAAACTTTTGATCTCTGCCAGCTCTATGGAACTGGGCAAGACTGCAGAATCTCTGTCTCTCGGTGGAATGCTGCATGGATCCCTGACCTTCAACGCTTATTGCTGCCGTCGAGGTTTCAAGCTCGAGCTGTGGGGGAAGCTTCCCCTTCTGTCTCAACACTTTCTTTCTGAGAAACTGACTTTCCAGCTTCAAGAGATGGGTTTGCAAGCAAAAGATGGGGCTATTTCAGACGAAGACGAGTCTTCACATGGCTTCCTACAGTTGAAAAACGGTATTTTCACTCTAGACTTCATCCTCAAAGATCCTGAGTTCAGACAAGTTACAGACATGGGACAGCCTTAGCACAACTGAAGTTGATGCTGGCCACATCTTCCCTGATCAGCTGTCATGAACGGCTAACAGTCCATATTGCCAGGCTGGTGCATGAATGTCATCCTTGTTGAGCCGGCTGTACCCAGCCACTCCTATTTTAAACTCTCCAGTTAAGAAAGAATAAAAAAAAAAGTCAAAATAAAAACAATTTCACTAGAAAAAGCTAACATACTGCAAACATATTTTGCATACTGCTGAGATAAGACCTTCTCATATCTCTGAAGGTTTCTAGCTTGAAAAAACAGAAAAATAGACTGTTTTTCTTTTGGAGAGCATAAAATAAAAAAATTTGAAATATTTAAAATTCAGAGTTGACAGAAACATACAAAATGTATTGAACACAGAAAACAGCTGCTTTAAAACAGCTAATCCTTATGTGTGCCTGAACTTCATGGTCAAGTCTGAGGTCCCCAGCCTCTTCTTACAGACTGATATATTGCTACAGCACACATCTAGAACCTCTTCCTATCAGTAAGCAATGCTCTCCAGAACAGGGGAAGAACTCTGACATCTGGTTAAAGAGCTTTAACAGCACAAGTAAGAGCTTTCAAGGGCACAGTGGAAGCACCGGAAAAAACCCAAACCTCTCAAATCAAAAAACAACAATACAGAAAAATGAAGTAGACTCAAAGTAGACTCCCTTGTTCCTTTGTCAAGGAAAAGTAAGCTAAGACATCATGAGGCAAGCAAGCAGGTACAAACCTATGAGTGGAGATAAAACAATTTCTGAAGATACACTTGGAGTTTGTACATCCTGCTGTGAATTTGTGGTTACTTTTATATTAGACTTAGACTATATTACAAAAGTATTTCAACTGTAACTATATTTTCTAATTAGTGAATATGAAACTTTCCCACTAGTGTATCTTCAGAAAGAGTATATGGGCTTCACAGATAGAAAAATAGGCAATCCAAAAATCAGCACTGAAGTGTGGAGTTCCCTCTACTGGTTCTCCCTTGAAATTTCATAGTTTGTTGGTCTATTCAGTGTTCACTTTGAACATTTTCACTGCAGGAAAACTAGCAAAATCATTTTCTTAACGGAAGACACTGTTTCAAAAGAGCTCTTGAAAACTACGGTTTTAGTAACTTTAAGAAAGCCAGCTATGTTCATCACTATATTTGCCACAACTCTCGTCAACCATGCCTCCTCTCCAAGCGCTATGCTGCAAGGAAACACATACATTTAGTTTTAGAGTGCTGAATAAACCCTAAAGCTCACTTATGAGTTACGTTACTATCTGTTAGTTGCAAAGCAACTAATACTTGTCGCATGTTGAGGCATGCACTTCCTCAACAATAGAAACAATTTCATTTGGTAAGAATCACTCAGCGATTCTTTAATGGGCACAGACATTAATTACATGTTAAGACAGTCCAGGATCCTACTGCTAAGATACACAATTTAAAAAATAAACCCAATCAATATAAGCTTCTAAGTGGAGAGACTATCCTGTACCCATGCAACAGGCCAGACTTCAAGGAAGACATCTGACCTCTAAAGCCTTTTGCATAGACTCTACCCTTAAAAAAAAAGACCCCAAAAACACAGAACAACATCACATGAGCTCGGTGAAACAGAAAGGACATGCTAAACCAACTACACGCTTGTTCCTTCACTTGTAACAGCAAAATGAATCTGGTGTTTGGCCACTGAAGTTTCGACAGGTGCTGGAAATAGATGAGAAGGGACAAATATTGTCATAATTATTAGCCAGTTTTATCATTTTACTTGTGGAGCATTCTGTACCTATAAATTACACAGAGGACTGAGGAGAGTCTTCTGTCAAAGTCCTCAGCTGCTGAACTGCACAGTTCAGTTTACCCTTCCGTTCCTGGAGGTCAGCTCTGTTCTCCAGTTCCGTCTTTGGCTCTAGCTTTTCAACTTATGTCCTGGTGATCTTTTTCTTTCAGATAATGAACTGCTTCCCTTCTTATTTTAGAGTTCTATGATAATTTGAAATATGAACTACAGTACTATGAATTCCGTATTGTGCTGGTTTAGGCTGGGATAGAGTTGATTTTCCTCATAGTAGCTAGTATGGGGCTGTGTTTTGGATTTGTGCAGAAAAAAACATTGATAACAGATGTTTTCATTACTGCTGAGCAGTGCTTACACAGTGTCAAGGTCTTTTCTGTTTCTCACCCCACCCCACCAGCGAGGAGGCTGAGGATGCACAAAAGTTGGGAGGGGACACAGGTGACTCCAACTGACCAAAGGGATGTTCCATACCATATGATGTCATGCTTAGCATATAAAGCTCGTGAGAAGAAGGGGGGGACGTTAGGGGTGGCGTTTGTCTCCAAGTTACCGCTGGCTTGGAGAACATCTGCCTGACGATGGGCAGCAGGGAATGAATTCCTTGTTTTGCTTTGCTTGCATGCACAGCTTTTGCTTTACCTATTAAACTGTCTTCATCCCAGCCCACGAGTTTTCTCACTTTCACCCTTTCGATTCTCTCCTCCATCCCACTAAGAGAGGAGTGGGTGACAACTGGTGCTCAGTTGCCGGCTGGGGTTAAACGGCGACAGTCCTTTTTGGCACCCATCGTGGGGCTTGAAGGGATCAAGATAATGACAGACTTGTTTGGAATGTGCTAGATCAAATTTATAGCTGTTATTGCTGTTTAGCTACGAGGCTCCCATACTTGCCATAGGGCTTGCTTGCCTTACTGTATGTTAGAGTCCAGTGCTCGTTAGTGGCTGCTTTGTGCTCTTGCTGCTTGCTGCAGTGCTGTACTGCTTATCGTCTTACTCTGCTGTGCCTGGTCACGCTTTGATAACAGCAACGGCGACGTGTGTGGGCTGGCAGATGGCCAGAGCATCGCTTCTGTTTCTGTGCTGCTCTACTGGACAGGCTGCAACTCCAGTGTGAACTCAAGTCGAAGGGACTGTGGTCTGCGGATGAGTCCATGCAGGGATAGGACACCCCAAAGTGTCTGTGGATAAGCCCATGCCCAAAGCAGGCACATCTTGACATAACCATGTGGCCATGGTTATGTCTGTGCCGCAGCAGGTATACCTCTGAAAGGACTGTGGCCCATGGAGTAAGTCCCTGCTGGAGGAGGTACACCTTGAAGCCATCTGTGGCTGTGCATCAGGTCACGCTGGAACACACCAAAGCGTGTGGGCATGGATAAGCCCATGACAAAGCAGGTACACCCCTGGCGGGACTGTGGCCATGGGTAATGCCATGTTGGAGCAGGTTTACTTCTGAAGGGACTATGTCTGTGGGCAAGGCCATGCTGGAGCAGGTGTATCTCTGAAGGTATTGTGGCCCATGGAGAAGGCCATGCTGGAATAGGTGCACCTCAAAGTGACTGTGGCTGTAGGTTAAGTCTATGCTATAGCAGTTATACCCCTGAAGGGACCGTGGCTCATAGATAAGGCTCCTCTTGGAGCAGGTACACCCCTAAGAGACTGCAGTCTGTAGCTAAATCCAAGCCAGAGCAGAGTCAAGTGGAGGAGCCCATTGCAATGTTAAACCCTATGGTCTGGTTCAAAGGGACCAGAGGTTGAGATTATAATGGAAATACCTCGAAATTGTTGTAATCCATGATTTGAGTTGCATGTTATAGGAATTCCTATAGCAGGAACCACTTGAACCAATGGAGGACAAGCCCTACAAGAAGCAGTGCAAGTGCAGCAGTGACCCGACCTGAGCTGGCTTTGGTGTTCAGTAACTCCACAGAACACACCACCTCTCCTGTCCTGAGTGACCACCATAACAGATGAAGCCCAAAGTCATGGACCAAATGAACTCAGTGAACGTTTTACAGATATTTTCCTGTAAAATGTCTGTTCACGTTTTTTCCAAATTAACCGTTAGGCATGATGGAGCCTTGCTTTCCTGGAGATGGCTGAACATCTGCCTGCCAATGGGAAATAGGGAATGAATCCCTCATTTTCCTTTGCTTGAGTGCGCAACTTTTGCTTTATCTAATAAACTGTCTTTATCTCAACCCACAAATTTTCTTACTTTTACCCTTCTGATTCTTCCCCCCATCCCACCCAGAAGAGTGAGTGAGCAGCTGGGAGGTGCTTAGTTGCTGGCTGGGGTTGAACCACAACACATATTTAAATTTTAATTATTAAATTTAAGCCTTTTTATCATTGAAGAACTTCTGACCTAAAGTAGCACACACATCCACTCCTCACATTTCATGCCACCCTTAGAAAAAGAAGAAAAAAAGCACAACGAAGAGTATTTACCTTGTGGACGTGCTTGCCTTCTCCACTGTGGACATGAGCCTTGCAAACGCATCAGTCACTCTGTTGCTCGCGTTGGAAGTTTCCAGTTTTGAGGTTGTCAATTCATATAACTCAGGATCCACACCTTATAGTATAAAACGATAATCAGTGATGGTTGGAGGCAAGCATAGCCATAATTACCCACAGACCAACTTACTAGAGACTATTTTCTGTAAACATCTGAATCATTCATAATTTCAAGATACATGAAAAGAACATGACAGAACATGTCTGCGTTTTTGAAACATTGTCCTCTCTCTCCACCCTTTTTCAGTAGTTTTTATGGCTGTACCAGAAAACACACACACATTGGTTCAAGTCTGGCATAGGAGGTCTCAGTCTAAGAGTAAACAAAACAAATTTGATTTACCTTTTAGAGTGAAACACCTGCAAAAACATCAGCTGTGTTAAAATGGATTGTTTCAATTACACCCAACTGTTTGTGTTAAAAGAACACGGCATGTTAACAGGGACCAAGACTTTAACAGGAGATTACATATGACACTGGCATGCATTAGTGCATTCAGTATCTTGCTTTTCACAAAAGCTTGTGTTAAAAATTTTTTAAGTGAGGAAAAGCAGCTTTTATGATACATACAAGTGGAGTGGTATTAAAAAAACCTTACATGCTAATGTGTATAATGCTACCAAAACTTTTAGTCCATATTCCCTTTTCATCTTTCAAGTATTTATAAAGCATCAAGTATCTGGATGTTTCAGCCTTGATTTCTTAGCTTCAGATATCTTAAGTCAGATGTTACATTTTGACATCACATACGTTGCTAATGGAGCACAAATGTTATCAGCAGAGATCACTCTGAAAACAATGGAAACCTGCATCCAAAAAAATGCATATGTATGGATGCAATTCTAACTGTTTAATATCAAGCATCATATCTCAGTAGAAAGTAGCTCTAGAATTTCTAGATATTAAGTATGTTTTCTTTAAAAAAAAGTCTCTAGGAATTAGAATTATCAAAATAAATCATGAGGAAAGACTGTTACAACATATGTTGTTGCTCAGAAGCATTTTAAATTGGTGATATTCCTCTAGTTAGTTTCAGCTATTTTACACTTCGAGGGTCTAAATGAAGTACGCATACATGCCATCCACAATTATAAATATTTTTCAAAAACAGTATAAAATTTTTGTACAGAAGCATTGTGTTTTATAGACACCTGTGTTCTAAACAAGTGTAACTGCAAATACTTGGACACGATGGTCCCATGTAGCTACCTAACATAAAACCAGCATTTATAAACTGAAGTGCTGATGATTTTACCCAGTTTACTTGCCTGGATCAATACACTTTTAGAAGTACTCCTGAAGTACTGAAAGATTACTAAATTATTTTTTTTTAAATGCCTGTGCCTATTGTCCTGCCTTTTCCACCCAGTAACTGCAGTACTACATGCACAAATGGATGAGGTTAATAATCCTCATGCCTGCTTTGCATGAGCTCTCCCAAGGCAGCGTCTTGACCGTCTGTCATTTGTGCACGAGTTAAGTACCCTTTCATTGTTAGGGAACTAAGCTGACCAAAAAGTAAAATTAGGAAAATCATCTGGTTAAGCTGCAGGAGCTGGGGTGGGGGTGGGGGGAGATTTCCTCCATTTAATATGAGTTGACTAAAATTCTTTCAATCTAGATTTTTTAAGTCTGGATTTTGAAAGTTAATTTCATCCAGTTTCATGCAAAACATCAAAATATGTACTGTCCTGAGACCAGCATACCAAGACTTTAAGTATTGTCAGATGTTTACAGAACCTGGAAATAGGAAAAAGCCCAGCTATTCCATAAAATATTTGCTTTCAAAAAGGGAGAGGAAGACTCAAAGAAATACACTTTGACTTGCAGAAGCCTGCGAAATCCCATTAAGGTACAAATTGTAAAACTAATTGAAACAAGGAGTCCTTTGACATGCAACTCTGCAACAAATGTTAAATGCAATCTCATAAATTATATCATTTAGATATTCACATTTATGGTCCTGAATTCATTTTCATTGTAGTGCAATGTCACTACTCAATTTACCGTTGTTTAGGCACCTCTTACTCTGCTACGTTTATGTTAAACTATGCACATGGAAAATAAAACCATATACTAAATCTGTGGGAACATACGAGAAACGAGTAACTCCCTGTTCATGACATAAAATGCAAATTTTAATAAAAAGTGGTTTTGGCTGCTGATGAAATCAGACTGAGAATACAGCGTAGGTCCGTAGTATGTAAAATTAAGGTCTTCAGAGAAAGAACAAACTTCTATTAGTGATAAAAGTTTCTTCTCTAAACCAAAAGATCTAATAATTTGTCTTTCAATTATTTTAGTTAGTTTTAAGAGTTGCATATTCTCCATTTTATTCCAATGATTAGAGAATATTTAAGGAAAGCACTGCAAAACCTTAATGAGATATTGAAGGAGAGTTAGCCAACCAAATCCCACACAAAGCTCCTAAACACACACACAAAAACACACGAGCTGCAAGCCAAGAAACAAATGACTTTCCCAGAAACAAGTCAGGAGGAAAGAAAAGCCAAAACCAAAAATAGGCACTATAGGGCATACCAGGGAAGGTGATAATACCTGTAACTCGATGAAACAACAACATAAAAAACCAAACAAAAATAAAGGGAATAAAAGGGTAATAAGAGTATCCCTCCAGTAATCACTTCAAGTGTGCACACCATCAAGACACAAGAACATACCCGACTGCACGAGCAGTACATGTACCGGGTACTGACGATTTATGTTGATAGACCCGCACACATTTACACAAGAATCTGCAAGACTCAAGCATCTTGAATTTGCTATCTATCATTTCCATGACAAACCTGCCACCTTTCATCTGATAATGGCATTTTTCAAGAGCAGAACAAAAATACGTTTGGAATGAGACATCATAAAATTGCCTTCGGTGATCAGATTCGCAAAACTAAAAAAGCAGGTTTTTAAAAACAAAAAAATACAAAAACAATTATAAGCACTTCTTTTAAATGTGGGAAAACCCCAAACCTCTGAAAAATTGATTTTTAAAACTAAAATCACTAGAAGCAAAAAAAAAAACCCTTCCTACAAAGAAAGTGATTATCATGGCTTCAGGCATTATATTGAAAGAATATCTGATTTATCCGCTTAACGTATGCACTGGGATAAATCCCCAAATTGTTCCCTTAAATTCCTGCAGAAATTTACTCAAAGCGTAGGTTTTCACAAGCTCGCGTAAAATACTCAGAGCACGTCAAAACCATGCGATAAATGAATTCCATTACTCTCACGTATTATTCAATGGAGAGAGTGGTGTTTTAGTCTCCTTTTAAGGGCGTAAGTTGCAGATAAAGTGTTTTGGTTTTATAATTAACATTCGTGAACTTCTAGTGTCCCACAAACATGCAACTATCCTTGTTTTCCATTACGAATGTTGTTAAAACACTTTTTTCTCTTCATCATTAAGATCAGTAGTTCATACAAAGGAAAAATTTACAACCTCCTGGTAGCGGCAAACACCAGCGGGGTTGTGATGTGTTAAATCCCATAACTTTACATTCACACATAACTTCCAAATAACATCATAATCCTACAATTTGGAGACGCTTATTCAGAAGAAAGGACAAGCCTCATTTTTTGGGAATCATCACATCTACAGCATTTTTCAAATTTTCTTAGGTGCTTACAAAAGTTATCTTTCAAAATTTCTCATCTGAAACAAGTGTTTTAACTTCTGATTTGCAAGAGCATAAGAGCCATTCATTCCTCCAGCACGTGACAAGTACAGAACTGACAGTACCTTGTAAATACTTCGCGCTTGATACAAAACATCAGAAAAACAGAACGCGGATTAAAGGAAAAATGCAGTAGAAAGACACTTTAGAGAAACGCAACGAGAAATTTCTCCTTGTTTATAGGAAAGTCAAGTGATGTGCTCATGCTTTTAGTAAGTCGTTACAATATAACAGTTGTGGTTTTAACACTCTGCTGACCTGGGATTGTGGTGGTGCTGCTAGAGCTACTGTCATCCACGGGCCCAAAGAAATCAAGGTTCAGAAGAGTGGAACCTCCACTAGCTTGAAATTCAGTGACCGTGTTGGTAGGCAGCCATATAGAAGGTAAGCCAAGGGAGGGGTTTATGTGTAAAAAGGGGTAAGACACACACTTGAACATGCAAGTTATAATTAGTACTCAGTACGCAATTTAAAAATTGACATGAAAACAATGCTTACAGTATTAGTTTGTACCTTCTAAAATGTTAACAACTTAATTCAGTGCACATTTCCTCATGTACAATGCAGCAAGGAAATCAACACTAGGAACTTTAAAATAGATATATTTATTTCAATCTAAAAAATGAAAGAGAATCAGCACGACCCAGAGAGAAAGATGTGATCGGTTAAAGGGAAACAATATATAGGTCAATTGATAGTCAGAACATAGCAGGCTTTTTCTCCCCTCACTGAAATTGAAAGCCATTTTTTCATCAGGAAGACTTAGCAGATCCCCAAATAGCAAAGAACCAAAAAAACTTTAAAGATTTATTTAGCAGCTTTAAGCTATTATCATTATCTTAAAGCAGTGTGAACACAGGGTAACAAATGCCACTCTCATATCCAGTTCCTCACCAGTAAATTATACTGTTCCCCTTTAGTACTAAAGCAGAAATCAAACCAAGATACATTTTAAAGAAGTTGTTTGTTAAAAAGAAAGCATGATGATTGACTGAAGTAGTAAGACACCAGACAACAGCACAAGGGTCCATCCAGGCTTTCCTTCGGCACCATGATATCACTATCCAAACTCTTAACATCCTACATGTTCTGGAACAGCGTCGTGAGGCAACGCCAGCGCAGTAAGAGATGCAGTTTACTCTCGCCTGCTTTTGAACAACTTCTGTGTCATGAATTAATTGCTATCAGCAGGCTCCTCATAAAGGTATCAGTTTCTTTGCAGGTTTCTAGTCTGTCAAACAAGTTTCCAGAACTTGTTTTGTTTCCTTCGCATGCACTTACATTTCTGAGACTGGAAGCGGTGGCACAACTCACTTTGCTATTAAAATAGACATAGGTGAAGGGTCTTTTATGCCATATAACTATATACATTTACAGATACAAATAAGCCTGTAGCTACCTCTTTAATTTAATATATTAGATGTAATTAGCTCTTGAGTGTAAGCAAAAGTGTTAAGAGATGAAGCCACATTTTTGAAATATAAAATTATCTTTAAATCTGAAAACTTTCAGCTCAAGAAGTGTATCTTTTGCAAACAGTTTATGGATAAAACATTGTGCTTTGAAGTAGCCACTATACACAAGTTTGGCATTCAAAGGACATCTAAAGAGATAGTTCATTGGTGAAAAATACTTTAAAGTAGTAAAATTTGTCGATCTAAAATGTTCATTTGTTCAGAGTTTCATTATAATCTGCAGTTATGTATATAATGAAGTGCTAATATTGCCACTGTGTCATTAGCATATGGCAGGAACCTAAAATAATACTTAACTTGGTATTTTTCAGACTACGTAATACTTCACGAAGGGGCACAGTTAATCAGAAAGAAAGCCTGAATTTCCAAAGTTAGGAGTAAGAAATAAATATTATATATATTTATATATATATGTGTGTGTGTATATATTTAAAAAAAATAAATCAGCAGATAGATGTTTGTCTGAACTTTGTAGCTTTCTTATCTCTAGCTCTGGTGCTAGAGGCTCTACGGAGAGACGTACCATCTAAAGGGTTAGTAAGGCCACTGCTACTCCAGTCAAACTGGACAGGTGGTAGAGATTCCTAGAGTTGAAAAGTCAGAAATCAGATTTTATAGTCAGTTCAGGTTACAACAATGCAAAGCAGTTCAAATAACAGATTCTTTAGTGTCTAAATACTAAAAAGACAACTAAATGAGCAAGTCCCAACTTTTGGGAGGCGTATATTTTCATAATATGCACTAAAGATTCAAAGCAGATTTGTTCTACCGCAGGAAGTCTCATTAAATTCCGAACAGTAAGATTAGGTAACTTCTAACAGGATTTGCAAATTAACTAAAACATATGAATCGGATAAAAAACCTTAAGGCATAGTTGAAAGTTAAACTACTATTGCTTTCACAAAAGATCAGGCATTTTGCATAAAAAATTATGTATACACAACTATAGGGCAAGTTTAGAACAGGGTTATTAGTGAAAGCTCTCTGCATATCCATTCTTTGTCCCGATTATATATAAAATCAGTTATTTACCATCAAATAGCCCATGATTCTTTTGGTTTGTTTTGCTTTTGAGAGACATAATCCCTACATGTGAGGAACAAACTATCAACACTCTCCCCACTCCACCCCTTTTAAAAAAAAAAAATTAAACCTTTGACTTATTATCCTTTAACAATTAACTCATTCCAATATATAAACAAACCATTGGTAACAATGCTTGAACAAGAGAAGCATGGAAATGTTGACACCTGGGAGCCCATCCTTGCCTTTTCATTTCCTCTTGTTAAATCTTTTACACACACACAGGCAAATCAAGCGAGCAGCAGGGACGATGCTTTACAGGGAAAGTGTGTTCAGGTGCAGCGTAACTCCTAAGTGCTGTCCTGTATTCTCAGGACACAAACTGATGGGATGGTATCAGAAACGTCTGAAATAAGTTGTTCTTTCTACTTCTGTGCATTCCATTTCCACTTTCTCTCCACTGAAGTCAACTGTTAAGAAGTGCTGGGAAAGCATGTGCCCTCAACTTTAACAGAACAATCACACTAATGGAAGAAAAGCAATGGAAGTTCTCTGCAGCGTTATTCAAAAACGCGTCACTAGTTGTCAAGCTCCCAGTGGCTGAGACATACCTTCTCTTTGCTTTGCAGAAAATCAGGCTTTAATTTTTTTTTTTTTTTTACTTTCAACTATGCAACGCTGAAAAAATATGCAGATTCACAAATCAAGACTAGCAACCTGAGCTAGCTTTGTACAATTAAGCTAACTGTAAGAGACTTTTGCTAGGTGATAGATGTTTTCAGAAAGAAAAATGAAGGGAGCTAGAGATTTTGGTATTTACTTCTAGTATGTGCCTTGCCTAGGAAAGTCTTTCCTACCCAGTGACTTGAAAATATTTCCAGTACTGAGCAAAACTAGAATGCTATTCACTCCATGGATCTTTAAGGAGCTGCTGCTACACTTTTTACTCTGCTTTGGTAATGAAATTACTGGCATTGAAATAATTTTCATGGAAACAATGTTAGCAGTGTGGAAGCTACACCTGATGAAGTAATCATCACTATAATCAGTAGGCCGGTTTAAAGTCTGTCACATCTAAAATACACTAACATCAAAAGGAGTTTGGAAAAAAAAAAAAGTTGGTGAGTATGACAATTTAGTAGCTTTCTGCCCTGAGGAAAATGAACTCAAGTTGAAACAAAAGTGGCTTCCTACCAACTCTCATTTACCAAGGAAAACACCCACTACATTTTGTGTCAAAAGACTGAGTCAGAACTGATGAGTGTGACAGAACTGCATGGAAAAAGCAGTACCAATGGCTGCCTAAGCTTTTCCCTTTAATGATGACTTGATTCTCAAATTTGCCAAGGAAAGGACAAAGGATGCGATGAATTATGACTTCAACCACTTACAGAAGAGGAGAGTGGCAAGTAAAGAAGACCCCAGCTATACAGGATGCTGGCAAGACCTGGTCTACACAACAGCAAACGAAGTGAAAGGAGAGGGCAGAGGCAAAAGCCAATTATCCAGAAAGAAAGTTCTCTGTTTCTAGTGACCTCGGCCCTAAGAAAACTCACTATATTGGGACACCTGAACAGAGCACTGAGATCAGACAATGGGAACATGCCCTGTAAATGGGAATATAATGTTTTGTCTTTCAGAGATTACAAGGTTACTAGACTACTGCACTTACAACCATTATTTTGATAACATGCTTTAAGGAAAAGCACCCAGTCCAGAAGAATATTGAGAATCAGGGCAAACTGCTCTCACTCCTTCCTCCATCTTAGATTACAGAAATGAAAAAGTATACTCAGCTGTCAGAGTACTACTCTGAATGTCAAGGAAGTGAGAAAGAAGAAACTAAAATGCCTGCTGGTTTTACTGCATCGTATTTCACTTTGATAAAAGTGAGAGATGTTTTCACACAGTAATTTTAGAATGGTATTATGTAAGAGCTTTTATAATCCAAAGGAGTAAAATGTAAATGTTTGTCTCTGCCAATAATTACCCAAGGAAAATTAAACAAAGGAAAAAAAAAAGGAAATATTTTGCTGTCTTAAAGCTGGGGGAGAAAAATAGAAGGGCTTGTAATACAAATATAATATCAATATTTAGATAGATCCTACAAATGAGCATCATAAACATTTCAGAAAAAGGTTTACAAGGAAGCAGTTAATACATTTCCTTGTGTGTATTCATTGGCAAAACTACAACAGTTCTGAAAACTATTCTTCTCGGACACCACCTTTAAGTGACTGTTGGATCTGATAGAATAGCAAGTTCTGTGACATCTCTTACCTGCAAATCTTTCTTACTCTACCAACAAAGCTACATATATTCTTGGATCTTTCTCATATGTATAACTGGAGAGCAGTTCCATGATGGGGCCTTTGGCTGGTGGCCTATTGGGTAGCTTGCACCTGTCATTGTTAGAAGTCCTGATGGTCCCTCATGTAATTAAAAGTGTTTTTGAAGACTGTCACCTCATGGGGTTTAATTAAGGTTCAGTTCCTAATAGCCAGCAAGTGTAAGATACCTATTTCTATTATAACCTGATCTCTGATTCAGTGGCTTACATGCATGCAGATGTGCTGTAATGGGCATCCACAGAAAAGAATTACTGGTAATTTTCTTCTAGAAAAGTCTGGGTCACTGCAGATTTCTACTCCAATATAAAACTTCCTATGCAAAACTAGGCAGGTAAGAAATCCCAAAGTTATCCTGTAAGCTGGGACAAAGCTACAACTAAACTCTACCGAAGAAACATAGTTCCAAACAGAGAGGATGTTTTGAAGCAACAGTGAAAGAACAGAAATATCTAGATAACTTTTTGCAAGAAAGTCAAAGAGAATCAGGTAAATAAACTTTAAAACAACGTTAATCAGAGAAGAAGATCAAATCAAGAGAAAGCAGACAACGTGAAGTCCAGACAGCAACCTTTTTAACAAGCACTGGAATATATTTTAATTGCACTGCCTGAAGACGTGACCATGGTGTAGATGCCCACTATAGGAGATGGAGAAGGGAACTGTCTCAGGTGGCCTAATTGAGCAGCCATTCTCTTACACCTGATGTGCCTCGATAGAGCCTTTTACTTCAGACGTGTAAAATCTTCGAGACACCATGCTTAGACAAAGGCAATTAGGGGATTATTTCATATTCTGTTTACTGCCTTACAGTTACGAGCACAGAAGAACATAGAAATAAAGTCCCCAATTGTCAAAATAAGCAACAGATCTAAGAAGAACTTAGACACTACCTTCAAACATAAACCAGAACAAGTCTACAAAAGTCATCTTTATACAAAAAAATACTGGGTTAGATCAGTCAGTAACTTAACTTGCTTGAGAGGAGAAATCATAATGTCAAAAATCTGTCCTTACAGCTTAAATGGCTTAGATGGGAATTTGTCCACTGTATTTCCACAGCTTAACCAACCCATTGAGATCCTCTGCAGCAAATGAGGCCAAGACATAGAGTTTATATAATAACTAGGAAAAATTATTGCAGCTCATTTGCTGCTTTTTTCCTCATTCTTTTGATTTCTAATGCTCTCTATTTTAAATCTCTGCATACTTTCCTCTGTTCGCCTACAACCAAAAAACTAGGGAGGCATTTCCATGGGTTTTTTATCAATGTTCTTCCCACTCTTGCTTTCGTATCATCACGGTCTTTCTCCCAAAATGTTATTCCCTCAGCAGGAAGTCATAAACACATACAGGCACTGATCTGTACACAAGTCCCATAAATGCCAGGCTTTCAAAGGAGAACTCTCCTCTTTTCCTCAAGCACAGAATAAGAATCTGTTAATCAGAGCCTCTCTTTCCAACAAAAGAGACCGTATTATGAAGTTTCTGAATATAAGAATGACCCACCATTATCACCATCTGAAAATAAGGGCTTTAGAAGTTATAACTAAATAATTACACATTAACGGGTAAGCTTAAAGATACCTGAATTGTTGCACCTAAATTACGTGTGTTTAGAATAAGGAGTTTCAGGGTCCATTAAAATTGTCTATATTTCCATTGCATATTTATCAATGTTTATAGCACAGTTCCTAATGAAATGATTAGCAAAGTTTGGGCACATCATCTTAATATCACGACAATCTGGAATACTCCTAAGAGGCAGTTTGCACAATGTGAAGTGAAGCTGGATTTTCCCCAGAAACAAACAGAAGCCACCAAACATTAAGAGAAGATGAGGCCAAGAAAGCAACAAGGTCTCTGAGGTTGAGAATTGATTGTTCATGCCCTGAAACTTCCGAATGTCACTTAACTGTGACCTCTTAGTATTCGTAACAGTTAGAGCTCCAACTCATCTCTTCCCCAAAGGCTTATTCTAGTTATTTATCTTTTTTGAAAAAAAAAAAAAAATAACCTAAGGCCAGTAGTACAGACAGAGAGCATAGAAGCTTCTTGCATATATGCATGGACTACAACTACTGAACTGAGATGGTCTTGTCAGAACAAGCTATGGGACAAGATTATCAAACTGTGACAAGTAATGGGGAATTCTGCCACAGGAGTACCCAAAAGTACAAAATATTCATAATTAGAGAGAATAAAAAAGTAAGTAGGGGTTCTTATTTTCAGCACTAGGGCTGCCAGGCAACTGAGAGAATGGCACATCAGAGTTGCTGCTACACCCTACACTATAGGTTTTCACTATAGTGAAATTTTCCTACTTTGTTCATACACAGAAAACACACAAGTGATTTCTTCAGCTCAGACTGGCTGCAATAATCATCAGTTACCTTTTCTAATATCCAGTTCAGCTGCTCTATTCCACTATAGTATTCGTGAGAATCAGTATTGGAAGTATCACCAAATAGGTATATTCCTATACAAAACAACCTCAGTTCTGAGTCCACTGACATACTGCTACTCCAGAATGGAAAAAGTTTTCTCCTCTGGTACAAGCATGTCACAGTTAGAGCTCTGCACTGTGGCAGAGCAAAGAATGCAAAGAAATCACTACACTCAGAAGTAAAGTTATATGTAACACAAGGATGATTCATTCTGGAACACCTTTAATCAGAAGTTATAAGCAGAAAAGGTGACAAAAGATGCTGGCAGATTAAACAAGATCTGTGCTAAGGAAGGACAAAGTTGACTCTCTCTGAATACATGCTGAACACCACCGTGGTGCCATCGAAAATTAAATGTCTCTATCTCCCATTAGCTAGTTGCCAATCAGACACATTGCAACACACGTGGCAT
The DNA here is from genome assembly GCF_009769465.1 of Tauraco erythrolophus. Taxonomy (NCBI): domain Eukaryota; kingdom Metazoa; phylum Chordata; class Aves; order Musophagiformes; family Musophagidae; genus Tauraco; species Tauraco erythrolophus. The sequence continues at coordinate 122,273,766 of NC_141466.1, read as the reverse complement.
TTAAGTGGTTTTCTAATTTCAGAATATCAAAACAACAACAACCACCACAACAGCAACGCAGAATTCACAGAATTCAAAAGCTCACTCCTAAACTCCTCTAAACTCATTTTGTATCAGGCTTGAAAGACAGAGAATCCAGTGAAGCAACTTTGAGCTGTTCAACAGATAATCTTTCAATAAAATCTGGCATCGAGGGCCAGCAGAATTCACACACTCGAAAAGTCAGGAACTTATGCTAGTAATGATTGTATCCAGAATCTCTTTCCAGACAGCTGGGCTGCTTTTTGTGCTATCTCTGAAGGAGATAGGAAAGAGAAAAAGGAAAAGAGTAAGAATAGTATACATGTAATTATGATAATTCAGACAAAAACAAGAACTAACCAACAGGTGGAATGATCTCCTACAATAAGCTTCAGAAAAAGTAAAGATGAAGAGCCTTAGCCTGAGCAAGAAAAAGTCTAAAGTTACATCCAAAATTTATGGAAGTAACTGTCCACTGCCTTTTAAAGCAACTTGCTGCATAGCAGTAAATATCATCATGATTCTTAAACGCTGGCCACCAACTGCTACAGTCTTATCGTAGGGACTCCCATCCAGTCACACATGAAGAAGTAGATCCAAGAGCAGGACTTCAGTCTGACACAAGGAACACCTACCCTTTACATACTGGTGTCTTTGAACACACCATCTAGATACATTGAACATGAAGGAAGAGGCAAGGCGTCCCATTGTTTCCCCCATTCTTTCTTTTTCTCTTTTTCCTCCTCTCTATTTTTTACCTGGAACTGATCAGATGTACATGTGTTCATCTCTGGTGATACAGGAGGCGTCTGTCCTATTGAAGCTATTTTTTCTGCTGCAGATATTGGTTTCAAAGGTTCCTTGGTAGGCTCTAACATACCCTAAATAAAGAAATAAAAATCACAAAAGATCACATGCACTCACAGAGACACACAAAGGTAAAAACCACACTACTTGGTCCTCAACTAGAGGCTTAGGGGTAACCATACACCTCTGGGATACTTCCTGTGAAGGGGCAGAAACAGATGGGGCAGGGGAGAGAATCATCCTGGTTCCTTAGGCCTAAAAAACATTTAAAAGCCAATAACAGAAAACCAAGCTGCAGCTTGCTTTCAACTTTCAGTAATGTAATTTAAGCTAGAGGAAACAGTTACTTGATAAGGCGACATAATCTCTTCAGTTGTGTGCAGACTATTCCAGAAACATCAAACGCCCCATGACAAAAAGTACAAGTGCATTCATTCCATTTCAACAATTAAGTAATTCAGAAGAAATAAGTCAAATTATTAGTTTGTAGAATGATATCAAGAATAGTAGCAACTGACATGGAAATAAATGCATTTAAAAAAAAATAAAAAAAAATAAACCCACATTTTTAATTCTACACAAACTGTTAACAGCTAAACAGTACCATGAAAAATGTCTGAAATATCTGATGTTCCTGAATAAAACTGAGGGTGAGAAACATCTATAGAAAGACAAAAATTTGCACTGAGACATGCAAACCATCTCAGAACAATGAGGTATGAAAGAAAGAAAACCCTCAAATAAAACCATCGAACTTGTTAGTAACATATTTTAGTATAATTTCAGGAAATCAGTCACCAAGATCAGCTGTCCCGCAGATGTTTCTACAACTTGTTAGAGGAGCCTGGAATTTAACCACCAGTTAAATCAATTCTTGTGGACAGCAAAGAAACACATGAAGCAGGGTGGCAAAAGAAAGCCACTTTTACTCCTACCATCATCCCTATCCACAAGTATATAAACAATTTAGAAGATAATTAATCAGCAACAACAATCTGTTGCAAAAAATAACTGCACGTGTTACATACAAACATAATTTTATTTTGCTCACAAATATGTTACAGGAGGAAAACAGCAACTGCTACGAGATGTTTTACCTCTCTATCAGAACACCATGGTTACATCCAAAGAAGCGCATGAGCTGACCTTGATGCACTAGAAAACAACAGCTCTAGAAACTGACTGTAGAAGTCACCCTACAAAATTAACCTACAGATTAAATTGGTTTAATATATACCAAAGATATATTAATCCTTTTATATTCAATTTGTGAATGACTATACAGAAGTGTATATATACACACATATAGAGAGAGGTTTCCAGAAAAAAAAAACAACATTATTTGTTCTGCTCAGACGAGCAAATCTTATCTTCTGAATGTTTTTACTACTGCTGACCTTGCACAGAGTCCGAAACATCAAATAGGAATTACAGAGTATTGGCTTAAATGAAAACAGTTGACTTTAGACTGAAGGAAACCCAAGTAACCTAGTGTAGCACAGAAATCTAAATTATGCTTACTGGTTTTATTTAGCACTTGGGGCAACACAACAATACTGGCTACACAACACTTCTGGAATGCATAAATAGCTTAATATATAAATATAAGTCCTTTATTAATATGTCAGTAACACTGCAAAGCATAACCATGCATTTCTCTTGATCTAGGGGTACCGAGATGCACTCAGTGATTAATAAACAGTCTGTCAGAAATAGTTTCACAAAGAAGAATGCTCAAGAGAGCTGAGAAAACTTCCTACACACATTTAATGGAATACCGTAACTATCTAGCTGTTCTTAACCTTCCTTTGAAGCATCTGGTCTTAGCACCAGGGTTTCCCAAAACATCAATTCACTTCAGCAGATGTGATTAATTTTCATGTTCCTTTGTCATTTTGACAGCTATTTAATCATCTAGTTTCTCATGTCGAGTTTTAGTTGACATTTTCACATCTAAACTTTATATTTGATAGTTAAAATTCAACAAGAACTTTTTATTGCTGCATGAACATTAAACTGTTACTTGGATAAATTTTACCTTTTTCATAAAATGTCTCAAACTGAGCTTAGACTGGCTAGCCCTCACCTTGGCAGATAAATAGTTTGCTCTATGAAATAAGTAAATCAATACTTTCTTCATTTAAAATCAATTAAAATACCTGCTTGCACACATCACAAAAATTGTTTGATGATCCTTTTCTAGCATTTCGAGCGATGCCTAAGCCTTAACTGTACTTGTAAAAATATCTTTCAACATACTTGGTGCTCCATGTCATTTAATATATTTCATTCCATAGTGTTGTTGGAACTATAACAAAAAATAACACTAAAAAAAGCTTACCAGTCCTGCTGCATACATGGGTACTATAACAGGCTGTTTCTTGTTGCCTGTGAAGAGCTGACAAAACAACAAGAAAAAGAATTTACGTAAGAGTTTGCACCATTGATGATAATATTTCTTTCAATGTGATGTAACTTGTATAAGATTAATATCAAAGAATAAATACTTTGTTAAATGTAAACACGACAGTTAAAAACTAATGCAACTTCTACTATTAACAGGACCTATAAGAGGTTAAGCTGTCAGATGGTCTGTCATGAAAAGCCGTGTTCAGCGCAGCTATGCAATTAAGAGACAAGCATTCATACAGAAAGGCTTCCACCTGATTCCACATTTAAAGCAGCTCTACTATTTAGAAAGCAAGTTTTACTGACAGACTCACAATATTTCTTGTGTCGATTCCCAAGGAGCACAAAAGCTTTTTGTTGCTGTGGGAGCCACCCCACTGGTATCTCAGTCCATATGCATCATGGATATCCTGCAGCTCTGTCCACACATCCATCAGTTCCCTATACAACCCATCATAAATCAAGTTATCAACAGGAATAAGAGCTTAGCAGCCTTCAATATTTATTCCAGTTTTTAATGCAAGCGACTTATATGTTCCAATTAAACTTACGCCCAAGCACAACACCCAGAGGAACTAAAACTGCACAGTGTTCTCAGAACAATTATAGTTCAGACTTATTATTGGAAAATGATGTCCACAGCAGACAGGACAAGGCCTACTTAGACTTCATCATCATATGAATAAATAGAGCAATTAATATCAACTGTAACTAATACGACATATGCTGATTAACTCCAGAGACATCACTTAAAAGAAGATTATATGCTGCTGACTAAGTTGATATGCTAAGTGAAATAGTCCTGGTATATGTAGTCACTGAAAACAAATATTCTGCTAGATAGTTAATTTTTACTCAACAGTTTTTCACAACGCTTGAAGCAAACAACTCATTTTGAATTACTGCTATATGTTTTAACTTCCCAAAGACAACAAGCTTCTACTTCATTTTAAGTTTGTTGCATTGTGGCTTCTTACCCAGTATTTGCTAAGGTCTCCTCAGTTGTTATCTGCTTTTCACCTGCTTCCAACAAATCATTCAAGGAACTTATTTCTTCTTCAATTTCGAGAACAGGTATGGAAGGAAAACAGACTTCAAATATTCGTTCCAGACGACTTAGCAATGTTGTCTAGATCAAAGAGAAAATATTTTCGTCAAGTTTCGCTAACTGCTTTAAAGAAAAGAAGTCCAAAATTATAAAAATAAGTTAAGATGGAAACCAATACGTAGCTAATACAAAGTTTCACTTACCACAAAAACATACAGCTGTCAGAGGATCACAAGGCTTTTTATAAACACCAAGTACAGGCTGCTAGCTACTGAGAAACAGTAAGGATCTTGCCCTCTGCAAAGTGAGTTCTTACAAAAGAGTTCAGAACAGTTCTTACCAGAGTCACTCTTTGTTATAAACGAGCAGAAAACATGCGCAGTATTATGCTATATTTACCTAAGATGTGTTGAAGTCTCCAAATCCACGCATCCTAAGAGTTTTACTGAACACATTTTTTCAGCAAGCTCGGTACTGAACAGTATCATTTCATCTAATGATGATGCACTTCAATTCAAACTTGAGACATTATGTTGATTCAGAAGACAGCTTCGCTTCTCGTAAGATGCATGCAGTTAGAGGTCTCACAAAAATTAGTCTGATGGGCAACATGCTCATGGTGTGATAACAACTTTGAAAATGGTTAAGGAAAAACTATTTATAATCCAAAGACTTCACACTTCCTAAAAAAACTGTTAGTACCAATGACTCAGATGTAGGAAAACTCCAATCCCCAGCTTCATTTGCTACGGTTCATGTGATAGCCAGGTATAATGCAGAAGAGCCAAGACTAAGGCATTTAAACCTATCATTTGTCAAAAAGTATTTATGAGATTTGTTTGGTACTTCTCCAGACCAAAAAACTAACAAAGAAAAAGAATTACTTAATGCCTTAATTTCTTGCCTCGAAACCTATGTGTGTGTCTTTACACGTCAGAGGTGGTTTAATTTAAATAGAATTACTTTCCTCCAAGCAATTTTCCTTTCCTCCCATTCATGATTCAGACAGTCAATGCCAAACGCTGCGATTCTGCAGGGGTTAAAATCCAACCTTGGGAATGGTTCTATCCTAGTCAAATAACTTTAAAAAAAAACAGCAAAAAATCCCCACTAAATTTTATTTTAGCTGAACAAGGAGCCAGCTAGATAGCAGCACTGTGTGCACAACCACAACTTTATCTACGTTACTCTTGTCTGACCTTCTTTCTGCTGTCTTACATTAAAAACTCACACCAAAAGCATGTAAATGCAAACACTCAGAAGTTTTGCGGAAGGGCTGCAGATCTATATTCCCTGCTTTTGTTGAGACCAGGCAGGATTTCCTGCTTGTCACAATAGTTGCAACTGTGTCTTGATGTCACCATCACTTCGGTGTCCCTTGGGAGAAAGGAAACTTCAGCATCTGAGGAAGGCAGACAAGGTTCTTAAGTTTCATAACACAGCAAAGGTTGTCTGCTTTTCTCTCCACCAGTGCCACCATCACTGCTGTTGGGCAGGATAAGGTCTCAGCAATACAAACAGCACATATTGGTACTAATGGCTTCCAGGCATTTTAATTCCAGAGTATGCACTGGAGAATGCTCCCATTCTTGCCACTTGGGCATTGACAGCTGGATTTAATATTTTAAAAAACCCAAACATACCCAAACCCTCAAACAACCTCCTGTCCCACTGAAAACAATAACAACAACAATTTTTTTTTAAACAAGCTTAGTATGCTTTCTTCTTTTTAAGTTCTGCCTTCGCATTTCTCTGTTGTATTTCCATATAGCCTCGAATTTCAACTTTCTTATAGCTCTATGAACTGTCTCAGACATCAGACGTACCACTGACACAGAATATATGTTTTTTTCCCCCCACTTCAACTCATTAACAACAGATAACTGGCAATCTCTTAACATTTACTAAAAAGGACCAATTGCAAGGTATGCTAAAAAAATGAAATTAAAGCTTTTTTTTTTTTTTTCCCTCAATGTACTTGTTTGTAACAATAGCACCTGAATCTCTCTTCTTGCTAGAGGAAGGAGACAAGTCTGGCACAAAAGGAACGCTTCTATCCTTCTAGTTCATGGTTCTTCAACAGCTGCCTTTCCAATGCTCTGCTGGACCACAGGCAGGGCATCAGCCAGCAGCTCCAACACCCGCTTTTCTACTCAGGATATGGAAAAGAAACCGAGTAGGCGAAAATCCCAGGACCATCCCACAGTGTGTGGTAGCATAGCTATGCCAGCAGAGCCCTCCTGTGGAGATGCAGCATATTCCAGCAGCAATGCTGAATTTACTAACATAAACCTCAAACAGAGGGTTTTTTGTTACAACTGAAATGATTTAAGATTCAGAGAAGCAAGACTGATAGGTGGAAGTTACATATTTTAATTAGACCAACCAATACAGTTGGGACAATTCTTTATGTGCCAGAATATCTGCTTCACAATTATAACAGTTATCTACAACATTTCTCATTTGAATTTTTATCTGAAAGTTTGCCTTGTCTCAATTAAGCAAACCACTGACCATGTACATCAGCAACAATGATACAGGAAATGTAACACAGAGGCAAACACCATGTAATCAGAATATCTTGATTCTGTATTGGAGTCAGGATGATGAGGCAGGAAAACTAGCAACCAAGTCTGTTCAGTCTATTCTCGCTACTCAGCTGCTAACTGCAAAAAAGCAGGAAAATTAACTTGCTTAGAACATCAGCTCTTCAGTTTTGCTACCTGTGAAAGAAATGCCTGACAGAGACAGCCACCAGGTTCAGTTATTTGCAAAGCATAACATCAAAATGCCATACTTACTATATTATCAAAGGATCTGAATTACACAGCATACCTGACTCCTTTTTTTTTTTTCTTTTCCTCTTCATTATCTCACTGGTATATTCTGACTATAATGAGTCATGTTCTACAGTATATCATTCTCCTTTTAATCATGGTTTAATACCTAATCATTTTGGCCAAGCAGTAAGTTACAATACTTGTCACTCTACTTGTAGGCTGTTTTGTGTTTGTTGACCAGAACTAAGATACTAATTTACATTTTTAGGAAGTAAAACTTCCTAAAAACCCCTATGTTTCAGCATACAAAAACATGCTCTACTCAAGTTTTAAAACTTAACTTTGCCTACAATATCTCATTTGCCCTTATCTTACACAGACGGGTCATGCTTACTTTATTTCTGTAATACAGCCAGAATACATATGCCCAGTGAAAAAGAAGAGACAAATGAAAGGCATTGAATCATGAAAACAGCAAGGCATCACGTTTCTTGAAAAGAATCAACATTTGAGAACATGCTAGTGACTAAGAATATGCTTGCTTAGGTAACAAAAGAATTAACCCAAAGTCTTTAAGAACCAAGCAGCTTCTCAGTCAGCAACCAATTTCAAATCTGAGCTTAAGAATTGTGCCGAAATTTCAGGAACAGTTTAATTATAGCATTCTTTACACTTCCTTTCATCCTTTCTAAAGTTCCAGAAATGCTTAGCCTTTATTTATATATGATAGAGAAGAACCGTTTCCATAGCAAACCAGAGTAATTAATTCTGTGTATGCAAACGGACACAGGGACGAGCTTACAGACACACATCTCCCAGGCAGTGGCAATGTCCCCAAAGGAAGCAGATGAACTTATTCTTCTAATTGGTAACGAAATCCTGTGGTCACAGCTCCCAGGTATAAAGGGCATGACCAAGACTCTGAAATTAGTGGAAACATCCGTCTTCTAAAAACTTCAATCTATCGTTTGGACAAAATGGACCGTTAGAAAGTATTACTTCTGTCATACACAACAGTGGCATGTCTTTCAGGATGAAAAACCTTGGGGAAAAAAAAAAGGCAGCAAACAAAACAAGAACTTTTCATGTTACTGAAAATATTTGATACCTGAGTGTTCTGCACTGCTATTTGAGAAGAGCAATTCTTAAAGGCACATACTGAAGATGTGAAAGGCAGCTACAGCTGCCACTTTAAAAATTAACCATGATTCTCCAGTGACAAACTCAAAGCCCCATAGTTTCTAGGGAAGCATAAAAGTTCTTGATAAAAGCTTAACATACATGGTAATCATCACCTGAAAATACAAAAATATCACAGACAAAACGAAGACCTAAGAATAAATAAAACTAGTGTAATAGTTAAGACTTGAATATCTAAATATTCTCAATAATTTATCTAGATGATATAAAAACATAAGAGCATATGAAGGATCCAAGATGCTAAATGTATAATTTAGGAAAGGAATAAAGTCCATATGGACATGATCAGCTTCTAGTTAGAATTCAGAAGCCGAGTGAAAGCTCTCAAAAGAGAGCAGAACAAAGCTCAGTGGCCAGAAGCCAAGAAAAGAAATGATTAACTAGACAGATTTTATTTATTTATTTTAAATCATGAACTCACTGTTCCAGAGAGTGCCTAACACAGGTATTTATGAGCATTTTAACAAAATAAAGCAGAGGTTAAACAAGAAACTCCCTTTGCTGGGTTTTCTAAACACCAAACCATATTTTCCAGCAACACCTTTGCCTGTGTGGAGCCAAGTCACCGTATGCTTCTGTACCTTCACCATGAGTGGGGTTTTGGTGGGGTTTTTTGTTTGTATGTTGGTTTGGGCTTTTTTTTGTTTGTTTCATTAATTGGTTTGTTTGGGTGTTTTTTTTTCCTTTAAGAGCTAAACTATATGACTGTGCACATAGGGGAGCTGAGAAACTTTTCAATGGATACAACTACTATGGGGAACACACTAATGAACTTCAGTGGGTCTCAAAATCTTTTGGTTTCCAGCATGAAGAAACAAATGTGAACAGTTAACTAAATGCACATAAACAAATCACTAAGTTCCTACTTAAACGTAGATTCCCTTTGGAAAGGTTTACGGACTGCATAAACTAAGAATCAGTTTGCATTCCACATAGCAACAGCTTTATTTCTTTCTCTGCTGTGCAGGCTCTGCTTAGCAAACAGAGCACCTTCCCAGAAGCGATGGGGGAAGAGCTGGAGGCAGAAAAACTCCGAGTAAATAGGAGAAGCAAAGCTTACAAAGAACACCAGTTTAACATCTCATGATCCAAACGTGATGGCTTTTCTTCCCTTTCCCACCACACCCCCTCTCCCAAAAAAGCAGTTATATTTAGGATGGTGACATACATTTCCTAGAGGTAAAAAAGTGAATTGTTTCATTTTTATTCCGGAGGCAATTTATAACGGAAACACTGGTCCTAAACTGAGACTTACAAGCCAGCAAGAGGATACTATGTAGTTAGGCAATCAAGTATTATGCCACAAGAGTTAAAAATCCTCACCAATGAGAAATGAAGAGTAAAAATTTTTACAATAATTTAAAGAGGTATAAGACCATGATAGTTCTAAATATCCCCAAAAACATTTTTAAACAGTAAACTATAAAGATCTTGAGCTCGGCTGCAAAGCAAATCTGAAAATTTAGTGGCTTAAGAAGGAAGAACAGGACTTCTACGGTCTTTTCACTACCTGATACGGTTACAAACCACTGGGAAGCCCACTGTAGAAACGTGAAGTTGCCTCCCTCCTTGCTGGAAGGCTCATACATTTATTCTCCCTCAGCTGAAGAATGTACCAAATCTTGCATCTTCCATGCAGGCAAAGTGAAGTTTAACAGCTAATTTTCTAGACTACATAAAACTTACTTCCCATTTCAGTCAGTCATGTGATTATTATCTAGTGGTGGTGTACTAACTTCTCAGTCAGGCTTTGAAAGGAAGTATAGGAGACGAAACTTTTGTGTATGAAATTAAAAGTAATTTTGTTCTGTGATATATAAGCAGAAATTACAAAACAACTCCCTCTCAAACTACTTTCTTTTGCAAGATCCCCTTAGCCAGCCTGTTCTGAAATACAGGAATTATGGACTACTTTTAATGGTCTGGTTTTTACTGCTATTCAGCTGCACATACTTAAGAATTGTGCTATGGACTTTAAAAAAAACCTTTTCCAGACAGATATACTGACACTGCAAGTTGTTATCCAACTGTGTGAACTTAAATTAAGATAGTGTTGGCTAAATTATCTCAGTGAAGTGGGAGGTTGAAGTCTTTGGTCATAATTACTTTTTTCCCCAAGAGGATGACTTCGTTCACTACCCAAGACAAAGTACTCTCTAAGTGACAGTGATCCATGGTTTTCTTTGTCTTGATGCATACTTGTGGCTTAGTAACTGCACATCACTCACACTGATGAACCTGAAGAGGTAGAGCCTGTGAGCACAGGCTCTCTCACAAGTGGAGGACCTGAAACCCCACTCGGAAGACTGTTCAGGTTTCCCTTTCTCCCTTTCCAGGATTTGTTAGCTCTCAGCTAAATCAGGTAAGAGTTTTGGCCTTCCAACCAAGCCATCACTCATCTCCTCCTCTGCTAGAGATGCCTATACTCCTTCAACAGAGCTCGGCACAGCCCTATTACCCACCCACACGATTACCACAGGTAATAGCAAAGTACAAGAGCAGTTAAGTCCTATATATATTCTTAATGCACAATACAGCAGAGTAATCCCCTCAGCTGACTAACGTGCAACACTGTCTCATGGAAAAAGCTGTGCTACAAGCCTGACATTCCTTATAAACATAACTTAGTAGCATGCTATGTGATCACATAAAGGGCATTAATGCATATGGTACAGTGCAGGTTCACTCAAAACCTGTTAGGTCCAACAGTTCACCCACAACTACGTTCTAAATCAGTTTTAATGAACACAAAGGCGGATCTGTTTCTAATGCAAACCTGCAGCTATACTGAAACCAACTATTACATTTTTCAGCTGAAGACAGACATTAAATGATTAAGGTATACAATACTATTAATATGGGTTCAAATAATAGTCTGTGTATCTGTGTCCATCAGCCTTTGAAACTGGAACCTTTTCTAAGGGGTTACAAATTCTTTCAGCAGTTTTAACTGACTACCATATATCATGCCCTTTTTCTTCTCCCCTCCACACAGCACTACTAAATGGAAGAGGTCAGCATGTTACAAATACTACATTGCAGATCGTGTGCAGGATCCAGAGAGCCTTAGACCAAAGGCAGAGAAAAGACATAATGACCTTTTTGCCACTACATGTCACTATATAAGTTCACTTTTGTGACCTTTTCCCCTTAAGTTCTTCTTTTATACTCTGTATTTTGTAAGAAAAACTAGATTAATTAGTTGAAGTCAAGCAAAGCCTAACCTCTAATTAAACATTATACCAAATCCACAATCTTTAAAATAGTTTTCCTGACATATATCTTATGATATATGTCAGGAAACACTCAGAGAGAACAAAATTTTGCTGTCACTTTCACATCCAGAACACACAAACTAAGGAAACAGAAAGGAAAACATGCAAAGACCATTGGCAAGGGACCATGTGCTACTGGTAAATAACCTTCCTTTCATGTTGCATTCTGGATGGACGCGGAAATGATGTATGCAGCAATTTCCATTTAAACAGTAATGCTGCTGTTTAAGTATATACAAAAGCAGAAAAGCAAAGAGTAAAGAATTAAATTAGAGTCATTCAGTTTAGACATCATTCAAAATTATTTCACTACCACATTACAGTGACTCTCCTAGCCTCAACATTACAGATACCTCTGGTATCTTGTAAATGATCCCAGTTCACCTTTAGCCTGTGCTCAGGTCTCAATTTTCACATCTATCTCAAGTGTCTAACACACACAGTATTTCTCTCTTGCAGAGCCTGCCCCATTTAAGTTAGTACAGCAAGCGCTTTTTAAACCTGCCAGCAATACATTGATGCAAGTGATCTACTCCTCCCTATCTTTCTTCAGTCAGGGCAATAAAAACAACAACTTTGTTCACCTACCTCTCCCTAGCTTTATTTGGCATGCAAGCGTTTCTGCTTTTGCCTCAAACAGCTCCAGAACTCAGCTTTAATACATGCTTTAAAATGCTGTATTTCGTGGTTTGACCTCAGTGACAACCTCTTAAGGGAAAGTAGGGAAGTCGATCAAAATCTGAATTTAATTTATTAAGATTCTGCACTCAAAGTACAGGGACTGTCTGCTGGCTCACGTTAACTTGAATAACGTCAATGCTTCTAAAAGCAACTTGCTAAACTGTGGCTCAATGGATTAAAACTATAATTACTACTTCAGATTAAAACAAAGCATTTTTTTTAAATATAAAAAGTTTTCAATAGGTCCTTCCAAATCTTAAAGCACTTTACAGAATACAAAGTAAGTTCCGAAAATGTGTAACTATTGTTTCAAGAGTTAACTGAAAAAAAAAATTGTAGCAACTAACAGTCATTGCAAGGCTAAGGAAAGTATTGCAACACAGAAAAGGTATCCAGCTCAACTTCCTCTACAGCTTGTTTGTGTAAAACATTCTGAGCTGTACTTCCTCACTGGCAGGGGAGGTAGAACATCACTTTACATCCGAACAGTCACAACTGGCTGTAGTATAAAGAGAAGGAATGGAAAAAACATTTAAGTCTTAAACTTGCTTTACAATCTACCAAACTACTGTACAACTCCATGACATTATCACCGAAGAACTGCTGTAACCTGGTTTCATCTTTTGTTAAGGCAGACATGGGGAGGAGGGAAAAAAATCAATTACAGAACCTCTGAAGGTTCTGCTTTTATCAACATCTACATTCAGAAGTGTTTTCTATTGAAATTTCACCATAAAGTTGTGGAAAATTGTTAGTAAACAAATGTTTGAAATATTCAAACTATCCCTTAATAGCATGATTAACTAGAAAAACGGCTAATTAAACCAAATAATCTCCCCACCCCATTTCTTTGTCAAATTCTGGACAGTCTTTCAAGTGGCAACAGGAACAATTTAGATTAATGGCACTAATGACCTTAGTACTCTCCAATTTTATAGGTGAATGACCAACAGAACACGTAACAATAGATTCGTGCTTTCAACTTGAGAAATGGACCCACACATTCAGGTGACGACAAGCAAGGCTTTGCACAGATACAAAAACACACTTGCAGGTTCACTTGTGAGCCTTTTTTCGGCTCGTGAAGCCACTTTGAAATTTGCTGTGCTAGTCATTGCACAAAACAGCAAGAAGGAAGTGTCAGGAGCTGAGGCTCACACGTTTTAACGTGACAAGAAATCAGCACCAAGTCCCAAAAGCTCCATTGCATTTGCTGATGCTTGCAAGTCTCCAGCAGGTACAACCGTCTTCTGAAAAGCCATTTCATCCATCACTAGTAGTAAATGGAAATAGGCAGAGCTGTCACCAAGTCTACGCAAGGTCCTGGAAGGAGGGACTTACCTAATTTCCTTTTATTGCCAGAGAAGAGCCAAACCTTTTAGACATATTACCACTAACACCCTTCATTGCTGGTGTTGCTGCATGCTTCAAAAGACAGAGCATATTCTGAACTACTCACATGGGATGAAACCATTAAAAAGAACCACTGAAGAGAATCTTAAACTCAAATTGTTCTGCATTTTGTAAAGTAATATTAAAAAAATATCTTTGTATAAACAGGTACAGATCTCAGAGATGGCTGGTGAAAGACCTAGGAAGGAATTAGTTAGGAATTAATACATACTTAGCGACTAAGGTGGAAAAACCTAGGGGGTAAGAAATAAGCCTATTTACTTCACCCTCTCCAAAACTCCTAATTAGAAACAGCAGTAGCTTTAAGAAATCATCAGTCCTATATTTATGATGTTGCTATAACGTAAAGCTTCCTACAATTAATGTACAACAGAGACTTATTTTTAAATAACTTTTAAGTGGTTAACTTGCCAGGAGTTGGAATACCAGGGACATAACTCCACAGGTCACATTTTATCATGTTCTCTGCTCTAAGCAAATGAGTGTAGCTATTTACAAATCAAGTCATTATTTTAAATCAGAGTTTGAAATCATGATAGAGAATGGTGACAAAAAATTTTGGGAACCAGTAATCTCAGCTTCCAGCCACACCACTACTTCAGGAAAAGGCAACATCAGAGCACCCCTCCACCCAAGGCAGTAAACTATGAAGCAAAGGAAGAACTATCACAGGCTCTGAAACGTTTATGATGGCTTATTCCTTTGATCAGTTTATGTAAAGGACCACAAAATAATCATCAAAACAAATACATACAAGTTCCAGCATACCCTGCTCGTTTTCCTGCAGGAAGTAACACCGCAAAAGATACAAGATGCAAACACAGCACACTATTTCATACCAGCCCGTCTCACCCATCAGACTAAATCTCTCCTACAAGACAAACAAGGACTATCCAAACATTTGTTGTGTGCAGAAACAAGAACCAGGAAAAGCTGTATGCACAAGAGCAGAACAACACTGAACAAATAAAATCAAAAACGCCCTTACTTGAACTGAAGGTGCTGGCTCTTGAGATTGCTTACTGGTAGTTCCTTGGGAAGATGCTAAAGCAAAACTGTCTGTCTTTTGTAATATTGGACCATCAATCCTGGCAGATGCATCTGTCCTATGTGACTGCCACGTCTCTTTTCTGTGATGAGATTCACCAGCTTGCTCATCTCCAAAGGCAGCCCAAGAACAGCTGCCTTTTTGTTCATCTTCAAAAGCATTCCAGTCTGTAGCCTGGTTACAACCTGCTGAACTGAAGTCCGCAAAGTCGTCAGAGTCCTGAAAAGCAACACCCTCATCTTGAGGTTTTGGCACTGAATCAAAGTCTCCGAATTCACTATCATCACCATTTTCTACCTCAGTAGTATGTTGGAAGTCTAAGCCTGAAGTTTTACCGGTAGTGTCACATTCTAAAGTATCAGCAGTCTGATTTAGTTCAGCTTGATCCAACCTTGCTGGCTGCTGAGAAACAGTACTTGTGTCCCTGAATTCACCAAATTCATCATTAGGTTCCCTAATACATGCAGGCTGTTTGGAAGTTTCTTCTAAATCTACAGCATGTATAGATTCTTGAGTGTTAACGAAGGTGGGAGATGCACTGCTGACTGAACCAAAATCACCAAAATCGTCGTCCTGTGTGTCACTGCAAGCTACAACTTCAGTACTACTTCCACCATTCTTAAGATCTGGAGAATCACTCAATTTTTCCCCCGTAAGATCGCTGCTTAGACTTTGGATCTTATCAACCTTGATATCCTCTGTTCCCAAAGAGTCACCAGGTCTAGTAAAATCTTTGTCATTCTCTGTGCCGTGTTGTCTTCTCCTCCCACTGGGCCCTCCATTTTCAGTAGTGCATATTGAACTTCCAGTTGTTTGAGACGTACTAGAAATTGCAAATTCATTATCTTCCAGTGCTGAGGGACCCTGTTCACAACTAATTTCTGAAATGCAAACTTCCTCTTCTATACAAGCTACTCTGTTTATTCTGTTGTTCTCCTGAATGCTCAGAGAGTCTCTTTCATTAAGAACACTGTGTATTGTAGGTCCTGTTCCCTCTAAATGGAGTGGTTTTTTGTTTGAGAAAGTAGCAAAATCTGCAAAGTCTTCACCTGAGCTAGGCATTGAGTTCAAATTTTTCTCAGTACTATGAGCGCTAACAGTTTTCAGTCCCTTTGAGTCACCAATACCGTCTAGATCTTCTGTTCCCTGAGGACTTGCAGGGTCCAATGCTGCAAATCCGTTTGTTAGAATCTCTAGACATGGAAGTTTCTCACCATTACAAGCATCTATTTGCTCACCCTGGCTCTCAACTGCTACACCAGTTCGAACACGAGAAGAAAAACCCTCCAATTTCCCAGAGTTGTCTCTTTGTTCCCCTCTTTCATTGACATCTTCTAAAGCAGTACCTGAAGTTCTAAACTTAGATTTTTCTTTGCTGGTACTAGTAGCTGACGTATCAGAAAGTTCCTTAGCAAGAGTAGGAAGCTCTGCAATGCAGTCTTTATCTTTAACATTTTTAACAGATGTGAAAGTTGCAATGCCAGCTACATTGTCAGAATAATCATGAAGTGGGATGAAATGATTTGTGGGTATAAACTCCTCCTTTGGATGACTGTAGTCCGGTGTATCAAAATCAGCAAAAGCTACACCAGCAGTGCTTACACTAGAAAACCCTCCAAATTCTCCAAATTCATCCTCGTCATCCTCATCAGCTCCATTGTCTAGTGGTGGAGGGGATGAGGAGTACATTCGAATAATGTCTGGTTCCATTGTTTAGTTCCACTTCAAAGTTAATGTATTTCTGTAAAAGAGAAAAAAGCAATTAGAATTTAGCTAACTTTTGTCGTCTTCCGTATTTTTTTATTTATTGTTTCACATTTTATCTTAGAAGTGTGTGTAAGTCAATGTCCATATTAGATACAAGAAAGAAACATTTCCCAAACCCAAATTCTATTCTCTTGTTTTAGAAGTCACAAAGAATCTCCTGGGGATAGGCCCAGTCTCTTGTAAACCACTACACGATCATATTCTCAGCAGACCGTGCTGAAACGCCAGAACATGAAACACATTTGTCTTGAGCTGTTGTGCAACATACCAACACAACTAAATTGAGTTTTAACCCATCAGTTCTCTACTTCCTGTCACCAGCAATTCATAAAACAGCCAATGACCCTGGTCCGTCTTTTCCCACGCTCATTAGTGCACTCGGCTGACTGTGCAACAGAAATTAAGCCACTTGATGGACCACGCCTCAACAGTCACGTACTTAAGGCACCTTCAGGCAGCAGCTCTGAAGACTCCAAAAGATGCTTCCTTAAGCTCTGAAACAGTGAAGAAATGGAGGAAGGAACTGCTGTTACAATCACCAGCTATGATCTGCTGCTCTACTAAAGTTTCTTTCTACCAACTCATGGATTTCTGCTAGGTCTCTCTGTTCTTAGGATTTCACAACTGCGAGCTAACGTGCACCGTCTCCGCAGCCTGCTTTTATCTTAAAAACTGCCAGTTGGAAAATGTCATTATGAGCACCAGCAAAGCCTAGAGCAAAAGAAACTTCTCCATCAAAGCTTATTCTCAAAAGCAGAATGCAGCAAGATTATCCTTAAAATAGTTAAATGTAAATCACTAAGTCAGAGGGGGGAAAAAAAAAAGTATTCCCATGGCCTAGACAGAAACAGATTAAGGACTCCATCTTAACATTGCAAGCAAGGTATAGGTGGAAAATCTTCTTTCATAAAGAGTGATCTTGATTTTTTTCAATATTGTGTGTAATTAATGAAACAATAACTACTACTATTTATAGATTCACAACTGTACACATCACTTGACTAGATCATACCTTAGAGCCCCTTAAAGGGAAAGCTATGACCAAGCTCCTTCCATTTCAAATGACACTTGCCATGAATAAACTGTAACAACACACTACGCATTATCTACAGAAAAAGAATGGAAACAACCTACACATATTAGCAAATACTTGAATTTCTAACCACCATAATAAATGCAGACTTTACAACACTAGTTCTGAAACACAGATAAAACATGATCCTTACCTCCAACATCTTTAGCAAACAACTTTGTACATGCATGTACACAGCAGCTCAAAAAAGGGTGTAAGAACTGCAGAGCTTCATTTATTGTTGCTAAGCACAACATACCACAGCACTTGAGCCAAACAACTCTTGGTATCTGCCAGGAAGGTCTGGCATCTTTAAGGTGACTAATACACCCACAATTTTTTTTAAAGGCTATTTTGCAGTTAAAAAAACACCATCATGCTCATCAGATGAAACCATGAAGTAATTTGTAACATCACACACAAACTGAAGAAGACTGCAAACCAATTTTGTTTAGAATAAAGAATAAGTTGTCAACAAGCTCCCACATAGGCTTACTCAGCACCAGCTGCTTAACAAGGTATTTGAGAGAAGCGCTTCACTCTCTTATCTTAGAGGCCTCATCTCTCAAGAGCACTCTCCCTTTTACATCAAGGGCTGGCAATTGCAGTTCCATGTCATACAAGAATGCAAAGATCCTTTCCAAGATGTCTGTAGAGTGTGACTTTGAGTTCTCGCTGAGACGACTCCAACCTGTTTACCTTCCAAGCTTCTGGGTTTTCAATCCACTAAATATGATACCAGCATTTCTTCTTCATAACCATGAGAGCAGCCATTCCTTCTTTATATCCAAATTTCCATCATCTACTGGGGTCAACTATCAATGCTAAGATTAAACACCTAGTGTCTTCAAAATACAATGGCTTTCTGAATGTTTTGCTGCAGAGGAAGATCCATATGCTACACACAAAGACATGCCCTTGTAGGTAAAAGTGCTGGTTGTTCTTTTGTAGAAAAAAAGACCGGTTAGGTAGACATTGGTATATATTAACTATGCTTATCTTGAGGCACCTTATCTCAGGGATAGCACTATTTAAAGCTATTGGAGAGCTGGTTAAACAGCGAATGGCCCTGTGTCTGGAATTCACGACTCCTAGGGTCATGAATCAGTAGCGTTTTAGTAACATATGACATTTATGAAAAATTACAGAGAAAATCACATCAATTGGGATGGGACTCACTCTCCCCTCAACAATTCCTGGAAAGGGGAAAGGAATTTTTGGTTTCTTCTTTCAAATAAAAAGAAAAAGGGTGGGTTTATTTGGTTATAACAAATCAACCCTTGTAACTCAATTCGAGTTCACATGTCTCCAGATGAATCTCAGCAGACAGTAGCATAAATTTGTTATTAAACCTCCTGAAATTTAACAGGAGTTGTTACACCTGTTTGGAAAATTCAGTTGACACTATATTTATCATCTTACCCCACAGGATAGAAGCTGAAGAGACTGTAAAGACAAGAAACTATTTCTTGAAACAAACAAAAAAACCCTCAATAATATTTCAAGGACAGCACTGACTGGATATAAACCTTTATCATCCCAGAAGAAAAAGGAGCTTGAACAGAAATAATGAAATGGCTGG
Organism: Tauraco erythrolophus; assembly: GCF_009769465.1. NCBI lineage: Eukaryota > Metazoa > Chordata > Aves > Musophagiformes > Musophagidae > Tauraco > Tauraco erythrolophus. Next base: position 122,254,663 of record NC_141466.1, on the reverse strand, counting down.
AAAAAAGGAAGGTGAAAACAAGAGTCCTACAAAAAACACCCCTAAATGGCTTCTGGGGAACAATATTGGAGAGTGGGATAAGCAGCTCCTTGACCAAGACCAAATACTATGATTGAAGCCACTGCAAACTCAACAGTAATTTTATCACATGATTAGATGTTCTATTTCTTATTAAGCAGAGATGTACAAGCCCTCTAAAACACATCTCTAAAGCCATATATAAAGAAAAGATTTTAAAATAGAAAATGACAGTTCTACAGCCTGTTGATTTACACTGGAAAGAAAAAAAAACATATAAGTAAACTCGTAGAAATTCAAAGCAGAAACCCAAATAAAATCCCTAAATATTTCAATTACTCTCAAACAGGCAGCCTATAAAACATCACATGCTTAAGGAAGCCAAATGCTTGTGTGGTGACACAACTTAAAGCTAGGAAGCTAACACGTTTGATTTTGAAACCAAGATAAGACCACAAGACCCAGTCTTGAAGCTTTCAGTGCACCACAAGAAGTAACAACGTAAGTTTAAAGCCAAAGGTTTTTATATGTATATATATAAAAATACAGCTATATATCAGATCTTTCTCATTTTGAAACAGTTTTAGAATAATCAAGTCACACAAGCAATTATATTTAAGTAAAAAGGAGACAAATCCAGGTAGACCAGCCTCCACTTTCCCAGAAACCTCATTTTTCTCGATGAGAAGTCATGAGATGGAGATTGACAAGCAGAAGACAGAAGCAACCTCAATTGTCTCCAGTTGGCAAATATATGAACTTTGCAGCTCAGTTCATAGATCTGTACTTAGACAATATTAAAGTATAGTTTTGCTGGTTCACTAGTAAAGCAAATTCACATTGTGCTCCTACAGCTTAAAGTTTTCTAAAATCTTGAGCAGTACTTCGATCAGCTGCCACTCTTTTTCTTGGATAAGAAGCTCTGCGAGCTCAGTGGCCTACCTAGACTCCATAGCTTTATGGAAAGGAATTAGACGCAGGATGATGTTGATGAGCTCCTAATTTCTGCATGATACAGGCCAATATTACTGAAACTACATAAAAAAAATTGCAGTCGTCATGACTCAGACTAAATAATAAAAAGTTCACTTTATCTTTAAGCTGTAGCTCAAAGAGATATCCTAACACTATGAATCAGAGGCCTTGAAAAAAACTTCTGAATCTTCCCATTAGAAAAAAAAAATTGTATTGGTTTCACCAAAAGCATGTGTATGTGGTTTTTATTTGAAAATCTTTTTAGATTTATAGGCTTACATAAGTTGCTTTTCACTTGAGTTATTTGAACTATCACATCCAGCTCTGTATTAGTAACTGCTCCACCACTTGACATCGGAAGATCTCATGCAAGAAACACTGACAAAGATTAATTCTTAACCTGCACTAGACATATTTCCATATATTATCCATCATAACAACTCCACCCATATTTTTGTTGACCATTTACTATATTATCCCAAACTCATTTAAAAATATATCATAAGAGAGTTGAGAAAATCCTTAGGGGCGAGGGTGATCTAAAAATATCCCAAGATGCAGCATTCAGAAAATAAACTGAATAATCAAGAATCACAGTCCAAGGGAGTTTACCCACAAGACTCCTTTTCTTTCCAGTTAACTTAAAAAAAGGAAGGCAAAGAATAAGAACAGTAGGGACAAGCACAGGACAAAGATAACATGAAGAGGCTGCATGGGGGGTGAAGCAGACTGTCAAAGTCCAAACACGTAGGAAGATCTCTGATCATCCAGAAATCCTCTCTCCTGCAATTTCTGCCATAGAGAAGAAAAAGCTTCCTTCAGTTTTTCATTTCAAAGCACTTAAAACATCACAGGGATCATTTACACAGCAGCAGCCCAGTAGCACAATACTCTGCTCCAGATGTGTTTCAGTAACAGTTGCCAAAACAGGATCTGCAAGGAACATTAATTGTGCATTTAAAAATCTGATCGTAGGTTTGATTGTCTGCTACACGTTTAATTAGTTTAACCCATAAGAACCAACTGCATAATCAATTGCATGGACTTGCATATAATTTTTTTTAAATGTCAGTTATTTCCTATGATGTTACAGATGCATTTTAAAAGTCAAAGTTTAAGAGCTCCAAAAAGTATGAATCTGTATTGTATGAGTATAAAGTTGTTACGTTAACACAATATAATTGTTGTTACGTTAGCATAATTTAATTGCAGTTTACAGAACTCAAAAGAATATCATATGAAAAGTGAAACAGAAGGAAAAAAGTCATACCAGTACTCCTCCTCCCTCTGACTAATTAGTGATAATTTTTTTTTTTTTTTAAATTGGGCATAATCCCGATTCTCCTTGCAAAATCAAAAACAGCATGGCAATTTCCAGCCCTGATGTGGTTTTCTTCAGAATGAATTTCATTATGATCCCCTTTCTTGACTTTCAAAAGTGTTCCACCTGCCAACCATAAACTATTGAATCAAATTCATTATCGTCCACCGGAACATTAACATGGTGAAAACCCGCAGGTCTGACACAACAACAACTTTGTTCATTAATTCATTTAGTTAATCCCTGCTTTGTCTGGCATCTCAAATAGGGGCTAAGAGCTGGAACTGTGGCTTCATCTTTTGTAGTACTTTATGTGAAACTCAGACATATTCTTGGTCATGACAGTAGGCTGTGTAATTTTGTAAACCCGGTATTTCAAGTGATTAACTCAAAACGTGACTTAACTCACAAAGCAGAATTTGAATAAATCTATGACCGATATGCAGATTATTTATCTTCCCTGTATTTTTGAGGGAATTGGCTCCCAAATAAGAAAGTCGGCTACAAAGTTAACGTGCACTTTTGCACCCATTTGTTTATTTAAAGGTTCTTGAAACATGCAAATCTTAAACAAATAGAAAGCATTGATTTTTCAGCACACTATATACTGAGGATTCTGCTTTGAGGGAAATTGTAACAGTTTTTACTAGCGCATAGAAGAGCAGCTACTTCCACGATTTTTAACACGCAACAACCAGGTTTCTGGCAGCAGACCTTATACCTTGAAGTGAAGAATCTGAAAGAGTTTAAGTGTTCATGTTTAGACTGGATTATTTTAGCCACAATGACAGGTTTACGTTGATAAGTGTCAGAAAGTTTTTCTGAATCACAATAGTTTATAATATTAGATTGGTGATGGATTTCCATCAATTCCTCATGACATGCAGTTGCCCAAGGTTTTCCAGAAAAAAAAAACTTAAAAAAATTGCATTCTCTTTCAGACGTCGTTTTCTGCAAACAGGTTTCAAAACAAAAACAAACCAAAAATATCCAGCTGAAAACATGAGTTTCTTGCTTTCCTTATATTTACTGATATTTGTTTGTGAAATGAAAGACCACTGCTAGAGTCAGGATATAAATGAAATTCATCAACACACTTAAAGTACATATTGACATTTTACTTTAAAGAAAAAAAAAACCCAACACATTGCTGGTTAATTTGGTCAGATTCAATTCTGTTACTGCAGCTCTTTGTTTAAGCCTTTTTCTAAGGTCACAAGCATTTAAGACTGTACCTCAGGTTAATTTGAAACACTCCAAAGAAGAGAGAAACAGAAATTGGTAATACTGGAAAAAGATGAGTTTTGAGAGGGCAAGACTTCATAAAGGTAAATGCATACTCTTTTATCTCAAGACACTAATCAGGTTTCTAAACCATTTACTATCAAACCAGGGTATCTTCTTATTCCCTGCATTAAACAGGGAAAAATATCTGCTTTCCTCATACACAGATCACATCCCTGTTCATTACCTTTTTGTAGAATAATAGTAACAGTCTAACAAAGACACGGCAGCAAAGAGAGCAATGTAATTACAACACACAAAAGGCAGGTATAAATAGTTCCTTCTCTGTGTATCTTCTAAGGCAAAACTTGAAATAGCATGTTTGGCTCTTACATAAGACCTAGAAAACTAGGAGGCCACAGACCAAGAGTATCTCTAAAGAAATATCCGAGACATGTAAATTGAAAAGCAGAAACTGCTCGGAGAGCAGAACATTCCCTTTAACTTCAGATGAATACTGGCAAAGCAATGGATAACCTCTCAACTGCGGATTATTCTGAAAGCACAGCCGAGTTAAGCAACCCATCACTTGAAGCACAAAGAAAACAAAATAATCAGAAATGGCATGATCAAGATCTCCACGACAGAAACGACATTACTGAAATGTCCTACAGTAAAAGCCTTGCGATGCCAAGGAGATGGATTCGAGTCATTAGCTGCTAGCATCTGATCTTTCCAAGAACATTTACCTCTTCTACTGCAAGGGAATTCCTCAAGCAGATACCAAAAATACTGCAGCAAGGATCAGATTTAGATTTCTCATTACAGCAAAATGTTGCCTTCCAGTAGGAAAATCTGTCCTCTTCTAACTTTACCTTTTCATTGGATTATGAACAATGAAAAATGGATTTACACTCTTTCTGCATCTGAGAATTTATTTCTAGAAGAGCCGTTGTAAACAAGGAGAGCTTGTCTACTAAACCAGCATTCCTACAACCCAAATCCACTCTGGAAAGAGTGACTATCCAGGCTGAAGTCAATATGTTCTTAAATTGCTTTAATAAGCTTACTTTTATTTTTGGAATAAGCTACCAGCAAACAAAATACAGCAAGAAAATGTTTACTTCATAAAGCCTCCAAGAAATCAATGTTTTCGATTTTGAACCTAATGCTGTTACAGCCAGAAGGTCCATTACCCAAAGCAGGAGTTTCAGAGCACTTTTTTTACTCTTGGACATGTATGAGTTGAGGAAAACAATGTTCTCCAGTTCCAATAAGGCAAGCATATCTTAACCTTATTTCTCATTACCTGACATTTGGAATTAATCAATACCACTGTACATTACTGTGGTTTCAACAAACACCGAATATGCTAGACACCTTCTATTAGAAAGTGCTGCATGTAAAATGAATAATAAAGTAACAAAACTCAGGAGACTTCCATCAGGATTCAGGCACTTATCTTGGGCAGCTCATTCTTCCGGTCCTCCTGCTCTCCCTAGGCCAGCAGTAAACACTAGGCATCTTCAGACAATCCAGCCTATAACAAGATCCAAACCTCTTTGACAGTGCTCCTCTTCCTCTCATCACTGACAACACAGGAAGACTAAGTTAGGTGGCACAAACATGAACTTTAAACAGATCTGGGATATAGATTTCTTCCTTTAAATCTTGATAGATGATACGAAGAAGAATCAAACACAAACTTTCGCAGTTGTGCTGTTTCACTTCTCCCTATTTCATTTTGGCTCAGCTGTGGAATCGGAGGAACATTTGAAAAATATTAATCTAAGCGTTGTGTTAGTTCATGAAACTTTTTTTAACCAAGAGTAGCATCACTTCCCCAAAACCAAAACACTAGGTTATTTTTATAAAGTTACTATAAGTAAAAAAATTTAATGTTTCAAATCAAAATCTACTGACTTGCTTTAACAGCTGCAGATAAAGACACTGTCTGTACCTAAACCTGTAAACAGCGGGGAAAACATTGCAAGAACAAGCACGTTTTTAATTCACATAGGCAAACACATCTGGCTGGGAACGTCAATCAGGTTTAAAATCTAGCTCTGTGGGAACACAATATTTGTGTCCAATGTACAGCACACATCCATACAATGTGTAAAGACAGATGTCGTCAGTAACACATAACTGGGATGGTTTCATTCTTCCCATTTCTTAAATTCCTTTTAAAACAGTGTTCAACTCAGGGAGAAAATTTATTTCTGGATGTTACCCTGAAATATGTTAGCTGGGAACCTGCTCTAAATTAAGATTTAAAATTAAGATGATGGATTAAAATTTGATTTAAAATTAAGATGATCCAAATTAAGATGATGGATTAGAAAGTATTAAAAAGAGACTACCTAAGGTCAACTGTTCTCAGACATTTATTTACTGAACAGTATGTTCTCCATCACATATAAACCCTTCAAACTTCACAGTGACTACAGTAAAGAGCAGATTACAACTTCCCAGAGGTTGCACAACTGCATTCTTACGTGAAAGGTTCTCTCACAGCTTGGCAGAGGAAATACAGTCGCATAGGGAGAACAACCATCCGTCTTCCTTCCATTACTGCACACTTTTGCTTATTTTTAAGTGAACAAGTATTTTCTTCAACATGCAGAGAATAAGTAGGTGGGGGGGGAGGGGAAAGGCAAATAAATATCTGACAGAAGCAAGTTAAACACAATTGGCAAGAACAGGCTTACATTATTCATCATTTATCCCACCTACAGACATTATCTCATATTAAAAACAGAATACAATACAAGAGCCACCTTATACTCCAAAGTATAAAAATCTATTTTCCATCACTTTTCAATAGACATATGAACTTGAGGTTTGACATTTCCTTCCCTCTGGTACGTACTTTCGAACGTACGAAAGTGAAGACAAGATTCGCCCTTCCTTGTGGTTCTTCCAAAACAAGACTCTTGGACTTGAAAAATCCTAATTTGCCTTTCAGAAGCAGACTCATTACATCATCTTGCAATGGGTACCAATATAGAAACATTCCTTGTTGTATCAATCCAAAATTTTAATCGTCAAAGACATTAGCATGGAAGAAAGTCTACTGGAAATGAGACTGTCAGTTTTCAAACAAGACACCTTTCAAGGCCTTTTTTTTTGTGTGCACAGGAGCAGCTTACATAGTGCGTATTCTGCACAAAGAAAAAAAAAAAAACAAAACAGACAAAAATTCTGAAACCCAGCAATGAGTAGGATCTAAGACAGTTCTCTGAAGAGGACTATCCAGAAAAGTTGAGTGTTTTGAATCCCCACGAAAAGGTTAGCATGTCTTTGCACTGAAAGGTTCACAAAGAGGTAGTTTAAATTGTCAAACAGTACAATAGCACAGAAAGGACTGAACGTTTTGTCAAAAAAGATAGAGTATCTGAAAGAAGATCATGCTGCCACGTATAGTGAAAACAACCAGATTCAGCATCAGTTTTCTTTACCTCTGGGTTTCCAACTGATACCACTACAGAGCTGCAAGGAGAGCTCTATGAATATTTCAAGAGGAAAGGGCAAAGAGTTGACAGAAGTCCGTCTAAGCTGCTCTATTATTTCCACTGAAAAGACTTATCTTTCACAAAGTCCTTAAAATTTCAAAACATTGTTTTATGTAAACAGGGTGTTAAAATGCATGCATTAACTTAGTAGCTTACTAAAGCAATATTTAAGTATAAATGGAAGACACGCTGTCTTCATCAATGGAAACATGTAACACAAATATGATTCCGTGTGTATAACTGAACTTTATAGACTGTTAAATCCTTTGCTAAACAAAACCATGATCTGAGCAAAAATGAAACAAAAAGAAAATAGCAATAATAATAAAAAAACAAACGGACAGCACCAACTGATCTATCGAGGCCAAGATCCTTCAACTGCTTACTTATAAACAAATTAAGGAAGTAAAAAGAAGAGGTCATACTTTCACATGACCTTAGAAGGTCACACAATATGTACTTTATGCAAACATCACGTGCAATGGAAACACCACAGCCACATTAGCTTTTCTGAAGTCCCTTTACTTTACCATGAATTAGTATTCTTAAGTTTAAATTCTCATATCCTCAGATTTATGCTATTTATTGTCACCAATATGAAAGGAATGTTTCAAAAAAAAAGACAAACCCAAAACCAACCCACAATCCCTCAGTAGCCACAGGCACTTCGCCTTTCTCCTGTCTCTCCCAATTAATACTACGTTCCTCTAGGAACAGCTCTAACTCCAGGAAGAGGAACTGCTACCTACACACCAGCTGTATCGAGCACGCATACAAACTTCTGCATGTGCTGACAATACAACCTAACATCTTTATGCTCAAAGTAGGCTAATTGGTTTTCCAAGCCTAGTTCATATGTCCAGAGAATATAACAAGGAAGAAATACTTTTAATTTCGTTCAACCTCCAAGGACCAGCCCAGTTAAAAAGCAACATCCATCAAATTCACTTTACTATGAACTCAACAGCTGCAGAAGTCAGTTCTAACGAAGCACATCACGCTGTACACCGTGCGCGAGAACAAAACTTCTACGACCAGCGCAGTACAGCCCGTCAATGATGCTTCTTCTACGCGCTCTCTTCATTTATCAACAGAGGGTTGCTTTCAAAGGAGCGTCAAACTTCTGAAGGTCTCAATTTCTGCGCTAAAGCTGAAGGGAAGGGGCTGTCACCATCAAGAAGCCAACTTACTTACGCTTTGAAGGAATCCCAAGGTTTAACCCTTGGTTTAAGGAATGGTCTTCTCTAAGGAAAAAAGCATGTGTTCATTCATCAGGCAGCTACATATAACAGCAAACTGAAGTGTCAGGACCTAATAAGCATTTCAGCAATTGTCTCATTTTAGAATGGTGTCACTTCTAAAAAACAATAAAGTAAAAACACAACTTTGCTTCAGCACGTCATCTTTAGATGTATTTAGCAACTGACACGCTTTAAGGCCCTTAAAACAGACAGCTTATCGAGAAAAACCGAACACACAGGGCAGCTTAACTCCCTGCGCCCTTACACCGAGCCCCCTCCTCCAGCTGCGGCCGCGCCGAACCCCGCAAACGCGCGGGGCGCTCGCCCCGGCCCGGCTGCCGCCCCACCCGGAGCCGCTACGGGAAACCCCCCGCTGCGAGGCGCGGCGTACCGGGGTGGGGGGGGTCATAACCCTCAGGGCCCGCCACCGGGGAACACCGCCGCCCGGCTCCCAGGCCGGCCCTGACGCGGCCCGCTCCCTCACTCCCGCCGCAGCGGGACGAGCCGCGGGAGAGCGCTCCAGCCCGGGGAGCGCCGCGGGGCTTCCCCCCGCCGCCCAGCCCTCCTGCCCGGCGGGGCGGCCCGGCCCCGCCGCCCTCCGCTACGGACGGAGGGAGCGATGCCCCGACAGGCCCCGGCCGCTGCAGGCCGCCGGGTGCAGCCCCGAGGGGTCCCCGCCCGCCGCCGCGGGGCAGGGGGTGTCCTTCCCCGGCCAGGCCCGGAGGAAGCGAACCGCCCCCCGCTCGGCAGTGGCGGCGACACCGTCTCTTACCTGCAGGCTGCGCGGGGGGCGGCGGCGCCCGGGCGGGCATGGCGGCGGGTAGGGAAGGAGGGAGGGGGAGAGGGGACGCGGCCGGTTATCTGAGGCCTCCCGCGGCAACCGCCATCGAGGGGGAACCCATGTCACGGCGACAGGAACCGCGTCGCTGCAGCCCGGCCCCCTCCCGGCGGCCACCGCCTCCTGCCCCGCCACCGCCCACTCGGCCTCCCGGCAGGCGCCGCACGGCCGCTCCCGCAGCCGCGTCACTTCCAGCGGCGGCCGGCGGAGCGGGCGCGTAAATAAATAAATAAATAAACAAACAAATGACTAACGCTGCTGAGGTGGTACCTGCCCTCCGCCGCCGTAGGTAGACGGTGGTTTAGCAGCGCCATCTTAAGTGTTGGCAAGCCGTCTTCCCCGCGGCAAGCCGGCCATCTTGGATGAAGAGTGAGGCGATGCCGGGGGTGACGCCGCGGCCGCCATATTGAGCTCGGGAGGAAGAGGGCAGCGCCAGTTTTGCGGTGTGTTCCATGCCCTGGCGTAGGCACTATGAGGTGTTTTAAATTTTTTTAGTTATTATTTTTTTTTCTTTTTCCCTCAGGGGTATCGTGTGGGCTGCGCCAGGTGAAGCCCTGCGCTGCGCTCGGTGTCAGGAATCCTGTCAGGGATCCCGCCACGGGGGGCCGGGGCCGTGCAGGCGTTTGCCCGCCGAGAGGCGCCGAAAACAGGCAGTGGCATTAAAAAACAAAAAAAAACCCGAAACCGTCCGAAATAGAAATGGGGAATTCGGGACGAATCCCTTCTGGCAGCTGGCCGGCGGTGCGGGGAGGTGGCGGGAGGAGAGGCGGGCAAAAGGCTGCGCTTGGCGGGGGGAGCAGCGCTGTGGTACCGGTAGCACCGGCCTGAGGACCGCATAGTCGTACGTAATACCCCGGTCTTGAGAATCGTGCTAGGACCTCTGCGGAGGAAATTGTTTACTGCAAAATTTCGCTACTTTGAAGTTCAGGGGAGAGTAGCCTGATCCCATATGTATGATCCCGCAGTCCACCTCTGGAACAGGCCACTAGCCTGTTGTCCCATATGTATGATTCTGCAGTCCACCTCTGGAACATACCGCTAGCCCACCTTTTATGTCTCGTTGTGACCTGTTTTCACTGTGCTGGTGAATATTGTCAGAACTACCAGCACATTAGGTTGTGAACAGAGCATGACAGGGTTTTAAATAATGCGGGGACCCACCATTCATCCTTCGATGGTAGTGAACTGAACACTGTACAGCAGTTACAAATTGCTGGCAAATTGCAATAATAAAATAGTGATCAAAGCGTAACGTTAAAGCTTTGTTCCTGCAGAGGCTTAAGCGGATATTTAAATGCAGTAGTTTGGCTGAGGAAGGCTTAAAACAAGGCTGCTCGCAGAACTTTTCATGTTTGAGATAGGTTTGTGGAACAAAAATGCCTCAAATGCATTTAAAAGTAATTATAATTAATCTGCTAATTTAATAAGCAGTATAAGGCCTTTGTGAAGCATGAGGAAATTGTGTTGTTAATACAATGTTCCTGTTACGTTAGGAATCCTGTTATAGTAGCTGAAGGTAATCATAGGTGACTTATTAATGAGGCTGCTCATACATTTTACATATTACGTTTCGCCGCCTGGTGGCTGTTTTCTTTTTTTCAGCTTAGTGTCAGAAACACGGTGTAAAGCTTGTGCTGACCTGGCAGGACAGAAGTGGTGAGGGGAACTGGAAGGTAGGGCAATTTAGCAGTTAAAGATCTTTAACCTCCACCCAATGTACAACAACGTGTTTTACAAATTGTAGGGGTGTGCAGAAGAATCTGTAAAAGCAGTGAAGTACTTTGTTGTTAAGCAACAGGCAAACTAGATCGTTTCTTCCCGTGTCTGGCAATAGCCATTGTGTTCCAGGGGCCCAAAATACACCTCAGCGTATAGTGTTACTCCATGAAGAATCGTTTCCCGTTCCAGCTGTGTTTAGTTGATGGTCATTGGCCATAAGTGTTAATCATCCTATGGCAACATTGTAAATAATATAATTAGAGGCAGTAATTTAATAATTATCTTCTCTTATACAGCTGATGCATCAATGATTTGAATGTGCATACAGAATAAACACACTGCCCATAAACTCCTCAGATGGCAACCTGAGCCCTAGCACCCTAAAAAAAAAGAAAAAAAGTAAAGCCCTTCTGTGGAAAATCCAAAGCCACAAGCACAGGGAGAGGGGCAGAAAGATCAACAGTGTCAGTAATTAGGTCTTAGAATAGAAGGAAATTTGTTAAGTAAAATTCCCAGATGATTTGAGGAAGTGACTCATATCCTAAGCTACAAAGAAATTCAGAAAATCCCTCCAAGTGGTCCCTGCCAGTTTGACCAGAGGGAAATTTCCTTCTCGGTGGTGTTCGGTAGTTTCTAGGACCAGAAGCTTTAATCGGTATGCACCTGTGAGTCTGTAAAATTCATTTAACTTGATTGCAGGATCGGACAAGAGGTAAGCGTCCCACATAAAAAAAAATGGAAGTGATCTTCACTTAGGCATAGTGTGAGTGATTGACAAGATGTGTAGGATTTCTTTAGTCAGTCGTGTGTAAGCTTTGCTGGTTGAAGGAGATTACATTGCTTACGAAGGCAGACTGACTCTTTATAATAGCATTAGCCATATTATGTATTAGTTCTGTGAAATGGAATCCATGGGTTACAACACTAATTTCAAGGTTGTATTTTCAACATATAAAAGTTTCCTTTACAGAACTGCATGGATCATAAACACTGCATGTTATCTGGAGATTATTCTAGAGTGGTATTCTACCGATTTTCAAACATATGGCTTTTTTTTTTTTTAAAGCATATACTTTAAAACAATTTATTTTCTTACAGCATAGGGAAAAAACATTGTAATTTTGAGATATCCGTCTTAATGTGAAGCCCCTCTGCACAGTGCGTTAGAGGTTTTAAATCAAGCAGGACTGAGCTTGCTAACTCTGAGGTCCAGCCTTGATTTGTTAGCTGCAGCAAAGCAGCTTTATCAATCACTGATGCCAACTCCTAAACTGTCAGGAGAGGGCGCAGCCTTCCTAAAAGTCTCGAATGGAAAAAGGTTCTCGTCGTGTGTCAAGATGATTCAGAAAGGCTGTCCAAAACCCCGCATGGTCTGGAGGCTCAGACAATACTTTTGGGTTGGGAATTGAGGATGGCAGGGAGAACTTGTTATGGTCTACATCTATGTCCTTCATAAAACTTAGTCATTCATAATTCTCAAGAAAATTTAATATTTATAGGGAAATAATTTAGCTTTTTATTTCTCATTTTGGAGTTTACAACCTGATTCCTGAATGTAACTTTTAGTTATACTATAAGCTGTACCATATATTGTGTAGTGTAATGCAGAATATCTTCTGAAAGATGTTGGATCGCTAGCAGTAGATAGTGCAGTTCTTTTACTTTTTTTTTTTTCCTTTTTAATTTTAATTTTCAAAATATGTACAGTACGACATGACTCTTGGAAGTGCAAGCTCTTTCTGGCTTCCCCACTCAATGTATGGGAAAGAAACTTGCTGTACTCAAAGACTAGATAAATCTTTAAACTGCAGGCAATTTGCTTCCCTCTCTGCTGAGTCTGGCAACGCTGCTGATCAGAAACTAGATAGTATATTTCCTGAGAAATGGTATTGCTTGATTTTTCCTTTTTTTTTTTTCCCTAATTCACAATGAAATTGGAGATTTGAAGATTTGAAATTATCCGTAGAATGATTTTTAAATGGTCTTTGGACCTACCAGATCATTTAATTTCACCAATGCCAAAAGCTTCCATTTGTGCTGTTGTCAATGCACTGCTAAATAATTTAAATTTTTCTGTGGAAACTGAATAGAAAAAAATCAAGCAAATTGGAAACAGGAGATGGAACCATTGCAATTTATCTTCACAGAATGTTGTGACTTTTTTCCATCCTGACATGAAACTGAATTGGCACGTTTCTCTGAAATGTTTTTAATTCAGTAAAACTGCATTTATCATCTACCGTCATAGCTGAAATAACCCCTACTACCTCATTATCAAGAGGAAAGAGCTCATCTGACTGAATTCACCAATCAACCTCAAAAATTTTACATTAAAATTGTTTGTGGCCGTGGTTTCATAAGGTGGGCATTATCAAAGCTGGCTGAATGAATAATATGCACTTTCCACTGGCTTCTAAATGAGCAACAGTTAGTAAAAGAAAAATTGTGCAGTTACTGTTAGCTAAAGTTAAACAAAGCTGTGGCTGAGCAAAGCATCAACTAAGCAGCCTGTTACCAAACTCCAGTGCTGATCTGTCCTTTGGCATGGCAAGGTGGTAAAACAGATCCATGAGCAGCTGGTGCTTGTTTCTCAGAGTGGTGGTTGGTGCCCTGAGCTCCATCCAGCATCAGTGCAGACTGCTTGGCTCTTCCACAGAGCACTGCGAAGATTCTTGTCTGTGTTAGAGTTGAGGGAGCCAGGATTGTCTCCTGATCTCAGGGCATTCCCTAACCGTATCAGGCACCCACTTGTGAAGAGCCCACCTGGGTCTGTGAGCTGGCCATGCAGCAAAGATCCTGTGAATTCCCATCCCCTGCAGTTCTAACAGTGTCTGAATTCATTCCAGCTCCTGTGGTCTTCACATGTCTCTCTGCTGGCAGTGAAAGGAACTTGCTGAGCCTGGCCTCTCCATGCTAGGTGTTATCCTTTATGACAACCCCTATGTGGTGGTCCCTGTTTCCTCTCCAATCCATTCAGAGGCATGAGGTAGTCTTCTGAACATCTCAAATGCCCACATCTTCTGCATTGCTGCATTGACCTCTGGCCATGCAGAATGTCCAGGCACTGGTTCCTCTTGTTTTGGGCATCCAACAAAGGTGTCAGCTTTTTCCAGCTCTTCAGGGAAGGGACTGTCTCCATTTGTTCTAGTTGCAATGGCTTTAAATAGAAAACATTGTAACATGTGTTTCAGATGCAACATATAAATCTTTGTTCGGAATGCAAGTTGGTTATTGTGTTATACAGATCTCCCCAGCCAGCTTTACTGGAGTCATAGTTAGGAAAGCTAGAAGGCAGGACTGCATCAGCAGCCCGTTCACTTGTGATTCACAAGCCATTAAAACTCCCAGAATTGTCCTTAAACAGTTCTAAATGTGTTAACTACAAGCAACCCTGTGTAGTTACAGAAAACAGATGAAATGGCAGTTGTTTTAGGTGTGTCTTAGAAATCTTCTACATCTGAAGGACGTGTAGGCTCTTCGATTTTCAGATCAGATTTACTTGGGCAACGATAGGGTTGCTGACACTCAACAGTTTTTGTTGGGAGGGTTTTTTGGTTTGTTTTGTTTGTTGGGAGGGTTTTTTGATTTTTGTTTGTTGTTTTTTCCTTCTAAGGAACTCCTTTCTGAGTCTGAACCACATTTGCAGCTGATTCGGAGCCTCTAATGAACACGCAGGCTCACATTCTTGCCGTATGAGGGCTACCCAGTGGATTAACCAGCTCATGAATGTCAGAACAGCCACATTTTTCCTGCTGTGGTCTAGACCACATCCTCGAAGTGGCAGAAATTAATGACCTCAGTGTGGCGATACTACGTGTACGCCTGGCCTCCACATATTTTTATACGTAACTTGTCAGCAGCATGTGCGAAGTGTATTTTAGTGTATCTACATTTTAATGACAGCAAGGCTTGTCAGCAGAGCCAACAGATAAACCAATGTAGCTGGCAAAAGCTGAGAAGCTGTTGGCAGTGCTGGTGTGTTCAGGTGTGAAGGAGATATAACAAACTTTAAGATGAGTGCAGACTGAAAACAATCTGACTTCAGCCCTAATTTAACTGTGTTACTCAGGCAAGCTGAGAGGAAAAAACAGCTGACAAGTGTTGCAGCCCAGCAAGCTATAGACAGCCAAAATGATGTACAGGCATCATGTACTGTTTCATCCCAGGACTGACAATACTTCCTTCTTCTAGAAGAAGGTATTTTGTGAGCACCTCAAGTGTCAGCAGGAAAGCAAGATTTCTAGCTCTCTATGTGGCAGAGCAAAACTTTCCAATGTGACTAATTGGTCTTGGTTTTTGTTTGTTTGTTTGTTTTCCAATACAGGCTTTAAATACAGAAAGCCAATAAGAAAAGAAATCCAAGTTATTAATTTAAAGACAGTCCCTTGCCTTTAAAGAGGCCTGGCTTGTGAGTTTTGTACATTCAAGATGAAAAGTGCTAAAAAATGGTTGAAGACCATTATTCTGATTTAATGGTCCAATTTATTTCTTGGACAAAGGTGAGTTGATTTCCGTAGCCATTCTCCTTCCTTGTGCATCAGCTCCTCTCTGTGATGAGAGGAGTCAAGAGCCACCAAACCCCCTTGTAGATCCGCTGGTAGGAAATTCTGAGGTACAAACTACTAACTCTGTGTATGTGATGGGCACTATTACAGCAGTCTCTTGCACACTGAGCTGTTCAGACTAACAAGGTATATCCCCATAATCTCTATTAACATCTATTTTAAGGCTTTTTAACTTCTAAGGCTTTTCAGAGGGCTTTGTGTTTTGGGATTTGGTTTGGTTTTGGTTTGGGGTTTTGTTGGGTTTTTTCTAGGAACACTGAAACTCTACAGTGTTTTTATATATATATATTATATATATATATGAAGACCTGCAATATCCTGTTGTAATTGCATAAGTTCATTTCACATCTATATGTCAACACAGTCACTGAAATTTGGGTGCCTGGTTTGAATGTTTTGAACAAGTTTTCCACACAAGCCATGTTGTGTGACTGGCAGTGATGCATATTAATAAAAATAATTTGAGATTTTTTTTCCCCAAAGATCATGCCCTTTTCTCTTTATAGTGAATGGCAAAATGTCCATTAAACTTAAGTAAGAGAAGGATTCAGTTCCAGGTTTTAAAATGGAAATGGCTGAAGTTTTTCAGGGTTAATGACAAGTTCTGTCTCACATGCAACTGCCATGCAAGGAAAGTGGTTCCTTTTGCAGATATTTTCCAAAATCCGTCTCATTGTCTTTCAGACTCATATCTGATGCTTGTTTTCAGTACCACATATGTCAATTTTATCCTCTGTCATATTTCTCTGCAATGGGTTTACTTTCTTGATCTGTGTTCACTGAGATGCAAAGCATCTGGGATGTAGGCACATAGCAAGGGTAGATCTCAGAAGAACGGAATTGCTTTCTGGAAAGCTCTTATATGAGGGATATGTGAGATTGGCCATATTTGATCCTAAACTACCTGACAGGGTTGTTGTCCTAGGTAAATTATAAACAAGAAGACAGAATCTAGAGAGAAAATACCATGTTCTAAATAGCCAAAATGTTTTTGAATGCTAACAGAAGTCCTGTCTGCCCAAGCTGCCCTGGAGTTCTGCAGCCTTTGGCTGCACCAGCAGTCAGACAGAAGGGATGAAACCCTCAGACAGAGGGATCTGTTGGTCTCTGTGTGGTCCCCTGCTGTTGTCTCACAAGCAGAAAGAAGCAAGACTGAACTCCTGACATTTATACCAAGAACAGGCAGAATGTGGGAAGGAGCAGGCAGAAGGGATTTGTGGAGAGATGGTCAGGGAGGGAAGCAGCAGGATGACAAAAGCACAAAGTGAGGCAGATGAGGTCCAGCCCCCACTCCTTCAATATACAAGATCAGTCAGAGATCTCTTGAGAGCAGCCAAACCAGCTCTGTTGCCACAGGAGAGCTAGGAAAGATGAGATTAGGTAAATCCAGGTGCCTGAGCAATCTGTTTAAATTGACCAGGCTCTAAGTAGGAACCCTCACTCTAAATCACGGCTAACTGGGTTTCAGTGCTAGGAAAAGGGTGCTGTCTCTGAGCCAGCTTGGTTCTAGTAAACGAGTGTGATCCCAGCAGGCTCCTGTGGTGTCACTGATGTGCTCTGCAGAAGCCCTTGCCAGGGAGCGCTTCCCTTTGCTGTTCCCTGCATCTCCCTGCACCAGCCGTCCGGTCTAAGTGCAGCCTGCGTTACTTCAAGGGAGATCCTGTGCGTCGTAGCAGTGAGTGTCAGCCGTCCCTTCTCTAACCTCACTGAAGTCAGGGGGTGTGCATCAGTGGTGAATTTGGCTCATGGTTTTCAGGTTTTTTAACCACTGAACTGAAAAAAAGGTTAGTAAGTGAAATAAACCTATAAATTTATAGGATCTAGCACTTGTTGCAAGGAGCCAACTGTATTCTGGGCTGCATCCAAAGCAGCGTGGCCAGCAGGTCGAGGGAGGGGATTCTGCCCCTCTGCTCTTGTGAGACCCCACCTGGAATACTGCATTCAGCTCTGGAGTCCCCAACACAAGAAGGACATGGAGCTGCTGGAGCGGGTCCAGAGGAGGGCCACGAAGATGATCCGAGGGCTCGAGCACCTCTCCTATGAAGACAGGCTGAGAGAGTTGGGGCTGTTCAGCCTGGAGAAGAGAAGGCTCCGGGGTGATCTTATTGCAGCCTTCCAGTACCTAAAGGGGCCTACAGGAAAACTGGAGAGAGACTTTTTATAAGGATATATAGTGATAAGACAAGGGGTAATGGCTTTAAATTGAAAGAGGGGAGATTTAGATTAGATATAAGGAAGAAATTTTTCACTCTGAGAGTCGTGAGGCACTGGAACAGGTTGCCCAGAGAAGTTGTGGCTGCCCCATCCCTGGCAGTGTTCAAGGCCAGGTTGGATGAGGCTTTGGGCAACCTGGTCTAGGGGAAGGTGTCCCTGCCTCTGGCAGGGGTGTTGGAACTAGATGATCTTTGAGGTCCCTTCCAACTCAAACCATTCTATTGTTGCTCACCAGCCTGGGCTGCGGCACCAAGGACACTATTGTTGCATCTTCCACAGCCAGAAGGAAATGGCCTGCCTCTTGTAGGCAGGATTGGTACCTTGAGTTGATTAGTTAATTAGTTCATTATATTCAACTCAATCCAGCTGGCTAATAATGACTGGATGCCATATTCTATGATTCTATGAGCTTCAATTCTCAGCATAGCTGAGAGAGGGCACCAGCTTGTGCTGTTTACCCTCATCTGGTCAAAGAGGGATCTGACATCAAATCTAGATGTTGAGGAATTCTCATACCCCTGTTATTCCATGTACCCAGTGCTAGTGAGTTGGAAACGCTGCTCCAAACAGTACCAAAAGCACCAAGACCCATCTTCCCAACACAGGCTGATTGCCAGATGTTTCAAAGGAGCAACTTTGTCTCAATTTCCCTGCATTTATGGAATTGTTTGTAGTGTAGACCACAGGGTATTTGCTGCCTGCTAGGCCAGATGCAAGTCAGCAGTTCAGTGGATTTAAGTGAAAGATTGATGGCGACTTACAATCGGTTCGCATGGAAATGGCATTGGTCCAGCTGCCCAGTTGTGGAATGTTATGTGAGCAGAGCAGATATAATTATTTCCAAATTTGGCCACAATCCATATTTTATCCATATTTATCCCTATTTTGCTGCAAAGGGCCCTTGTCTTCTTCGGCAAGAAATCCCCTGGGCAGAGCGCATGTTCTCAGTAACTCACTCTTTACCCTGTACTGGGTTGAGTTTCCAACAAATCCTTCTCTATGGAGGAGCTAAGATGCAGGACCTTTGCTAGTGGTGCAGCTATCACCCAAAATCAAACCTCTGTTTCCTCAGCAGCCTATCTCACTTAGGAACCGTTGCAACTTATGAGATCATTCACAGTTCTCTGAGCAGCAACTAATTCTTGATACAAAACCTGTTGGCAATAGCCTGGATTTTCCAAGGAGCAAAGACCTCTGTGCATATCATCACATGGTGGAGCAGGAGGGAGTTTCAGGAGCACTGCAGAGTTCTTTCGCCAGTCAGATGCTTATCCAAAGAGATGGTGGAAGGTGAACCAGCTTTCATTCAAAAATAACGTAGGCATTTTAGCACAGGACTGCTCCCCCTCTAGCATGACCTCTTGTACCTTCTGGGATCATTTTATCTCAATGGTGCTGATGTAGCTCTGCTGCTATCAGATAGCCCTTTGCAGGGTCACTTCAGGCATGAGGAAAGATGTAAATGGAACCTGCTGCAAAAGCTGTTGCAAACTGACTTATTCTTCTCTTGCTTGTAGCCAGCCAGTCAGGGATGGATGGTGCATCCGCTTCGTGGCTGCTGAGTCTTCTGATTTTTTTCCCTGTATAAATGTCTTCAGATGCAGTTTGGCAGCAGGTTACACTGAGAAGATTTTTCCACTCTGCAGTTCTACACCATCAAGATGAGCTTGAACTACCCTACAGGCTGCGCCTTCAGAGAGGCCCGTGTTACTTACACATCTCTGGTTTTGGCTGACAATTTATACGCCGTTCCTAGCTAGGCCACTTCTCTGGAGAGTCCCCCTTTCTCAGTCTGACAGAGATGCAGGCAGACAGACCTACAACTCTGTGCTACCTGAAATAACCCAGGGTGATAACCCTCTACGAAGCATGACAAAGAGTCACTGTGTGCTTGGGTTTGCCTTGGGGCTGGTTTGCTTCTACAGAGCTGGACCAGTTTCTCCTGAGTCAGATTCTGTTATATGCAAGCTATTGTGGTGCCTTTAATTCAGTTTAAGAGTGGATCAGATAGGTTTCTTCCCCCTTCACAATTATTGTCTTGTTACTGCTCTGTTTGTTAATGTGTATTCTGGTAGCATCGCACAGCTACAAGTGTGCCCCAGGGCCCAGTGCAGTAAGTGTCTGTGGTGTGTTTTTCTCTCTTGATTGTGTAGAAGGAGTCATCACTGCATTATAAACTTATCTCTATGACTTCTTGAGGCTCATTCTTGCCTGTGGGAAAGCTTCATGTGCGAAAAGTGTCAGGCCTGGCTTTCTGTCAGGTAGGCTGGACTGTTACACCCTGAGCTGAAAGGTGGCTTTCTTTTTCTGCACTGGGACTGACAGGAGGGAGCAGATAGCAGTAGGTGAAGAGCTGTCTTGGACCCCAGTCTAATGCAGGCCCTAGGTAAGGCTCTGCAGCGCTAAGTTTCCCTTGGAAGCCAAAACTTGGTTAGAGAAAATGTGATGGTGAATGAGTGAGTCTCATGAAGAACAGGAAATAATCTCTGTGGTTGTGGCAGCTAGTGCTAGTGTGTGGGAAATATACAGCATTTGTGTGAGTTTTTGAAGACCAGTTTTATTCCCGTGACTCTTTTTGGCTGATCTAACACCTTGATGTTGAATTCAACCATTTCACATTTCAGGAAGCAAACATTGCCACCACAGGACCTTTTCTGGTGCGTGAAGGTGCTGCTTTTGTTTCCCCTAGCACTGGCATTGCTCAGCTATTAAAAAACAGGCTCACTGTTTTACCAAGGCAACGGTTGCTAGAAGAGAGAGGTCTCCCAAGGGATTATAGGTGGTAAGTTGTTCTATTGGTAGAATGCAACAAGCTGCAGTGGTATCTGCCTAAAACACATATGTGAGCTTTGGACTCACTGGTGTTAAAAACATTTTGAAGGTCGGGAATAAATCTGTGTGTGACTGCCTGTATGTATCTACACTTTTCTTGCAAAGGCTGAAAAGAAAGTGATGCCTGCTTTTTTTGTGATGAATATTGTTTGTTTGCATGAAGATTGTTTTCTCTGAGGCTTTTGTGCATGGTTTTCTACAGCTAATGGGCTGCTCCTGTGTAAAATTCCTTCAGAGGATACTGCAGAGGAGCTAGCTGCAATCAAAACCCAGAAGACTGTGTCCCAGTCCTTCTTTCACATCTCCTTCTTTGACTTCCGTTATCTTTAAATTACATCCGTAGTGCTGTCACTCTGTCAGAGTTAGAACAGTCTTGCCTAGATCTTTCCCCATGGAAGGTTTAGTATAGCCCTAACCTAGTTAGGAATCTAAGAGTTTTCCCCTCATTTCCTTGGGGTGTATTAAAATGGATTATCCTGATATGAAGCATATAAAATAGGCAAAAGTGAAAAAAAAAAATATTCAGGCTCTGGATCTCTAAACTCCAAAGACCCCACATCCTGAACCCCACTGGCAATAAAAAATGCCTGTAAATGCAAAGTCTTGTATCTCCAAAGTCTTCGGGTTTAACAAAATAGATGAATTGTCCCTCTTTTGCTGCAGTCCACCGGAGTCTCTAGCTGCAGATCTTTGCTCAGTCTTCAGTTGGACAAAGTAGACAAGGAATTTGAAGTGAGTAAGAACACATCAGGACTCCTGAGTTTAGCTAAGACTGCATATAAAAATAATACTTATTTTCTTTAGAAAATGAAAAGCCCATGTCCTGCATCTGCTGAGCAAGGGGTTTCATGCCCACATTTTTGTCCTGCGCGCTGGCAGATTCCCAAAATGGGATGTGTCCTGACCGTGGCTAAATAAGCAGCTGGAGGGCTGTTGTCTCTGTGCAGGGACACGGGCCTGTTCCCTTTCTATTCTCAGGCGCTCTGCCCATTCCCCCTCCTTTGCAGAGGCTGCAGCCTTATGGGAGGGTGAGCATGAACATCGTAGTGTTGGTGCTAGCTGAGACTGAGCTCAACAAATTGTTTCTGTCCCGTTCCTCCAGAGGTGGCCACTTAATAATTAATACCTGGTATTTATACCTTTTGGTAGAGCACTCCGAAACACCTGGCAGGCTGACTCGGACTTTGTGTAGCCCGTCATCATTCACCCAGCCCTGGCGTTCAGCCATTCTGGAGTGGTAAAATGTAAGCTATGCACAAAACTGGCAACCCAAACCAGCTCGGGTCAGATTTGTTTGCTGCTGTAACCTCCTCCACATCAGTAGAGTACCAGCATTGTTTCCACTACGTTCAAGACAAGGAGACCATGAAGGAATGAAGGCTGAATACTGAAACATTTAGCATTCCCAGTGCTGTTTGCAAAGAAACCCATCAGGCAAGAGCTGTTTGGTAGCTTGGGTT
Organism: Tauraco erythrolophus; assembly: GCF_009769465.1. Classification (NCBI taxonomy): domain Eukaryota; kingdom Metazoa; phylum Chordata; class Aves; order Musophagiformes; family Musophagidae; genus Tauraco; species Tauraco erythrolophus. The sequence continues at coordinate 122,232,741 of NC_141466.1, read as the reverse complement.
CTGAGAAGATGCTTTTCTGTATCTTCTTTTATATGCTGGTGCTGAACAGTTCGAAAAGGACAGGGATAAAAAAATAACCCTGTTCAGTCTAAGCAAAACAATAAATCTGCTCTCTTGAAATGCGATTCTGCTTTGTCTGGTTTTGCTTTTGGTGGAAAGGGAGGCACACAGTGTTCTCCTATTGCCACCTGTCTCTGGCAATACAGGACCTTCTTGAAAGCCACTGAAAGTTTCTGTAACCAATAATTACTTTGGATCTGGCTAATAGGAGACTCTGCTCTCAGCAATATGGCAAGTAATTAAAAATAAATAAAGGTCACATGTTTATAGAGCCTTTTCCACATCATTTAGTGTTTCTAGTTGATAGAGTGTATTGTGTTTCTTACTCCTACATGTAGAAGATGTTTGCATCACCTGTGAGATACCAAAGAGGGATGTTGTGCAGGTGCTGCCCTAAGTGCCTCGGCTACTTCCAGGGCCTTTTGTTCAGATCTTTTTCCAAGCCTGGCAGGACAGGTAAACCTCTGTGGAAGCAGAATTGCAAGTGTTGTCTTTGTTGTGTGAGTGATGCATAACCCTCTGCCTTCAGCACTGAAAGCCTTTGCTGTTTTTCACTTTCTTAGGGTGGTAGTTTCCTTCCAATTAGCAGACACTTAAGGAAACATCTGGAGTCACCTATCTGTGGCCTGTTGTTTCCAGCTGTCCTTTTTTTAAAAAAAACCCAAACTTTAAACACAATATGTGTGTGTATGTGTGTAAGGGAGATCAGGTATCTACGTTTTGGTATTTATTAGAAGGCGAGTGTCCTCGAGGTCCCTGTATAAACATTGGAGCTAAGGCCTCTGGAAGACCATTCAGGGCATCAAAATTGACTCTGCTAAATCATCCTCTGGAGAAGTGTCTCTCTTTCCAGTGCCTATATAGGGAACCCGCAGAGACTAGACTGAATTACCACAGCTGAAATTAGATGCTGCAGAAGGTGGCATGAATACTCCTGCGGTTTCAGCTACTACTCATGCACTAAAAGGCTTCCAGTTTTCCCATTAACGTAGCCACTCAGCTGGCCTAAGCGAAAAAAAGCCGTCTTTGCGGAAAAATTGTGTATTAAGCATCAGTCTTTATTGCACCAAATAGGTCTTTTAAATCCTCACCCTGGGAAGCTGTTGACACATGCTTGAGTCACTCTACCACCTTCTCCCAATAAATGTGTGTGTAATTGTATTTGTGTATACTAGTTACATGTTGCTGTGGAAGTTTTGGCATGCTGATATATATCTGCATGCCAGCCGTCACAGCCTGTGGCTTCATGGCCGTATATGGAAGTTCACCTGTGAAGGTATCCAGAATTTCCCTTTGGATCTGTTTGAGGTCTAAACCAAGCAGCTCAGAAGAGGGCAAGCAGAGCTGCAACGTGCCTGAGATGGGTGGCAGTCTCTGGCAGTGAAAATTGTGGCCCCCTGTTTGAAACCTGACTGACATCACCCTGAATGCCATGAAGGACATTTCTTCCTGCTGTGCTCTCTCCAGAACAAGATGTTCCCTGTGGAGTGATATGCTCTGAGAGGCCAGATCTGGCTACTCCGTTCCAGCACTGCAGGTAGAAAAGGATGGCTTGAACATAAATGAAACCACAAAAATTGTTTGGAGGCTGGCCACAGGCAAGTGGGAACAGGCTGAGGAGATGGAGATCCATTTGGTCTGGTGCTGTAGCTGTGTAGATTCAGTGTCTAACATCCCTTGTGGGGAAAGAATGACATGGAGGGAGACATTCCCTGCAGTTAAGTGAGGAGGGTTCTGGAGGCCAGGTGTAGGAAAGCTTGAAAGCACACATTTCAGCATAATTAGAGGCTCTTCTGAAATGAAGATATAACTTGATATGCAAAGTCTGAACACTTGGATTCCGTGTTGCACTACACCCCCTGGAGCAGGCCTTTATCTTATGTTTACATCAGGGTGTTAGGCAATATACCACCACCTGCAATTTACTTTGACTCTGGTAACTGTTAATTCTTATAGCGTGGATCGAAGCTGTGTGCTAAAACGTTTTAGAAAATTTCCCGGTCTGGTATTTGGTCGTTAGGTTGAAAAGGACTGTGTGCCTTGAAGAAGGTAATAATAAACGTGGTGAAAGTGTATAGAAAGCCAAGTGACACTGAGGAGGTAGTTTAGGGTCTTCTCTTTATTCGTCCACCTAGTGAAGGATAAAAGGGCATATAATGAGACAGAAGGGTTGTACACTAAAGGCAGGCAGAGAGAAATTTTCTTTGCATGGAGTATATTGCCATTCATGAATAGTATCAGCCTGCATGAACATAACAGGATTTTGAAAAAGACTCGGCATTTAGTAGCCTCCAACACCACCGTGTCCTGTTGCAGTAATAAATACATAAAATTCAAGACTACTGAGTAAGTTTCAGGACAATTCTACTTAAAGAGAATTGAAAGGAAAATCTTACCTGGGGCAGGCTATGCTATATCTGTCTGCAACAGCACCCCTTGTGCTGTCCTCCAAAACACATTCCAGTCGGTGCAGTCAAAGACTGTGGACTACTTGGGCTGCCAGTTTTATCAAGTGTAATAGTCACCATGCCTCTGTGATGGTCTGATCATCAGTTTGTTTATCCTGAATACAGCAACAGTCTACTGGAAGATATCTGGCATTCTGACACCTACCTGAATGGCTGCTGAATGCTTCAAGTGTACATTAGTTGTTTCTTCTGCAAGGGAACCCATATTGTGCTCTACTTGGAGACGCTTGGGTTGGCTCTTAGTGGAAAGGTTCAGACCTTGATTGGTCCTGTACACGTCCTGTCTAAACCAGCCCAATGATTGGACCGTTAACCTGGCTGATATTCCCAGAGTCTGAAACAGCATCGTCTGCTTTACGAGACATCTAAATGCTTTACAAGACATACAAGCTCCCAACAGATGCTGCTGCACATCTGCTCTGCACATGCAGCTCCAGGTTCCCTCCAAACCAACTTTGCTTACAGGCAGCTTGGCCCTACCAACCGTGTGTCCACATCTGTACAGTTTTGTGACCAGCAAGAGGCCTTGCACTTCTGCAGTCTTGGTGAGGTTTAGTGAGCCAGTGACCTCTCCACCATGCCCCGTCGTGTAACAAGTTACCCCAAACACTGCCCGCTGGCAGCTGACACCCAGAACTGAGCCCTTGAGGGATGTCTACAGAAGGCCATCAGTTCTCTTTAGTGGTACAGAGATGTAATCTCATGTGTTATGGGACCATGTAAGGCAAGAGAGATATGGAGGCTCTGACCTGCAAAGGCACCATCTCTTCATCCAGAAAAGTGAGATTCTGCTTTTCATCAGTTTCCTTTCCACACTGGCTAATGTGAGCCACACAGCTCTCAGAGGACACTCTTAGAGGAAAATATGTGCTAGTCAGTTGTTGAACTTCTGAGCTGTTCGTTTCTGCTCTTCTCTCCAACCTCAAACAGGGAAATGTTTGCTGGCACTGTCCAGGAATTCATCTGATGGCATTTTAATATGCATGTGTACGATCATCCAATTGCTACAATTACACTGTGGGAATCTTGTTTCTAAAAATACACCCATCTCTGCTGCTCTCCAACACTAGCATGAGATAATGTATCATGTTCCCTAGTTGCCAGTGACACGCAGGATGAAGGTAATCAATACAGCTGGTAATACATAATGACAACGACAATTATAATTACAACTGATTTCCCTTTCACTTAAAAACATCATCTTGTAGCCCACATTGTCACAGCTTCAGCTGTGCAATGCATTAAAACAATCATGTGCTTTCCTATGCTAGATAGAATCCCATTATTTTTGCCTGACAGCATCTTTTGAATAGCTTGAAGAGGTTAGGTTTATTAGGGGAACCCTAAACCAGTTCATACTCCAGCAGGTGCCCAGTTGCTATCGATCAGTGTGCTTCCACCGAAATCGAGAGAGATCTACCTTTTTGCATCACTCAGGATGCGATTGCTCTGTTTTGGCTAGGAAAATGTGTGTGCACATCATCTTTTCAATTCAAGGTGCAGCGAACAACTCTCTGCTAAGAAATCTGACCTGTGTTTCAGCTCCCCTTCGGTGTTACTTAAATTGCAGGTGAAAGCGCTGTGAGCCAGTGGAGGCTGCAAGAAATCGACGGAATGCCATTCAACTTTTACTATTTAAAAAAACATATTTCCATATTTTGGAAGAATTTTGCATTACAAATAGGCCCTCTGATCCCGGAGGAGCTACTCAGTGTATGGCATTGCTCAACCTTACTGTCCTATATTCTGGCCCAAAATAACATGTCTGCCTGGTGAGTGAAGGAGGGGTCTTGGGAGCCTGAACATCAATGTTGTAGCCAAAAGCCACAGTGATGAGACATTTAAGTGTGTGCAAATCAGTATATTCCAAATTACAGTGCTGATTGCTGAGAAGCTGTTGCTACGTCTCTGTTCTTCCCTCTCCCTGCCCATATAATAACAGCAGTCATACTAGAAGTGGCAAGGACCTTTCACGAATTGTAAAGTTTGTCAGTGCTTGGAAGTTCTTCGGTGAGTGGCACTTAATAAAGTACATCTTGGTCGGTGTCTGTAGAGGACATACAAAGCTCTGAAGCCATAGGAGAATTCTTCTGGCTGTGGGGTTTCCAGCACGATTCTCTCTTGTGGAGAGGACCTGTCACCCCTGAGAAAAGGCAGTGGAATGGAGGGGACTGGATGTGGAAGCTGTGTTCTGCACCCACACCATAATCCAGAGCTGCTCCCAGCTTTTCCCAAGTCTGTTTTGTAGCCACTGTAGCTCATTGTATCTTTCTTCCAAAAATGGGATGTAAAAGGAAGCCCACTATCCTCATTGCAGCTTTTGTACTTCTAAATTAAATATTTTGTTTTACCCTGGAGATTGTAGTGAATCTGCTGCTTTCCCAAGAATGTTTCTTCCACCTAGAGCCATATTCTGTCCTTACGTCTGGTCTGGATCTCTTCTGGGCAGTGATTATCTTTCCCATTGAACAGAAAATTTCTTAGAGAGCAGCCAGGAAAGAATCCTCTTTGCCTTTTTGAGCACGCAGTGCAGGAGCTGCTACTGGAGCTTGTCATACATTACAGTACTGTCAGCACTGGCTTTTCTCCCATCACGAGTGTTTTTGGAGCCAGGCGAAGGCAGAGCCACTGAGCACTACTGGAAACCTCCAGCATCTCCATCAGCGCTTGTCGACAGGCTGCTCCATAGCATGGAGCTCTGCCTCTCTGCTCCATCAAAGCAACACCTGCCCACCGCCTCTGGGCACCAAGAGAGCGCGGCTTTTTGCTGTTAGTGTCAGATTACCTAATACTGAAATCCTCCTCTTCGCTGCTGAGATTTACTGTTCAGCTTCAGTGACGTTTTTCTAATTAACCAGGCTTTTGTTCATACCATTCAGAGCTGCAAGGAAGCCCCGTTCTGCAAACCAGGAGGCAGCGTAGCTCTGTTTCACTGTTGCTTCTGACTGCTGAGGGAGACTTTCAGGTCGCCTTCCGCCTGCTGGGAAGAGAGCTGCTGAAAGACACCTCCTTCTCACGATCTTTCACGGAATGACCCCCCCCAGCATCACAGCCCTGGTCTAGCAAGGCACCAGTGTGGAAACTGAAGCCTCAAAACCCGAACAGGATGAGAAACGTGTAACCTTTGGAGAATGCTGGAGCCGACGTGATGTTTCAGAGCCAGCCTCTATTCTTAGGAGAGTGGTGAAAGTCATAATTTAAAAATAAGATCCAGTGCAGTGCTAGCAAAGAGTCTTATTCGCGGTATTCCTGTGAGTAAATCCTTCTACATGAATTGGCTTGACTTCAAGCTCAGAAACACTCCACCAAAATAAGGCCCAGCTGTGAGGCATCCGTACTACTGATCGGAATGGGAAAGAAGCACACACGGCACTTGCTACATTGGGTGCTCTCAACGGGGTGAGCGACCACTTCCCTTCCCGCCCCCCAAAACTCATGCCTGTAGTTTAGTGTTGCAGGTTGAACCACAGCTTTGACTCCATAGCAGTTCAAGGGCCTCTACAGGAGTCAGCCAGTGCAAGGGGTGAAATTGAATATGTATGTTCTCCCTTTTGAAAATCCCCCCCAGGCACTTACACGGGCTGCTGCTGTTCTGCTGTCTGGTGGGGACTAGATGCTGCTTTTGTACAATTTACAGCCATCTCTGGCTGTTGTGTGTATTTACCTCTGTCCTCCTCGTTTCTGGTTTACGTCTAGGTTACCTAATACTGTGATTTAGCTAGGAATCTCTGGGTGTCTTAAGACATCCCCTTTTAGGACTGTGTGTAGTAAGCAAAGAGCCAATTTCAGTCTGGCTTTGAGCAGGCCTGGCCACAGATCCATGCTCATGTGTTAGAGCTAGGATGAACTGCGTGGGGAGCATCTAATTCATAGTCATTTTTTTTGGAGAAAAACCACAGAGCTAGCTGTATTCAAATCCTGTTCATCTGCTGCTCCAGTGCTGTTTGGATTTTGAGGTTTCCCTCAGAAACCTCTCTTATTTTTTTGGCCACAATTGGATGTAGGGCATAATCCTTTCCCGTTCGGGTCATGCAGAATTTTTCCAATAGCTTTAACTGGAAGAAGCTGAGACCTTAAAGTTTCCTCTTGCGCTTACTCAGGTCAATGTGAACCTTTGTATGATCCTTGTTAGGATCATACCAACAAGGAAACACTGGGTCTCATAATAACATGTCTCTGGAGCTGATCTGGTTGTTTTACTCACCGTGTCACCTTCATCCATGAATCTAGTCCCACCAGAGTGAACTGGAGCACGTGTATGAGTTGCACTGCTGACGGGCTGTTTTATCCTATGCAAAAGCGATCAGCCATCTGTGTCTCATGTCCTGGCCCTGAGGCCTGAGTCGTGCCTGTTAACTCCTGAGGCTTACACTGCCCAGTGATGTCAGCAGGAGTCTTGCATGAGTAAACAAGCTAATCTTTCCTCTAATGAACTTACTTGATTGTTCTGTGTAGTGCATTGTCATGGTTTAACTAAACACCACGCAGCCCAGCCGCTTGCTCACCCTCTCCCACCCCTGGGGGACGGGGAAGAGAATCAAAGGGGAAAAGGGAAGGAGACCTGTGGGTTGAGATAAGAACAATTTAATAATTGAAATAAAATAAATCTAAAAGTAGTAATGATAAGAATAATGATAAAAATAATATCTACAAACAAGTGATGCGCAGTGTAATTGCTCACTACCCACCGACCAACGCCTGTCCCATCCTGGCTAGCAATCCTGAAACAGAGAACTCTGGAAACCGCAATCCTGGAAGAGCAAGAGCCCTGAAGAGAGATCCGGAGAGAACGAGCCAGCGAGCCAAAACTTCCCAGCTGAGTTTCATCCATATACTGAGCGTGACGCCGCACAGTATGGAATATTGTATTGGCCAATTTGGGCCTCAATCCTAAGCCTTATGCTCAAATGCTAAGCTAGGAGTTGTGGGTCCGTTGCTCCGGCTGTGCTCCCTCCCAGCTTCTTATGCACTTGCACACTGGCAAAACATGGGAAGCTGAAAAGTCCTTGATGTCTTAGCAACAACTATAAACATGAGTGTGTTATCAACATTCTTCTCTTAACAAATCCCACACTAAATCCAAACCACAGCGCTATTCCAGCTACTAAAACCAAAAACTAACCGTCCCAGACGAAACCAGGACACGCATTTAAACTGTAAAGGAGTTTTACACAAGCTGCTACCAAAGCCACGCATCTCACCCCAAAATTTCACACTACAGTTTTAGGAGGGGAAGAGCTAGCTAGATCTGAAAAACAGTCAGAAGATAAAAGAAGCCAGAAGTTAAAGAAGTCAAGAGGGTGGGTAAGGAGCATTAATAATTCAGAGTAAAGACAGAACAACCTCTTGAAGATTTCACATTTTATTGTTATTAAAAGTTCATTATGAAATTGGCACAACACATAAAAATAGATCTGTGGTGAATGATACATAATACTATTATTGCGCGGTCGTTTTGTGCACACCCTCACATTCGAAAATCAGATGGTAACAAACATAAGACATTTCATCGGCTAACTGTGAAACCAGTGTTACTGCAGCAGGGAGAGGCTGTGCTTTCTGATGACTCTATCGAATGGATAAAGCAGACAGAAATAGTCCTCTATTCATACTTAAAAATAAACTCAGGAGAACGAAAGAACAGATTTTTAGAGTATGCCCCAGCTGAAAATAACTGGAGAGGGAGAGCTAGAAATACCCCTTTTCTTATGGACCTAATTCCATGAAACTCAAAGGAATTTTTACCATGGATTTTAAAACCAGCAGGATATAGTTAGTTGTTGACAGACAGATGGAGGGGCCGAGCAACAGAAGCTAGGGAGGGCCCGTGGCAAAGCGTGAGTTTATTATTTTGATCTTGCACATGCTGCTGAACCTCCTTATTGTAGTAATTGTGTATGTTCGTAACAGCAGTGATTGCTGGGAGGAGCTGGGAGGGTGTATCAAAGCCAGATAAAGCGACTGCAGCTCATTTTTTTTTCTCCCTGTTTGGGTTGGCCTTGGTTCTAACCCCACACAGCATTCACTGCAAAGTGACTTTTACCTGTACGCTTTCCGATCCACATGAGAAAATCAGAACAATACCCATGGTTACAAAAAAATCTCACCAGGTCACTGACTGTTCCTAGACATGTGTAGCTTTTCTTCCTGACTTCTGTGCTTATCATCGTGTTTAGGGCTGCCCTCAGCCTGACTCCTGTTCCTCATACTGTCATATCAGTTCCAGGGGTGCTGGGAGGTTGCTTAGAGCTGCCACTAACTAACTGGATCAGCAAAACTGCAGTTCTGCAGTTTTCTGCAGGGAAGGGTCACTGTAACCAGCCTCAGTGCAGAAAGCAGCACTGTAGATTTCTACAGGGAGCACTTTGTGTGGATGGGAGGCGAGATGAGCCCCACATCAGATACACTGCTTGAATGCCTGTGGGGAAAAAAAATACCTTAGTGGCATGGCTACTACTAAATTTTCCTATTATTTATTTGAGAGGCTCTTTTAAAGAAGTAGGAACATGAACCCATTTGTATCTTCCAAACTTGTAAGCAACGCTATTTTTTTGCTGGGTGTCCTGGTATGGGGTTGCAGAAGGTGGCAGCTAATGACGTGGCATTCCCAGTTTCTCTGGGAAACTGTCACACAGCTCCACAGCCTGTGCTTTTGGCTGGCTCTGAACTGCCCACTACCTCCCTCTGAACTCACGCCCTGTTAGGACTACAGCACGTCGTGCTACTCCAATCCTACTACCAAGCTTGAGAACGCTGCGGCTACTCTGTTCTTGTTTCCTCCACTGTGAATAGTTTTAAATCCCAGAAGATTAAGTTCTCAGTGCTGCTCTCTTACATTAAAATCTCAGGGCTCCAGTCTCAGCCTCACAGCAGGAGAGTGACAGGAGTGGAAAGCTGGCACAGCAGAATGGTGAATCAGGCTCTCCCTTTGGTTTTCAGGCTGTTTACTCAAAACAGCCCTTGAGAAAGATGCTATGCCTCAAGCAGCTGTCACATTCAACCGGTTTAGCAATATTACACCTATTTCTTCTCAAGCTTGTCAAGGAGGGCAGGGAGAATATTATATACGTTAGTGCAAGTTCACATAGACAACGTATGAATATTTAGTACAAAATGTTCTTTCAAGGTGGGGCAAACATTTCTAATTGTGACAGAAAAAGAAGTTATTTTGTAACATTTTTAACAACTTGGCTGTGAAAAAGCATTTATGTGAAATATGTTTAGACACAGACTACCTCACATGATACCGAAGTATTTCAAGGCTCTTTCTGAGTAGGCAATAACCTCTTTTATTTATTTTTTTTTTTAAATTAAATCAACTTTATCACAGCCAATTCCAAATGTAACTAAATAATTTGGTCATTTTTTTTAATTTATATTTTGCTTTTTCCTCTTTGGAAAAAATAAAGCTATGCTAAGTTGAGGGATTCCACTCCACATGGGTTTTACCCATTCAAGGCTTCTTTAATTTCAGAATTAATTTCCTCATTCAGAGGAAACCACAGAAATATTCAGCTCATAAATTCTAGGATAAGATTTCAAAAGTTAGTTCACGCACTTCTGAAGAAGTGTGGCTTCCAAGAAGCTCACAGACTACTTGTCTCTACTGAAAAACATTTTGAAAACCTCGCCCAATTTGGAAACACTCTTTTTTCAGGTGTGGTAGGGTATATATCCAAAATGAAGATCTGAATAATCCCTAGATTGTGGAGAGCAAAGAATTCAGATATAAATTTTGGATTTGGCTCAAAGTCCAACTGAGCAGAAAAGTTTAAGGCCTCAGTTTTCTCTGACTTACACTGCACATTGCAGCGTTCAGCAGTCGCTTCTGAACGTGGTTGGCCAATGTAAACCAAGCAGGCATGCAGCAGCCTTTGGATACGTAGACATTGTCCTTCCTTAGCCTGGTACTCTCCAAGAGCAAAAGAAAAATAAAAAGGCTTCCAAACTGTTGTTAGACAGACAAATAGGTGCGGAAGCCATAACTGTGACTTTCTGCCCTTTCCTGAGCTCTCCGCCAAACCACGACCCATCAGAAGCGGGTTCACAGCCCTTCTTCGCCTCGAAGCCTGGCTCAGAAGCCACAACAGGGCAGAACCAGGTGGTGGGCGCTGCGGTTGGTGGAGTTATGCAAAGGCAAAACCAGAATCGCGTTCAAAAAAGCTTTTTCCCGAGACAGAAAAACTACTGGAGCAGGAACAAATGGGAGCACCCAGCACAGCAGGTGGGAACAGAGGCAAGGCAGTATCACTGGGCCCTTGCTCCTGACAGAGACACCACTGACAAGGCGGTGCATCGAGTTTGTCCCGGCATCCCTGGCATAGGCACTGTGCTGTGCCGAGCCCGTGCAGGATAGGAAAAGTCTGAGGGTTGTGCTGATCTACCAGGAATCCCAAGCGGCTGAAAATTCAAGTCAGCCAAATTGCTTTTTCTGGGCTATAGTAAAGGCATGGAGGGGAAATCTCCACTGGCGTGGGATTTCCCTTTTGGTTTTGTGCTACTGTAGAGTCATGGTGCCACTTACTCTCTCCAGCCTCCTACTTCTGGCCCACTGGACTAGCAGGACAGCCTCAGGCAATGGCACTGCATCAGCAAACCTGGCTTTATGTATCTAGTTGGTGAGTGCGCCAGGCAGGAAGGGTGCCAAATATCTCTCCAAACAGAATTCATCTTCTGCCTGCATCTGCTTTGGAACCATAGAGCATGTCCAAGCTGGAGAAAAATCCAAACACGTCGTGTAGAAGCACCTTTCCCTTGGATTTTTATTATCATCATCATCTTTAAGAATATATTTTGTACCGAAACACTGTCAGCATTCTTTATACAATGGAAAATGACACAGTCATCATGTATCATGTAAAAGAGTAAAAACAGAGCAAGACAGTAACGTTTAATATTCAAGATTCAACTGGAGTACAAATAGAATCTGATGTACAACTTAAAAGCCACACACCAGATAAAAAGATCATCTGGAAAACAACTGGTTCTCTCTTAATTTGGAAAAAGGAAGAAAAGTCAGGGAAAGTCAATATTAAGGCTAAAAATCCCATTTTAAACTTGCATTTTATAGGTGGCAGCCTGATTCTTAACTTGTCTACAGCAGCAGCAACACCCCCCTGGCTTTACAAAGAGATTTGCACTTGCATGAAATAAGAATCAGGCTTCTATGCTTGGAGGACTCTGATTGACCTCAACAGGCTTTGGACTAGAGCCACAGTTGGAATTTCAGCTTGCAGTCTAAGGCTTCTTAACTGCAGGCCAAATTAGCGCAAAATGAGGCTTTGCAACTGGCATTCCACCCTTAACTTTGGATATTCCAGTTCTGGTTGCTTTAAACCACAGTTTTATTGCAGGTTTAACATAGTTCTGTTTGTGAGATTCTTCTCTCTCTCTTTTTTTTTTTTTTTTAAAATACTGTGCTACAAAGGATGTTTTTGTATTCTGTGTCTTAGAGAGTCCCTATATTACATGTTTTCAAAATTGCCTAAATATATGTTTACATCATGATTATAACTACTCAGAAAGACCTGCTACAGTCTATTGTGAGCAGCCAAGGGAAAAAAGTGTATTTAGTCCTAAAGAAGTCAAGAAAAGTGGCTGTGTTCATTTATAGTGTAGCGCAACGACGGTGTTTATACAGCTATACCTACTATTTAAAAAGCTACTTGAAAAGTTATTATTCATGTGCAGTAGCTGATTTTCAAGCATTAATAACTTGGCTGTCTAGACAAGTTTTAATTGTCATATCAAAGGCCGAATATGTTCCCAAACAAGTGCAAAAAAAATCTCCCATCTCGCCTGGAAAGAGGCTGGTTCTCTTTCTGAACTAAGAGGCTGCCAAATTTAACTTTTTCTCAGGTTATAAAAGCACAGTTAAACCCACAAATTTGCTGTTGAAGTTTTTAAAACGGATCGACTTTAACTCAAACCTATCCTGTGCAGCAAAGTTAGTAAGCCCTGAAAAACAGTTTCTAGTGAATATGCAAAGAGTTCCCCCCACCCCCACCAACTACCATGCCCACGTTTTCCCAGGGCCTAGAGGGCTCCATTAAAATGTAACTAAATGTTCGATAAGAAACATGATTCTTCAAGAATGATATGTAAAGTCTCCCCAAAGAACCTAAGACATTTTGTACATTCAAAATGTTTACACTTTGCTGTTCTTAACCATCAGTAAGATTGTTTGTTTTTACTAATAATACATACAATGAGTATAAATAAATAAACTACAGATAAGCTTTAAAAATTGTATTAACAATACATTGTGCAAAAACTCGTAACGATCTACATTCTATGCAAATACCCTGACTAAAATATACACGCTGTGTCCTCACACCCTCGTTCAGTTTTTGCACAGTCCTTGGGCCAACTCAGTGGCTGGGAGCAATCAGCAAAATTCCATTGCAAGCCGTGGAAGTAACGCTGATTTACACCAGCAGAAGAGCTGGCTCCCAGGCGTGTGCAAAAATCCCATAGAAATCAGTGGGAATTGTGCTTGACTAAGGACTAGACAGTTTGATTGTACCCCGTTAAAGTGAGTGGGAGTTTTGCCATTGATTTCCACGGAACCAGGCTCAGGCCCCGGGTAAGGACGTCAGCACGTGGCCCTATGTTGTGCTACACTACTCCACTTCAGTGCAGAAACAATATTTGCAAAAGAAAAACTTTTTTGTTGTTGTTGTCACTGCTGTCCAGTAACCAGTTTTAGCTCTGCATTTCAGAAATTGCCTTTCTGTGAGATTTGAAACAAGACTGCAAGTCTTTGTGAATCTATTCCAATTTGATTATCCAGCACAGGTGGGCTATTTTGATCCAAGAAAAATGGCTCAATGTCTATTAACCAACAGTGTTCTTCATTAGGATAAACAACAGCCCGGTTCATCGGCACAGGAGTGAAGAACTGCATGCGGAAAAGGACCGGGGCAGCCTTCCTACCATAGCTGTGTCCAGAGCCGGCTGTCACTTCTCCAAACGGACGATGGCACCTGAGCCGGTTTGGAATCTGCAGTCCTAACGAGCTCAGCCAAGTTTTGTAAGCTGAAGATCTCCGTTTATCTTTATTGTGTCAATTGCTGACAGTGTTTCAATACGGTGGTAAAAATCAAAGAGCTGATGTCCATCCACAAATATTCTAAAACGGGGATGCTCGCAAAGTATCTCAACCTGTAAAAAATAAAACGATGAAGCACGTTGTTCACAGCATAACTGGGAAGTTATTTCACAGAATACCAAGAGCGCTCCATTAGCCTTTAAGAAGTGTTGGTGTGGTTACATGTTTTGCTGCTTATGTGCCATGTAACAGCCAGGGCTGAGACCAGTTTGCCCCCATGACACCAGTTACACTACCATGGATCTGCTCTTACTTCACAGGAACGTTAATCCAATCTTACACTGTTGTGGCGGGAAGGACTCTGGAACCCACTCCCACTGCCATCAGGGAGGTTTTGCCTCTTGGAATAATGCCAGACTCAAACTGCTAATTACAGGGGAAAGAAATTGTATCTCCAACCCAAATCTTGCATTCCTTGCTACAGATTTTTTTTTTTTTTCCTGCAGAATGAGGGGGCAGTTCCCCCTGCAATGCTTTCCATGCTTCCGTTAATTTATTGGAAGAGACCGAACACGGGAGGAGGGATAGGTTTGCCCTGTGCTCCCACACATACTCACAGCTGCCGCCAAACTAGAAAACCTTCACTGTTGTGGCTGCAGACAGCCCATACTCCCTGTTGGACTAGACTCCATACTGGGGCTGCAGCGAGGGAAACACAGCGCAGGATGGCTTGAATTCAGCTAGACAGCTCGCACGAGGCACAAACAGGATCAGGGAGGGACACGGCTCATCCCTCCTCCTAGAGCCCTGCAGAAACCCTCTGGAAAAGCAACAAAGCCTGGAGCTGAACAGGCTTGGACAAGTCGGGAGATTCCTGATGTTAGGGGTGGCTTGAGAGGGTGCCCTGTAGTTAAGCTTCGCTGGAGCTGTCCTGGCAGGAAGCAGGGATATGAGGGCACAGAACGTGCGCTTCTCATACAGGCCCTCGGAGACCTCCAGGTCCAGACAGTCTAAGAAGAAAATCTGCAGGGAAGCCACATGTAAATCCTGGGTCATTTCAAGAGGCTGGTAGTCTGGAGGGAAGTGCTGCTTCCAGGCACTTGACTCTGCTGCTATTACAGCATATAAAAACGGGAATGCAGCCAGCGATAAACTGAGTGAGTCAAGGCCCGACTGACTCAGGGCACTTCTCCCAGGTTGCAGCGGGAGAAGTGGCAGCAGACAGTCCAGGAGAGCTTAAGCTCCTGGGGACCTGGTAGGGCACCATGTAACAGGGAAGTGCCCGTGTTGTTGCGTGGCTCCCGTGTCACTGCGGCAGGTGCATCCAGCCTTAGGCCTTGTTATGTAAAAGATATGGTTAGCCTCAACGCTGCTTACGATCTGTTTTTTTCAGATCACCCTGGGCCACACCAGAACGGTAATTGGACTGGATCATGAGTAATTGGCGAGAACACTTAATAGTCTAATTCATTCACCAAGAAGGAGACTATCAAAGGTACAAAGTCAATTGGGAGCCTAAATTCCATTTGTCCATTTGGGGAAAAAAAAGATGAAAAAGAACAACAACTCCCTTTCTACAGTATCTCATGCCAAACGTGCAATATTGCTGTCCTCTAACGTCAACTGTCATTAGCAGGACACCCATGAAACATGCTCTGGGTAATTTGTCTGGCTCGTCTGAGAGCCCAGCCACCACCCACTGCAGCAGGTAGCATAACCCTCTGAGCCAGAGCAGGACCAAGCCTCCAAGCCCTTCCGAGTGTATCTCCCACATGCACCGAAGGGTGTTGCCAGTTCTGATGGGAGAGTTCGTAGAAGCAAGTAGAGCGCAACCAATTTGCAGCAAAACCAGTCATAAACACCCTCTCAAAGCCCAAGCAAGCATCTGGGGAGACAGTGAGGTTTTGGGGTTGGGGGAGATTATCTTGGGGGCAAGAAGGATTAAGAGAGTTTGGCAGCTGGTCAGAACACTGGCATTTAGCAGAGGGGCCAGCGAGGTTTCATAAGAGGGGTGGGAGGAGGAGGAAGGTTTTTCTGGGTCAGCCGCACAGAGAAGGCATGCAGCCTTTTTTCCTCAACATAGTGAAGCCGCTGAGAGAGAAGCAGCCCTCTGCAGCTGCATACTTTGTTAGTCCTGATTTGCAAAGACATCTTCACATGACCATAAACACTACAGATGGGAATCTGCTTCTAGGTCAATCCAGTCCATCCCTTGCACCACAGCATTTCCACGTACACCATTTTCAAGTGACTACAGACTTTAATTTGACAGGAGATTAAATCCCAAGGTTCAGGAAAGAACACCACTATCGCTTAGCTGTTTAATCTGCTAACACGAAGGGCTACGGTCGACCTCGGCGTAACACCCCTGGAGACAAAGGATGAACAACATCCTTATTAGCTGCGCTAAATTGCAAACCCTATGTCTATTAAAAAAACCATCAAAACATACAGCAGTCCCACAGAGTATTTACATTCTCCAGTAATAACTTGTAACACACTAATAACATAGAGGTACTTTTTAATTTATAGCTATAAAACTAAGCTCAGGAAGTGCACTTCATCACACTGTATTCCAGCGTCCGACTTGTCATAGCACCCTGGTGAGGTGTTCACAGCTCCATCTGAATTGCCTGCAGTTGTACGCGGCAGCGGGATCTCCGCGCGATCTCCGCGCGACTTCTGATCAATACAAACAATCCGGCAACCCACATCTCAACCGGGCTACGCTGTGATTTCACAAGAGGCAAGTCAGGTTCTGCTGCGACTCTGATCACACTACGCTTTATCAGATACGGCGCATGCCGCTGTCATCCGGTACTCACCCTAAAAGGCTGGTCCGGTATAAACGGAAAGTAAGGAATAGACGATTGCTCTTCTCCCCATTCTCCGGCTACGCAAGAGTTTCTGACAAACTGTCTGTCTGTAAACACGGCTTTCAGTTCAATAGCTACATCCGCAGGAGGATCTTCTGACTCCCCGCAAGTCAGACTGATGCCAAAGCTGCAACACAAACCGAATGGCTCTCGTTCAGCCAGAAACGAGCAAATAAGCCCCAAACGCCACCCGTCTCATTTCTCAGCTTATTAAAGCCACTGACGGCTCAGCTCACTCAGGGAATGCTCCGAAAGCTCAGCAGGGACAGTAACATAGTTATAGCACATATATATGTGTGCATGTGCATTGTGCATGTATGTGTATAGATATGGATATACATATGCTCTATATGCTCCTTTACCCCCTAGTGAAATGTTGGGAAACAGGATTCCTTAAAGAAATGCCCCCTCTATGGGTCAAAGGAGAAATCAGCACGCTATATTTAAAATGATAAAAATAATCCCTTTCCAGAAAGGAGGGATCCGTTTGTATGCGTGTTTGTGTGTGTGCGTGTGGCCTCTCCCCCTCGCCCCCTCCCCAGGCTCAGCGCCCCCGGGTGCCACCCCTGCCCGGGTGTCACCCCTGCCCAGGTGTTACCTCTCGGGATTGAGGTCCACTATGCCCATAACTAAGATCTTCTTTCCCGGCCTCATTCCTCCTTTGATGTGCCCACAGAAGGGGACGATCTGGAAAGGACAGGGGAGAGGGTGGCGAGGGTCAGCTCGGCATCAGCAGCGGCCGCCGTTGTGCAGCCGGGGGACGGGGGGGGGGGGCGCGTAAAGGCGTTAAAAAAACCAACCCAACCCCCCCGAAAAACCCAAATAAAGGTGATTTACCAGGCGAGGAAAGTACACATCAGCTTGCACCGGGGATCCCAAGGAGTTGTTTAAATGCCCGTCCTCTATTTTCTGCAGGTAGAAAGGAGAGCGCTAAGGCAGGGGCAGGCGGAGCCCCTCCCGGCGCCCCCCCGCTCCGCTCCGCAGGTGCCCGCCGTGAGGGGCTGCCCTGCCCCGCCCGGCCCCCCCCAGCCGCGTCCCGGTCCGTGTCCCAGCGCCCCAGGGAGGGGGCAAAGCAGCACTCACCAGCGCGTCCCGCTCGGCCACGGTCCCCGCCATCTTGTGGAAGCGGCGGCAGCGCTGGGGACGGGGCGGAGGGGGACCGGCGGGGGCGGGGGAGAGGGAGGGCGGTGGGTTGTGCGGCAGCCCCGGTGGCCGAGGGGCAGCGGCGGAGCCGAAGCTGGAGCGAAGCTGGTGCAGAAGTAGGAAGGCGAGGAGGAGGAGGAGGAGAAAGAGGAGGAGGAGTGGGGGGGGAGGCGGTTGGCTTTGCCTCGCCCGGCGGGGAGCCCAGCCCCTGGCCCGAGGGGGAGCCGGGCAGGGCGGGGGCTGCTGCCGCTTCCTCCGCTCCGCAGCCTGCCCCGCGGCGGGGCCGCGCTGGAGGGGCCGCGGGGCCCGGCCCTGGACGGGGAGATTCCGGCCCGGCGGGAGGGGGGGGCGGGGGACCCCCTCACCCGGGGCCCGCAGGTGATGAGCGCCTGGATAGAGGCCGCGAGGGCCCCGCGCCCCGTATTTCAGGGAGCACCTTTATTTTTCCGCTTGGACACCCCGGCGGAGAGGCGGAGCCGGGAGTCCTGGGTAACTCCCCATCTCCAGGGGTGGAGCGGACGGCTCAGGCCCCCCCAAAAACGAGCCGTCATCCCGCTCCCCTCCGTGCCGGCGCGCCCCGCCCCGCGGCGGGGACCCTCGGGGGGCGCCGAGTCCCGGAGCGGCCGCGTCGGTGGGACACATCCGCCGGCGCGGGCGGCGGCAGCGGGCGGCTGCGGCAGCGGGCGGCTGCGGAACCTGCTGCCGGGCAAATTGCGGCCTCTCTCTCGGCCGAGCCGGGCAGCAGCTCCTTTGAAATCCTCCCCGCCACCCTCCCCTAATGAGGCGCGGTAATTGCATAAGTCGGTCGGAGAGCGGGAGCTCCCATTTGCATGCGGTGCCCGTAGTTATGCAACGTGGCGGTGGCCGTGGGTGTCCCGCTCTGCCGGGAGCGCGGCGGAGCTCCGGCCGAGGCCACCAGCACTGACGTGCCAGGAATCCCACGCCTGTCCCGCAGCCAGAGTGACTTGTCCCAGCAAGCATGTCCTGTTGACGAGTTTAGGGTCCTGGGGGAGTGGGAATTGCGGAAGGCTTCCTTCTCGCTTCCTCACCACTGGGATTTGGTGGCATGAACATCTCTTTAGCAACGTGACACAGCGGCTGGGCTTGGCCTGCTTTCTGCAGGACCTCGCACGGGTTGCTTGGCTCTTCGTGCCGTTTACCTGCACGTTGGACTGGGTTGGTGAATGTCGCTGTCCTTCCTCCTCTGAGGCGCTGTGAGGGTTAATTCCTGATGTTGAGTAAAGTGGAGTGGAAGAAGCTAAGTCACTGCAATATTTAGGGTTTCGTTTCAATATGACTGTGTGTGTCCGTTGGGAAACGCGTGCAATCAGTAGGTGATGCCATGTGAGAAATCAAGAGCTGCTGAGAGTAAGTACAGGTTGTGCAAGTGTTTCGACGCTTGGTTACTTTTCAGTAGTGTCCACTAATTTGGAGATGTTTTCATCCCTGGATGCCCAGCTGAAGGTGGCTCATAGAAGCTTGTGTTTGTGCACACAGCTCTACTGGAAGTCACGTGCTGAAGTCAGGCTGCTTCAGTTGTACCAGCACAGCTGGACACGAGGGCAACAAGCATCGCTGTGGCCCAGGTCTCGGCATGGGAAAACCACTGGACTGTTTTCTTCATGCCAAAACATTGGGTGTCAGCCATCACTGCGTGGAAAAGCAGCTTCCTCAAATACCACCAGGAGACCGAATTCGTAACCAGTGCAGTAACATGAAACCATGCACATTAGTGACAGTTGGCTTTGGAGTGGTGAGTTGAGCGCCTTCACAAGTTCATCACAGTGATGAACTGGAGTTAGCTTGATGGTTTTGTCAGCTCCCGTGTGCTGCTCACCTCACCGATGCTGATGCTAGCTGTGTTACGCTTTTTCTTTTGTTGGCCTAAGAAAGAGCAGAAATCGCCCTAAGCTTTTTATTTTTATCTAGTGGTACAGTGTTACACGATGCCCAAAGAGCCCTTTTCAGAACACTTCGTCTTTTTCTCTGCTGTACAGGGAACCACTTTATTGGATGAGATTAAATTTATTGGACATAAAATCAGGCCAGCCAGTTTGTGCCAAAGCATGAATTCTTGTGAGGAGAGAGGTCATAGTTATGTCTTTGTTTTGTAGCTGGTTTTAATTGAACTTTGTCATTTTGAAATAATTAAATAGCAAGACTTGGCCATTTGGCTAGCTGCTTTGCCTTGTGTTTGTCTTTTTTGGCCTCTTTTCTGAAAACCAGCACAAATGCAGCATTTGTTTTGTTGGCCATGGAAAAAACGACTGGAACAACCTGTAGTGTGAATGATGATGAGGGAGGACAGTCACATGTTTTTAAGGTGCTGATGGTCTATGCCCTTCTGTTTTTATGCCACGTTCTCCTCTCACCCCATAACAGCCCAGGAGGACATTGAAAATCCTGTTTGCACCACAAACAACGTGAGGGAGCCAGAGCAGGAGCTTTGCCTCTGTGTGATGGCTCCTCCTGTGGTTTCTCCTAGGGAGGTGTCCTCTAGCAGAAGAGGAGATGCCCAGTGGTCTGTGGAGCAGGGTTGAATTTCTGGGCAGTGCTGTGCCTCTCGCTCACAAAGGAGCTTCCTTGAGACTCATCTTCCTAGCAGATTCCCCTCTGCAAAGGGCTGCAGGGTGAGTGCTGCCATCTACTTCTACACTTGTGAAAAAGGGAGAGGTCTGAGCCAAATCTGTTCCCTCACCCATGCTGTCCTTGTTAAATCATCTGCACAAAATGGGCTCCGTTAAGTATCTGTACCAGCCTTCCCGAAAGGGAAGCTCTTGAGGTTTCATGCTTGAGGGCCTGAGCTTGATACCTGGTGGTAGTAGCTGGAGCAACACGATAAATATTTGTGCTCCACTGCAGTAATACAGAGATACAAGTTACTGAACTTGACTCATTGACCAAGTACAAAAAACCTCGTGGATAGGTATTGTCTTCCGTTTCTGGGTTCGTACAGCCCCTCGCTTAGTGGCAGCCTGGGACTCTTGAAATACTGAGAATTCTATAAAGATTAAAAAGAAGTGGGATGGCTTGAACACCATTTGGGAACAGTTAATGACATGCCCAGCCCAGCCACCAAAGCCATTGCTGAGAACTGGCAAAGCCATTGCTGAGAACTGGCAAACCCAGAACTTCATCTTAATCCCAGCACCTTGTATCTTGCAGCCACTCCCTTTGATGATTTAAAAAGGTGTATCTAATTCTTAGCCGGCCTTCACCAGAAAGGAATGCGGCACGATCGCAATTTTGGTGTGGTATAATTACCCTGCTTTTCTTGCCCCATTACCACTGACACTGCTCTCCTCATGCCCGGGTTTATAGGCTGACTTGTACAACCTCTCTGGTTTGTTTTGCTTTTTTAATGACATTGGTGAGAAGATGGGAGGTGTTCGCTGGTTTCGTGGAAGCTTCCTTTGGTTTCTGGGTGGCAAGGCACCAGAGTCTTGGTTTTTGTAAGACTCGGAAAAAGCTGAGTAATGCGATAAAGGAAGAAGCCTGGGAATAAGTTTGATTCGGTGGTTAGAGCCAAGTGTATAATAGTTGAGAGGAATTCCTCCTTTTCAGAATGACTGCAGTAAAACCGCAGTGCTGATAAACGATTATTCGGGTTGGGTGGGGGTTTTTTGACCTTTGTAGATTTGCAACTGCGAATCCTCAGGTGGAAGTCTGGGAGACCAAACCCAACCTGGGAGAGGATAGTGCTGACAACGTGTCGCAAGGGACTGGAGAGCAGAGTGGGAGATGTTGTACTTGCCCTCTTGCTGTGTGGCTTCAAAGTGTCCTGAGGACGGATTCCCCTGGCACTGCGTACCGAGTCTAAAGTGCGGGGTGCCACGTACCTGTGGAAACGTTCATAAGCCTGCCCTCCCACGCTCACCTGTGGGAAAGACAAGTGACAGATATCGGTACGGACAGCGTGGGGAGGGTGCTCAGCATGCCTGGGTGCTTTCAAGGCTAGAGCTCTCATGCCTTCATGGATGGAGGAGGGAATCCGGAGCCATGAGCAGCACCTCCCTCTTGACATTTATTTCATGTGGCTTCCTTGCTTCTTGTTGCCCCCTGAATTATTCTGGTCTGAGTCTTGCCCTTAAGGATTCAAGCTTTGGCTGCGCATAAATCCAGTGGAGAAGTCAGTTTTCTGGGGCTGTCAGTAACAGAGATTGTGTACACTAGTGTTTAAGGAGATGGTCCTGGTGAGTGAGTCATTCAGTCGCGCACGGAACGGCCTGTGCGTCTGGTGCAGAGCACGTGCGTATCAGAAGTGTTTGTCTTGCAGATGGTTTACTGGAGTCTGCACCAGGAACCAAGGGTATGTACATAAAGGCACGTCAGATAAAGCATTAGTCGCTGGTTGAGGGCTGTTTGTGTTCCGGAATTTTCAGCTCTTCCAGTCTCTTCCATAGAGAATTGGTGTCCAAAGACGTGGGGCAGGCAGAGGTAATACCTGCAAAGTTGTGGTGGGAGGTGCAGGCATCCAGGGGGAACAGATGATATTTTTATGACTCAGAGGTTGGTCTTTCCTGATGTGTCTTATTTGGGGCTTCTTTAGTATTATCGTTATCGTAGCTTAACAATTTTATCATGTATCTCATGATGTTGGCTCTTTTTTTCTTTCAGTTTCAGTTTGGAGGTCCTTGTCCTTTCATAAGTACCTGACTTTTATTTTATTCAGACATTTATTTTTTCTAAAGAAGCAATTTCTAGCCTTTTTTTTTTCAAAGAACGAATTCTAGCAATTTGAGAATGTGGCCACTTTCCTAAAAACTGAAGTCTAGCAGCAAATAAAAAGGACATTTATTTATTTATTTATTTATTTATTCATTCATTTATTTATCAAAATATTGTGATTTTCAGACCAACCTCATGAATTTAAAGGTGAGGATTCATAACAACGATGCATCATTCCTGTATACATCTGCCAGAGGATGCGGAAGACGACGACAAAGCGTCTTTTACCCATAAGTATCAGCATGTCAAAAGGTCTTTCTATGTACATTTTTGAATTGTTAGTGACTTCTGTCCATCCTCTTTCTCCATGTCTCCTAACGAGAGGTGACCATCCTGTTTTGGAAACAGAAAAGATGCACTTGTAATCTTCATCGCAGTGGCCTAGGAAGACCCACAGACACAAGGTGGGACTGATTGTGAATGCCCCAGACATGGGCAGGAGGAATCCAGGGAAAGCCACACACACTGCTGACCAAGGCACGGTGGCCTAGGGACCTTCTTACTAAGCAGGTGGCAGCACTGCATTGCTGCTGATTGGAGATCCAGGCCACTGCTTCCCAACTAAACTACTGACAGAGAAGTGAAGACTATAGCTGCTGAGCATCATAAGACAGGACTGAGCACAGAGCAATGCAGTAAAAACACTTGCGATGCCCAGTTCCCCATGGCCACAAGAACTCCTTATACGGTCATATTTTTAGGGAATTATTTTTCTCCCCCTTAAAACTCTCTTGAACTTCACTAGGCTATGCCTGTGCTTCAGGCTGGTCTAGATTCTTCCAGTCCTCCTGGGGCAAGACCAGCCTAGCAAGACCAGCATTCAGATATCCCAGGCTCTGGAGACATGGAGGAAAGGCTGGAGCAAAAAGCAGGTACCCTTAGTGCAAGAGGATCTAGTAGGATCAGGTGGCAGAAGATGAGATTAGAGCACAGTCAAGCAAAGTGAAGATACACAAGTTGTTGATGGGCCTTGCTGGGGTGCACCCTCAAGAGCTGAGAGAGCTGGCAGATGGCCTTGTGAGGCTGCTCCAAAAGAGAGATGTGCCTGAGGACTGGAAGAAGGCAACCACCGCATGGGCTGATGAGCAGTGCAGTGGATGGAAAACTGGCTTAGTGGTTGTGCCCAGAGGTGTGGTGGCCAGTGGCACTAAGTCTAGTTGGAGGCCAGGAACCAGCAGTGAATCCCAAATTGAGGGGCACTGCCAGCAGGTGGAGGGAGGTGGTCCTTTCCTTCTGCTGTGTCCTGCTCTGGGCTCCGCAGTGCAAGACAGGCATGACCCCTCCCCAGTGCTCCACCAGGGTCCCCCCAGTTTCCACTGGGGTCAGTGTTGATCAGTTGGAGCCAACAGCCACCAGAGATGGCAGGATGGAGCTGTGCTGGCACGGAGCAGCGCTGGGAGGAGGCAGGGTCTGGCCAAGCAGTGCTGCCCCGGTACTGGCACCCCGCTTCCTATCCTCACTGTCACTGTCTGGGTCATGTCCTTGGTGCATGGTAAGGGTCCTCCTTTCCTGGGCGGGATGGGCCAGGCCAACTGATGCTGTGGCTCCAGGTGAGTTTCCACCGTGGCTTGGGGATACATGGGCACAGCTGAGCCCAACAACAGCAGCCTTTCTCATACCCGCTGCTCTCTGCTCTGCAGGGAGGCTCTCACTAATGCCAAGCTGGTGCTGAGTGTGGATGTGCAGCTGAGTCGGGTGTTGTGGTTTTTGGACTGAGGGTCGAGACAAGAACCAAGAGGGAGCACCCACCAACCATGGTCCTGGGCAAAACATGACTCAGGCTTTCTTCTTAAAACAAAACAATTTATTAACAGTTACTTAACAAGAGACACAAGGGAACGAAACCGGTTACTTGAGAGGAGAAAGAGAAAACACGGCCAGATCTTAAAACAACACCTCCCCACCACCTATTTCCTTTCGTTCCTGGCTCTACCTCCCCCCCGGCGGCGCAGGGGGACAGGGAATGGGGGAGTGCAG
Source organism: Tauraco erythrolophus (assembly GCF_009769465.1). NCBI lineage: Eukaryota > Metazoa > Chordata > Aves > Musophagiformes > Musophagidae > Tauraco > Tauraco erythrolophus. The sequence goes on along the minus strand of NC_141466.1, from coordinate 122,208,439 downwards.
GTCAGTTCATCCATGTTGTTAACTGCCGCTCCTTTCTTAAAGGAGGAGGAGTCTTTACACCATTTTTCCCTTGCTTCGGTGGATCCCCTACTCACGAGGAAAAAAGTCCCCAAACTTTTCCAACGTGAGTCCTGCCCGCAGGATTGCAATCCTTCCCCATGGATTGCACCAGTTCAGGCTTTACCAGTCTCGGCCTCTTAGGGAGCTGCTGCCACTCGCGTCGGCGTGGGTCGTCCCACGGACTCCAGATGCCTCCACGACCTCGTCGTGCATTCCATGCCCATTATTCACAGTACCTCGTCGTGCATCCCCTGCTCCACGACCTCTCCTGGGCTCAGGCATCTCTTTCCCGACGTGGGTTTCTCCACGGGCCACAAGTGGGTCTCTGCTCCGCCGTGTACACCCTGGCTGCAGGGGGGCCGCCTGCCATCTCACACCGATTGCAAGGGAAACCTCAGCTCCAGTACCCCTCCTCCTGCTCCATCTTTGCTGACCCGGTCGTTGTGGTTGTTTTCTCTTAGATCTTAATCCTCTCTGGGGGAGCTCGGCCCGGCGGGCACTCCGGGAGCGGGGCGCTTCCCGAGCCCCCCATGCGGCTCCCCCGGCGCCATCTTGAGCACGTGGCCCCGGCCCGGGAGCCGGGAGCGAGGGCCGTGCCCTCCTGCTCTCTCCTCACTCCTGAGCAAAAGACCCCTTCCCGTCCCTTTGTCTCAACTTAAATAGGGCAATTCGCAGAGGGCCAATTTGTCTCAACCCCCCGAGGGGGATGGGACTCAGATCTGGTGGCACAGGGAGCAAATCCCCTCTCCTGCCACCAGAACACCCCCACACACATCAAACTATCACACCGGGGCTGCAAGAGGAGCGAGAGATGCCTTCTCTTCCCTCCAAGAGGAACTGGTGACCACCAGGTTGCAGTAAGACCCTCTGAGCCCAGCTGCCTTTCCCCCAGTCCTGGCCCTGGGACCAGGGCAGAAACGCACTGATACCAGCCCCAAGCCCTGGGATCTTGGTGCTAGATGCACCGATGTCCATCCCAAGGGCAAGTGGGGTCAGGGCTTTGCACAGAGGTACCCCAAGGAGGCCACCTCCAGCTCACTGTCTGCCTCTCCTCTCTGCAGACGTGGCACCACCATGCACCCACAGCTCCCCCTGGTCCTGGGCCAGCTGTGGGTGCTGAGCAGCAGGAAGGAGGCAGTGGAGGAGGAAGAAGAGGGAGAGGAAGGCAGCGATGAGGACAGGACCTCCCTCATCTTCATCTGGCCCACCAGCTTCTGTGTTGCCAATTTTGAGTCAGTCGTGGTGCCACGTCCCATGACCGGGCAGGAGAGGTTCCCAACCAAGCCCATGCCATCATGTGCGTGTCCTCTGCCCCCCATGCAGAGCCTGGGCAGGGAGCGGGCAGCACGCTGGCAGAGAGGGATGAGGGATCTATGTCCCGCCTCCCCTGGTCACCCTGTGGTCCCCAGAAGGGAAGGGCAAATGCAGCTGCCGTGGCAGGATAGAGGGAGTGAGGGCGTGGGCAGCACCTCTGTCCTGTCCCATGGGGCTTCATCCTGCCCCTGTTTCCTTCCCCATGGGGCAGGGCTGTGCAGGCACCCGCCTCTGCCTATGGGCTGGGGGCAGTGGGGCCTGACACTCTTTCTCCTCTTTCTGCAGCTCTCAGGCACTGAAGGAGCTGTGGCTGGGCACACTGCTGGGGTAAGCTGAGGAGATACTCCAGGCACAGCCCAATGGAGGAACAGCTGGGAGAGGTGCCCCCACAGCTGTTGGCAGCTCTTGGACAGGGCTGTCTGACAAGAGAGAAGAGGCGGCTTGGGGCTCACCCAGTTCTCTGCCTCTCCCTTCCCGGTGCTGGAGTAGCTCCTGGCTGGCCTGGAGTGTTCAAAGGCTCAGCTAGAGCCCGTGGCCTTGCAGGCCCTCCAAGCTCCTCGTGACCAGCCTCTATGAGGATTGGGTGCTGTGATGCAGAAGACCAGCAAGGAAGAGAAGATTGAAGAGCTGGAAGCCTAAGTGTGGGCAGCAGCCTGCCTGTTGAGCAGGAGCCCTTGACCGCTGGATGAGTGCCTCTGGAAAGCTGTGCAACACAGCCACTGGTTCCCAGGCAAGCCTGGGGAACAGCTGTGGGCAACACCTGCTTTCTTAACCTTGTGTTCCTGTTCCTTCAGAGTGCCTGAGAAGTTGCCTGCAGCCCATCTTATCCTCCTGAAGTGGCTGCTGTCCCTCCTCCAGCATGTCGGCCAACAATACAGCCACCAGCAGGATGAGCTGCAGCTACCTGGCCATCTGCCTTGGGCTTAACCTGCTGAGCCCGCCCAACGAGGACCTGCTCCTGCTGGAGGCCATGCTGGAGGTGACTGAGAAGGTATTGACCTGCTGACTGCAGCCTTCCTGGCCCGTCAGAGCTTGGCTGCTCAGAGGTCTCTGGATGCCTCCTTCCTTCAGCAAATGCTGGTGGGGTGGCCACCCGGAAGAACAGCCCCACAGCCATGGCCTTCTGTGCAGAGGCAAGGATCAGGAGTGGGAAAGGTGGCGTGGTCCATTTTCAGGCAGCTAGGTTGAGACCAAGGGCCTGATGTGTGCTGGTGGAGTTTCTGATGGAGAACTGCAGGGAACTTTGGGGAGGAGACAAGTGAGCTTTCCTGTCCAGCAGCCAAGGAGTCACCAGCACCCATGGAGAGATCCAGAGGTAGGAGGAGGGACTGAGGGTTGTCACAGGCTGGGGCTTGGCTTGCCAGAAACCTCAGTGTCATTTCTGGTGGGATTGGGCATTGAGTGTTGTCCATTCAGCCCCGCTTGTCCCATGGCCTCTGTTTGGCCATTGCCTCTCGGGGCATGAATGCTTTGCTCTGCAAGATGAGCTGAAGCCTGCAGACAGGGCATCAGAGGGCTGAAAACACGAGTGGTATAGGGCTTTGGGTGGGTTTGCTTGGACTGTTTTTTACTTCCAAGAAGTCACTTTGCTGCATGTGCTTTTTCTTTCTAGATCTGCATTTGGAAGAGCAAAGTGCCCCTGCAGTCACCGCAGACACCAAGTGTCAGGCAGGAGCCTTGCCACACGCGCCCCACTCTCTGCTCGGTGTCCTCAAAGATGCTGGCAGAGATACGGTGGTGGAGTCTGAAACGTGAGAGGTATGTCAGGTCCCCAAACACAGTGACAGCGTGTCTTGTGTAGAAGGGGAGTTTCTGATGAGGCCAAGTCACTGCTGTGCCTCTGCCTGGCAGGAGAGCTGGTGCGTGTTTGGGTTATTCCTGCACCCACTGGCACGAGACATAGTAAGGAAAACTGGCAAGGTTGTTCCTCAAATGGACTAGGCATGTGCTTAATCAAACAAAATGTCTACAAAATGCCTACAAAAAGACTGAGGGGAGTAGCTGTCAACTTTGGAGGGGTTTTGCTCAGGTCCTACTTCAAGTAGGAGCTTTATCAAGTCGGGGCAATCCCAAGCACAAGTACAGACTGGGTGGAGAATGGGTTGAGAGAAGCCCTGAGGAAAAGGACTTGGGGGTGCTGGTTGATGAGAAGCTCAACATGAGCTGGCAACATGCTGCGGCCTCCCAGAAAGCCAATCGTATCCTGGGCTGTATCCAAAGAAGCGTGGCCAGCAGGTTGAGGGAGGTGATTCTGCCCCTCTGCTCTTGTGAGATCCCACCTACAGTACTGCATTCAGCTCTGGGGACCCCAACCTAAGAAGGACATGGAGCTGTTGGAGCAGGTCCAGAGGAGGGCCACAAAGATGATCCGGGCTGGAGCACCTCTGCTATGAAGACAGGCTGAGAGAGTTGGGGCTGTTCAGCCTGGAGAAGAGAAGGCTCCAGGGAGACCTTCTAGCAGCCTTCCAGTACCTGAAGAGGCCCTACAGGAAAGCTGGAGAGGGACTTTTTACAAGGGCATGTAGTGATAGGACAAGGGGCAATGGCTTTAAACTGAAAGAGGTGAGATTTAGGTTAGATCTAAGGAAGAAATTCTTCCTCCTGAGGGTGGTGAGGCACTGGAAGAGGTTGCCCAGAGAAGTTGTGGGTGTCCCATCCCTGGAAGTGTTCAAGGCCAGGTTGGGTGAGGCTTTGAGCAACCTGATCTAGGGGAAGATATCCCTGCCTAGGGCAGGGGTGTTGGAACTAGATGATCTTTAAGGTCCCTTCCAACTGAAACCATTCTATGATTCTCTTTTAGTGGGGTGGGGGAATATGCAAAATGTGGCTGATGCAAACCAGCCAATGGGATCTCCTCTGGAGAGCTAAGGTAGCAATTCGGCGAACAGTCACTTACTGCTCCAGGTCATCTCTTGCCACCTGCCAACTCTGATATTTCTGTTGTAGGCACCTCCAGCTTTGCCTCCAACCACCCCTGAGTGCGCAGCAGACTCCCTGAGGCACCCAGAAGAACTAGCAAGCCTTTCAGAGGACAAAAGTTAAAATGAGCTTGCTTCGGTTAAAATCAGAACTGACTCCAGTGGATCATGGCTTTCCCTAATACCACTGTGGGATGGAAAGATTTGCTTGCTCTCCCTGGGACAAAGAAAATGGAAGAAACTGAAAGAGAAAACAGGCCTAGGGAGAAAAGAGTGAAAGCTGTGTGGAGAAGAAGAGGAGGAAGAGAGAAAAAGTTTTGGGGGATGGACCAACGGAAAGATGCAGGAAGGTGCAGAAGGTCAGGAGGTGCAGGTGTGTACCGCTTTCCGTCTTTCTCAACTCAGCACTGCTCTAAGCCAGTCCAGCTTGCTGGCAAGGGACGGCGAGGGATGGTGCTGCGCAGGGTTTGGAAAGAACTCCATGGCAGGTCCACAGGATCTCCCGATCGAGCGCTGCTGCGTGGCACAGGGACACTGTGCATCTCTGCACACGGACAGGTCTCTAAGGGCATTGCCCAGGGGGATACGGTGCCAGAGCCATCCCATAGCCAATGCCAGCAGCAGCTCTCTCTTCTGGACCATGAACAATTACTTGTAAATGGTGTTCCCCAGAAGAAAAGGGAACAAAACCCTGCCTCTTCCTGCCTTTGTGGTTTTCTTGGAGCTTTCTGACTCTTTTGTTGCAAGTGCCGATTTACTTTCACCAACTGAATCTCTGTGACTGCTGGGCCCCCACAGTTGATGTCCACAATAAAATGATTTTTTCTCTCTTCTGACTGTGTCTGCCATAGGATATTGTGGAGTCGGGGGGAGGAGTGTGGGATTGTCCCTTGTCCCAGCATCCTTTTCAGCAGGCGTCAGGGCTGAGTTTAGGTGCGTTAGGAGTGAAACCAAAGCACATAGTCACACAGGAGCGTGGAGGCTGGAAGGGACCTGTGGACGTCATCTGGTCCAACATCTGCTCAAGCAGGATCACCTAGATCAGGTTCCCAAGGACCATGTCCTGGTGAGTTTTGAGTATGTCTTTGAACAGCACTGTGAGGTCAGAGCGATGGCAAGACGTAGGCAGGGCACAGTGGCCGGGAAGGACTAAAGGTCTTCATGCAGACACCGTCATGTGCAGCTTGCTGTCCCCTGCAGCCATCCTCCTGGCATGCTGATTGTCAAGCAGTTTCCTCAGACGCCCCTACCTCATGGCAATGGTAGAGATTAACTTCCACGCTGGATGGTGTAAACACCATTGCAGCTCACCCAAAAAGCTTTTGAAGTGACTCCAACAGCAGCCGGATTGCTGAGGCTTTCGTGCATCCCAATGTGACCCAGGGAACATCCGCACTGTGAGGAGGAGGAAGGATGAGGACTCACAAGTTGAGTAAGTAAGTGCACAAGTTGTGAGTTACAGATTGCCAGTTTTGAGTTAGAGAACTTGTGAGTTTGAAACCTCATGAATAAAGCGGTGAAGGAGAGAATTCACGTGTTAGACTGGTCTGTGCAAAGGGGATTGAGACGTTGTTTCTCTTTTTTTCTTTCTTTGTTTTCCTAATGAGCTCATAAAATAAAGTTGAATTTATAGAGTATATTGTCCTGTAAATAGAGTATGTTGTCCTGTAAGTTTGAGATCATAGAATCATAGAATGGTTTGGGTTGGAAGGGACCTTATAGATCATCTGGTTCCAACCCCCCTTTAGGGGCAGGGACACCTTCCACTAGGCCAGGTCGCTCAAAGCCTCATCCAACCTGGCTTTGAACATTTCCAGGGATGGGACACCCACAACTTCTCTGGGCAACCTGTTCCAGTGCCTCACCACCCTCAGGAGAAAGAATTTCTTCCTTAGGTCTAATCTAAATCTCCCCTCTTTCAGTTTAATTTCCCCTCTTCCATTGCCCCTTGTCCCATCACCACATGCCCTTGTAAAAAGTCCCTCTCCGGCTTTCTTGTGGAGTTTCCTTTAAGTACTGGAAGGCTGCTGGAAGGTCTCCCTGGAGCCTTCTCATCTCCAGGCTGAACAGCCCCAACTCTCTCAGCCTGTCTTCGTAGGAGAGGTGCTCCAGCCCCTGGATCATCTTTGTGGCCCTCCTCTGGACCTGCTCCAACAGGTCTGCGTCCTCCTTATGTTGGGGCCCCAGAGCTGAATGCAGTATTCCAGGTGGGGTCTCATGAGAGCAGAGTAGAGGGGCAGAATCACCTCCCTCAACCTGCTGGCCACGCTTCTTTGGATACAGCCCAGGGTACTGCTTAGTCCAGAAGAGGCTTCCTGGTGCTTTGCGTGGTCTGTAGGACAGGCTGGGGGCTGTTTACTGTTTCGAGAAGCTCTACAGAAAATATTCTTCAACTGCAAGTTAAAAGACTTGCCTTAATGTTTCAACAACGCCTTCAGAAGACCCTGGCTCATTTGGCACATCCTCCCAGGCCGGGAACGAGGCTGTTCCTGAGAAGAAATGGTCAGATGGAAAGTGCTCTGGACGGCCCATCAAGCCAAGATTTCATTGCCTGTGCACATCAGTTTCAGGCACTGTATTCTCACTCAGGACTTGTTGCAGCCTGAACTCGTCTTCCCGCCTGGATCATAAGAGATATCTTCCATTAGTGGCACTTTGCTCTGACAAGCGTCCTGCTGTGCATTGCAGCAGTTCGGAGCTAAATAATTTATTTGGAAGCATGTTTTGTACGCGACTTAGAAAATGGAAGAGACCAGGAGTATTGCAACAGCGAACTGTGGGACGGACAAATATGTTCTGCCCAGTAGTTTCTAAGCATTGCATTTTGCCATCCATTGTTTCAAAATTGCTTTCTCTCCCATAATTATCTTCAAAAGAGAAGGCTGATCCAAAGTGTTTTCTTTTTTTTTTTTTTTCCGGGGTGGTTCATTGATTTCCATTTTTAATAATAAAGATGGGTAAACAAATGCAAGAAAACAACACAATGATGTATTACCTAACATTTAAAATAGAGAGAACGCGGATATGTGCCACAGCACACTTCATCTGTGGACATCAAAGTGTCTCACAGAGGTCATAGTCCTCATTTCAAAGACGAGGAAATGGAGGTGTTGAGAGAGAAAGTGGCTTAGCAGGTCAGTGGCAAAGCGGGGCGAGAGTCTCCCGAGCCTGTACCGCAGGCAGAGATGAGGGAGCAGGGGAGAACAAACCCGTTCTCACCTAATCAGGACAGCCCAGGTCCCAAGTGCAATGAAGGCACAGTGACACTGCAGGGAGAGCAGGAAATCATGCCACAAACCATGGAGCCAGGGAAGCCTGGTTTCCTCCTGTTTTGTGTCTAAAGGGCAGTCCGGGGTTGTCTGATGTTGGCCTTTGATGGTGCAATCACGAGGTGCCACTGTGGCCTTTCCCTCACCAAGGGCACTGGTGGAGTCTGGCTCCTCAGCTTTGTTGTCTGTTTTCCCAAAACTTTTGGGTACTTGAGAATTTTTGAGCGTTTCTGTCAGATGTGATCATCGTGAGCTGGTGGAGTCACAAAGAACACGTCCTCGCACATGCACACACAGACATGTCTGTCTTGGCATTACAATATAGGGGGTGCCTCATCCTATGGAACTATGCAATCAGCCAACATTTTAACCTTCTAGATCTGTGGTTTTGAACTTTTTTTCTCTATAATAAAGTTCTGAAAGTGGATGAAGGCTGGTAAAGCAAGAATGTTCATGATGTTGATTCAGTAGCCGCTATCATTTAATCTTACGGGAAAACTCTTCCCAAGGGGAGACACAAAATTGGAGTTCCAACTCTGTAGCTGCATCTTTGAGCCCTGGGAGACTCGCTATGAAGTGAGACTCATTCAGGTTATTCATTTGATGAACCACTTGAGTGAGGAGACTCTTTTATGCCTGCAGCCATGCCGCCTTGGGTCATGGTCCTGTCATATCTCGTTACCCAGAGAGGGAGAGGTTGAATGAGAATTTTGGTGTCAAATTCTGAAGTAGTGATTTTCAAGCTTCCTTGATTTGTGAACTCTGAAAATACTTCGAGGGGCTGTTCAGCCTCCTTGATGGTAAATTGAAACCTACTGATAAGAGGTAGGTTTTCTTAGCTTTAACGGACGCGTTAAAGGTAGGCCATGGATGCCACAGGTCTGCTGCCCGAAATCTGAAAACAATTGCTCTAAAGAACACCCCTGGTATTTCAGGACTGCTCCTCATGGCTCAGGAGAGAGCATCTTTCCCTCTGAAGAGTAGAAGATAGCCATTCCATAAGTGTATAGAGTTTCATAGCATGATGTGGCCATGAGTTATTTGAAGATCTTCAAGTGTTTTTCATACAGGGATCTGCCTCTGAAAGGTAGACACAATTTGGGGGATTCTCCTTCTCTACTCACATTATTGGAAGCAGCAAAATCAATGGGAGCCAGGACCTAGGATCCTGGCTCTATCTGTAGGAGAGCATCCATGCTTTGGTTGTGCATGCATAAAGATGTCTTGTCTAGGCTCACTCCTCACGTCTGTACGTGCACAGGGTGCTGCTGGACGTGCTGTCCTCGGGAGGTCAGCTCTTGGCTCAGGGAACAGGCTGTCTACCTTTGCTGCAAGCTGTGCTGCACAACTGGTAGTTACTATTCATGATAACCGCTTTGAAACGGCTTGCAGTGTGACCTTCTGTTTAACAGTGCATCCCTGGTTGTTCTCTGCTTCTTCAGACGAGAGTGACAAAAGGTGGGTAGCAGGGGAAAGTTGTCTCGTCTAGCTTTGACAGTCACTCTCTTTGACCTTCAGCTTTTTTTTCATGATGAAGTCCATGTTACCCATCAATTAAAAAGACACAGCGTTGTTCTTAGCCCACAGGAGGGTTGTGAGGGTTTTAGTAATAAACTCTTCTGCATCATCAAGTGAAATGTGCTATATAAATGCAGGTTGGTGTTACTGGAAAGCCTGGAGGTTCTTTGCCTTGTGTGTCTCTTCTGTGGTGTCTACCAGCAGACCTGAATACATTTGCTGCTCAGATTGCTAATCTCAGGTGTAATATATCAACTGAACAGACTTTTTTTCTTTATGTTTTAAATATTACAGTGGATTGTATCATGCAACCTATGATAATACTGTTTAGCATCTCTGTTATTAGAGCATCTCTTCATACTTTTGTTGTTACATGTCTCAGAGGCATTGTTTATGGGCAGACCTCAAAGACCTGGTATTACTTCAGTTTTCCAGATAGGAAAACCGATGCACATTTTCCAAGCAAAAACTCTGAGCCCAGTGGTGTAGAAACTGGGTCTCCTACCTCTCACATGCTTTGTTTCCAAGTGCTGAGAAACTGTGCTTTCAAAAGCACTGAAGACTATAAATTACAGGACCGCAACACGGAGTTTGCAAGTGAAAGTAAGTTTGCTGAGCAGAATTTTTTTCTCCCTCCGCGTGCTGTGAGTGACACTTCCACTGGGAGCTGCAGTGAGTGGGATCCCTGTGTGTCTGGTTACTCTTGGTGAGATAATTTAGCTGGAGGGGAGAGCCCTAATCTATTAGCAATGGTTCCTATTCTACTGGTTGGATATTGAATGTGTTACATCCACAGATGCTTCACTAATACTCTGATCTTAATAGCGGGTCTTTTTGCTGGTTACCAGTATGTTCCTCAGGCCAGCAAGGCTTTACAGGCTGTTGTTCAAGAAAAGTTATTTGGAGCACATACACAAATGGTGGTGGAGAAGAGAAACCTGAAGATCCCTCTACTTCATACCTTACCAGGAGAATATCCTTATTACTGGTCTAGGTGGTCGTGGTTCTCCATCTTTTCTGTTTCATGAACCTGACATTCCTTGCTGCTCAGTGGTCTGATGTCAAGACGAGCCAAGACATATTTCTCTCCCACCAGCCAATGTGGGTGCTTTGAAAGGAGGCGCTGGCTTGATCTCTGTTAGACTGAAGATAGCATTTCCATGTCCGCCTCTCCTTTGAGGAATGTCCTGGTCCCCTTGATTGATGCATTGGACCTTGGCGTGGCGATGTGAGAGGTAAAGGAAGGAACAATCCTCTTTTGTGCCCACATACCAGTGGGATAGGAGGCAGGGGACCCATTTCTTTAGCTTTCCTTATTGGCCATTTTAGGTGTTAATTGGAATTACCCAGCAATTATGGCACCTCATATTGGAAGTGTAGATGAGTAGCTGGGGTTTGGACATTTCGCTGCTGGAGCCTGGCACCTGGAAGGGAGGTGTGGGAGTTGCTGTCACCACACCTAAACTCTTTGTCAATCTGGGGCCGGAGCGCCCAAGGTGACTAATTGTTATTGATGGAGGAGCTGCCTTGTTTGTCCACTGAATAAATAAAGAAGATTTTCCAACTGTTCCTTCCTCCAAGTATCTCCCAGCTCCTTCCAACTTGCCCACATCACTCCCTTTTCCTAATCTCCCCATCTTTTCTCTGTGGCTTCTTCCTGCAGTTTCACTTCTGGCGGGCAACTCCCAGGGTAGTATGTCCTTCCCAGCTGAAAAGGGGCTTTCCAAAGCCAACCTGAATGTCCCGAATGGTTGCCTGTACAACCCTCTTCCCAAAACCATCTCTGTCAAAAAGTGATGTTTTTGCCGTGTGTTGCAATGATGATATTTAAGTGTTAGTTAAATATCGAGGTCACCAGCCACTCCTATTCCTAAAGAAGCACTATGCCTTTTAAACAAGCAGTGCTGGAGGGCAAAGGCATTTACTGACCAAACCATCTGCAGAAGAGCTGACCTTTCCATTTGCCCTTCAAAGCCAGGGTTGCCCTATTTTCCCAGAACCTGTGACCTGAACAGCAAGTTAATATCCTGCTAGGGTGGCTGGTCCTGAGGTGCCCATGTTTCCTGCCACTTCTTTCAGTAACTGCACTGATTTCAGCATCCTTATGAAAAATAATTCAGATGATCCATCAAGACTTTCTGAAAGCAGAAACACAGCACGATGGGACACACCAAAACTCATTTCAAAAGTAGTACAGTAGTTAAATGGGCAGACCCTGCGGATGCTCTGGGTCAATATATAATAACGGCGGTGCTGTACGAAGCTTTCATTCCATCAGAGCAGCTCTATCACATTGATTGGTGCCAGAGAATAGCTGGGTAGCTTTTTATGTGTAAATCCATTTCCTACCCTGGCAGGCTTTACAGTACAAAAGTGTCAGCAAGATATTGGTGTTTGTTTCTTCCATGTGTTCTGACAGGGATGTGTATCTGGTCCTCTCTGCCAAGGGTACAGCTCCTTTAGAAATGCTTTTTGTGGAAGAGCTTTACTTGGGGAAAGAGTTATTTTTAATGACAGTTTTGTGCTGTTCATATGTTAAAGTCTTTGCATAGCAGAGGTACATGCGGTTATTCTAGCATAAAAATGCGTATGTTTGCATGGTTCTGGGAATCAGTATAAATTATGCTAGCAAGAACATGTTTTTTGTTTATATGTTGGGAAAGCCAGTACTGTAGTTGAATATAACTCTAAACAAAATAAGCCTGGTGCTATTTTTCATTCACAAGCCACCCAACTGAAAGATATCCTCACCGCCACTGTATCGACAAGGGCAACTATGAGGAGTCATAGTTGAGGGGTGAGTTGGAGTTGGACTCACCTCACTACCTTTAGCTGACCAACCCCAGCACCAACAACTCAATACTGGGGACTCTCTGTATCGAGGATTTTAAGATGGGATGAACTGTAGTCTAGAATAATCTGTTTCTATCTGCTGGGTTATGAAGGAGCACAGATCTGCAGTTTACAGTGTAAATATCCAGTATCAGTAGATAAATCCCGTGTTTGACCCCTGAGATTCTCAGTAGGTCTCCAGACTGCCAGTCTTGCCTCCCACTCACCTGGGCACAGAGCCCACTGCAGGTATATGGCACCAGTCCTTGCTTAGCCTGTCTTAATTAAAAACAGCTTCATTATTTAGTAGGTACCGACAGAGTATAACCCGCAACACAGAAGGCTCCTGCCCTGAGGATGTTTCCCCATAAACAGACGGCAAGCAAAAAACATGCCAGAAAAGCTCTGCCTTGGAAGGTTTGCGATTCCTTTACCCTTCAGACATAGCATGCCTGCTGCCGATGTGGGCTCCGGTTACAGAAGAGGTCTTGGAGGCTAAGGCAGCGTGGAAAGCCTGCAAGGGAAAAACATGAAACCAAAGGAGGGAAAAGACCCAACCAATTGACGTTCGCTGGTGGGGATTTTATTTCAGTCCGTCTCTCTCCCTCCGTGCTTAGAGCTGTAGGTATTCACCTTGTAGGAGAGCTGGGAGGCGTCGCATCCACACGGGCAGGAGAAGGGGTGGGGGCCAGCACGTACGTGGCTCAATTTTACAGACTCGAAATGGATTTCACCAGCTGACGTCATGACTTGTACGAGGTTGGCGGGGATGTCGGCGGCAGAGACGGTAATTAAACCCCTGGCATTCCAGCCAGAGGCACGGTCATGTCCTGCTTCATCTGAAGCAGAGTTGGTCTGACACAGCAGAAGCCTTACGTAACCAGGCCAGATTTTTGTTTTCGGAGTGCCAGTTTCAGAAGAACTACATATTTGCCATGTATAAGCTGGAGAAGGACCAAACATCTGTCTTGCACTTCGTTAGGTGGCACGCACGTTGGGGAATGCGGTCTCATCTTCCAGCTAACCACGCAAGGCTTTCCTTGGTGTTCCCTCTTCATTTTGTGTTGGGATAGCAGAGGGTTGCGCTAACACATGAGGCATTTTCTTATAGCCTGTCTACAACCGCAGCCGCCTTTCGGCAGCGTTTTGGCACGTCGCCCCGTTGGCAGCCACCCGTCGCGGCAGCTTCTCAGGCTGAAACGTTTTTGTTGCGATGCTTATTGCACGAGGTTTTCCTTTTCCTCTCGTCTCTTTTGGCCGTATCAGGCGACGTGAACCCTTTCGAAAGAATCTTTAATCTTTTCCAAGTGGGCCTGAATGAACACTTTTTAGGGAAAAACTTAATGGGAACGACTTAGTGTGTTTCTTGGCTTGTTACTCTGGCTGACACAATCTCTTGCAGACGCGGTGTTACAATAGCAGTAGCGCAGCAATACACTTAACGATAGCGTGGTGCGTGCAAGCCACGATTGTTTGTAGTGGTAAGGATCACACCAACGTGCCTGCCAGCCCCTGATGTGTTCATTGCCTATCCTACGAGCGTGCTTTTCTTGTAGACACGCTCACCCCGCGGTTTCCTAGAAAACAGAGGCTTAAAACTTATAGGCCTTTTCTATCCCCACCTGAATAACACTTAAAACTGTGGGATAATTAAGGTCAAAGCGCTTTAATCCATCAATTCTCTTTTCAGGTAAAGCCGTTCATTCAACCAGAGTAAAGACAACAGATGACTACCCGTGAGTACATCGGCTGTAAATCTAGGGTGTAAAGTAAAATAAACACATCATAAAACTTCTGCCTTGTTTCTTCCCACCTATTCTTTAGACTATTCATCTGGTTTGGAAAGCTTATTAGTTCAAGACTTTAAAATCAGGGACTACGCATGAGGAGCAAGTATGACTTGCAACATGGAGGAGACCGAGGGCTTGATCTGAAGCAGGGGTGGGAAAGGCAAGATGTTGGCATCCTTGGTGAGGGATGAAGTGAGATAGAGAGTGGGAAGCTGAGGGGTAGGGCATGCATGGTTTGGGGATCCCTGCCTAAGTTCAAAGCACTTATGCAGATACTTGCCTGTAATTATGTACTTAAACCGAGACCCAAAGCAGTTAAATACCTACACAAATGTGGAACTCTGAAACTCATATCACTGGTATCACCTACACATGTGGCTCCGTGAGCTGCTGAGTCAAAGCCTGCACAGTGAGGTGGGTTATGGCAAGAGGATTCCTGGTCTATGGGCTTCCACTGGCTGGGGCTAGCAGGTCAGAGCCAGAGTATGTTGTAGAAACTCAGCTTCGAATGTCAAAGTCTGTAGAAGCACAGTCTCCAATTAACTTCTTTAATCTTATTATCTCAAGCCTTTTATCTTCAAATTCTCTTGGCTGTTTGTTTGTTTTCTTTAGATTTGTTTACATATACCGAACTGAAAGTTTTTCTGGAAATGCTGGTACGGCTTTTAACTGTAGGAATGATTCACTGGGAATAATTAATTCAAAGATCTTGGCATCTCTTTTCCTTGTAATCCAGTGGTGGATATTCTGTGATTTTCTTGGAAGGTTTTTCCCCCTGAATGTGCATGTTTACACTCACGCCCACACAGACTCACACACATTTGCAAATGCAGACACTTCCCTCTTCTACTTTTGGGGCTTTTAAGTTCTGGAGCAGCACAGTTGACCTGTACCATTAACCATTTCTGCTACGTATCTCCTTTATTTGAGTCCAAAAGCACGACACAGCCTTTGAGGTTTGTAGGACCCATCCTATAGGTTTTTATCCATACCATGAGCCCCCATCAGCTTCCAGTGCAGAGCAGGCACACACAAACTGCATCTCAAGAAAGATCTGTGCTCTGTGCTAACTCCTGCAGTTGTTCAGGCTTAATGTGGGAGACTATTCACTAGCCTGGGTCAAACCAGGCATTTTTCTAAGGAATTAAATAGCACAGATGTACTTCCAGGGCTCAGGATTGTTCCCCAGCCTTGTTTAATTCATTAAATGTTGTTGTTGATATAGAGGTTACAGCTCGCCCACATTTTAGTATGTATTAGCAGCAAAAGCAGCGAGTTCTGCCTCAGACTTTGTAAGCCCTGGGGAGTATTACTTACGTAGAAAATTAAGCCCAGATCCTGCAGTGTGTGGCACAAGCTCATACAGAGTGTAAGGGGTAAAATTTCCCTACAGGCCCTGTACATGAAGTCTCTCATGAAACTTGAAGTGGTTCATCCCTGTAAACATCAGTACCATAGAATCACAGAATGGTTTGGGTTGGAAGGAACCTTCAAGATCATCTAGGGACACCTTCTACTAGATCAGGTTGCTCAAAGCCTCATCTGACCTGGACTGGAACACTTCCAGGGATGGGGCATCCACAACTTCTCTGGGCAACCTGTTCTAGTGCAGAGTGAAGAATTTCTTCCTTAGATCTAATCAAAATCTACCCTCTTTCGTTTTAAAGCCATGGTAGTACTCAAACTGTTTGCTTTGTAGAGCTCACAGTTTCACTTGAAATTTAGGCACTAAAGAGAAATCAAGATACTAAAAACCTTTGAAGAACAATATAGTATTTTTTCCCCTGGTTCTGAAAAAGGTCATTATGCAATGCCAGAATCCCTGTAGCTTAGTACTTTGAGCTGTTATTTCAGAAGTTAAAAGCTATTATGATGCTTTTTAATCACCGGCACAGCGTGACGAAAATCCTAGTTGCTTTGCAATGATGGTCATGTCATTGCAATACTGGCAGCTCCCTTGGGACCTGTGCAAGGTAACCAGCAGGCTGTAGGTGAGCTGGATTTAGCCAAATAAATGCAATGTAAGGAGCCTGCAGCAGAATATGGAGTCACTCTGTAATTATGTTCCTGTTTTTTCTGTCTTGTCTATGAAACAGAGCCACTGGAACAAGACAACTTTTATAAATCCAGGGAGGGTCAAAATTATTGTAACTAACTATAACAACACTTGGCTCTTTGAAGGCTTTTATCCAAATGTCTCCAAGCCCTTGCTCTTCACAAAGAGAGATAAATGCAATTATCACAGTTCTGAAGTGGGGAAACTAAGGCTTAATTAACTGCTTATGGATATGCAGCAAATCAGTAGCAGAGATGAGAAGAGAAACCAGTTTTCCTGACTCCCATTCGTGCCCTAGTCACTGGATCCTGGTGCCATCTCCATCAGGTAGCAACCACAGCAGGATAAACTTGACAAAAATTCCCAATAGGATAAAACTGAGGGTGGCCTGAAGAGTACCCAGACAGTCCCATGGCCAGCTGAAGTGGCTCTGGGATACACCTATTGCCTATGGTAGATGCCCCATCCCTGGAAGTGTTCAAGGCCAGGCTGGATGAGGCTTTGGGCAGCCTGATGTAGTGGAGAGTTTCCCTGCCCATGGCAGGGGGATTGGAACTAGATGATCTTTGAGGTCCCTTCCAATGCAAACCATTCTATGATTCAATGATTCTATGGTCTGACATCTAGTGAACCTGGACCGGCATGAAGAACCTGCACGTTGTATGCGTGAGAGTATTAATCCTAGAGTTTGCTTGCGGGCAAGGGCTCCTGCTGCAGCATCTCCCACCCAGCTGCTCTCTGCCTCTCTGCTCTCTACCACTGCAGCTGTGTTAACCTGGGACTCCTGGCTTTATCCCAGTCGGGAAAGTCAGTGGTCTAGGATGAAGCCACAGTGATGTACACCCTATGCCATCCGCTTAGGCTTCTCTTGCTTTCCAACCTGAGTTGCTTTTGTTCCAACCTGCCCCCCACCATCCACGCAGGCTTAGCTGAGACCTGTGGCCACCAAGACCTGCAGTTAGCGTCTCCTTGTTCCTGAAAGCCGAGCCACGCGCCTGGAAGAAAAACACTGTCCTAAGAGGTGTAGAGATGAGATAAGCCAGGCACTGATCTCTCAAAGGCAGCATTTAGCCCTTGTTCTCCCAAAAGGCTGACGATGGAGAAGGAGAGCCTTAAAATGTTCTGTTCTGAATAAACTGTGTCAAAGCAGAGAAAAGGATCTCACTATCACCCCTCTGGCTGACTCCAGGCCAGGTATATTCAAACTCTCTGGTTCCTCAATGCCTACAGAGCTTGGGCCCAGAGCGATGCTGAGCTGTGTCCTCCTTATGCACCGCCTGCAATCGTAACAGCTTTGGAAGCTGAGGTGCTCACGGCATCTCTGCAGGCTTTCTGGAGGTCTCGCCACCTGCCTGACTTACCTTTTTTTTTTTTTTTTTTAAATACAGTCCTGTTAGAAGTTGTCTCTGCAAATGAGGAGAATTCTTTGCTACACAAGCGACCTCCTTTTCCTGTTTTTGGTCAAAAGGTAACCTTGAGCTTTTGCAATAGATCAGATCCTCTCTCTGTGGTTCCCTGAGCACAGTGGCATGTGTCTGCAGCCATTTATCCATCTCCTGGAAGGAAATCAACTTAAAATGACCAGAATGAGATTTTTCTAGCATTTACTGATGACTTACTACCTTGCAGCAAAGTGAGGCTTTCAAAACAGGAAGGCATTTCCGCCCATGGCTGTAATAACATGCTGTAGCACAGCCAGCAGGTAGCTTGCTGCTCACAGCCTGGGCAATACCTGCTTTTGCTGAGAGTGGAAGCAGGTACAACTTCACTCTGAGGGTGGTGAAACACTGGAACATGTTGCCCAGAGGAGTTGTGGATGCCTCATCCCTGGAAGTGTTCAAGGCCAAGTTGGATGAGGCTTTGAGCAACCTGATCTAGTAGAAGGTGTCTCTGCCCATGGCAGGGGTGTTGGAACTAGATGATCTTTAAGGTTCCTTCCAACCCTAACCATTCCATGACTCTACAGCAATGGCAAGGGATGACTCTGATGGCAGAGAGAAACCTGTGAGTAGGAATCGTAATTTTTGCTTCCAGCCACGAGCAGAAGACCCATTTAGCATTTGCTCAGCTTACTACAAGACAATATAGTTGTCATTTTTATCCCACTAAAGCTTAAGAGTGAGCAGCGATGGTGCTCCAGCCAGGCCCTGTACTGCAGGAGGAACACAGCCCCTGCCCCAAAGGCTTCCTCAGGAGAAACGTGGGATGGGGCAAAGGCACTAGCAGGAGCACTGCAACACGAGCGCAGAAAATAGGCAAGTGCTGCCGTGCAGGGAATTACAAAATGATGGAAAAAAAGGGAATTTGCTGTCTGTAGCAAGTTAGAAAAAGGTCAGAGGAGGACCGGAGCAGAGACCCAGGTTAGAAAGGAAGATCTCTGAGGCCACATCTATTCTGGTAAATTAATTGCACCAGGGCTTTTCTCTGGTGCTGAGGCCAAATTGGGTCCATACCATTAAACTCTTCCAGCTGTCAGAAGATGATGGCTGACTCCACATGGACTGTGAGGAGCTCTCCCTGGCTTTTGCTAATTCCAAAGTCATGCCCAGAAACCTTCTGGATAAGCATTAATTTGTACAAGCCAGAAACCTGCCAGGGACAAGCCCGACAATTGAATTTCAGTGCCCAGGTCCGATATTGGTCTATGCTCGTGCAGCCAAAGTCTTTGCTTGGCCTTTGCTGTGGCTTTCCCTGCCTGGATCTGATTAACTCCTTCCTGCAAGCAGCTGCCAGCGGCTCCGAGCCACAGCCATGGGAAGAGGCACCACGGGGATGCCTGTTTCGAGGGAGGCATGGGTTGGGTGTACACAGCTGAGGGTGGATTTCCCTGTGCAGGTCTGGCAAGGGAGGGCTTCTGGCGTCAAGAAAGGGTGGACTTGGTCAGGCCAAGCAGTGAGCGTAGGCTACTCATTGCTGATGGAGAACAATTGTGAAAGCCCTGGAAGCTGTACTGGCTGGTATTGGTCAAGGTAAAGAAGCCCTTTGCTGCAGCATCACTCCCTTCTGCCCGTTTTGCCAGCCAAAGCAGTAAGCCAAGCTCTCATGGGTTCTCCACCCCAGTCCCTCTTTCTGCTCCTGGCTGAATTCCAAAGGCAGCAACGATCGGTTCTGCCTCTATAGCGGACAAGCCATGAGTTGTGTCTGGTTATGTCACCGTAACGTTGCCCAGGACAGAAATACGTGTCGTAGACACCTTCTGTTCCTGGTTAAAACGTATCTTTGAAAACTTGCTGTCTTAGTTATGTTGAGGTGAAGTGGTTGTTGACATTTTTGGATGCTACATACATATACATTCATGTACGTATACGTATGTCTTATTTAAGATTCTCCAGCATAACTTTATATTAATGGCTTTCAGCTCAGGTGGCACTTAAAGATATCCATGTGCTGTTTTTTCGCCTCAAGTGCTTAAAGAGAGAAGTGGAGACTCTGGCTCCTTCTTCTGGTGGTGGCCTGATCCGTCGCTCAGCTACCTCCTTCGGAGGAGAAATCTCAGAAGAGCTTCAGAAGTGGCATCCAGTAAAGGTGCTTACTTGTGAAAAACAACCTGTAGAGTGAAGGAAGGCAGCAGCTGTCGTCTGAAGGTGCTACAAGTGGAGATGCCACCACAGCCCCCCTCTGCACTCCCTTCCACCCTGCAGATGCCAACAGCTGTAAGAAGAGCCCTGAGTGTAGCACGGATTTCGCTGGCATCTTCAAATCCAGGAGCTATTCTTGGACACCACCTACTGGCATTTTTCCTATTAACTGTTCTCAAGACAGCAGTCCTGCAGGATTTTGGCAGCATCCCAAGCCTGGAAATGAAGAGAAAAATTTGACCTGCTCAGACCTTTTTGGTGAACATCTGCTTGTTTTTTCTAAGAGAAGAGAGTTGCCCTGGGACCTTGTGAAAAGCTCCCTTAGGTAAGGGAGGGATTCTTATATGGAACTGGGAAAAGGGATGCCGATACCAAAAGAAGTGGTATGAATGGAAGCAGGTGAAAGAAACAAGAAAAAAAAAGGTAAAAGAGGGAGAAAAATTCTGCAGGCACTAGTAAGGAATAAACTGGAGGTGTCCCCTACCACAGCTTTGAGGGAGGGGGCATTTTATACCTATCAAGCGTCAGTTTGGGTAGCCCTTCAATACACAGAACATTTAAATCCACAGTATTTCCTCTTTTCATCAAGGTTTATGTGGCACTGAGAAAAAATAGTTTTCATTTTTGGATGCAGCATTTTAAATCGGAGAGGAAGAGGAGGTACGGCTTCTGACCGCTTTGCCTTTCGGCGCCAATACCAAAAACCATAGTGCTGATGCTTGTAATTCCTGGCAGACACGACAGACGGACAAAAAAAAAAAAAAAGAACAAGGGACCGCAGTGGTCAGCCATCTCCATTGGCACAGCACCTCTGCGTGGTGCTGCTGCATGCAACGGGAAGAAGCCTCCCAGCTGTGATTGCTCCTTGTGGAGGACACAGTCCTGCTCTTCCTCCAGCTCCCTGGCTGTGACCTGCTGCAGCTGAGGGGCTTCAATAACAAAAGCCAACAAGCTCCCAGCACAGCCATGGGTCCTAATTTCTCTGAGCAGCCTCAGCTATAGCCTCCACCCACACTCTCTGCCCAGCAGCTCTACTTAAGCTCAACCTTAGGTCTTGTTGTAGGTGGTTTGCTCTTTATGCCTGGGCTCCTTTGGTTATGTGCTGTATTTGTCTCCAGACCCCTTCCCTGGATGAACTCTGGACTTGGTGTGCTCCTTTGCTTCTGATGGACTCTGCTACCAGCATCCAGCTCTGCTCAGGTACTGTGGATGAGGACCTGCAGAGATCCTGCTGGCATCTATGGATAGCCTCCTGCTGGTGGTCAGGATGGTGTAGGTAGAGAGTCTGCTGAAACTTCAAGGGGTTTTGTTTGGTTTTAAATACTGATTTCCTTTTCTGTTGAATGTAGAAGTTAACGTACAAAAGATGTACCTGTCAGGTTGAGCAGCCTTTGGAAGCGGAGCTTCTTCAGTATGGTGTACATAGGGTGTGAACCCATAGTGTCATGGCTTTTAATACTGAGTTTTATGATGCAATCATAAGAGAGGCCTCTTCCTCCAGCGAAGCTGAAATTCTCTTCCTTCAAACGCTTCCACTTTCTGTTGTATATTGCAAAAGAAGGCTTTCATTGCTGTGCCATATCACCCAGGGCTCTCCTTTCAGATTAATCCTGCCAAGTGAGAGATGTGTTCCAGGAAAACACTTGCATGTCTTGGAAGGATATCTCTGGCTCAATAGCTTTCTCTGATTGGGCAAATGCTCTTTTTATGGTGAGTAAAATCCAGGGAGATTTATAGCCTACACTGATATAATGTGATTCAGCCATGGTAGATGGTTCTTTCATCGTAATGAATGATGGATCTAGTTGTTATTACTCTGTTTTATTACTGTAACAGGTAGTTTTGAACTCTGCTTGCCACAAAGGATGAGTGCTGTAGGCTGGAAAGGAAACACCAGAGCTGGTGTGGTTCAAACTCACTTAAGAAGGAAAGCCGTCTTGCATGTTAGGTGTGGACTGTTTTATGTTGCCAAAAACCCTTACTGTTAGGGTTTGTTCTTCCTCAGTGTGTTTCCTATTTTAATTCATGCGTTCTTCTCATGTTGTTGGCAAGGTCTCTGAGCAAGTCTTTTCATAGTTAATACTAGCCTTGATTATACTTGATTCCTGATTGTTTACAGGTAGTCGTTCAAGGTGGATCTTATCGGCTGGTATTTATACATAGGAGATTTATGGGGCCACATGGTAGACTGGCAGATTATGTAGCCTATAAATGGTCTGTTTTGCAGTAATAACCTTTCTGTATCTGTAAAATAGAAATGCTTGGTGAGGATGATGCTGTGTAACACTCATTTCCACAGACTTTAAACCAAAATAAGTCAAAACATGCCTAAACTTGTGATAGTTTGAGCTTCTGATACTGAGGGAAGAGGTGTGGGGATTGACTGGCCGGCCAGCCACTTGTGTTATATGGCCCACCTTACATGCCTGTAATATGCCTTAGACTGTGGGATGATCGAAGCCCTGTGCTGATGGCACTTTCAGATACCTGGAAGTCTTAACAGAGAGGAAAAGGATGCTATTGTGTTACCTGGAGAGCTGGCAGTTCAACTAGCTTCCCAGGCACGAGAGCAAGCCTGTAGTGATGGCACTAAGTCTTTGTGGATTTTGACTCCTGACAAGCCTCAACAGAATAACTGGACTAAAACTGCTCACACCATATGTTTCACTAAAAATTAATTAGTAGGAAGAAGAGGAGGAAGGGCAGGCACTGCTTTGAAGACAGAGTTGCAAAAAGTAACACGGTGATAACCCTGAAGGGTATTTGGATTAAGACAACATGAATTTCTGCCTTCAGTGGAAAATATGGCAAGAGGCTGATGTTACAGGATTGATGCTGCCACCTCAAGTTGCACAGTACTGGGGCTCTTGTTGGCTTTTTCTGACATCCTGGGAGCTCGATCCTTATCAGTCTGCTAGTGACCTTCAAAAGAGGTGGCTGAACTTGCTGCTGACCTTTCTGGATTCTTTAGACACCTTCTGATGCTCCCTGAAGAAAGAGCTCCTGTCTCTCCAAAGAACAAGCTTTTCTAAGGCATCTCAAGTCTGAAACAGAGGTTACCCTAAATCACTAGATGCACTGGGAGTAGGTCCTCATCTACACCTGCAGGAGCAGGTAGATCTCAAATGGTGTGTGATGGGGTTTGAGAATGTTTGTAGGTTGAAGAAAAGCTTCTGCAACCAGCTGTGTTTCACCTCCCTGAGATGTAAAGCCTCTGTTTTCAGCTGGTGTTCCATGGGCTGGCTTGGTCTCCAGTTTGAATGACCAGAAAAAATGATCTATTGTGTGACCCTGGCAAGGCTGCAAAGTGCTCTGTGAACATCTAGATATATGCACACCCATATATGTGTTTTTGTTAATAAATGCATTTGCTATAGGTAAAAATGACTATATTCTTTGCAGTTAATAGCTTGCTTATGCTTCCTGCTAGAGCTCCCTTTTGTCACTTCTGGCTTAACCAAGGTTTTTTCTTTGGTTTCAGTTTTCCCTTCTTGCTGCCATTTTTCCATTGTGTTTTGCTTGCCTCAGGCTTGGCTTTTTTTCTGAGAAGTTATAGTACAAAAGGTCTAGCTGTTTTTGACTAAGTTTAGGAGGAAACCGATGTTTTGTCTTAAATTTCTGACTGAAATAGCTGACTGATTATTTTAACTCTTCCATATTCTGAAAGGCAGCCTGGGAATTTGCCTGGAAGATCAACCTGGAGCAAAGGATGTGCTTTTTTTGCCTTTGCGAAAAGAAGACAAATAGTTTTGTCAAGTTATAAGTCTGAAAAACATTATTCACATCCTTGTTGTGGGAGAGGAGAGCCTCTGGAAATGGTATTTTCCCTAAGAGAAAGGAATGATGGGTACTGAGGCAGGTGGGTGGATGTATGAGCAAGGACAAGGCATGTGGGAAAGAGGGTGATGAAGCTTGTATAGTAACATGTACATAAGAGAACCAGTTAGAGAGACTGCTGCCTAAAATTTTCAACGATATACAGAGACTTATAACCTCTACGTTTCTATGTGGCCAGACAAAAGCTGTGTAACTTGTTGCCAAAGTTGTCCCTTGCCCTGGCCCACAGAAAGTTAAGTTTTCAGCTTGTTAGCTGTGCCAGGACCTCATCTGTTTAAGACCTGTCTAATGTAGAGGTTTTTAACAGAAATACTAATGTTGGTGTAAATGGAAATGCATGGCTGAAGATACCAGAAAAACAGCAGATGAAGGGTTAAAGGAATGACACATTAATTGCTGCAGAGCTGCCCCAGGTTTCACCTAAGTTTCACCCAAATAACCAGAGGACAAAGAACAAACAGAAGCCTTAGAGATAAGGTGACAAGATGAAGACCAACTATACTGAAGGGGTGAAATACCTAGATAAGGATAACAAAAGACTCAATTTTGCCTGAAACTCTTGAGGGACCGGGCAAGACAATGAGGCACAAGACCAAAATGTCCACTGCTAAAGGGTATAAAAGCATAGAATCATGGAATGGTTTGGGTTGGAAGGGACCTTAAAGATCACCTAGTTCCAACCCCCCTGCCATGGGCAGGGACACCCTAGGGACACCCTCCCCTAGATCAGGTTGTTCAAAGCCTCATCTGACCTGACCTTGAACACTTCCAGGAATGGGGCAGTCACAACTTCTCTGGGCAACCTATTTCAGTGCCTCACTACCCTCAGAGGGAAGAACTTCGTTATATCTAATTGAAATCTCCCCCCTTTCAGTTTAAAGCCATTATTTCTTGTCTTATCACTACATGTCCCTGGAAGAAGTCCCTCTCCAGCTTTCTGTAGGGCCCCTTTAGGTCCTGGAAGGATAAAAGGCACAGCTAAAAATCAGTTTGCAGTTACCAGTCAGGAGAAACCCAGGAGATGCAGTGAGGCCATGATGGTTTTGTCCCATGTGCTTCTTGTTGCACACAGGTGATCCTGGCCAGACCGATGCATACAGCTCTGGGCATGTGAGTATGTTGATGAGAGAGTGGGAGTGGGTAGAATCAATTTATTGGATTCTTTTGAAGAACTGCCTTCTCTGTCTGTAAGGTCTTGCAGTGAGTTTTTTTCCCCTAATTTCCCCCAGTGATGGAACTAAATGTTCCAGTTCTCCTAATGATTCATGTAGGAGGTGATATATATCCATGTGATGGCATTATATATATATATTCCAGTTGCCTTTAAAAAAATCTAGGTAATTAAATTGCAAAATTGCTATGTTAAAGGAGTATCCAATTCTCAGCAGCTGAGTGACTGACTTCAGCATGAAGTTGTCTGTTTAAGCTTCATGCTGCTCTCTTGTAGGAAAGGTACTACAATCAAAATATTTGCTGTGTTTATTGCTTTTTAGATGGTTAGCTTGAGGTGTGTGTTGCCTGTTTGGAAGATGCATTGAATGCTGTCAATTATAGGTGCCACTACTGCATTTAAACATATAAAGTGCCACAAAAATGCTATAAAGAAAATCAGGCCACCCAAGTTAGAGTGGAGGATGTGGGAGGCTCTTGCTGACTGGGATGCTGCAGCTATAAAATGAAGGCAGCTCTCTGCTCTTCCAGAGGTCAGAAAAACTTGTGCTCTGGCTGCAATCCAGGTGCTTTTTCTCCCTTCCTATCCTATCTGTCCCTGCTCCTGCCCATGCTGCATGGCCATATAAGACCTCAGAGGGTATGGATATCACTATCTGCTGTGCTGCTGTCAGTGCAAGGAGTTTTTCCTGGGTGCCTCTTGCTATTTCTCATGGAATTGTAAGGAGGAAAAGAAAATGCTTGTGAAGCATTTGTGGGGGGAATAGCGATGAGGGTGGAGAAAAGTTGACCAAGAGGCTAATATATCCGTATTCCGAAACTCAGTGAGGATGCAGAAGTGATGCTGGTGAAACAAAGAATTGAATGGCTGCTTTGGTTGTGTGTCCCTCCTTCAGTGACAGAAGAGGACGTGGCAGGGGTCCTGTGAGCAGCATTAGTGCTGTGTGATAGAACAAAATAAAAATTCACAAAATGAAGACATCCAGCCATATAAATGTGTCTTTGTTCATCCTAGCTTAACTTTGCTGTCTTGTTTTTTTTTCTGATCCAGCCTGTCCAAAGGGGTGGGTGGCACAGATGAATTTCTGGTGTCTCCTACCTATATTCTGCCTGCCAGCTCCAGAAAATGCTGCCTGCGGCAGTGCTCCTGGTTTGACACTGTGGATGCTGCCTGCCAGATGCTGCTGCAGGGTCTTGGGCTGCCCTTGAAGTCAGCAAACTTACCAATGCTCAACCAGTAAGTGAAAACATCTGGGGAAAACATTTTCTGATTTTTTTTTTCTCATGCAGTTTAGCTTAAAGGCAGAAGTGCATTGTCTTTTTTGCTTCTTTCCCTCACAAGAGCAGAGCAGGGGTGAGTTTGGAGTTACTTAAATGTTTAAAGCAATGTCCTTTATCCAGAGTTCAAGGGAGATGATTTGGTGGACATGAGGCAATGAATTTTAGCATGGGAGCTGCCGTAAAGTCTGGTTGAAAAATAAGTGGGTAGTGGGATTCCTACTACTATTCTTGCTTCCCCAAACCTGGGGAGATTTCCCTGCTGCCAAAGGGTGGGTCTGTTCTGTTCTCCAACAATGAAAAGCAGATGACTTTCCTTCTTAGAATACCCAAAGGGGATTGCTAACACAGATCCTCTTCCCTGTGTGCCCATACTAGTGTGCCTGGTCAAGTCCCATCCCTTTGAGCGGCACAGAAAGGCTAATCCCTGGCATTGAAGGCACCCAGATTAACCCACTGGAGGATTACGATGCTTGAGCTCTTCTTAGAAGATTAGTATATTTGGTTCTCAATGTTTGCTGAACTTGGCCTAAAAATGGTTTCTGATGAGTTTGCTGGCTCTTTGGTGCCGGTTTGCCTGGCACATTAGGAAAGGCTGGAGTTAAAACAAGTAGTTGTAAAGATTAAACTGGAGCTCTGAGTGTGCAGATTGAATTTTGGATTTAAATCCATCATCACTGTTAATGGGGACAAAAGGCTTTGGTGGTCTGGTCCAGAGCTGCTGAGCTCCTGCCTGGCTGGGGAGGTGGTCAGGGTAACTGTAATCTGTCTTCGAGTTGAGTGTGGGTCAGGGGAAGGAGAGTTTCTGACTTGACTCAGGGATCCCTGCTGGTGGCTGTGTCTGGGACAAGGACTTGTGTCAGTTGTCTCACATCTGCATTTGGGACTCGTGCAGAGCTGCTTTTCAGGTCAGCTCTTCCCTGCCCTTGCACGTCCTTTGATGTTGAGATCTTCTCTTCTACATAGCCTATTTTATTTTGAGCTGCTTGGCTGGAAGTGAATATAACCACTACCCTGGCACTAGTTTTGTTCAACTATTTGTGCTGGTCTCTAGATAAGAGATAAAAACCCCTTTCCTAGATGACATTAGAGTCTTCCTTGGTGAGGAAGAGTGACTGTTAACTGCCTTTTCTAGTGCTTTGCTTTCTGGAGTTTCCTGTTAATGACACTGTGCCATTAAGTGGGTGAGCTGCACACAAGTGAACTTGTCTCAGTTCCCGCACGGTGCAAAATGAGTTTATTTTGAGGACAAGGCCTCCACAGTGGTACCCTCAGGTAGAAAGCAATTAACTTCCACTTTCTGGACATGGTTCCGTGTTCAAGCAGATGCTGATGAGTGCTGTTCCTCAAGAGCTGGTATTGGCGCTGGCACAGTTGAACACCTTTGTTGGTGACATGGACAGTGGGATTGAGTGCACCCTCAGCAAGTCTGCAGATGACACCAAGTTGTGTGGTGTTGTGGACATGCTGGGGGGAAGGGATGCTATCTAGAGGGACCTTGACAGGCTGGAGAGATGGGCCTGTGAGAACCTTATGAAGTTCAACAAGGCCAAGTGCAAGGTCCTGCACACAGGTTGGGGCAATCCCAAGCACAAGTACAGGCTGGGAGGAGAACAGATTGAGAGCAGCCCGGAGGAAAAGGACTTGGGAATGCGGGTGGATGAGAAGCTCAACATGAGCTGGTAATGTGTGCTGGCAGCCCAGAAAGCCAACCGTGTCCTGGGCCGCATCAAAAGAAACATGGCCAGCAGGTTGAGGGAGGTGATTCTGTCCCTCCACTGTACTCTAGTGAGACCTCACCTGGAGTACTGTGTTGAGCTCTGGAGTCCCCAGCACAAGAAGGACATGGAGCTGCTGGAGCAGGTCCAGAGGCAGGCCACAAAAATAATCCAAGGGCTGGAGCACCTCTCCTATGCAGACAAGTTGGGAGAGTTGGGGTTGTTCAGCTCGGAGAAGAGAAGGCTCCAGGGAGACCTAGCAGCTTTGCAGTACTCAAAGAAACTCTGCAAGGTAGCTGGAGAGGCTTTTGACAAGGACATGTGGTGGTAAGACAAGGGGCAATGGATTTAAACTGAAAGAGGGGAGATTTCAATTAGAGTTGAGGAAGAAATTCTTCACTCTGAGGGTGGTGAGGCACTGGAACAGGTTGGCCAGAGAAGTTGTGGATGCCCCGTCCCTAGAAGTGTTCAAGGCCAGGTTGGATGAGGCTTTGAGCAACCTGATCTAGAAGACAGTGTCCCTGCCCATGGCAGGAGGGTTGGAACTAGGTGATCTATAAGGTCTCTTAAAACCCAAATTGTTCTATGATTCTGTGCTGTGACTCAAACTGTCTGTGTTCATAATGTCTTATTTCAGCTACTAGCAGGAAGATTCATATTTTTGAAAAAAGGGAGCTTCCATTTACCACGAGGGCATTAATTCCAGCACAAAGCCCACTCGTGCTAGCTCAGCACCTTGTAAATGCTTACGCTGCTTTTTAGTGCAGGGGGAGTGACAGCAGAGCCGTGGTCCCATTGCAACCTGTCCTGCTGTTGTGTGTGAACTGGTGTCTGAGGTGCTCTGATGTGAGTGGAACACACCGTGGTGCTGCAGGGAGTGTGTGTGGGGAGGGATGGGCATGGTCCATCTCTCCTTCTTGAAAAGCAACTTTTTTCCTTTTTTTTTTCCTCTGGGAAATTACAAATGAGGGCTCTAAAGATAGACCCTCCTTTAAAGATTTTTTGGTGGTATGGATAGAGAGTGTGTATATTCCTCTGCTTGTCAGTGGAAAACTGCTATGAGAGTAAAATAACTGTTAATAACTAAAATAACTATTTTTAGTAAAATAACTATTAATAACTATTATTTTAATGTATGAAATAACCGATAACTGAAACTATTTTCCTCTATCACGACCCAGGTGAACACAAACTTACATTTGATTCAAAGCAACTTGTCTTGAAAAGTGCTGAACATTGGCTGTGTTGTGGAATTGGTTCTGGTGGTTTCATTCAGCATTGCGGCTGAGTATGTTGATTTCCAGACACATCCTTTTGTGAATGTGCAGAGTACCACGCACACAAACATTCACAGCCATTTCTTGGCTGAGATGTATACAACTACATTTGTTGCTCATCTGACAATATAATTTTTCCTCCTCAACAGGCCAGCAAGGATATTCAACTGAAACACACGTGGAAGACGTAAGTCCAAGAGGTCTATTGGTGAAGATACACTGAAAGAAAGGTAGGTCCTGTCCATGAATGCTCCCTCAAGTTTTACACTGGTATCTTAAAGCTGTAGCTGTACTGAGCGTTCCCACTTCTGGTGATGCTGTGCAACCTAGTGAAGTGAGAGCCATTCAGTTTTAACACATTTACAAGCACTAAGTACATTCCTCTGTACTTTACAAACATACTTTAGGGGATTTCTGTAGAGCTGTATGATAAAATAATTTGAATATTTTATCCAAGGCCTGTGTTGCAGTTTATTCTGAAAAAAATAACTTTTGAAACTCAGATCATGGGCCTAAAGTTTCTGCCTGGCTTACTGGGACACCACTATGGTGGCCTTGCTTCCAATTGTCTCACTGCAATTGAGACAGATGCATCACAAAATAACTAGCAAAAACACGAGACAGCAAAGCATGTGTTTGTTCTCCTGCTTGGCCAATGTTTCCCACATGTAGAACCTGCCCTGAATTTAGATCATTGTGGGCCTTGCTGATCAGCTGTGCCTAACAGGTGTGTGTAAGATAAAGTTGTCTGTACAAAGAACTTCAAACCGCCCATTTGTTGGATGAAAATGTGATGTCTGATGTCGTGCTGAGGTCATTTGGGCTATGTGAGGAGTGAAAAATATATATATTCCTATATTCACTAAAATATACATAGAGTGGACCATAAATAAGACATGGTCCAGTGTGGAAAAAGTGCATTGTAGATCTTAATATACTAAGAGGGCTGTATGGTGCACATAATGGTTCTGCCTGTGTTTCAGCCCATACTTGCTGTAACGCTGCTTTTAAACTTGTAACTCAACGGCAGTTTCTAGGACATGGGGAGAGTCTCTGTGTACATGTCTGAGAGGATACACAAAGTGAAAAAAGGACAGAAAGATGGTGATGCCACCACGCTGTGAGCTCAGGCCTTGGTTTTATTGAAGGAATAGGTTATGTACAAGCAGTTCTTGTTTGTGATCAGTGTGTAGAGCATACTGTATTGTCTGGTTGATATGAAATAATCATACTTAAGCCACTGGTTTCCTCATCAGAATACCTTCAAAGGGTGGACCTCAGACCTACACTGATAAGGTAGATAACAGCAGTGCTGGCTGGAGGACCTGCCCTTCCCCACAGCTGGCAAATCCATGTTCATGTAGGCTTTGTCCCCCTATCCCAAAGGCTGAGGAAGCCCCAGGAAGATTCTTTCCCAGCCCTGTGATGTTGCTTCTGATGGGTGAGGATAGGTGCTAGTTTATTCACTGTCTTTATATTTGACATGGGGGAGTCCCTAGTAGGACTGCTTGTGGGCACTGTACTTGCACAAGATAAATAACATTTTGACACTGAAAGATGTTTTTAATTGGCTATAGTAGTTTAAATTTGAGGGTAAACAAGAAGAAATATAAAATGAAAGGATTGGATGTGGTGAGACCGCAGTCCTGAAGCAAGCAGAGATGCAGGCAGGGATTGGCTAATGTGGCTTGCTCTGCTTCTGTAGGATCAGCTTGCAATAAGGGGTGGGAGCCTTTTCTACATCTGTGAACAAAAATTTACTTGTGCAATATGCTTGAAACAATCTTAAACAAAAAATCTTGGAAAAGTTCATTTAGTGCTTCAGGTTTGGGGTTATCTTCTCACCTGCCCTTCCTCTCTGGTTCTGACATCAGGAAGGTTCTCGCTGGGGTTTCTAGACTCCTTCAGATCTAGGAATTACTAAAAGCACCAGCTTTGAGGCCAGGTTCAGGGATTTTCAGCAGAGAATGCGTTGCACTGCAAGGAATAGATGTGAAGTGTGAAAATGCAGGATTATGATACACGTGCTTGCTGTGCAAGAGAAGTTACTTGTATCTATACAATATTTAACACCATAAAATGTCCCCTGAGTGCCAAGTCCTGAGAGGACTGCAGCTTTCAGTTCCCTCTGGGGCTATAGGAAGATCTATAGCTGCTCCCAGCATCCAGACCTTGCTATATGTTACGCCTCCAGCTTCCCCAGACCCCAAATCCAGGCTCTTTCTGCAGCCACCCCTGCAAACGTCCCCACTCCAATGCAGGGGTGCTGCCTTAGCTATGGTTTTGAGACAGGATGTTTTGCACTGGAGCCCTTGGTTTCCCTCCTCAGGGCAGGGATAGGGAAGGATGAAGCAGGCAAGAGCCTGAGAGCCTGCACTCATTGACTTTTCCCTGTCAACAAGTAGGGAGCGTGTGTTACTCTGACTGTTATAAAAGGCCCTCGTTAAGTAACCACGTTTCTCTTGCATAAGTGCTTGTTTTTCAAAGGCTTTAGCCAATTGGAGGCTGCAGACAGACAGAAAGCACATCTAACTACTGTGATTTTTTTATTATTAAATAATGCATGATTATTCAGCTGCTGAAAGTTGTATAAAATCTCTTTAGATAAGATTGAGCAGCAGATACTCCCCGGCGCTGGTGGCAGCTGAACCACATCTGTAAGACGCTGCCAAAAAGCCTGTGCGGATCCTTGTGAGTAACGTTTCTGATTCTTCTAAAGGGGATTTGTGGCTGATAACTGCAGGCAGGGAAATATTGCAGACATTTATTGCCAGCAATAAATTAGAGGGAGGCAGGAGGTGAGAGACAGTAGTGAAACTATTGAGCGGTTTTAAAATAAAGCTTTCCTCCTAAGCTTCTGTAAGCAAGTGTGGGTTTCTCTGAAGCTGTGTAATCAAGTCTCTTTCGAATATGCTAATAAAACAGAAATGTGGTGCTGAACTCAATTGCAGGGCTGTCAGAAGAACATAGATTTGGCCTAACAGGGAGATCAAAGGACCATCCAGTCCCACGTACTGGTTTGTTGTGGCCAAAAGTTGATGTTCAAGGAAAGAATATAAAAAATAGGACAAGTGTACAGTGATATTTCTTCTCCTATACTTTCCTGGCTTTCAGAAAACTACAGGTCAGTTCTCGAGTCAGAAATTATATTTTTAACAGTATAAGTGAATTTTTCTTTTCAGAATTTGATAATTCAGAGTATCTGTTAAAGACAATACTTTGTTTTGGGATTTGACTGACATAAATCTAATTGGGCTTTGATATCTTGAGTTAAATGAGTTCTTCCACATATGCTTTTTACTTTAAAAAAAAAAAGGGTGGTTTAGATGGAACTGAAAAGAGAAAAGTTTGTACGGATTTACAGAAACCAGAATTTCCCCTCCCACTTCCTTATGATGTATCTGGATGTAGCTCAGTCCACAGACAAAGCCTGGAATTGTAAAACAATCCACTGAAGTGGGAAATGGAATTTATTAGTTCAATGCTGAGCAACTTGGAACAACTAGGTTATTATTCCTGTCAACCCTGGAAGGCATTGAATTGCCATTTTATAGAGAAGGTAGCTCAAGTGCTGTCGCCTATAGCATGGATATGTGTATGCTCTTTCTTGTGGATGGTGCAAAACTTTTCCTTGATAGAATAAAAGCTGGACTAATGGAGATCACTTGGGAGAGCTCAAATCACTGCTTATAAACCTTGGGGGGGAAAAAACATAGTATGTAGATTTTTACAGTCTATAAAGTTCTTGAGACCTACTAAAGCATTTAAATCTTATTTGCAGCTGGTAAATGAGGAGGTAATACCACCATGAAAAGAAGTTATTATTCTGTAGGAGTTATAGGATTAGAGGTAAATGTGGAAAGCTATAGTGAACTGAAAGACACTTGGCTGTGAAGCCAAGTATTTAATGTTTTCATATTTCCTTCCCAGAGCAGGCAAAATTTGATTTGCTTTGCTTCAGTAAG
This sequence comes from Tauraco erythrolophus, assembly GCF_009769465.1. Classification (NCBI taxonomy): domain Eukaryota; kingdom Metazoa; phylum Chordata; class Aves; order Musophagiformes; family Musophagidae; genus Tauraco; species Tauraco erythrolophus. The sequence goes on along the minus strand of NC_141466.1, from coordinate 122,175,859 downwards.
ACTGCAATAGTGATGTAAGAAACTGGAATCACTTTTACTCTTGCTCACTAATTATTTAGACCTTAAAACCTTTGCAATGGGTTTGGGGTGGGTGGTGGGGGAGCAGGCTAGGCACTCTGTGGCTTCCCATTTCAGTTCTGCAACCTATTAAGGCCTCTTTGCCTCTGTGGGTCAGGGTTGTCCAGAATCCAGGCAGCCCTCCCAGGTGTTCATACTGTTCTTTCTCCATCTGAAACTTGTATGGGGGTCTTCAGCCGTTACAGTACTAGGGGCTGGTAGGAGTTGTTAACAGAACCTCAGACATCATGACAGGTTTTCCCCAGATCATTGGATTACTTCAAGGATCTGGAGAGTTTACAGTCTTAAAACCCCATGAGAGTCCACTAAAGACACTACTAGAAATCCTTGAGCTGCTGGAAGAGTATTCTGGGGAAGTATCAGTTGCTTGCCCTGGTTTTGGGCTATTTTCTGGGCTGCTGACACTGACTGCTGTCAAGAGGATGCTAGTTCCAACAAAGATGCTCCTAGCCCATGCAAAGCCTTTTTAGTTCTGATGAAAACACCACAAATAAGTCTGCAGTCAGAACTAGGGAATTTACATTATTTCTAAAACAGTCTCTGGGACATGGAACAAATCCAGGCATACATTAGGACAGCCAAACAATATCTCTAATTTATTGCAGGGTAAAATGGCTACTATACACAAGCTGAAGATTTTAGTGATGTTTCTATCTCTGGCTACTTTCATAATCATGGTGATACTGAATGCTGGAAATGCTACTGGAATATTCAAAGGTAATGTAAGCAAATTGTCTTTGTTCAGAGGTGGATTTCAGGTGTGGTATCATCTAATGATGCAAGGTGCCTTAGATGGGGTAGATCTGTTTGTTACCTCACTGCTACTCCAAATACATCTTGGTCTGTGAAAGATGGAAGTAGCTGGTGCATCTTTCAGGTGTTACAGCCAAGTGCCTGAGGCTCATCCAGTTCCTTGAAATCCAAGTAAATGGTCTTGTCCCTGGTCAACATGGATCTAGTGGAGGGTGAAAGGCAGCCTTTGCATACACTGTCCTTGTATCTCTGCTGGAAGCAGTTCAGGTGGCTGCTGCTGTGGATTTACAGAAGGCAGTGGCTCTTGGTTTGAATGCTACCCAGCTGAATCTGTCAGAAATGGACATTGTGCTTCTCTCTGGCTTTCACAGGCAACTGGCTTTTTCTGGTTCTGTGCAAGAGGGAAGGTGCTCAGGGTTCCCCATAGGGACGGTGATCCCATAATGGGTGGATAAAGGCAAGCCAACTGCAGCACATGGCTTGTTTTCACCAAGGGCGTCTTCTCATCTCCCTCAGACCTGCTGAGGTGTGGGCTAAGCCTTGAGGAAGATTGCAAAGTGAGGGAAATCAGCAGTCTTTCCCCATCCTTGGTATGTAGTAACACTTTTGCCTTTAATAACACTCACTGCTGCAGGTCTGTTCAGGACGACCCCTGGCAACATCTCAGCCAAGTACAACACTGACTTCACACCGGCTGGCTGGACTTTCCTCATCTGGAATGTCATCTATGCCTGGCAGCTTGCTTGGCTTCTCTACGCCTTGTCAGGGATCTGTCGAAGGTATTTTTATCTGCTTATGGTACAGATGAGGGACAGTGGCTCTTCCCTTCTGTAGCTCAGTCTCTTACACCACTTTCCAGGGTTTCTAGTTAGAGTAAAACCACTGCCATTCATCTTGATGCGATGAAACTCTGCTGCTGGAGCATTTTTTAGGTTCAGCATCCAAAGCTGGGAAGCAGTTTGGGGATGTATACGAACTGCTCTAATGTGTGGACAGCTTACAAAGCATGTAACTGTTCTGTAAGTCCTGGTTTCCACTGATTCATTGGATCTGACAGTTACCCAGTGGCAGCATTTACCCACTGCTAGATGCTGAGAATCCATAGGGGCAGAATTAATGAATTATGGAGCTAATGCTTTGAGCTTACTTGCTGTTAGAGATCAGAGAATTGGCATTGGGAAGTCTCTTGGGCCATTGAACTGGACTTGAAGGTTTTCCTGGGGCTGTGAGATCAATAGCTGCCTCATGCAGTACCATGCAATGTCTGTACTATTCTGTGATGTCTTCTGTGGGATAGAAGGGGGACCATGGACTGCTTAGTTCAAGTCTTGTGTACCTGCTGTTTTCACATGACTTGTAAGAAGTTGCTTAGTTGGTACTGGCCAACACTGAAGGTTGAGGGAAGAATGGAGTATGTATTTGTACAAGAGTGATCAAGTTCATATGCATGTATGTGCACATAAAATACATATATTACATATGCAGTCACATTATGATCCCATAAGCCTTTTTTTTCCCCAGGAACAGGGCTAAAATTCCATGATCATGTCACTGCTATGACCACCAGTGGCACAAGCTTTGCAGCACCTGTGAAGCAGTCCTTAGCACCCACTGAATTTGTGGTGGTGCAGAGACCAGCAAGACATTCTATACTGTGAGATAACGTCCTGATGGGGACAGCCACAGGGACTATATTGTGCCAGAAGGATGCAGAGGAGAAATAGTCTGATTTAAGCCAAAATATTTAACTCCAGTGTAGAGTCTCTGTTAATATGACGAAAATGAGGGCAGGAAAATTTGGTAAATGCAGGCATTGTTTTCCTTTCTCCATACCTACTTTTTCCTGACAGGAATGAACTTGGATGTGTCTACATAAAGCCAGACTTGCTGCCAATACCTTTTTACGTGGCATGGATTCTGAATAATAGCCTCAATGTTGGGTGGCTGTTTCTGTGGGACCGAGAGTAAGTCACCTTCTGTTACAAGCACTTTCTAACCCTCTTGTTGGGACTGTTCCAATGCTTCATTTTGCTTGTTCCCTTGTGCATGAACAATTAATCACACCTGGAAAACTCTATGGCAGGCCTTGGCAAAACGTAAACTTCATGAAAGTTTTGGGGTTTTGTACAATGTTTTCATCTTGCTCATGAGGTGAACTGGTTATTGATGTGTAAGATCTCCTCAAAGCTGCTATTCTGTTTTTACCTCCACAAGTAAGACAGGAGTCATACCTCTCTTCATAAATAGTTGAGTTCCTTGCCTCAGATCGTTTTCATAATCATGGTCACATGAAGGGCTTATAATAGCACCACTGTCAAGAGGTGAAGAAATCAGTTGCAGCCAGGAAAATAATAACTTTGTGATTAACAGAGTAAACCAGTAGTATGTCAAAATGAGGGCTACGGGTAGTGATTACCTCTATTAAAGAATGATTAACTTAAAGTCAGTAAAGGCCTGATGTTAAAGCTATGAATTAAGGTGTTGTGATGTCGCTGAAAAAAAGTATTATACATTGTGTGGATGAATGTATTCCTTGTCCTAGACATCTCCTGCCAGCCCTGGTGTTCCTGACAGCCCTCACTCTTACCACGTGTGCTGCCCTCTTCATTTCACACCAAGCATTGAGCATCCATTCCTCGTGGTTTGTGAAGGGTCACAAAGCTGAGCTCTGGCTCACCCGCATCCTAGTAAGTGTCATTTGGGAAGCTGTGCTGTTGGTAAATGCTAAAAAAACCCATCCCAATAAAACAAAAAACCCCAAACCCCAGAACCCCAATCAAACAACTATACTGAAGGTATCAAAACTGAAAGATTGATGGCAGGAGAGATGGGCAAGGGAGCATTTCTGCCCAGACTTTAACTTGTACCTGCTGCAGGTATGGCTACAGGTATGCACAGGCTTAATTGCACCTCAGTTTGCTATCAAACATCATGGGAATGGTTCAGAGCAAGGTATATCCCTCATACTTCTCCAGCTACTATGGAATGAAGCTTTCAGTGAAGTATGAAAACTTCAGCCCAGGCTTCTGTTTGGGGTGGAGAGAAGAATATTTCTTGCAGGGAGGGAAGCCATTGCTAAGGGTGGCTACTGTTGCATTGCTGATGGTTATGTCCCTGATATCTGACTCAAAAAATTGCTTCTTATATGGGGAAGTGTACACTGCTCAAGGTTTCAAATGCAGCTGCCTTTTTGCGTTTTGCCAAATTCTGGAAGAAAATTACTTTTCTGCTGTCCCTGAGAAAAGTGGGTGTGTATTTGGCAAAAAAAAGGCAAATAAGATAACTGTACTCATATTCCATCACTTAATTCCCTCCTAGTTCAAACCTGCTACCCCAATCCCTCCTTCCCCATCCAGGACACCTCACACTGCCATTCCTCCCATAGCTGCTGTGTCTGCTTTAAACACCTTTGGTTCCTTTGCTTGATGTTGTTGTTGCTCAGTGAGAAAGTGGGTCAGCTGAAAAAAGCACATCCAAGATGCTAGGAGGGTTTTCAGTGAAGGGGAGCCTGAAAAACTGGGAGTCTCTGCACAGGAAAGTTCCTGTTGACTCTGCTAGAAATGTCTCTAAATCTCTTGACTTGAACTGGGAGTGGGTACTGTTCTTCACACCCTTGTATTTCAGTTCCTGAGATACCAGTATAATGCAAGAAACTGGAAATAGCTGAGTTCCTCATCCTCACTCAAGAGTGACTCCAGCCCTTGATGTTGCCTGCTGCAGGCTCCATGTAGAGAAGGTGTTTGTTGGGAGGTGGTTGAGATTCAAAAAAAAAAGTTCTCTTCCAGTTACATCAGCCCGACTGGGCTGGACAGCTAGGCAAATCATGTGCTTTGGAGTGCAGAAGGGAATCTCCTGCTGGGGTTGCAGGGCTTTGTACAGGGAATTCTGCAGCTGCCACTGGGGTGGATCTCCAAGGTACTTTAGGGAATCTAGGGCTTCAGCTCCTCTCCATGTTGAGGGACTTTCCCCCATAGCTTGGTTCAGAAGGCTGGCTTAACTGCCCCAGGACCTATGGGTCACAAAAGATGAACAGGAACTACCTTTTTTATCACTGGTTGTTATCTTGCTGTGTTACATGGCAGGTCCAGAATGGGCTGGCACTGTATGCAACATGGACCACCATCGCTACTCTGCTGAACTTTGCCATTGTGTTGATCTACAAGTGGAACGTGTCCAATGAGATGGCGACGACTGCTTCTCTAAGCATCCTTGCTCTCGACATAGTTATATGGTAAGAAACCTCATGGGTTCAGTTCTTATCAAGCCTGAAATACCCCTTCTGCCTCTCACAAGTGGGTTGGACTGTCTGTGCCAATTCATTCATAGTCTGTCCCTGTACAAATACTGAGTACAAAGGCCTCTTTCATAACTCATGGCAGATAAACAGGGACCCTGTTTGAGCTTTTCTTCCCTGACCATCGGTGATGCCACTATGCACATGCTGTGAGCCAGGAACAGGCTGCTGTGGCTCACATGAGCTCAACCCACCCTAGGCTTGCAGATGAAGGCTTGATATGGAAAACATGAAACATAGCTCTATTTTTCCCTAAACTTACCTTAGATATTTTTTAATTAATCTTCTGAAATTTAGTAAATTAACAAGTTTGTACTCTAGTCCAAACTGGCCTGCAAAAAAACCCATTCTTTGTCTAATTCCTTTCTTAAACATTCTATAGGAAAAAAATGTACAGAGAAAATACTTTGGTCACTCTTTCTTCACAGGTTTTGTCTAGAGAACTTCTTCCTTGACAAGTATGTCCGCTATAACCTTACGATCTACCCAGTGGTCATAATAGCTCTGACCGGCAGTGCATGCAAGAACTTCTCATTGTCATCCCCAACAACAAACAGCATTTTTATAGGTGAGTCTTTTGGACTGTTTTCCAACCCTTGCAAAAGAAGGACAGTAAACACTTTTACATCTTTCCTGTGTATTATGGGCAGAAAACTTGCCTCTTGAAAAGTGCTATTTATAAAAAGCAGAACTAGGGATTTATTAGACAGTATTCGTTTTACAAACTAAAAAGTAGAGCAGAAATCACTGCCTACCAGTCTTGGGGCTGGATTCAAACCTTATGTTGCCTCAAGTTCACTTCTTGGTGCAATGTTTACCCTGCAATTCTCCATCATCCACTTGGGTCTTCTGCTAGTAGCTCCAGCTGATGCAGGGCAGGCCAAAGGAAGAGCAGGGCTGGGATCAAGGCTGTGGACTTCCATTTACCCTATATCATTTAGGATACAGAAGCAGCACATAAGTCTCTGACCCAAGGAGGGGTTGTATCTAAATTTCACAATACAAAACCCTGTGCATGCTCCTCTCCTATGCAGAGCTCAGGCTAGCCCTAACAAGTTTTCCTGGGATTATTTGGTTGCTGCAGGCCACTGTAGCTGAGTTGAGTGTAGTCATCCATTGTAAAAGGGCTTAAGCTGTCCCAATACCGTACAATCACAGTCTGGCACAAGCTATGCCATTATGAGTAGTTTTATGCTGGCATGAAAGGGACTGAGCTGTGTGAACTCTGAATCCTGCTCTAGCAGTTTGGGATGCTTATTCCCACCATAGAGTCAACAGAAGGGAGCACATTCCCACCCTTCTGCCTTCCCACTACTGTGTACCAGTGGCTAAAGGCTACATTTCTGGACTGGCACCACCATCACAGCCACTCCAGTATGTGTTCCTTTGTGCCGTAAGGGCAGCTGGAGCCTGGTAATGTTTAAAAGCATCCAGCAGAACTTAGCAGAGATTGTCTGCCAAAGGCATGAGGGCACTGGAGACTCATCTCCTGGTGGTTATCGCCACCAGGAATGTGAAGGTATGTGTGATCTCTGGCTGACAGCTGTGTTCCTGCACTAGGTGCATTTCTACCAGCAAAACTTCATTCTTAGTGGTTCAGCTAGCTCGTCTGGTAGGGCAAGAATGTGCTTTTCCCAAACTAGTAAGTGTTTCTTTATATAGTTCAACTATTCTTGAACTGTTTTGTTAATGTAATGCATTTTTTTTCCTGTGCCCATGAAGCTTCCCCCTTCTAGACACACCTTGACCTGGAAGCATTCGATGAGTTTGGGTAACAGTGGAACTCTGAAATACAGCACTGATGGTGGGGATAATGGCTCCTATAGTGGGAAGGTTATTTTTTTCCTCTTTCCCTGAATGCTTCCCATACTGGGACCTCAGGTACGACAAGAGGCACTGCTTTCTCTCACATGCTAACACGCTTCTGTGTTTCTTTCCTAGTTGTGCTGCTGGCAATGACTTGTTTGATCTTTGCTGTTCGGCTGGGACTAGTCACATGGAGACATTTTAAGAGACCACTGGAAGCAGCAGAAACCCTGGACCAATAAGGCACAGTGGCCTGAGACCTCTGGCATGTTAGTGCAGATACTTTAAATAAGGGGTGGAAACACATAGACTTCCTGCATCTGCTGGTCAGTCCTTCCAATATCAACGACGTTGTGTTCTTCTCTAATTATTTCTCTTTCCATTTCAAATGAGGATAGCTTGTGTCTGCAAACCTGTCCTGCTCTCATGTTCCTTCAGATTGGCTAGGCATGACCCCACCTTGAGTCTGCACCTTCCTTCATTTGTTTTTGACTCTGGATCAGTGCAGGAGAAGGTCCTTCAGCTGAGCAGCCCTGTACGCCTTTGGCAGAGGTTGGCACAGATGGTCATTCATTGACCATTCATTTCCTTGAGATTTCATTTTTCTTGATGTGTGGCTCTAAGTGAACTGTCCCTGGGAGTTAAAGGTGAGCAGGACCAGGTCTGTCATTCCTTTGGGCATTCAGTGCTAAGCATCCGCAAGCCCCTGTGGTGTGAGCAGATCTGCAGGTAGTGACTGCTTCCTTTGCTGCTTCTCTTGATCGACGGGAACAGATACTACAACTCTAGAGATCTACCTTGGCTGTGTCAGTTCTGTTTGTCGAAGGGGGGAGGAGGAGGAGTGACTTGAGTGCTTCTGACACAATTGTGAGTCTTCGACCTACTTCAGCTTGTTGTAGCTCTAGAAACCGAAGATGCATTCACTTTTTGACATACAGTAAGATATCTGAGTCTCTGCCCTATTTTTTCCTGACTTTCTCAGTGAAGTTAGTCACTGTGTCAATGCCTCTGTCTGTGGCCCCACCATAACAGCAGGTTTGTGCTGTTCTTCTGCTTGTAAGATGGATGAGATCTGGGTCAGGCGGGAGTGGTGGGTTGCCTTTCCCTGCACAGTGCACGTTCCTTGCTGGCTGGATGCCTGCTGCTGAAGGATGGCTTGTAGCTGCTCTGGCAGGAGGTTAGATGTACAGACAAGATGGCACCTGATCTGGGGGTAAAGCCTGCTGCTTCAAAGGAAACTGTTTGGGTTTTGATTTTTTTTTTTTCTAATAAAACTGTTTGAACTGATAGCATTGATCCAGGATGAACTCACTCTTTCTCATGGGGTTTCACCACTTCTGAGTTCGTATTGGAAAACCTAAAAGTGGATTGACTGAACCGTCAGACCACTGCCCATATTTCCTGTGCCTACTCAAGAGCTGATGGTGCTTCACTGGTGTCTGGGAAGTGTTGCTATGTGGTAGGTGTTTTCAAATGCTGAGTATCTTGCAATACTATTACGAAGGTGAATTATTCTAAAATAACATGCTATTGTTTGTATTTACAAAGAACAAAATTAGTCTAATGCAATTCCTCTTGCCCTTCTGTCACACTGTTTTAATTTCAGATAAATCAGCTCATTCCACTACTCCTCCTCTAACTCTGTAAATCATCTAAAAACAACTGTCCTGGCTCCCACCTTGCTTGTGCCCTGAGTTCTGCTGGGGCCTTGCTCCCTTGCTGGAGCCAGCTGATGCTCCCTGGCTGGGATGCTCCTGGATGTAGCTGCTTCCACCTATCACACCTTCATCAGCCTTAGAGACAAAAACTTGAGTGATGCACATTCCTACATTTTATTTGAACTCCTCTGCCCAGCACCCTGTTCATTAAACATCTCTTTTATTTTATGAGCTCCACCTCCCAAGAATTCAGCCAGTAATTTCTCCACAACCTCTCATAAGCTTCTGCCTTTAATACAGTGGTATTAAATCCACTGGCGTATGGATTAAGGGGTCCAGGCAAGGTAAGTGGTTGGTGTGAAGCTGCACAGCAGTTAATGTATGGGAAGGCTTTGCATCCTCCCAAGCAAGAGCTTCACAAGCAGCTCCTGGACCAGGGCAGCTGCACCACCTTTCCACAAGACATCAAAGAAAGCCTTCAGGGGCTTTCTCAATGTCTGTATCTGGTGTCTGTACTGGCTAAACAACTAGAAACTATACCATAGGATACAATTAATGCATTGATTAGCTGGCGAGAGTCAACAGGGCTGCTGGAGAGGAGGATCATGTCTCACAAACCTCTTCAGAGGACTCAAAAAGCACACAGGTAAGGGTGAACTGTTCTATATTGCCCCTGGCTTCTAAGAAAACTTAAGAGCTATGGCATAAAAGGCAATGTCCTCCTACAGGTAATTAGGTGATTAAAGCTGGGAAATAGAGAGGGTGTCTCTCTAGGAAGGGAGGTTGCTGGTGGCATGCCAGGAGACCCAGGCTGGATAACATAGTCATTAACTGTCTGCTGTCAAACCATCCCTTTGTTTTTATTTAGGATGCTAAAGGGGAAGGTTGATTGGGGAACTGCAACAAGCTCTTGCAAAACTGGAAGTGGACAGTGCAAATGATGGATGAAAGTCAGTACGTACTGAAGGACGCGTAAGGGGAAAAATGAGTCTGAACTTTGCCTTTCAGGTGACATGCTTTGAGCTGGCCCCTGCCACTTGAGTGGAAGAGCTTGGAGCTATCCCCACCCAAATATCTCCACATTTGGCAGCAGTAGAGGCAAACTGTGTATCTGGAATGGTAAGGAAAGGACTAAAATTGAAAACATCCTGGTGCCTCTCTAAAGTTACTGTGCACCCAAGTCTTGAGAGCTTTGTGCTGTTCTGGTCTTTGTGCTTCCAGAAGATTAAGGGAAAGTTTGGAGAAGACCAATGATATTGGGGAGCGAAATGTCTCCCTGCCCATTCGCGCACCCCAGAGCTGAGGAGCAACTCAGGCAAGGTGTGTGGGCCCCTTTCTCATGGCCACCTTGCCATACACAGCATGGGTCTGGGCACTGCTCTTCACCCTGCTCTTACCACTCCCATGCAACCTGCCAGGAGAGCCTCAAGGCCTTTTTTTGAGTGACAATGAGATGTCCCAACAGCACCCTGTTAGTCTTTTCCAGACCTCCCTGCGAGAAAGCCACTGGCAACTGCCCCAAACTGATCACACTGAGCTAGCCCCAACCATGGCCACCTACAAAGAAGCTCCTGGCCCCAAATCCCCTCCAAGCACTGTTTCCTCAGAGCTGGGGCAGGCAGAGCTCCAGCCAGCTTTGGGAAATTGGCTTTCCTTGCATCTGCAGCAGGAATAGGAGCCTAAAAATACTGTCTGCCCCTTTTTCTTTTAGCTGGAGGAGGGGAAAGAAGGATGAAAAATAAGTGTGAACCTTCCCCTTCCAGCCCCAAGGCTATTTTTAAAATCCCTTTTTTTTCTGAAATGTCTTATTTTCATTTGTTTATGAAAACCACTGATAAGTGGTTTTGCACACAAGAGATTCTCTTTCAGCATTTCATGAAGCTGGGAACCTGCCAACTTTTTAGCAAAAAAATAATCGGTCCAGCCTTTGTTTCCATGAGAGCTTATAGGATTTGGGTGAATTTTATTGGATTTAAAATTTCTTGGAAAGCTGACGGCCTTAAGAGCCTAAAGCCTGAGAAATTAGTTTCTTTTCTGAAAAGGCAATACAAGGCCCTGGCAAATGTTTGCATGTCCTGTAGTCCAGCCCAGGATGTGACCCGAGTTCTCTGGGCTGCCTTGCTTCCCTGTTGGGTTGGAAGATCGATGGGGCTGGCAAAGCCAGGCATAACATGGTTCCTGGGACATGAAGGTGTATCTTGCTCTTTCTGATAAAGCTGGTTTACGCTTGTCATTATCTGAAGGGATTTGCTCTGTGACTAAATAGTGGGGTAGGGAAAAGCAGGGTGATCTGCAAATGTCACCCTGTAAAGCAGAGTGGACAACCCCAGCGCTGAGCCCAGGGATGCTTGGAGATGTCTCCTTCCCCCACGTGGGGCCAGCTCCTGCCCAGGCTCCCTCCTGCTCTGTGCCCAGCAGCCTGCACCCAAAGATGATGTGTCAGTTTAACCATATTTTCTCTTGCAGACTGTATCAGCTGGACTGGATCTTGCTGAAGCTGAGAAATGGTTGTTTTCTGTAAAAGTTCCTGGGAAAATCTGATTTGGAAGAATGTTGCATGGAAGGAGTTGTGGGTCAGGGGAAATATGCATTTGAACTGAGAGCGCTAATGTGCTAATTCAAAAGGAATTTAAAAAAAATAGGGCTATAAGGCCCTGTATCAGGCTCTCATTAAAGCCCATGTGGCTTCCAGAGAAAAATGTGCCTTGTTTCATGGATTAGGGCTCAGCTGGCTGCTCCTCAGCCACTGTGACAATGGAGGAGACGCTGGGCTCTGGGCAGGTTTCCCTTTGCCCACATTGTGTTGCTGCTGGTGGAAGGTGTCAGTTTGCCCTGGAACCCATCCTGCTGGCAGCCCTGGGGCATCACACTCCCATCATGATGCTCTTGGCTACGGAGCTCAGGTGGGTGTGGGCAGGAGGCTCTCATGCTGGGCTCCCAAAACCCAGAGCACCCAGGCAAAGATGACATTGTCTTAATGACCTAATTTATTCTTGTCTTGATTCTACCTTTGGTGCTAATTACATTCTATTAAAGCATCTATGAAAAGGGATAATAAATAAATAAAACTCAGCCTGCTGGAGAGAAGAGATGTTACACCATGATGCAAAGCACCAATGCAGAAACCAGGATTGCCTTTCATCTGCGATTGGGAGCAACTTTGCAAACCCACTGCCCTGCTGTAGCCAGGGGCTATGGGCATAGTGAGGTACAGACAGCGATGCTGAGATACATATGCAAGAGGCACTGGCTACCACCACCAACAAGAAAACATGGATGAGGCCCTTACTGATGCCTTGTCGCTTCTCAAGGCATCTCATTAGAGGAGTGTTGGCCTTGGAGATGAAGCACAAAGTAGGTTGGCTCAAAACGCAGTGCCTAGAACACTCGTCCTCCTGAGTTGGAGCAAATCCAGCCCTTGCTGGCTGCACCTCCATTTCTTATCTGTAAAGCAGAGATGAACAAGACAAGCTTCTTTGTGATGAACTGTGAAGATCTCCAGATAAAAGTGCCGAATACATACGACAATGATTAAAGGCATCGACATCCTTTGCTATGCATGCAGTCTAAACACACTCGGACTATCCTGGGCTCTTTGAAAACTGTTAGATGTTTTCAAGCTAAATGTTTATTTTATCTGTGCAGAGCCAGCACAGCCCTGTGTTGAGAGATTAGCTCAGTTCCCTCTGTCAAAGGCATCTCTGTAAAGAATTATGACTCGGCCAGAACTCATGCATGGGCTGAAAATGTGGAAAAAAAAAAAAAAAAAATGCTGGAACAGCCCAAGAGCCTGACCCTGCTCCCGGGAAAGCCAGGACACCAGCCGGAGCATGCATTGGCCATGTGATTGTGCGATGGGCATTCCCTGCTGGAAACTTTGACTCAAAATCCTTGAATAGCCACACAAGGATGCTGTATTTTGTCTAGAAAGGGTCTTGAAGACCTTTGCCTGGGCAGCTGGTAAAATGTGATGTTTAACCAACTGAGAAGGGATGTTGCCCACTTAGGATGGGACCAATTTGGGTTAGGGAGTGCTGGAAGCAACAGTGGCATTAGCTGGTAACTTGGTTTGTCTTGATATTGCTCTAATAGAAAAAAAATGGCAGTACTGGAAAGTATTTCACTTAAGTGACCCATGACATGAGTTATTTTTATCCCAGAGAGAAAAAAAAAGTGTGTGTTTGTCCCTGGGGTTGCTATTGCTTTCCCTGATGACAACACATGTTTTGCCACATATTTTGCAGGAACAGAATAAAGGAATAATTTGCTATAAGATGGCCCCGGGACTGAGAGAAGAGCAGAGGGATCGAGCAGATACGTCCAAGATCTGCGCCAGACCGATACAGCAAACAGAACCTGGGCATCCTCGATCCAATGCTTTACCTAAATCCCATTAGAAATAGAATGGACAAAATGCCTGAGTGCTGTCATTGCTTTGGGCCATGATCCCTACCAAAAATGCAGCCTTCTAGGAAACCCCCTACGTGTCCCCTCATTCAGATCGCACCTTGCAAATGTGTTTCTGTCCCATTCTACTACCTTTGGCATGTGAAAGTTCCCACCAGGCATGACAATGGACTCAGTAGGAAAAGTCCCATAGGAAAAAAGCTCATCCTGGATGCCTTTGAAGAAGACTAGAAATCTCAAGGAGACACCCACTGCATGCCTGATAACAACAGTGGGGAAAAAATCATGGTCTGTTTCCAGCACGCCCTTATATTTTTTATCTTTGTGAACTGGGAGTGCTGAAAGACAGCAGTGTGATGGATTCTATGGGTCTCTCCTGGCAGGATCAGGAGATGGTCACTACCATGGCCACCACGTAGCCATCAGCTGGTTCTACGGAAGTCAGAGCAATGGGCTCAGGGGTCCTGGTCCTCTGCAAGGTCTCTAAAGCAGAATAACAGGATTGTCCCTGTACACAGGAGGGTTGCATGGCTTCACCCTGGGAGCTCAGGAATAATGCAGGTGTAGCTATGCGGTCTTAAAAGCATGATGAGTGCTAAAGAGTTGGTCCCTGCTTTTGCATGAGATGTGAGCACACCTTGGGTGCGAGCACCACATTGCCTTCGTTTAGATGGCAAAACAAGAAGAGCAGGAAAATGCACAGAGGGCACACGCCAAGCAAAGCGCGGAGGAGCCGTGATGGTCATTAAAGCACAGTGTCTGCTGCTGTCAGAGGCATCGGCCATGGCACCGGCTTCACCCTCTTTCCTGGCTGCGCCATCCCCGTCCTCAGGGCAGCCCCTTCCCACACCATGCTTTCACACCAGCTGGCAAAACGCTTTTTATGAAGGGGGTAACTTTTACTTAATTTAATTTATTGCCAACTAACACAAACTTCTAATCATTGGTTTGGTAACGAGAAAAACTATAAGCAATTATGTACTCAAGTAAACAGTCATGCACGAGCTGATCAGCCACCCATGCATGGACTAGCTGGTTGCCCATGCATGACTTAAGGGGGTGCTCGTGCATGAGCAAAGAGGGTGCCTAGGTGTGCATGGGTTGGACACTAATGCATGAACTCCTTGAGCATCCATGCATGAATTAATGGCTTGCTCATGCTTGAGTTGTTTGAGTGCTCATGCATAAATTAATTGGGTGCTCATGCATGAATTGATTGGGCAATCATGCATAAATCAATTCGGTGCTCATGCATGAATTAATTGTGTGCTTATGCATTACCTATTTAGGCTCTTGTGCATGAATTAATTGGGCACTCATGCACCAATTAGAGAGGTGCTCATGCATGAACTACTTGAGCACTCGTGTAGATTAGTTGAGCACTGGTGCAAGGACTAGATGTCAGCTCACAGGTGATCACACCAAACCCCACCGTTCATGCCTGATATGCCACTGACCTGCGATAGCCAGACTGGCTTAGGGCTACGCGTGTCCTCCATCACCTGCTGAGCAGGTAGAGGTGTTGCATGGGGTGATATTGTCTGACTGTTCCTTGATCCCCAGGACAGGCCCTACACACCAGTGATGCTGTGAACATTTCTACCCCTATGCAGAAAGCCACTGTTTGGATGCTTCTGATGTCTCCTTGGGACCCAATCCAGCCTGCTTTGGAATACTGTGTTTCTGTATCTCCTCATGCTATCACTGCATCAGGCACACCAGCTCACTGACCTGGAGCACTGGGTTCACCTAACCAAGAGCTGATGGGAAATGACAGGCATGTTGTCCTCGTATATAACACTAGCTGGAAGAACACATCATACTCAAAATAGTAGGAAGAAAAGCTGCTGGGGTGGTTTACGAGGATGGGTGGAAAACCAGGAAAACCACTGTTGTGGTTCCTCAGATGAGAACATCTTGTTCAGCCAAATGCAAAGGAGGTCCTTGAGGACACTCCTGCAGAGACAAAGAGACAGGGTGATGGCTAATAATGTTGATGCCCGGCTGGGAAAATGGAAAGCAAGCATTTGATAATTATCACAGCGTTACCACAAAACTTATGCAGGCAGTGTAGTAATGAGGTTGGGACTTCTGCAGAATCTGATCCTTTCCCTTTCTTCCAGCACCAGCACGACGTGGAGGAGGAGGAGGAAGGCAACGGCTGAGAGCACTCAGTGATGCGATGCTCCTGCCCGTACCCCAGGCTGGAGTTAGGGAGGATCCCTGCCGCCCTTTGGGGAATTTGGCCTCACAGCTGCTGCCAGACCAAGGTGTCCACGATGCTGGAGCAGCTCCAGCCTTCAGTGGCAGTGGGGACACTAACCCTGCAGCAAAACCGAATCTTGCTGTGCCAGCCATGGTTGCTTACGGATTTCTCTGCTCTCTGCAGTGCGTTTTTGAGCGCAATATCGGTTGCACATTATCAGCTTCTACAGGGAAGAGCCAAAGCAAACAGCCATCCCAAAAATGCCCATGATACAATGATGCAGCAGTTCATGCTGCGGAGCTGACCTGGTGATCCAGCTCAGGTGCTTGTGCCCATGTCCCAGCGTGGGACGCCAACCCTGCCCACTACCCCGTTTTCTGCCTGTGAACCTGTCCCCGGGACTCCCGCAGAGGGAATAATCCAGACAGAGACGTTGCTGCATTACAAACGTGCAAGTCTTAAGCAGCCAGGAATTTCAACCCAGGCCTCAAGGTGCTTGCCCCAAGCATCGCCCCACAGAGCCCGCGTTGAAATCCTGCCAGGTTTTAATGTGCTGGCTGCATATTGAGGGCGACTCGCACGTAGGCATGCGCTCATGGGTGCAGAGACCTCGCTGCAGTCAGTTGAGATGATTCGAAGTGGCACCATGGTGCAGTGAGATGTTTTTTTTTTTTTTTTCAATATTAATGAACCCTTATATGTTTCATGTCTGTTAAATAGCAGGAAGTGAGTGGCATGAGATGTCCCGGGGCTGGCTCACACCAGCCCTTGCACTACATGAAATTCAAGCGCTGGTGAGATGAATTTCAGTGTCACCTAATACCTCCAGCGTTAAGTTAAAAAGTGCTTTCCTCCCACTCGACTCAGGAAACGCAGATGTGTCGGTGGGACGGGCAGGCAGCGGTGCTGCAACACCTTCACCAGCTCAACTGAGCCGATGGGGCCATCTGATGCCCAAGGGCAGGGAAACAACTCCCAGCAAGCCTTAGACCTGGGGCTGGCGTAGGGGGAGTCCAAACAAGGAAAGATCTAGAGCATCTCTAGGATGAGATTGACTTGTGAGGTTTCCTGTGACGTTGCCCTTGATGTGTAGAACAGGGAAGCCCACGTGGGAAAAGGAGTTTCTACTTCTCGCCCTCTTCTACTGATGCTGTCCAGATGCAGAAGTGGTTGAGCCTCTTGGAAGATGCAAGACTTGGTGTAAAGGGTTCGGATATCTTCCTCACCGGCTCCAGCAGCCTCCTAAAGGCTGTTTCCTCATTACTCATCTCCTCACACCCCTCTGTAATCCTCTTGATCTTCAAACGTCTCTCAAAACGCAAATATACCTGGTGTTGGGTGAGACTGGAATGGCTGCCAGCACGTGACCTTCCACAGCGTTGGGATGGAGATGGTCAGGGAAATGACTCCAACTCAGCTGGTGAAACAAGTATTTCTTTTTTTTTTTTTCCTTTTATCTCCTCTTATAGAAAGGCAGCTCTCTTCCTCAACCGTGATGGGATCTCCTGTCTTTCAACACTGATCAATCACAAATCAAAGCAATGCTGGGTCTTCGGTTTCTGGAACAGCACTTGCTGCTGCTATGAGTGACATCTCCAGCAAACATTATCAATGCTCCTTAGATCGGCTCTGCACCAGATCCCAGGATCTGCTCTGGGTTGACCTGGTGTCTGGCCAAGGCTAAGTGAGATCACAGCCTGTAACTCTGACTGTGATTCCCAAGCCTTCTTTGATAACTTCTCCTCTGTGTGCCCAGGAAATTATTTTTCAGGAGACATGGACAGTGCCAAGGCTTGAAGGGAGTGCATGTAGAAACCTGGTCAACTTAGGAAAAATTGGGAACCTGTTGCCTCAGAAGAAAGACCTGCCCCAAACTTTACAGAAACAACCCCATTCCCTCATGGCAGCAAAGCCTGCTTAAGATCCTGCTTGAGATGCCTTTAAGGCTGGGCCAGGTCATTTTGTTATACTGAAGTTACACTAACAAAGATAGGGAGGGCGGCAGTGCCCGAAACCCCACGTCGGAGCAGAGGACTGGCTTTTGACACTTGCAAAGCCAATCTGCTTGCTCAAGCTTTCCCAGTCAGGGTGTGTAGAGCAATAAAGAGCCTCTTGAAAGCTCTTGACAGCTTGTCAAAGGAGACATCTCATGCTGCGTATGCTGAAAGTATCCATGGCATGGAGTACAGGCAGCCTCTCCGGGGGTTTTGTCCTGCAAACTGGCTTTCAGAAAAGACTTGTTGTTGAGGGATGTTTTCTATCTTCCCCACCTGGACTTGAACAGACTTTAAAAAGGGCAACAAATGCAAAAATGTTGACTCGTGTCGGAGGCTTCAAGACGAGGAGCCCCGCCTTGGCAAAGCAAACACAGGAGATATAGCAACGAGGTGAGAAAACTCACCATTTAAAACTTGAAAATCCTTTTTCCACCTGAAGCAGCCCCATCTCCATTGCTGGGTAGCTCTCTTGCACAGTCAGAAAGCCTCTCCACTTCCATGCTATACATAAACACATGTCATATTCCCTATCAAAGGGTGATAAACACACTTAGAGTGTGTTTATCTGTTGGCTGACAAGCTCCGCTTAAGAGCTTAGTTTGCCAAGCTCAGAAGAGGCGTCCTCCCTCCCAGTGCACCAGTCGGCTCACTGGGCTGATGCCAGGAGGGTGCTGGAGAGTGTCCGGTGCTTCACAGAGGCAGAACCTTGTCATTCAGCCCGCTTAGCGCTTCAGCTCTCTGCAGCTCCACGGTCTCGGGTGAGGCACCAGAGGCTGCATTTTGTTTGACATAACAACCTGCCCAAGCCCATGGCTTCAGGTGCGGGAGAGAGGGCTGGCTGGAGCTGGCACACAGGTTGGAAGAAGGAGACACAAGCACTCTTGTCCTCTGCTGTGACCGAAGGCACTGAAGCTCCCAGAACAGTTTTTTGAAAGCAGTCATCCACAAAGTGTGTGCCCACAATCATGATTGGAGGGGGGTAAAATTGTCCTCCTTCAGCTAAGTCCTGGTCAAGGCAAGTTTGGACATCCTCTTCCTGGATTCTCTGATTCCTCTGTAGAGGGCAAATCTGTGCAAACGAGGACTTTCTAGGCAGGGGGCAAATGGCCTTGTCCTTTGCTCTGTCTTCTCAACCTCCTCTTCCTCTAAGCATTTCCCATTGCGTTTCAACACAATCTGAGAGATGGCTACTTCTCCAAACCCCATTGCTACCTTGCAGTGTGCTTTACCCCTGCAGAAAACATCCTGTGAAGAGCCCTTCTTCCTCCCACCTAATACAACAGCTGAAAATGCAGCACAGGAGAAACGCTCTGGCTTCGAATGGGGCTTTCAATGGAGGGTGTAGAGCACCATCTAGTGAAGGTCGGCGAGGAAACCACCAGCTGCAAACCCCTTGAGGCGCTTCCGTGGGACAGCAGGCTGGTACAAGCTGTCCTGCTCATCTTCTCCCGGTGCTTGCATGGGAGAAACTGGTCCCAGCAGCAGAAGAGGTGGCAATCAGGAGGGAGGACAGCTTCTTGTGACTTCTCTTTTTCTAGCCTTCTCCTGTCCCTCCTGGAGCAAACAGAGCAGCTGGGACTCACACACAGGAAAACAATTCAAAGTTTTGTTCTTCAGATGCTCCCCTCTGGCTTTGCTATAGCTGAGCCTGTTTTGAAAGGGCTTGGGGAGAGTTTCAGGTGTCCTACTACTTCATGTTTTCGGACCTTGGATTGTAGGGGAGGTTTTGTTCTACAAGAACTTAAAAGCACCCAAACACTCTTTTGCTGGTGCTCTTTTTTGATGCATGACCTCTCTCTACCTGTGAGTTGAGCTCGAGCAGCTGGAGAGACAAGGGCCCCTCGCAAGGGCTGTGAGATGCTGCAGCCCTGCCTACCTGCCACCTGCAGTCACTCTAATTAAAAACCTCAAGGATGTCTCTTTTTTTCTTCAGGGACATGTTTGAAGTGTCTCATTGCTCTGGGCAGTCTGTGCTGTAATGAAGTTATTAGCAAGGGAACTTAAGCTTTATGATCACCCTTTGCGACAAAATATCTGAGAGTGTTGTCGAGCAGGTTTATGAGAAAGTGAAAACACCTTTTCATGCCAGAGCAGCCATGGATGTCTGAGGACAAGTCAGTAACAGTAAATCACTGCCACCGCTCCCAGCTGAGAGCAGGCTGGCCAGTGATGAGCTGCACTGTAGGTCACTGGCTGGGTCATCCTCCAAGGTGGCTCCTTCATGGTAGCACAGCACCGCTTTGACGATGAGTTTATCCTGATGCCTGAAACTAGGAGCTCATGACGGGATGTGTCTTCTAGTTGTAGTCCCTGCTCTGAGTCTTGTTGCCCATCTAAGCCTTCCTCCCCCAGAGGTGCGGGTCAGTTTCCTTTAGATACCTCCTGGCCATAGCTGAGCTTTTCTGACCTCAGGACATGGTGTTTGGCCTTAAATCAACCCAACTCCTCCACAGAGTCTCCAAGCATGGATTCAGCTCTGCCTGCGCCAATGAAGCAAAGTCACTTGCAACATCCCTCTCCCCAAGTCCTTCTTGGCTTAAGTAATCAATGCAAACAACCTTCTCGCAAGCCTGAGTGATGCATGGCCTCCAGATACTTCACCTCAAAGACTCTACTGTCTCCAGCTGACCAGAAGCACCATGGCACCAGTGCTGTCAGTGCTTCAGCCTTCATGAAGGACAGACCTGCAGCTCCTGCCTTGTGCAGCGCCAAGGCCCTTTGGCAACTGGGCTCCATGCTGGCAAATGCCAAGGCTGGAGGCAGAGCTGGGGACATGCTGGACCTCTGCCCCTGCCACCCTCCTTAGTAGAGCTGAAGACGCTCACTTTGGCTCAGGGCAATTTGAGAATGCTCTTAACACCACCCTATCCAAAGGAGTACCTCAGGGAAAAGAAGGACTATGCCCTGGGGTCCCATCACATGCCCTCCCCGAAACCATGGCATGGCCATTTGCTGGCTGTGCAAAACCCTCTAGAGGGAGCCCCGATCCCAGACAAACCCAGCCAAGGTCCTACGAGGCTACTAAGATGCTGCGTGGGTCTCCAGATGTAGTTTGTTTTTCTGGGGGGGAGGTGGGAGGTGTTGGTGTTTTGGGGTTCTTTTTAAGGCTCCACACTGCCTTAATGGCCTCACCAGCTACAGCTATGGGCTTGCTTGCCCTCTCTGAACATTTCTGCATGTTCCTGCCTTCCCAAGTGCCTCTCCATCCACCTCCAGCTTCTCTCTCAGATTTCACTAAAGGTGAGGATGAAGTCTTATATGGATGGATGTTGCCCTTGCACGGGGAAACCTTCTCCCACGATGCCCTGCAAGAGTGTTATGCTTGCAGAAGGCTGGCACTGTGCTGCCCTGGCCTCAAAAGCCAGCCGTGGTGGTTGCAGCATCTTCAGCAACCCATTGGGTGTTGCTGGGTGTGCAAAGCCCCACAGATCCCACAAGACCAAGGAGAGCCACATACATTCGGGGACTCTGCTCACCAGGCTGTTTCTCTAGCCTACGTGTCAACAGGCCTCCCAAAACCTAACCTCTAAGCGTGCAGAGGAGAAGGAAATGTCTCCTGGCTTGAAGATAACGGGATGGTGCTGAAGCTTTCTGGTTCCTGTAGCCCTAAGCATAGATGCAATCAGACCTCTGCAGAGGCCCACCAGCTCTGTCCAACACACGACATCCCTTCTTGCCAGTCATGGAGCTCAGTGGCACTGAAATAACCTGAGAAACACTCTTCTTCTTTGCTCGCTGGCCACTTAGCTGTGCCCAAATCTTTGCTCTGTTCTGTGTCCTTCCCCTCCTGGGCCCAGTAGCGTACTGCACAGTCTCCTCCACTCTACTCAAAGGTGGGCTTTTTCCCCTCGAGCCTGGTTCTACCTTTAATGAATCACAATCTGTTATGTGGTTTTGTCACTTCAGGGAGACCATAGGCACAACATAAATCCTATTAAGGCAAAATTGCATTTTCTAAGTTTTTATGCTTTTTTCCCTTTCCCCTCCCTGCCTCCAAAACATTCAGGCTCCTCTCTAGAAGGAGATGTGTTCCTGTGCAAGCCTTGATCTGAAGAAAGGCTGAGCTAAACCTCCTTCTTGTAAGCATAACCCCTCCTCAGGCCTTCCCCATAGGGGATTTCTCTATGGGACCCAATGGCCAGAGGAAGAGCAAAGGAGACTGCAAAGCAAACCCAATGCTTCCATAGATGTCATCCTTGCTAGCCGCTGGCTTGCTTGCCATAGCCAAGAGATCCAGTTTTAAAAGCTGGATGCTTTGGTATATTCTAGGGAAGGAGGATAGATGAGGAGCACTCTGCTAAATGGCAAGACTGGGTGCTGTGTGACGAACCCAATGCAGTTCAGCTTGCTTGGATTTCTTCCCACCAGCCAGTGTGGGGTAGCACACAACACATAGAATCATAGAATCATAGAATGGTTAGGGTTGGAAGGGACCTTAAAGATCATCTAGTTCCAACCCCCCTGCCATGGGCAGAGAAACCCTCCACTACACCAGGTTGCTCAAAGCCTCATCTAACCTGGCCTTGAACACTTCCAGGGATGGCGCAGCCACAACTTCTCTGGGCAACCTGTTCCACTGCCTCACCACCCTCAATGTAAAAAATTTCTTCCTTATATCTAATCGAAATCTCCCCTCTTTCAGTTTAAATCCATTGCCCCTTGTCCTATCACTACATGCCCTTGTAAAAAGTCCCTCTCCAGCTTTCCTGTAGGCCCCCTTTAGGTACTGGAAAGCTGCTATAAGATCACCCCGGTGCCTTCTCTTCTCCAGGCTGAACAGCCCCAACTCTCTCAGCCTGTCTTCGTAGCAGAGGTGCTCCAGCCCTCGAATCATCTTCGTGGCCCTCCTCTGGACTCGTTCCAGTAGCTCCATGTCCTTCTTATGTTGGGGACTCCAGAGCTGAACACAGTATTCTAGGTGGAGTCTCACGAGAGCTGAGTAGAGGGGCAGAATCACTTCCCTCAACCTGCTGGCCACACTGCTTTGGATACAGCCCAGGATACGATTTGCTTTCTGGACTGCCAGCGCACGGTGCCGCCTCACGTTGAGCTTCTCATCCACCAGCCCTCCCAAGTCCTTTTCCTCAGGGCTGCTCTCAATCCATTCTCCGCCCAGCCTGTACTTGTGCTTGGGATTGCCCCGACCCATGTGCAGGACCTTGCACTTGGCCTTGTTGAACTTCATGAGGTTCACACAGGCCCACCTCTCCAGCCTGTCAAGGTCCCTCTGGATGGCATCCCTTCCCTCCAGCGTGTCCACCACACCACAAAACTTGGTGTCATCTGCAAACTTGCTGAGGATGCACTCAATCCCACTGTCCATGTCTCCAACATGCGCACCACGGAGCAAACGTGCTTGTCGTGGCTATGTGCTTGCTGCAACCGAGGATGCTGTTGAAGCCATTAAATCTTTAAATCCATTAAATCTTCAGTCTTGTGGAGTTTTGAAGCTGGTGGCTGAGGTGGCCCATGCCTGTGGTCAGAATTCCTGAAATGTATTTGCCCACTTTGTGCTAGAGCTGCTGCCTAGAAAGAAGGGGGACCTCCGCTTTGCAGAAATGTTGATCCTCGCCCTGCACTCAAATGCTAAAGTGGCCAAAACACGCACAGAGTGGAGGTGGCAGGAAACGATGTTGCATCAATTGACATGGAGAACTCTCCAGCAAGCAGGAGATGTGACCTCTATCTCGTGCTGGAGCGGGATTTGGAGCATTTTGGGGCAGCAGCCATCCTTATTGGTATTTATAGCTCTTCACACAGCAGGGCCCTGGTCCATGGCTGGCTATTAGGGAGTCCTGCGGAGCTCCTGTGTGAGGAGTTCAGCTTTGTTTCCTTACAGAAATTATCCCTGTGGATCCTAGCCCTGTGGTGGCTGTGTTCCCAGCCCGTGCTGACAGCCAGCCCAGGGCAAGTAGAAATGAGCTTCCCACGATGAGTTGCTGGGAAATGGTGAGGACAGGCCTTTTGTCCCTGCCCGGCAGGCAGAGCATGGGGCATGAAAAGGGATGCTCTGAATGCCAGGTTTCCAACCGCTGCCCACCCCTGAGCTGCTCACTCCATCCAGTGATGGGTCATCGTGGACCACTTTAGCCACTATGCAGGAGCAGGTATGAGGCAGGTCCCATGTGGGTGCTCAGCCAAGAGCAATTGTGAGTAGTTTCAAGCAGAAGTCTCTAATCATTCCCCTATTTAGCGTGGTTGAGACACGTCTTACACAGGCTTCTTTAGCTGTCTCTGCTGCTTCTGGCACCGTTTTCACCTTTTACCAGGTGGGTGCAAACAAGAGGTCCCATGGGAGATGCTGGATCTAGTGGTATCCTGAGTGAAATAGCCAGAGTAGGACTTGTGTGTGCGTGTGTATAACAAAAGCAGAGGCATGGACAACTTCTTCCATTAATCTTAACGTAGGTACTGTGGTCTGATTGCACATTGAATGGCAAAAGTCGCTTGAGCTCTGAAGGTGGTTGTGTGTTCATCCTGCTGCAAGCCGTCCCCAGGCAGTGTCCCATCTCTTCTGCCACCCCTCTGTTCTTCTCCTGCCATTCTGGGCTTTGGGGTCATCCATCCCCAGCAGACACCCGAGCAACCCCAGGCCATGCATCCCAGCAGCCACTGGAATGGATGCTGGAACAGATGCTTCCTGGTGTCACTGGAGCAGCTGTCCTTAAAAGCCGGGCCCTGCCCATGGTAGCTTCCAGGGAGACTTGCAATGACTTTCTTCCCCGTTCTCACACATCCCTCCTCCTCCTCAGCTACTTACAACATCAAAGCCCTGAAGTGTCCACTCCTCCTTTCTCAGGAGATCTGGTTTAGCCATCAGTGAAGGATTTACACTATGATAGGAGGCTCACTGCTGCCTGTAGGAATAAGTCCCATGGATATTAACCATATCAGGATCAAGGCCCTGCTGGATTGCCTTCTTCAGCCCAGCTGGATCTTCCCTCCTTTGCTGCCCGGTCCTTTATTCATTTACAAGTCCTATGATGCCCCAGTGCGACATCTGATTTCTATCCAGTTGGACAGTAAACTGACATTTTTCTCACGGTCTCTGTGCTCTTGTGCTTCGGGTCTCTGCCAAGAGACTCCACATCTTTAACTTGCCTTTTTTTTTTTTCTTTCAGACTGAGTTGTCCTGGTCCTCACTCCCTCCTCCCCTCCAGCCTTGAAAGGAAGCAAAATGAAAAGGTCGACAAGAAGAGGCAGGCTCCTTCCAGAACTCCCCAGTGATGAACCCGCTCCCTCCCTCTGTGCCAAGTGGCTCTGCGATGGTTTCCTGCAGTCCTGGCGACGGCGGCTGCGCAACTCTCTGCTCCAAAAGTGGGGAACGTACCAGCCAGCGCCGAGAAAAGGAGTTGCTCTCCTTATCCCTCCCATTTTGCTAAGGGCTCCGCTGTCACTCAGTCACAAGTCGCTGCCCCCAGTCACTTGCCAATGCCAGATATGCTGCATGTTAATTCTGCTTCCCAAAATTCTGCGTAACTGCCCTCATTTCAGGGGGCATGAGGGTGTTCCTTTCCCCACAGTGTGGCAGGCAGTGGTGTTTTGCTGCTTGTCCACTTCCAGCCATCATGGGAAAGCCAAGCAAATGCAACGCGTACCCTTGAACTCCCTTCCTTTCCCACAGCCCCGTGCCTTTTTGCTTTCTGCTCTGTTGGCCGGCAGGGTGGGAAGAACAGAGGAACACATCCTGGTTCCTCCTTCCCCAAACCTCTTTCTCCCCAGTACATTGTCCTTTTGACAACTGTCCGGCCAGCTTTGGATATGGAGATGTCAGCAGAGATGCTGACCCAAGCACCAAAGTGGTGGCTCCAGTAACCCTGGAGTGGTAGAACTAATGCTCCAGTAACTGGGGTGGCAGAAACTAATGCTCATAGCAAAGCCTTGCAGCTGGCTGAAGGCAGCAGGAATCAAGGCAGTTTCCCCAAAATAGTCCACGGTATCTCAGAAAAACAACCAACCACAAGAGCAATTTCCACTACCGCTAGCTGCTGGTGTTCAAAAGCACCATGGCTACGTTGTGGTTGGGACTATGCTAATGATTCGCGCCAAATTGTGGTGCCGTGCCCTCTTTCTTCTGCTTGGAGACAAGCTCAAAACAGAGTAAATCCAAAGTCACGATGAAAATATCCTTCTGGATCAGCTGTTTCACTTGGGCAGGTCCCATGGCTGCTTATGGTGACCCCCTTTCATGCTTAATGCAAAGACATTAGAGCAAAGAGGAACCAGCATGAGCATTTGCTGGCTTCCTCCTCTGTCATCAGACATGCTGCTGCATCGCTATGTCTTATCACTTCAAGAATAATACAATTATTAAGTACTGCTGGCTGCTACTTGGGTGCCAAATTCATTTAGCCAGAAACAACTGAGCTTTGTTAGCTGCCTTGCTGTTCTCCATAGCTTTTCTCCAGCCTGGTGCGGATGAGTCACTCCTAAACCCACAGCTGATGCAGAAGTCATTAGAAATGACTAAGCACTTTAGGAAATGAGCCCTCTGGTTTCTCAAGCGGCAGCTCTGGCCATGCTTTCACACCCCGACACCCATCTGCCACCTTGGCACTGGGCCAGCAGGGCTGTGCGTCCCCCTCCTCGTGCACAAATTTGCTCTTGTGCAAAGACTTGTGATCCGAGTGAACTTTGTTCCTTCTTGAGTTCCTCTGTAGGAAGCAAATTCCCTCGAGTCAAAGGGCTGCCTGTTTTACGCAGAGGAAGTCGTGTGTCATCGCAGATATACAGCCTTGCCGTTCAGACCAACGGATTTTTTTAGGAAAAACGATTGATTTTTAGATTGAATCATGATTTGAAGCAGCAATAGGAGTCTTTACATCAGCCACCAAACGCTTGCCCTCATTGCTTATTAAGGGTGTGATGAACCTCACCAGTCAGTAATGACTTAGGGTGAAGTTTCCTTGCTTCTTTGAGTATTTTCTGCTCCTGCTCATGAAGACGCCTATTTGAAAGTAGATAGTTGTGGAAATGCCTGTCGTGTTACGAAATCGCAGAACATCCACCTGTATTTTCTTTTAAACTGGACTGTTTGATCTCTATATCCCAGAGGGATATTTCTATATCTATATTCCAACAGGAATTTGCTAAGACAGCAACAAGTGCGTTTTGATGGAATTAGAAACAACCATTTTCTCATTTTTTTTAATTGACAAAAACTACCTTAAATGTGCTGGATATATGACCTTACCTCTCCCGCATACCCCAAGCTGTGCCCCCATGGCTGGGAGAGGTTCACAGAGGGCCATCAGTCTCTATCTGGGCCAGTCTTGCCTTCCTCAAGAAGCCAGAGGGAAGGCTTGGGTTGACTTTCTTCCCAAGAAACCCTTTCTTTCGGGGTAGCGTGGAGGCTTTTGACAGCAAAAAGCTTTTGATGGAGATGAGATTGGAAGGCAAAAGTCAGGAAAATGCCTAAAATTAGAGGAATTAACATGCAGTGGGGAAAGCTGGTACGCATGTGAAACGTGGTTGCTCTGGGCATCCCCGTGCACCAATCATTGCCATGGCAGGCTAACAATCCTGTAACATTTTCCTTGATTTTAGGCAATATTGCAAAGTCAGCAGGATTCATCCCATTCCTAGGTCTCATCCACCAACATCTCCTGGTAGTGGATGGGACTCCCACGCAAGTCTTTCAGGAGATGTTGTCAGACTTAAGAATTTAGCACTTTTAAGCCTGACTTGTTTCTTTTCCTTCCCTCTTGTGGATCAGTTTTACTTCTTTTTGCTGTGGTGTATGACATAATTTTCTTTTCCAAACAAGAAGGCTGAGCTTTCTGCAAATATCTGGACACTTGAGCACTTGCACCGAAATTGGTGGGACCTTGGTGCCTACCTGGGCAGGGTGCTCCTTCACAACACCTTGGGCCATATCAGTGGTGTTATTTGGTCTCTTCTGTTTCTAACACATCATCAAGAAAATCTTTTGGCTGTGTCCTATAGATACTGAAAGTTACAGCTGAGTGGATTGCGCTGGAGGAGTGTTTCTTCCCATCTGGGCAGGTCAGCACAAGGCACTGATGCAGCTTTGAGGTGCCAGAGTACTGTGGCTTAAGGACATCTCTGCTTAATTACTGGGATGCTTATGAGGAGAGGAGCCTGTCCTTTCACCTCTTTTGCCTGTTATCCTCCTTTTATGAACATTTATAGAGTCTAGACAGGGCTGGGGCCCACACATACAGCTTCTCCTTCTTTTCAGTTGTGTTTAGGATGAGTGCTCCATGACTCACCCTGCTCCCTTGCATAGGAGGAAACCTTCATTTATTGCTTCCCTCTGTTATACCTTCTTCATGCAAAATGGTTCCTATTGGCATGCACCAAATCCCTGTTTCAGGGGGCAACTGTCCCAAGCAGACCCTGAGGGGTCAGCCCCTATGATTTGCTGATGGGCAAACAGGGCAACCATTCATTTTTCCATCTTTTTTTTCTCCTATTGCATCCACACCACATCTCATTTCTGTTCCATGAGGGCACCTGGAGGCCATGTCATGGCTCCAGCGTGACTGGAGTTTGATTTGCATTTGAAACGGAAATTAATAATAATAATTATGATTACTGTTGTTGTTATTATTATTATTATTGAAGAAGAAGAAGAAGAAGAAGAAGAAGAAGAAGAAGAAGAAGAAGAAGAAGAACAAGAACAAGAACAAGAACAAGAACAAGAACAAGAACAAGAACAAGAACAAGAACAAGAACAAGAAGGAGGGAAACAATAGAAGGACTTGAGCAAAATCCTGAAGGAACATCGTGCACAAGGGTGAAGTTGGTTTTTGGCCCCTTTCTATTTGTCCTCCATTGTTTCTATTAGAGATCTCAGAAAGACAATGGAGTAGAGGTGTAAATCTGAACTTGAGATGCTTTTCAGTAGCCAGCTGCTCAGGGTACCTAAAAGCCTAATTTTTAGCAGCTCTTTCATGTGGATTCTCTGATACCTCATATGGGCTGGGCCAACCTACAGCCTTTGCCCCAGCAGAGCTATCAGTAGGGTTATTTTTTAATTTAATGACCGCCCATGTCTAACTGTGAAATTAGGCAAGAAGTGCCCCAACGTAGTGGGGACAGCAGGACCATGCCAGCAAGTATACGCCAAGGAAGTCATAACTCTTAAAAAAAGCCTTTGCAATCAAAAGTGAAAGCTGAGGCTGATGCTTCCTTGGACTTGAAACCCTGCAAAACAGCAAGCAGGGAAGTCCCTCCTGATACAGGTAGAATAAAATACTCAACACCTTCGGATTTTGGGGGTAGAGGTGATTTCAGCCACTTGCTTATCCGTGATGCTCTTTACAACTTTAAATCAGTGCTTTAAAAATAGGTCCCGTGATGATGGAGTACACTGTCAGGAAATGTCATTCACTGAGTGATATGGCACACAAAGATTTATGCAGTATCATGTAATGATTTTAATAGATTCTGCCTAAAATGGGACTCAGGGCTAAAAATCAAATCCCAGGCACTGTACAAGGTTACAGTAAATGCCAGGTTCCCTCCGGCAGAGCCTTGCAAGTGGAGGAAATTTGACTTGGCAACAGCAATGAGACTTTGCAGAGGTAAAAGCTCAAAGTACATCCCCAAAATGCAGCGTGGGACTTTGCATGAAAGACTTCAGGGCTCTCCTGGGCAGGATGAGCCCATGGTGCTGCAAGAGTCTGGCCCAGGGACACGTACATCTCCCATTCCTTGAGGGATGTTCCAAAGAAGGGGTTAAAAAAAGACTTATTTTGGTTGCAGACAAACCACTAGCAACTGAAGATAAACAGGCAAGACACCAGCTCCCATTGAGCTTTAAAGAAAATGCATGATTTGGAAAAAAAATAGTTGTTTGTTTCAAGCACAGGTTCAAGGAAGGTAGAAAAATCTTTGATCTCCCAAGCCTCTCTGCAGTGCAGCTTTCAGTTTCAAGCATGCTTCTTGTTGAGCGAAGATCTTAATTTAGTTATTTTCTTATACACTCCGTGAAAAAAAAAAGCTCACCTGCCTCATCTGTAATAACAGCCGAGATTTGAGTTGATACGTTTAATTACAGCGGATGGCACAACCAACTCCTCAGTCACTAGCAGATGTATGAGGAACGCATGAATAAATGAGCTATTACACTAAAAAAAAACCAGCCCTGAGAAGATACCAAAACAAGGATGAAAGCCTTTCTTGAGGCACTTTTGTGGTGCTTGTGACATCGGAGAGATGGTCTCACGCCTGCTCGCTGTGGGTCACGGCTCTGGTGCAAGATGCGGGGATGTCGGAGAGCTTGGGAGGTGATGGAGACAGTGGTCCAGCAGTGCTCAGCAAGTTTTCCTGTGAGGGATGTTTTTCCATCCCTACCTACCTGCTCCTATTCCTAATGCCTTGCAAAGCTGGAATCTTCCATGAATGTGAGCCCTGATGCCTCCAAGATCTGATTTTTAGGAGGAGGGACAATAGGGATGGATTTTTTTTTCCAAAAATACTTTGGGTCCAATACAATGCCACTAAACAATGCAATGGTTTTCAGCTCTGTTTTCTCTTATTCTGAGTCTCTGATTTCAAAGCCCTTTTTTTTTCTCCTTTTAAACATACATAGATGGCTTTAAAGATACAGCAGCAGTTCCCTGCTCAGCTAATCAAAGCCCCCAAATTTGCGTTTGCTGTGTTAACACAATGGACTTGTCTCTTCCTTAAAATGCGCAGAGATAACTCAGTGTTGCAGCCTGATAAAAAGAGCGCTTTGGTCATGCCTGGGCATCTCTACAGTGGCTCCCACTGCCCTGGTGTGAGTTCAGGCTAGGAGAGAGGGCGTCCAGGGATGGAGAGCACCTCTGGCACCCAAAAGGTACCCCCTTGGTTAAAGGGTGTGGTGGGTGCAAGTCCTCCGACACAGCTGGTTGGTGATGACCAGCCCTGGGTGCACAGTGGGGATCTGGGGTGAGACTCTGCTTCAGCGGATGGAGGAGTGCGTTGTCACAGCCAGAGTACCCTCAACTCAATGTCGCACCATCCTTGTTCCCCGTCTTTTCCTACCAACCCATCTGTGCACAATTCCCACCGGCAGTTTCTACTCTCAAACACACATCTTACCTGCTTCTGCCCTAACGTGAATTTTGGGGTGATGCCCTTGGGAAAAGGGTTCAGGATGCGTAGCAATGTTATCCCCAACTATACAATGCCAGCTGGTTGGAGAGCACTCATTTTTTCAGGGGGGTTGGAAAGTTAAATAGACACGTGGTAGCTGAAGGGATAATTTCTTTGACCATGAAGAAGATGAACTGTCCATACCTCAGGGGACATGAGACTCATGGGACCACAAGCATAACTCATATCCTCATGTTGGAGGAGGTGGTGTTGGAGGAGGTGATGTGGCTGTAATGGGGAGAAGGAAGAAGGAGGATAGCAGTGACAAGATCATATGTTCATGGTGAGATGATGGGATCCCATAAGGCAGATTTAGAGATCTGTGTGGTTGACGCTGCAGGTGGGGTGAACGCAGTCCCGTGGTTGGGATGGTGGCATAAACGCCATCCTTCAGAAAACTGTCAATGGGATTAGACCATTGCATTTGGACTTTTCTGGCTGGAGGAGAAGAGGAACATGTAGAGGAAGGAGTAGAGTGAGCAAACTGTTGCGTGAAAGAAATGGATGGGGACAAACTCAATGTGAGCTGAAGAAGTCATCAGAAACAGTTCGAGGGAGGCTTGTGGTGCAGGGAAGAGACAGGTAACACATCGCTGCTTGGGGGAGTGCTCTGGAGGAACTGGTAGACTTGGGGGAAGCAGGGCTTTAGCTTACCCCTCTAACAAAATAAATTGCACCGAGTCCTTGCCCCAGCACTGGCTGGGCTGAGACTCCCAGTGTCGAAGTAGCTACCTGGGCCAAAAGAGCAAGTAAAGGCCATGGCCTTCCCCCTTGCTCTTTGTGCCAGCGACAGAGCTGGGCAAGTGTCCTTGTTTCCAGCCTCCAGCAGTTAATTCATCAGCCCCTGGGGTTAATTCATTCATCGGCCACCAAGGTTTTGCCCCTGCTTGACCCTGTCTCCACGGCAGCAAGCAGAGACAGCTCCCCATCACCTCCTCCAACTTCGCCTCCTCCAACCCAATCTGTTTTGCATTGGTGCAAGAAAAAAGCCGCACAAAGTTGTTTAAAAACAGGCCCCTCCGGTTATTTCCATCTACTCCGAGGTTGTTTGAAACCGTACACCAAGACCTCCTGGTGCTGTTTTTACCCTGTACTCCTATTTTTTTTTGTCCTTGCCTCCACCCCGGTGGCCTATTTCTCCAGCCCACCGGTGGGATGAACCACAGTTGTGCTGCTCTCTGGCCATGCCCCCAAAGCTGCTGAGAGGAGGCAGCACCCATTGCAGCCTCCACCTTCCCCCTCAGCACGAAAAGCCCAGCCCTGTAGCAGCAGCGGCAGCAGGGTGGAAAACGTGGCTGCTGAGTTCAAGAAAAAACAGCAAATTCTCTGCTGAGACAGAGAATTTGCTCCCCCTGCTTGAACACTTCAGCAGCTGTAATAGTAATTATATATTATTAATGATCTTTAATGTTACATTATTACGATACAGGTTGGATGAGGCATTGAGCAACCTGGTGTAGTGGAGGGTGTCCCTGCCCATGGCAGGGGGGTTGGAACTAGATGATCTTTGAGGTCCCTTCCAACCCAAACCATTCTATGATTCTGTGATTCTATGATTCTACGATAAGTCTAATAACAGCATCACTTTGTTACTGTGTCCTGTCACCTCGCAGCGTCTCGGGGTTGCAGGCACCTCTCGTCCCTCTCTGGTGGACCACCTCTGTGGTGGTTGATGGATCCTAGGAGCTGGTTTTGGGATGTCTAAGCTAAAAGCTGCTGGTGCCATGAGCGGGGCTCGCTGGGCACCAACTTGCTGTGGTGCCTCAGGGAAAGGCTGCTGCCACCGGAGTCCCCAGTGGGTGATTCATCTGCATGCGTGGACTGGGGTTTAGCTATTCCAGTGACCATGGTGTGAGTGAGGCATTCAGAAGAAAACTTCACCATTGGCTTTCTCTTTGCCTTTGAGCAGCGGTAGCAGGGTTTTCACCTCCCATCCTGGCATTGCATACGAAAACTCAGAAAAAAAAGGCCTATCTGTTCACTAGAGGCTTGCAGCTCAGTGCTAGGCACCAGTCCAGCAGTGCTCAGGGACCTGCTTGTCTCTCGAGTAGTCCCAGCATCTCTGGGTGGGGAAATGCTCTGTAATGTGATGCAGAACCATAGCATCATAGAATGGTTTGGGTTGGAAGGGACCTTAAAGATCATCTAGTTCCAACCCCCCTGCCATGGGCAGGGACACCTTCCCCTAGATCAGGTAACAGGTAACAAACAGATGGTCTGTTTGCTCCCTCCTTCCCATGTCCTTTTATTCTAGAGGTTAAGAAATGTTATATTTTTGTCTTCTTTGCCGTCTAGTCCCCTTCTTTCTTGGCCCTGTGCCTAATATCAGTATTCTGCTCCAGTAAATAATGCAGCATAGAATCATAGAATCATAGAATGGTTTGGGTTGGAAGGGACCTCAAAGACCATCTAGTTCCAATCCCCCTGCCATGGGCAGGGACACCCTCCACTACACCAGGTTGCTCAATGCCTCATCCTACCTGGCCTTGAACAATTCCAGGGATGGGGCATCTACAATACAGGCAGTTGTTTGTGGTCGGATCTTACATGATGGATGGTGTTAGTGGAAGGGTCAAGCCGAGCCTGCTTTTCTCCCTTTCACATAGAAGACGTCTGCCAGTGTCCTCTGTGAGAGATGCTCCATTCAAGTATTGATCCCATATCAGTGGTATAAGCTGGTTAAAGCAACATTTTCCCACCCTATGCATGAGCATCCTGGCTCAGCAGGTGGAGAAAGCATATGGGGCTTAAGAGAATAAAACCCTGGGCATTTAAGTATACGCCTAAGGTTTAACAAGTGCTTAAGTGCATTCCTGAAGCAGGGCCTGAGGGAATGACGTTATTGCATTACCCGGCCTTTATGGCATGGCTGCGGTTCAGTGGGAGCAGCCAGGCAGGTGCAGAGGTTTCCTGGGGCATCAGGCATGCAGCTCTCATGAATTCCCTTCAGCGTTAATTGGGTTGGTTTTTGCCTCTCAGGACAAGGAAGGCACAAGGAAAGTTGTGTTGCAGATGCCTTCGTGGCTATATGTCTTGCACGTGTTGAAGTCTTGCTTTACTTCCCAACGCTTCCTCTTTGATATGGGGGAAAGTGGGCTCTTGCCTGCATCAGAGCAAAAACACCATCTTTTTGGGGCTGTATATGAGGAGATACAGAGGTGATGTTATGGTAAACATATATTTTCATATGGTTTCATATAAATCTTTCTGCTTGCTCCAAGAAAGCAGCAAAGTGCCATATGCTGACGTGCTCCTGTTGGTCCTTGGGAGGGAGGAAGGCATTGGGGCTCAGCGGGCTGGAGAAGCAGGGGAAACCCCTAGTCAGCTGCACAGGGCTCCCCAAAAACTCCTTACGCCTCCCCTTGCCATTTGTGCCATGCAGGCTCAGCAGCTGCTGTGCTAGAGGCTGGCTGAAACCAAAGTTTCAGGAAAAAATAAAGTCAGTGTGAAACTCGGTATTCAAGAAATAAAATTGCGTGTAGAACAGGGCCGCAGCCAGCAAATGGCTGTTTCTGTGCAAAGGGTGAGAAATCCCCAAATTATCTAAGTGTGCCATTTTGCCTTCTTTTTCATGCTACATGGCTTATATTGATATATTCCATAATAAAAAAAAAAGAAGAAAAAAACATATCCTTAAAATTATTTTTTTAAAACATGTAAAAATATTTTAAAATAACTTTGCTTCTGAAATGATCTTTACTTTTTAAAATTACTTCAGTCTCAGTTGAAAATTAGAGAAAAGTTGGTTTTCAAGGATTAAATGACTTGGAAACAGAGTAAAACAACTTTGCTTCAAGCTATACACAAGTGCCTGAGCTGAAACAAAAAAAATGTGGTTTTTTTTACACCAAAAAAGTTAAACCAAGCCCAAGATGGGGATTGTGGGTTCTTTTCCTGCAGCACCAGAGGAAGAGAAGGAAGAAGAAGCTCTGAGCATCCTGAGAGTTTTTCTGCATTCGAGGAGTTTTCACCCAGCCACAGCTCAATAAACTCCAGCAGCTGCAATCTCAACTCAACTCCGTTTGCTTTTTAAGGGGTTTATCTGCTGTCCTGACACGCATCTTTTATTGCCAGAGCTCTCGTAAAAGCCTGTCCTGCTGAGTGGATCCCCAGTTGAGCAGTTCAGGGATTGTGCTCTTTGGCAACGGGTGACACATGCTCCTGCACCTTCTAAAGTTAATAAGGAATGGCAGCCTATCCTCTGGAAATGCTCCTTTGAAACAGTTTCAGAGTCTTCAGCAAAGGCAGGAGGGATGGGAGAGTTGCCTTTGAACACGTGGGCAACCCATGGCAGGACAGATCTACTTAAGGTCTACTAAGATCGAAGAGCAAGTGGAAAGTGCATCTCGATCCCCTCCCTTCCTAAGGGAAAAAATGAAAATTGATCACACCCCCACCATGGTGAAATGATGGATAGCGTTGACAAGGCTGTGAGTGATAACTTTTCGTGTGAAGGTTATTTGGAGCATCTCTCCTGCTATTCAAGCCCAACGGCTTGAGCTTTAAATTCGGTGTTGGAGCAGCAGTGAGGCTCCCTCAGGACCCAGCATCCTGCGCAGAGACCATCTGCCTGGGGCCACAGACAAATTTTAAAGCCTAAACTTTTATTACAAGACCCTTCAATCCTCCCTCAGTGGCCAAGTTGGCTTTGACTACTGAAGTCTTCCTCTTCCCACCTGATGAATTATTTTGGCATTCACAGCCCTGTGACTTTCAGGATTTTGGTGGCCCCTGAGTAAATAGACATCACCACTGCTTTGCAAGCCCTTTCATGATCTTTACACATATCATGCTTTTTTCTGCATGGAATATTACTGGGCCTGCCCAGTCTCCAGATATCGGTGTCCACCAATGTGTATGACGAGGTCTCTTTGCTTCAAGAAGAAAGTGCAGCAAGAAATACCTGTTCTGGCAACCTCCTAGTCCTTCCACCAGAGTGCTTCCAAGCTTTTTGATGGGATGCCACATGAAGCGGCATCAGTCTCTTCCTCTGGTTATTATTGGGATTCACTGTGGCTTTGTCAAGTGGGAAATATTTCAGAGGTGTGTGAAAATTGCTCCTGAACTTCAGTACATGCTTGAAGCATGTGAATTTTCCTACCGACTACTTCCCCTAACCACCTCCTCTTGAAATGCCAGCTAATCCTGTCTTCAGGCAAAGCAACCCCCTCCTGCAGCCTTTTGCGATGGGAAGCAGATCTCTGCCCGCCCTCAGATTTCCCTCTATTACCATAACTCCTCCTCTCCCCATTACAGAGGTTTTCTTTAAATACAGTGAAAAAGTACTTGATTTTTGGCTCACGCATCCCTAACGCTTAGCTTTCCCAAAGTGCTTGTTCCTGGGCAGCGAGAGCCTCTTCTGTGCAGGACGCAGTGGCCAGGGACAAGGAATGGGCCGTGTCCTGCCGTGGTGCACCAGGTGGTCCTCAGGGCTTGTCCAACACTGGTCAATGCCTTTCCTAAGCAGAGTCATAGGGGAGGCTTTCAGAAACTGCCAAAGATCCTGTTTTGTTGAAATCAGTGAGTTGGGAGACAAAGTGCTGGTGGCATCAGCCAGGAGCATGCCCGAGGGCTCTGCCTGCAGATTTTGTGGATGTTGCTGAGATGCAGACGTGCAACATGTTGAGCAATTCACATATTGAGGAATTCATCCCCGGGTATTCACACGGAGTAACCACATTACGAGATGTGTTCATGTATGTGATGTGTTTACAGCTTCTGTAAATCATTTTTCAGAGCCATAGAAGAAATTACTTTGTGATGCTTTGCACTGAAGGCTACTTCTCCATGGTGATAATTTCATGTTCCCGCTGTGCTCAGTGATCCTGGCTTCAAAATAATTCTGGTTTTCATATGTAGGCCCTGTGTTTGTATCTGTGATAGGGTAGGTTGGTTGTCTCCTAATGGTGCCATCACCAGACATACAAATCTGGAGGCTGTTGCACGCCTGGTCGTGAAGCCAACTGAGTGCTGCTCTTTGGAGAAAGGCTTAGCTCATGCTCAACCCAGAGGGATTAAGGGAATTAGCTGTTGTGTTGTGCTGTTCACCCAGAACAGCACGTTTAGCATCATACACAGTTCACAAGAAGATGGAGACCAAGCCTCAAGGAGTTTCTACCTTGCAACCATAACTTTGCTTGGTATCAATGACTACCTGCTGTAATTTGGCCGACTTGCCCTTCTGGAAGGACACCAGCTTTCTGTTAACAGGCCAAGTCTCCAAGTCTCCTAAACCAAGCAGATCTGGACCAGACACATCCTTGGGTCAGCATGACAATTCCTCGCCTTTGAAGCCCAGTGGTGACTTGAGCACCACGCGTCCCATCCCCAGCGTTTCTGACCTCGGACAGCCAGAAGCTGAAGAGCCACCAAAAGTCAGTGTCCTCAGGTCACACTGACAGTGGCTCACATGTTAAGCCTCCTGGATGGCACGTTGGCTGTGGACCAGGCTGGAGGACAGGCTCCAGAAGGAAGCTGTACGTGAGCAGTGCAGCCCAACATGGATGGATCCAGCTCCCATCCCCTTCCGGCTTCTCGGCATTGCTTCAATGCCTCTGTGCCTCCTACAAGGGGCCACGTCGTGACTCTGCAAGTGTCTGCACTGACATCTGCCGAGCAAGGTGCTAACTAACATGGCTAAAGGAATCCAGAGGTGGCCCTGGCGTTGCCAAATCTGTGTTTGACTGCATCGAAGAGTGACACTGTGTTTGAATGCATAGTGTTTTTCACTAATGTCACGGCCGTGGAAAATATCACCCAAGATCTGATACCTCAATCCCCTCTTGTCTTTCTCTCACCTGTCTGTGAGGGTTACAGGAGCTCTGAGGCCCAGAAGCAGCTGGTGAAACATCAACAGCTTGACCTAAAATGCAGATTGTGGTCTGCCAGGGCCATGCTTGCACATGCAGCACCATGAGGAGGAGGCAAGAGAAGCCAAATAACCCAAACTGGAAAGCAGACCCACTGCTGATGTGGTCGGTTGTGCAAGGCTGGCTGCTGTGCAGCCTCTGCTCATGCTAAGTATAAATGCCGGGTGTCCTGTGTCCATGCAGGAGCATCCAATTCACTTATGCATGAGTGCACAGTGAGTTTGTGCTTTCTCATCTAAAGTAATTCAAGCCTAAGCACTCAATTAATTTATGTATGAGCACCTGAACAACTTACACGTGAGTGCAGACGTGTTAACAAGCGCTCTCTGCAAAGGGAGGACCTTTGTGGGCAACGAGCAGCTCGTAGTGCTGAGCTGGGGAGCTGGAGCAGGAGAACCGAAGTTGTTGATGTGGGAGAGCAGAGCTCTGGGAACACATTTGTAATGTGCATATATTCAAACTGCCGTAATGACCTCAGTTTTGTCGTGCAGGGACAAGGCCTGACATCTGTAATAAGTGCAAGGGGTAGAGTTTGCAATGGATATGTGTTCCGACCGCTGTGGCCTTCCTGGCTAAATGTTTTGCAGGAGCAATGTATGAAGTTTGCAACAAGTATTGCATGCAGGTTTTTACAACACTAGCCTCTCCAGCCTGGTCCCCAGAGATAAGGGGTGAAGTTATCAAAACAACGTATATCTGGACTTTGATAATGTGGACCCTGATAGTCTAGTCCATTGTGTGAGGGGTGGAGCTCATAAGAGATAAAAATTCAGGCTGTGACGCTGACAGTTCCTGGACTCTGGTTCCCGAGGGCATGGAGTGAAATTTTAGTGAGCGTATGCACACGTTGCTTCAGTGCTAATCCCTCCGTCTGGTCTGCAGGGAGGAAGAGTGGAGCTTGTAATTGATGTGTATCAAGATTACGACACTGTTGAAAGTAGAGTTGATAATGGATTTGTGTTTGAACAGCTTTTAAGGATGAGCTTCAAGGAGAGGAACGGGTTGGGCATGAACTGCAAGGATTACTGCATTCACCCATGGGCACTAATTCATTCAAACAGGAGCACCCAACAGGTTCATGCATGAGCAACCAATTAGTTGCATGCATGAGCACACTATTAATTCATGCATGAGCACCCAGTTAGTGCCTGCATGAGGACCCTGATAATCTATGCCTGGACAACCAATTAATGCACCCATGAGCGTCTGATTAACTTACGCATGAGCGTTCTTTCTGTTCATGCATGAGTAACCAAATGACTCGTGCATGAGCCCCTGATTAGCTCATGAATGGGCACCCCACTAATCCACGCATGAGAGTCGAATTAATTTATGTAGGATCACCCAACCAGTTCACGCCTGAGCATCCAAACAGTTCTATATCCAAAAGGGTGAATGAAGAGAAGTTTCTGTTAACTGGCAGTAAAACAAATAAAGTCAAAACTGCCCAGGTCGAGACTGTTTTACCTGCAACGCAACTGAGCTCTGCTCAAGTAGCAGCAGTGCAGCACCACGTAGGACCTATCGCTGGGCCATGGAAGTGGGGTAGAAAGGAGGAGGCAGAGGCAGGTTTTGTCTTGATGGTGACGCTGGAATCATCACCCGACTTGCTGTGTAAGGGGTTCCCGCAGTGCTGCAGTTGGGAAAGGGACCTTTGGGAGCATTCCCTTCTTCATGCCTTTTTTTCCTCCTCTAAGAAGCAACCAAGATGAGTTTTGTGGTACATAACATGGTCTGAAAGGCTTTACAAGCCTTCTCAGCCTGGACTTTGGGGGAAGTATGAACTCCAACTGCAGGCAAATATGTTCTTTAGACAACAAGCTCTGGGGTTCTTTTGGCTGCCAACTTTTAATTGCTTTGCGGTGAGCACATCAATAAGAGAGAACCTGTCACTACCCAGCCACTCAGAAACTGGCTGTTGGGCCAAGATCTGAGTTTTGGCTGCCGTGTTTTTTAACTCACAGGGGACAGAGCACCATGACTGTGACCGACTCTTTCCCATGAGCATCATATGAGGGTCAGCTAGTTCACTTGGGGCTTTCTGCGTGATGCGACACAGCGCAGGATGCTTCACCAAGGTAGATGTCGGATTGGATGACCACTTTCTCACTCTCTGCGAACATGTGGAAGGTGAAACTGCTGGCTCAGGCAAATGGCAACCCACAGCTAACCATTGACCACAGCCTCTATTTACCTGTTCAAGTGTTACTGCAGATGTTACTTATTTGTTTGTCGCTTTTGTTCTGTATTGCATGACCTAGCAAACACAAATAATTGACCATGGCAGGGATGAAATGACAAATAATAACCAGGTAAGCACAGGTATATTTGCACAAGAAAGAGGTAAAGTAGGTGATGCCAACATCAGAGGCATTAAATCGAGTCAGAAGCAAACCCATCACAAAACCCCATTCATTTCCTTTACTTCCATGTAGAACTGATTCCTACCAACCTCGGTAACTCGGGGAAACCCGATTTAAGCTTAGCAAAGCACTTACAGAGCTCTACAGAGCCAATTTCAAAGCTCACACCTCTGAAAACAGGCAGCGCTCAATGCAGACATGGACCCTGGAGGCCAAATCCTTCTTCGGGTTTTGCTGTGGATGCTCCCAGACAGGGAAAACCAGTTTGGTGTGGTTGAGGCTGTGAGTATCTCCCTTTGCTGGAGTATTGAGCTCAACACTGCAAAGCCATGGAGCTCAGACAGCATTCAGGAGAGAGGAAACGTGTGCTTGGGTGCTCTGATGGGTGCTGAGCCACTCCAAAGTGTCCCCTGCCTGGCTGTGGATGGAGAACCCTTGTCCTGGCATGGTTGTTTTGGGGCTAGTGCTCCAGCTGAAGGTTCGCTTGTGCCCTCAACCCACCTTGCAGGTGATGGCTGTGACTTCAAGGGGTGCAAGGAGGATGGGGTGAAAGCGTGTTCCTCATTCGGCTCAAATGATACATCTCGTCTCATGTTCAGGAAAGGATGTGGTATTCCTCTCTCATGCATCTGCTGCCCATATTGAGGAAAAAAAACCCTTTTTCTCTCCCCTTTTCTACCCTTTCTTGTAGAAAGGAGAAACATTGTGACTTCAAAGCAAAAAGAGATGGGGAAGCCTAACTTTAGGAAATCTTAAAAAATACATTAGAAACAGTTTTTTCTTTTCCCAAAGCCTAAACTAAAAGGTTTCATTGTACACTTTTTTTTTGTGTGCTTTTTTTTTTAAAGTCAGGCCACTGGTCTGCTGTCCCAGATAGGTGTGAGATGGGTACAAGGACTGACGGTGACTGCACGGCTCCGGGATGGAACGCAGGGAGGCAGTGGGCAGGTGGCTCTGCTTACAGAGCAAGCTTTGCATGAGTGCCCTGGTATCTGCTAAACACCCCCCACCCTTATAGCTGAGGTCAGGGAGAGCTAGCAAAAACATTTTCTCTTCCCCAAGCCAGGTTTGCAACCTCTCTGCTCCGGGTTTGCCAAGTGCCATGACAGCAAGAGCTGGCGAGCCTTTCTCGAAATGAAAGCTCCATGGGGCCGGATGAAGCTGAGAAGGGTCCTAAATTAATAAATGTGATAGTAAAAGAAAAGAAACCCACACCAGGGCAGTGACTTTAATGGAAATAAGCTGCTCGACTTTGCCCTTGGAAGTTTATGGCGTTTAAAACAATTGTAAACATGTCAGTGTACATGGATACGGTTTCTATAGCAGCACAGCAACAGTTAAGGGCTTGCTCCCAAACATACCCCAAAGGAAACTAAAAATAGTGTGTCCGTTGTATCAAAATCTGTATACGTATTCAGGAAGACATACAGAAACTAGGAGTTTGTGAGCCTCCATCAGCTTATTTTTTTTTTTTTACCCCTTTTTCCCCCTTATCTGAAAGGGGGACTGGGAAGAAGGTGCTGGATTAAGCAGCAGCATATGGGGAGGGATGAGCCCGATGCTGGCAGTCCCCTCCCCTGTCCTAGCCGGGAGGATGCTGCGTCCTCTTCTCCCCGCCCTGGCATAAGCGGACTCACCAGCCAGCAGTCGAAGAAAACTACAGTTTTCTCCTCTCTGACCTGTCCTCATTGGCACCCGGTTGCGAGCGATGCCTGCGCATTCCTGCTGCATTGCCACCGCCTCTGCCCCAGCCTTTTGGTTCTTACTGGCAGTGCCAGTATATCATGCACATCGCGTACTCCTTCCATTCCTGCAGCCCCTGCCCATTGCTGCAGCAGGGTGGGAAGGGCAGTGGCAATGGGGTGCAGGCTTATATGTCTTTGGGAATTGAGTTTTCTCTTGCCTTTGAAACAGCATTTAAACAAGCTCGGGAAGCTGGTTGCTCTGTGGAGCAGGACCCTGCCAGGGGCAGAAGTGTCTCATTGCTTGGCCAGCCTGGCTCAGGGTCCCACATCCCTTTCTAGGGTGGCTTTTGCCCAACAGCGTGGTCACCGGTGGCAACTCAGGGTCACCTTTGAAGCAGAGGGAACTATGTTCATGTGGTTTCACAGCAGGAAAAAGGCAGTGAATGGCTTTTCTGAGAAGGAGGGCGTGTGTCTCCCCAAAAGGAGCCTTCAGAGACACTCCTGTGGCTACATGGGATGGTTTTGCAGTGACAACATCCTTCTCGATAAGAGTGCAAATGTCTACTGTGTTCCTAAGAGACCGTGTGCTGCGTGTCACAGCAAAAACCAAGGCACACAGCAGAGATGCCAGCCAAAATATACAGCAGATACAGCACGTCAAAGCCAGCACTGAGCAGTCTAGCTTGATGCAAAGGAAGGATTTTCAAGGTAGAGGTTGGTGCTCAGGACCTGCCATGGGCCACCTCTTTCCCAAAGAACACAATCTTAACATTCCCTTTTTTCCATGCGCTTTCAC
Organism: Tauraco erythrolophus; assembly: GCF_009769465.1. Classification (NCBI taxonomy): domain Eukaryota; kingdom Metazoa; phylum Chordata; class Aves; order Musophagiformes; family Musophagidae; genus Tauraco; species Tauraco erythrolophus. The sequence continues at coordinate 122,133,840 of NC_141466.1, read as the reverse complement.
AGCCAGGAAAACGCTGATTATAAAGGTTGAATGAAATCCAGGAATACTTAAATCTCATCCTTCATAGTGGAACCGTCTCACTTCTTCCTCAATTTCTTTTTTTTTTAACGCATCAGTCATCTCATGGCAAAGCACAAAAGATACAATGAGAGTTAAGTGTCCAACAACCCCACGGCAGCGGTGCCGTATCCAGTGCATCGTTCATAAACGCAGCATCCCACCAGGCATTCGGGAGAGCCGCAGGCACAAAGAGTGTTATTCATGCCCGATTATCTTGACCAGCTCTACTCGTGCTAAAACGATCCCGCTTTTACAATGTAAAACCCTGATGTTTTTTGTTTATTCTTAATGATAAACAGATGCCTTCCTATGTTTTAAACAAGCGTTGCATGCCATAGCAGTTAATGAGTGACCGGTCCCTGCTAATAAAATCCACACGAGTGGATTTATTGTGGGCATTAGTTTGCAGAATAATACCTTCATAAAGAAATGCCGCAGCAAAAGGGGAAATTGCTTGCTAGCAGGCTGAAATCATTATCCTCTTCAGGTTTTTGGGGATCATAACTAGGATCCTTCAGGCAGAGGTGACAAATGGTACTTAACATTGCTGCAGCATCTTGAACTACGAAGCAACAGTATCTCACCTGTCTGCTTTTATTTTGCAGAGCTCAAATTCCTCTGCTTCGACAAATGACATCACTGAAAGCTTTGTTTCCGTGTTCCCCGAGCAGCATAACCGGTAAAATGGGAGTCACAAGCTGTAAACAGCGCATTGAACCATAAGGAAGGAAAAATGAAGCAGCTGCTCCTCAGCACCCAATTGACTTTGGGATCCGCCTGCAATTTGGGGATTTTTCTACATTTCACTCTGGTTTAAGGAGAATAAAGCATGCTGCCGGGAAGGGAAGGGCAACATGACTGTGTCGGTGGCCTCGATGGCTCTGGTGGGGGTGGGACAGGGTCCAGCTTTGCTCTCTGGCCATGTAGCCCTACACTTTGAGTAGTGGCTGCAGCATGATGTGTCCTTCTGCCTTTTGCTTTGCCCTTTTAGCTGTCGCATCTCCTGCTTTTAGGATGTGACTACCCCAATGTGACCTGAATTTCTGTTTGTTTGGGGAAAACAGGTGCTGGGGCAAAAAAAAAACCCTTTGGCTGAAGCCTGGTTATGGCATCAGCTATGTGTTTATGCAACAAGAGGTGCAGGAATGACACCATCCCCGAGCCAGCTGGAAAGATGGTGCCATGGACTGGACTTCTTGACTTCACTCAGTCCTCCCTGCGCATCATCCCCTCTCCCCACTTCCACTCAGTCATTATCTTCAGTGCCAAAGAGAAAAGCTCTCCCCACCCCAGGACGTCCAGAAAAAGGTCATGTCCACGTTCAGCCAGGGTTAAACTGCAGTTTTGGCTTTGGTCTTGCATTCCCAGCCACCTCTGTGCAGGCTATGCCAGAGGAGAGCCCAGACACACTGTCTCCCAGCTGATTTTACTCATGGGTTATTTAAAGCAGACATAGATAGCTCTGAAGTCGAGGCAGCTGAGTGCGGCCGCCAGTGGCTAATGAAGGTGAATGTCAGAAGTCATCACCAAAATGATTAGTATAATTAAACTGAGGTGTGAAATGCCAACACGAGCAGCAGAGGAGTCCTTCTGATGGGAGATTTGCTTCAGGGTATTGAAAGCTAGGTGCTTCCTTTAAATTTCCTGATGCTCTATATGTGTGCTGGTTTTCCTTTGGTTTGCCTTTGCACCAGCCCTCTTGTCCCAACACAGTCACTGAGCACTGCCCGCCCGCATCTTGGCAGCTGCTCTTGCCGTGACCATGGACAACCTGCTTCATTTACTTTTTGGTCAAGCTGTAAGCACAGATGAAAATATTCAGCCACCTACCTGACAAAGCTGATGTGCAGATTAATTAATATTTCTCAAGTGCCTTGAAAATTGTGAAGTATTATTGCTACATAACAACTGTTGCTACGGAGGGAAATTCCTGCCGCTGGATCCAGGCGTGGACACCACACCTACATTTCCCGGCCTCGCAGAGGTCAAAACCCGGCTTTGCTGGGAGCATGTCAGCCAGAAAAATCCTCCTTTTGGCCTCTCCAACACTTTGCTTCTCCTGCTTCTGCAGCTTTTGATATTCCCTTTGGTGCATCGGGTGGTGCAAGACGGTGCTGTTGAAGGCATCTGCATGCCCCATCCCAAAGCAACCCAAGTGGAGCCTGGGTGGCAGCTGGTCTTAGCATGGCTGGGCTGCATCAGAGCACAGCTTGCTCCCATTGGGATTTGCCAGGCTGCTGATGCCAGGCAGCCTTGTAGCAAGCCCATCTTCCCTGAGCGATCGGCCATACCCAAACAAGGTCAACACCCAGCCCCAAAAAACGGCTTGGCTCTCGCCGCAGAGGCAGCGAAACAAGGGTGGACCTGCTGAGCTCTGCAGGCTGTGATACCACACCTTAGTATCTGAGTGACTCATGAGGCGCTCAACGAGCAGACAGTTTTGTTTCTCTTCCCCTTTTCACACAACCAGGGCATGAGTTTTTTAAAAACAACATGTTTCCTCATCCGTTCCCTAGTTTTCCTGCTGGGAAAGCCTTATTTCCCATGGCTGTGAACCTTGGCTTGGTGAGCATCACATTGATCACCGCTGCTGAGAAGCAGCGGTGTTGCTGGCACAGAGGAAGCGGGGTGAGCTTGGGTTATGCCAGTGGCTCTTAGACCATCATCGAGCCTCAAGGGCAACAGATGTATTAACAAATTAAGCATGTCCTGAGTGGCTTCCTGGTCCTGAGGCCAGCTGGCAATGTACCACTGCTGTCAGAGTCTCCTGGAGTCCCAGACAAGGTGCCTCCATCCAAACTGCCCCCTCTGAGTGGTCCCCAGCTCACGCAATTTCCTAATCGTGCCTGGGCCATGTTTGAGCTCATTGGCCCGAACCAAAATGATGCTGAGGCCCTGGCACAGGTTATTTTCTTGTCACAGACACAGCCCATGTGTTTTGGGGGTCGTTTATCACCGAGCCATTAGAGGCCATTTGGTTATGGGGTCTCAGCAAAGACCACCAGCGTTGGGTGGAGGAACATTGCACCTTCCTCAGCATCACGTGGGAATTGATGGAGCTGATGGGCAGGCAGGGCTGAGAATTTGCTAGGAAGGTGGGATGCTGGCTCCTCTTAGTGAGTTTGTGCTTTCACAGCTCTGATTCATTCTGGGTTGCAGCAAGCTACCATAACCCGAGCCTGCAGACACTAGCCTGGGACAAAGTGTTCTTCATCATCTGAATAATATTCAGAGCAAGGCTTTTTCCTCACTGTTATCACAGTGATTTATTTCAGGCGAGTCCAAGTAAAACTGAGGGGCTGCAGGAGGGGAATTTTCCCAGGTGAGAGGACAAGTTCACGTCAAATGAAGTTCAGTGATGGTAAATGCGAACTAAACTGCAACAACAGGAAACATTTTGATCTTTTAGGTGAAAGCAACAGGATTTGGTATTGGCTGCATCAGTCCAGGAATGAAACACGGCTGTGAACAGCCAAGTATTGACTTCAAAATCCAGCAATGCTCCTAAAAGCAAAAAGAAACCCCAAACCAGTGGTAAGATCCAGAAAGAGACGCCAAGGAAGGGGCAAACACAACAGGTACTTGTCTGGTCTACAGAAGAAAGAACAAGAGCTGCTGCTGGCCTTGTCCCACAGGACCCTTCAGTCAAGCAGAGAAAATGAGGGAATGGCTGGGGCTTTTCCAGCAGGAACTTAGATATGACAATCTGCTTCTGCTGAAGCTTAGGCTGGAGAGTGAGAGCAGGATCGAGTTAGAGCGAGTTGGAGCAGGTACAGATGAAATCCACGAAGATGATCCGAGGGCTGGAGTACCTCTCCTATGAAGACAGGCTGAGAGAGTTGGGGTTGTTCAGCCTGGAGAAGAGAAGGCTCTGGGGAGACCTTCTAGCAGCTTTCTAGGACCTAAAGGGGGCCTACAAGAAAGCTGAAGAGGGACTTTTTACAGGGGCGTGTAGTGATAGAACAAGGGGTAATGGCTTTAAACTGAAAGAGGGAAGATTTAGATTAGATCTAAGGAAGAAATTCTTCCCTCTGAGAGTGGTGAGGCACTGGAAGAGGTTGCCCAGAGAAGTTGCGGATGCCCCATCCCTGGAAATGTTCAAGGTCAGGCTGGATGACGCTTTGAGCAACCTGGTGTAGTGGAATGTGTTCCTGCCCATGGCAGGGGGGTTGGAACTAGATGATCTTTAAGGTCCCTTCCATTCTATGATCCTATGATTTGAAATGTTTGGCATAAAACCCCTGAAGCTCATTGCCCAAAGCCTCTACCTCTGAAAGGTAGACTTTAAGTTTCTCCCCCAGACACATTACCCACACCACCAGTGGTGTCTGAGCCTCCATTTGGGTAGCACTGGAGATACCCAGAGGAGACATGGTGGGTATGGTCCTACATCTTGCTGCAGGCTTTTCACCACCCTCAAAATGGGTGGAAGGGTTGAAGATGGTTGTGCCGGGCTGGCTTGGGAGGTACTTTTAATCAGATCCTGGCTGCAAATACCCCTTGAGCAATAATTAAACAAACCTTGTTTTGACAGAGCCCGTGGTGGCCTCCTTCCCTTTACGTTCTTCCTTGGACTGCCAACCTTCAACCAGCCATAAGACACCACGTTAATCATATGTTTTGAGTAGGAAAGCTGAGGAAAGAGTATTACTCTGTTACCACGCAGCCAGCTCATGTGGCTTAAATCATAGCTACAACGGGCCTTCTGGCATATAAGTTCCCAGGCAGAAAGCACAGGATTTTTTCCATAACATGTGGAGGGGGAGAAAAAAAAAAGTGAAAAAGAAGAGCTTTGGCTGGCTATATTGAATGCAAACAAAAATATATAGACATCTGTGGTTTTGTGTGTTTTCATGGGATTCGAGGACTCAAAAGCTGCTTTGTTTCTTCAGCTAACCCATGGTTAGACAGCATGGACTTGATGTGGCGTGGACCGTTCTCTAAGCAGTAGATCGGCAAGGGGATGGAGGCTGCTTCTCTCAAAGGAGGGTATGAGAGGAGAGTCTGAATCATCTGGATGGGAGATGGGTGTTATGAGTGTCCCCTCTGCTTACTAGTCCTTTTAAAATACGAGTAAGGTACCATCTCAGTGTGTCCATCACTCGTGTTCCTGTGCTGTCTGATGATGCCCTGGGCCAAGCACCTTCGTTCATTTTTCTCTGCCTCAGTTTCCTCACGTGTATAAGGGGCTGTGGAGGTCACCTATGAAGTGAACCTATCCTATGGGCAACAGGAGCACTCATAAGCTGATGTTTATGTACTGATTTTCTTATTACATCAGCCTCCAGACTGATACACCAGCTCTAATGAGTGACGCGTGGTGTTTTCATTTCGCCTAATCATGCATTTAAATATGCCTTGCTAAAGTAACACCTGCCTCCTCTGTTTTGCTGGTTGTGTTGTGGGTTGGGTGAGGGGGAGATGCTACCACGTCCTCCTCTCTGGGAAAATGTACGGGGCTGATGTCCTTCCAGCCAACACCTTCAGAGATCGTGCTTTAAAGGAGAACAAAAGAAAAAAAAGGAAGAAAAAAAAAATTGCAAAAAAATGTATTTAAAAAAAAACACAAAACACTTGAATTTTGGGATTGGGTGTCTGGAAAAGTTGTGATGTATGTTTGCATGGCCCATGGGAGGACCACTGTGAGGTGGAGCAGAAGCCGAGCATCTTCTCCCATCTGAGCCACCCGTGAGATGCTGCTGGGATAGTGCTGGTGGAGGGCTGACCGCACCTAGTGGGGTACAGTTGATGGGGAAATTAGCACAAGTGCTGGACAAACTTTCCCTCTAGACCCATGTGTGAGGAAGAGCGATGAAATACACAGCAGAGCCCGTGGGGTGCAATCCTGTCCTCAGCAGAGGGACAGCGGGAGGCTTCACATGCTGCTTGAGGTCCTCTTTTGCTGTTGTCTTCAAATAGAGGTCCTCTGGAAGGACTGTGGTTTCTGTCCCTCATCTTTAATTAATGTAATTTAATTGGAGCACGTGATCAGCCTGATTGATGGTGAACGATCGCGCAGCCAACCCTTGACGCCGCTGAAGTGCGACGCAGGTGCAAGCGCACGTCCCCACTGCTGGGCATGGAAAAGGAGGGACCTGCAGCCAGGCTCAGGGTGGTTTGTTTTTCTACCACGATTTGATGTTGGGTCCTTAATGGACCAAAGGCTGAGTTTGTAACGAGCTGGAAGAATTAGCATACTCTTTTCAAAGAACCCGAAATCTGATGATCAGGGCGATGGCTGCACTCTGGGTTACAGCATCACATCTTGCATTTGGCGTACTCTGACCTCTCATCAGCCAGAGCTAAATATTAATCTGCTTAACCCTTCCAAGAAGGAATTCAGCATTGACTTGTAATCTCAAGTGTTTTCACGCGACTGAAGTCTGACTAATGACTTAATCACAGCTCGTGTCACTGAGCCACAGTCATTACCCACGCAGGTATTCACGGCAGCACGTCGTGGCACCGGCAGCCGCCCAGTGCCCTGCCACCGTACTCGAACCCAGCAGGTTTGGTCCCCAATGAAGTTTGTTAGGGTATAGGTTTGAACTGATCCAAATCCGTGGACTGAATGAGAAAGGTGATGGTAACCTCTGTTTCACAGCCTGGAGAGGCAGCTGGTTTAGAGAGGCTTGAGGACATCCCTTGGAGACACAGGTTCTCCCCCAGGAATAAGACAGGTCTCCAAGGTTTTGGGGAGAACTTGCTGAAATATCCTGGCAGGTTGAACTTGGCAGCTCAGGTCTAGAAGATGATCTGGGCATGGCCAGGAGATGCACTGGAGCCAGAGTGGGAGTTTTGGACCAGCCACACACTTTTGGAGATGCAGGGTGTTTAGCAGCGTGGCCAGGAGCCCGGCCAAGCCACTTTGGTTCGAGGTCATTTTATTTAATAATATAGACGGGAGCAGTGCGATGCGGATGAGCTGTTGCTGTTGGGGCCATATGCAGTTTGGAGCAGCCCAGAAACCTGGCCAATATCTTTTACTATTTCTTCGTCGCTGCAGTGAGATCACAGGACCATACGTGCACTGATGGGAACATTAGAGGGGACCATGTGTCATTTTAATTTGCATCTGACTCAGAAAGCCTGTTCGACAGGAATGCTGGAACAGTATGTGGCTGTCAGAAAACAGAAAATAGTTGTTTAAATATCAAAGATTATTTCAGAGCTCTGCTTCACTGGGTGGCAGCTCCAAGTTTCAGTGCCAGGAGGAAAAAAAAGGTCTGAAACGAGATGGATCAGTGGAGGCGATGCTCTACCTACCTACTACCTACCCTCCCTTCTCCAACCAATTACCTGTGGTGCTGGGTCACCTTGGGCCAGCTTGGCTCCTCAAAAAAGACTGAATCTTCTATATTTCAGCTCCCTGCTGTCTCACCATGGGGTGGTACAAGCTTATAGGACTTGGGGACGTGGTGGGATCACAGGGAAAACCAACCCCCAGGGTTGCTGCTGGCAGGTAGCTGAATTATGAAGTCCAGTTTCTAGCATCAGCTTCTCCAGACCTCTGAGCATGTCGCAGAGGACTGTAAGCCTCAAGTGGTGGTTGCTGTTTCTCCATAGCAAGGGACATGTGTTAAATATAAGGAAATACCAAAAGCAGCCACCAAACTCAACTGTCTCCTTTTTTTTTTTTTTCTAAGTGGGGAGAGAAAAGCTTTCTGGAAATTGTTCCTCCTACAAGGGGAATGTTTTGTAAAGATCATTTGTCTCTCTCTTAAGCTTCCTCTAAACTGTGTTTGAGAAAGAAATGAACCCCCTCTCTGAGGCAGGATGGAGATCAGGAAGGGAACGGTGAGAAGGGCTGAGCCAGACGGGTTGTGTGAAGGATAAACACATGAATTTAAGAAGGAATCAGGCTAATTCATGAAACAGAAGTCCATCAAAGGCTGTTCAGCACAAAGACACTAATTTAGAGTTAATTCAGAGAGGGTCAGGGATGGGACACGAGGTCTGGTCCTGCTGTGGATGCTGTGGATGGTGTCCCGGGACAGGCTCAGTTCCGGCACCACTGGCGCCTGGGCGGTGGGGACAAGACTGCCACGGGGATGCTGGGGCACTGGAAATCCCTCATTGGTGCTTTGGCTTCTGTGTGAGGATGGAACAGCCGGGCAAAATCAGGAAAGAGCCTCCCAAGGGTCAAAGTGATAAACCCATCAGCTACTACAGAAGAGCATGGTGGGAGGGAGCAGCCCAGAGCAGCTCTTGGGAGCTGAACGGGACCCCAGTCAACATGGCAAGGGGATCATTGGCTGTGACAGGACATGAGTGCTAAGGGCAGGACAAACCCCCGTGAGCTCGTCCTCTCCCCTCAGGCTTTCTTCAGCTTCTGCCAGCTGCACCTAATTTCTATGTGGCTTAGTAAAGTAAGCATGGGATTGCAGCGCGAGGTCTCCTGCAATCTAGCCCCAGTACGCCCCAGGCATAATATTCACCTCTCCACTCCTCAGTTTCCCCTAGTAAATTGGGTAATAATGAGATCTATTAACACTGTCATGTTACATCACACATGTGGCAAGTGATTCATTACACGCAATGCTCCCAGCACGTAAGGCAGCACGCAGGGGTCAGGCAGCACCAGGCTCATCCCAGCGTGATGCCTGTCCATGATCGCAGCGACTTTCTGCCTATCCCTCACCTTCGTCCCCACCCCATGTCCCCAAAACTTTACCCCCCATTCCAAGGAAGGAAGTGCCTGGTCTTTGGGAGGAGATAACGTGGCTTCTTCCCAGGCAGGATGCAGCGGTCTTCCGGTGCCAGGGATCATGCCAGGAGCTTCTCCACCCACGCCCCCATGCTGCCGTCACCCACTGCCCGTCTCCGCGTGCCCATGTGTGTGCTTCTTACTCCTTGGTAGCTGGGTCCTGTGGGAAGCAACACCTCCGGCAGCTTTGGGGAGATGTGGGGAATGCTCCCGCTCAAGGGTGAGGGTACGACTTGCCCTGTAGCGAAGGATTAGGGGATGCTGGTATCGGTAGCTCAGCAAAGAGGAGATTAAAGGATGCCTCAATCAGAGGGCTATAAATACCCAGGTTGGAAATAAAGCAGGGATAATGGGCTGCCGAGCACAGAGAACAAAGTTACAGTAAATCCAAAGGCAAACCAATAAACACTCCGTGGAGAGCTTAGTTTTAACACCGGGCTTTGTTTGTGGCAGTCGCCAAAGGCGAGGGTGGATTTGCCATCGGGGCTATTTTTATCTCAGGTGTTGACACTTCTTTGAAAGAAATACCGCCTTTGAGGCAAAAGCTATTTTCGGGATGCCCCGGGTTATGCGCCGGAGGTCAGAAGAGATGATCAACCTGACCCTTTCATTCTTATAATCTGGGAGATGAGAGTTATATCTCTTAATCTCTCTTCAAAAATCCCAGGGCCAATGAAACTCAGGTTAACGACTAGTAGAGCTGTGCTTACGCAGCCCGGCACCACTAATTATTTCTAACCCTTGCTAATTCTCCAGCAGCTCTCGGTGTGATGGCAAGGAAAGCACCTCTGTCGACTTTATGTGTCATGCTGGGGCAGGTCCATGGCTTCTTCTGAGTGATGCAGTGGTAAAAGCCCCCATTTCCCTCAAAAATTTGTTTATTTTTTTCTCACTATGTACAAGAAAACAGAAATAATTCTGAAGGCCACATCCAGGGTGTGATTTCCCTTAACCTGCGGAAAACATAGAACAAAATCAATCAATGTTGTCTTTCTTTCCATTACTGGAAGCATCTTTCAGCTGTAATAGTATTTCAAGGCATTTATTTCAGGAATATATTTTGTCCAAACAAATGATCTTGAAGATCCACTATCATAGTCATCATCAGCAGTACTGCCGGAGAGGCCTTATGACATAGAGCGATCTCCTTGCCTTACTTGAAATACATTTTTATATATTTATTTGAGTACACACACACACACATAGCAGGACAAACATGGACAGGATCAGGGCAGCATGCCACGGGTTATAATATCCAGGATTATTTATTTCACTCTTGCAAAGAATTGAGGCTAAAAATCCACAAAGGAGGACTGGTGTCGGGCTTTCAACACTGGGCAGCAGCCGCTCCATCCAGCTCATGTTGAGTTCTGAGGACAGATAACAGCCTTTGAGCATCACCCTGACTCCTAAAAAGCAGGTTTCTTATTTCACCATGCTTGATATTGTTATTAAAAAATTGGAAGGCTCTGGTTTGCAGAGACAGGGAGGGTTGCTCATGCAGTGACATTCCCACCACAAATATTTTTGAGAGTTTTTTTGTATCTGTAAGGGATCTGCTGGCCGAAACATCCCTCATTCAAATTCTCCGAGCGATGCGAGTGTCTCAAGCTTTAAACACGTGCGTGGCTGTGGCTGCTGGAGCTGGATCCCAGGCGGCTGGGATCGCTGCCCCGCTGTCTGTCCCCAGTATATCACCCCACCATCGCACTGCGAGGACCCGAGGGCCAGGACCGAGATCCATAAATGTGCAGAGATGTTTGGAAACCCAGCTTTTGCTGGAAGAAGGGAGGGCGCTCGCTGCGTCCCTGCCCTGGGGGGTGTGTTGCAGCCCCGCTCCGCAGCCGCAGCGAGCCAAGCTGCTCTCAGAGGGGAAAAGGGAAAGAAGTCTTGGGGTTTGCTTGCTGGAGCTGGCCTCACTGATGGCAGCAACCTCCCTGAACCCCCTGGGAATGGTGGCACCCCACCATAGACGTGATACGTGCATATATACATATATGTGTTACATATACACACGTGGATATTTAGGTATAAATGTATGCGTGTGCATACATCTATATATACACACACGAATATATGCATTGCAGACATATATACATGCACATATATACATACATATACACAAATAATGTACACATATAAACGCACACATGTACACACATACACATACATATACACACGAATATGTGTGTACACACACATATACACACGTATGTACACACACATGTGCATACATATACATACACATACACACATAATGTACACATATAAACATATACATACACACATACACTTATACACACATACACATACATATACACATAAATGTGTGTGTACACACACATATACACACGTATGCACACATACATGTGCATACCTATACATACATATACACACATAATGTACACATATAAACATATACATATACATACACACATACACTTACACACATAATATACACATACATATGCACGTGTGTGTATACACACTTATATACACACATGTTCATACATATACACACATAATGTACACATATGAACACATACATATACATACACACATACACATATACACACATACACTTGTGTATACGTGTGTACACACGTGTATATACAGACATATACAGACAGAATATGCATACATATATGTATATATGTGTGTGTATATATGTATGTGCGTATATATATGTATATATAGGTATACATGCACGTACACGCTCCCTCCTGACACGCTCGCGTCCAGGTGTGCGCACGCGGCGGGGGGGGGGGGGGCGCACTACAAGTCCCGTCATGCCGCGGGGCCGGGGCGGGGCCTCGCGAGGCACGGCGCCCCGCCCCCGCCCGTGGGGTGCGCGAGCGCGCGGCGGCCGCCGAGCCAGAGGGCGGGCGGCTCGGTGAGGCGCGGCGAAGGAAGAGGAGGAGGTGGAGGCGGCTGTGGCTGTTGTGAGGGCGGCGAAGCCGGCGTCGATCGGGTTGTTCTCTCCGGCCGCTGCCGCCGCTGTTTCCCGGCCTGTCGCTCGCAGGGGCGGGGGGGAGCGCTGCGGAACCTCCTTCCCCTCTCGCCCGGCTGGGGCTGTCGCCCGCCGTGGGGCCGTGAGGAGACGGGGACAGAGGCTGAGCCTGCCCCTTCCCCTTCTCCCCGCCGCCTCGGAGAGTTGCGACTGCCGGCGTGAAGTGCCTCTTCCGCCTGCTTCCTTCCTCCTCGGGGTGAGTATCGCGCCTGTCGCGACAGAGCCCTGTCCGCGCGCCCGTATCGCGAGGGGGGAGGCGGGCTGGGGGCCTGCCCGGGGGCTGCCTGCTTCCTCGGGCTGCTGCCTCCCCTCGCCCCCCTTCCCCCGCCGCGCTGCGCGCTTTGTGCTGCGCCTCCGCAGGGCTGCCTTTTTGTTGCTGTTTTTATTTTTTTTTTTTTTTTCCCGGGGATTTGAAGAGTTTGTTCTCTTTTTGTGTGTGTGTGTGTCGTCTTTTTTTTTTTTTTTCATTTTTTTCCTTCCCACCCACCCGGAGTTGGCCGAGCCCCACTGTGGGGCTGGATGTGCTGGAGAAGCTCTTTGTCATGGAGCGGCTGCCGAGCCGCCTGCCCTCGGGAAAAACATCACTTTAAAAAAAAATATGTAAATAAAAAACGCTCATTTTTTGAACTCTGAGGTATTGTTGGATTCGGGGCGCGGGTTTTTTTTGGCGGTGGTGGCGTTATATTTATTTTTTGGGGGAAGGAAAGAGTCCCCCTGAAGTCGAGGCTCCATTTATCGCAGCCCCCTGTGCCGGAGCGTTGAATGGGAGCAGCACGCAGGCGAGTGGAAACAAAACAAAGGGGGATTTTGTTTTGCTGGTGTTAACCTGCAAAATCTTGGTGAGAAAGCTTGCTTCTTCCCCCCCCGCCCCCCCTTAGCTCTTCAAATTTGATGTTGTTTTACTCTGGAAGAATCCAGATAGCCGGTAGATAAGTTGTGTCTTTTGAATTTTAAGCTTCTTGGGGGAATTGCAAGGTTTCTTTCCCGTATCCTCAGCCTTGGCTCTTTTGTGAGCAGCCTGCGATCCAGCGCAACTTTCGTTGGGTTTTTCTTTTCAGTCTTTTTCTTTTCACGTAGTTAAATAATGCGGTTTCAGGAAGAGCTAATAGCAGGGGGATGTTTCTGCCTGTAACAGCCGTGGAGAAGATTTTTTAAAAGGCTGGGGAGAGGAGGAGGGGTTGTGTTTTCAGCTGAATATTTTTTTTAACGGGAATAACGATATTTTATAGCAATGATTACGTTTTTATACTGAAAGCTTGCTGCTTTTTTTTTTCTTTGTTGTTGTTTTATCTACCCCCTCAAAAACTGCAGCTGTTTTACCTCTGCAAAATGCAGCTTCTAGAATATATGCGAGCAAAAAGCAGTCTAGCTTTAAAGCTCGTGCTTCTGGCCTTACCTTTTAAAGGCCACTCATTTGTTTTTGCTGGGGCTCCCCTGCCTTGAAAACACACTACTTGGCAAGTAAAATCACAAAGCGTTTCATCTAGACAGAGCTGGCAGTTCTGCATCCGAAGGACGATGGGTTTATTTTTTCCATTTTGAACGCGTGTGAGAGGCGGGGAGAGATGGGGGGGAAAAAAGTCCGTTTCCGGTTTCTGTTCAGCAGCTTTTTGTATTGTTTTGTTTTTTGTTTGTTTTTTTTTTTTTCAAAGAAGCAGCCAGATGACCTGTTGATGGTATGTCTTCTGTAGCTTTTTATGCTGAAAGACGCCGGTAGGTTAGTGGAGATAAAAGCTTCAGCCAAACAGGCTGCCCAGATTTTCGTCTGCATGTGTCGTCTGTGGTCCCTGTGGCTTTGTAATGTTTTAGGCCCACAATTTCGGAGTGAGTAATGTAGTGCTAAAGTTCAGATGTCTGCACGGGACACTTCCCCCTGTCCTCTGCCCTCCTTCCCCCCCGAGAAAAAGCCTGGTTTGCAGGAAATTGAGCACTCGTAGTGTGAAAATTAGACCCTTTTAGTGCCGCGTAAGATAAGCGTCCTAACTCCTTTTGAAGTCCTGTGAATGGCCAGGCAGGAAGCTTTAGGAATGCGTTTCAGGTGTATGTAGGCACCTACTGGGTACCTTAAGCTTAAACATCTCTTATTTCAAATGAATTAAACTTGTAGGAGCACCTATGTTATGCTGAGTATTGCATTATGAAGGGTGCCTAATGAATGTTTCTGTTCTTGCTAAACACTGAAATGTATTTCTCAACGCAACAGGTCACCATGCTAGTGTTCATCTTGGAAATTAAAATTTTGAGTAACTGCTAGTATTTCAGATAAAGCAGAACTTGGATATTAGTGTTAGCTCAAAGTCTGCTGCAAACGTTTTGTACTTTGATATCAGTACTGGTTTCTGTTAAGGCATGGAAAACAGGATGCTTTCAATTCAGGATTTATAGCTAGAGACTGTGTGTTTGTAGATGCAAAATAGAGCATCATCTGCTTGGAGCCAGTGGTATTTAAAACTCTTACTCATTTGGAAGGAACTAATTAAAAGTATATTTTGATATAAAATGTCTTCTCAGACACGAACTCTGGAAGAGAGGAAAGCGGAAAACCCAGAGCTGTTTGTAGATGCTAATCCATGGCCCTGAGTTAAAAAAGGAAAAATGAAGGTGTTTCATGAAGAATCAAAGTCACCTTTAAGTGCATACTTGTAAGCAAAATTACACAGTTGATTAGGAATTCCTGCAGGATGACAGTAATTGGAGGTACTTGTTGCTAGCTGGTCACTATGTGCCTTGCTGGTTAGATCGTAAAAGTTTTGACTGTAGGTGGCATCAAGAGGAAGAAGTCCAGCTCTTTTGCTTCCCAGACGTTCCTTCCTTAATCTCCAGATTCACAGGCATGCTGACAAACTGTCAAAGGAAGTGACAGCAAAGAGATGGTGTAGGAAGTAGGTCGAGCACTGCTAAATGCTGCTGAGAGAGTTTCAGTGGAAAAAAGTAAGCGTGTTTCCATCTGATCTAGTTTCTGTTTCCTTTCAGTCTACTGGTTAACAGGATGCACCAGTAAATCTCATACTCCTACTATAGTCCCCCAGTTCTACTGAAATTAATATTGCATCCCCAGTCGGGCCCAGTTAGTCTACCTGGATGGGAAGATTCATGGGGAAGAAGGTAAAATTTAGTTCTGATCCCATGAGGTTCAAATTGTGTCAGCTGGGCAAAGCTGAAGTGGCTCTGTGTCTCCCAGGAGGCCGTGGGCAGCTCATGGGATGGATTCACCTCTCCCTGTGCTGCTGTAGGTTCTCCAGTGGTAGGCTGGAGGTGGGCTGGACCAATACAGTAGTGTTGTGGGATGTTCTTTGTGGCGTGGATGTGGCGATTAGTAGTCAGAAGTGATTGTGTTTAAAATGTTTGAATAGATGTATTCAAAAAGCGATCCAAACTCTACCATCCTGTTTTTTTTCCTCTGGAGTCTCCATGCAGGAAGGTGGAGCACAGAGTTAATGAAAACTGTTCCATGAAAGATCTTGATTTTACAGAACCTCCTGATGATGAAGCCTTTGGGTATGTCAGTACTTTCTCTCAGACAGGAACAGAGGAGATACTAGAGCAGCAGTCTCCTCGGAGGTCTTCTGGCTGTAGCAGTCCCTGTTGTACCAACTGTCACATGGGCTTTCAGTATTCAGAGAGGAGGAACAAATCCCATTTACAAAATTGGAGTTGTAACTAGGGTCGCATCCTGGATGTCAGTTCTTTGGCATGCTAGAAATCTTCCTTAAAATACAAAAAAGTGAGCTCTACCCTGTTGCTGCTTTCTCATAAAAGCTGTAAAGACTGTTGACAATAACTTGATTTGCGGAAGAATTACTGCCTTGCACTATGAATATGTTCTTTTCCGAGTATCCTGTGTTTGTAGTGATTTGAAAAAGAGATTTTCCTTCGAGTAGGAAGAGGTGCTTCTATGCTTTGCATGAGTGAGTGTACAGCTTACTGGCTGCCTACGTGAGCCCTATGCCATGGACTTCGTTTGCTGACCCTTGTCGTGTGATTGGAAGCACCAAATGTTACTAGCTGCTCAAAATGACCTTTCTGGAATAACCCTGTAGTCATGTGTGGATGTAGAATAGTTGACTGGAAAATACAGGCTCTGTTGTCCTCTGCTGGCACCCTGTGCTGAAGGTAGATGGTCATCAATACCGGTCTTGCTCCTGCAATGTCTTTTGGCTGGAGTACGAGGTGTAAATGCTGTGAAGGTGGTGTTTTGGGATGTGGGCTCAAGTGTGAACTAGTCAGCAGCTTGTTTGATTCAGGCTGAACACAGTGCCTGGGTGGGAGCGTTTGGTTAAAGATTGATGGTGTCCTCCGGTCCCTGCCGTGCAGGAACACAGTACAGTTCACGAATAGGTAATAAAAGTTAACCTGCTGGCCTTCTTTCTTAATCTGTGCTGCTGAATTCAATGCTAGTGACCTGACTGCCACCCATGGTATGTACTCATATAAATGCTGAGTTTTAGGCTCAAATCTCATGTACTCGAGAGCAGAGTGGACTGAACCTTGCAGTGCATTTCTGGATGTGGTTTCAGGATTGGGAGTGTCCTATAATTTTACTATTCTAATTGAAGGTATAGGGCAGTTGTCAGAGTAGGAGCAGTCGAAAGCTGTTACTCAGGCCATGTAATTATATTCCTGTTGGGAAGAGGATTCGTTCGATTTGCACTCACATTCCAATACTTTCCTTGTTCACCAGTAGAGTATTTTGTAAAGGACTTGGGATATGTGTCATGCTGGTTCACAACGCTCTTGATCTCTCTTGATGTTGGCGATGCAACTATGTCAACCAGATGTTTTTCCGTGCCGACACTGCGGCAGACTAATTGCATAAATGTGTTTTTAGAAGAGGGAGAGCATTTCTTTTGAGAGAAGTTTTTTAGTAGTACAGAGATATTTGGGCCAGAGAAGTGCTGGTCTGGCTATATTAGATGGGGTAGATGTGTATGTGTTGCGGGGAGCAATTGCACCATCCAATTGACAAAAGTTGATCAAAGTCCCAGATGTAGGCAAGCTTTTGCTGATGGAGTGCTTTTGTCAGCCTGTTAGTTTACATATTCGGTGATCAGGGAGATAAGCATGAGGATTTTGGCAGAAAAGCTTTTGTCACTAAACGCTGCATTTCCATTTGCGGGTCTGTAACGTTGGCTATAGTGGCTGACACTGTTGTAGACAAGGCTACAGCGTAGTGCAGAAATGAGCAGCACGGAAGGTAGAAGAAAAAGCTACAGTTAAGTAGACTTAAACCAGAAGTTATCTATAGAATATTTTTTATTATTAATGTAGTTGATAATATGAATAGCCACTAGAAAATGCTGGTTTGTGATTGATTGAGGTTTTGAGCGAGTGGGATACATAAAGAAAAATATTTTGTAGATGCTTGCAAGATATGGGATTGGAGCAGATTGGTTGAATAAGATTCTTTGGAGGATAGTTTATTGGAACTAGGATGTAAGGAGAAGATGGAAAGAAAAAACCCAACCAAAACCCCCCAGAATGGAAAAACAATAAACAAAACGCAAAACCCTGGCTAGCCGGAATTGTCTTTAGGTAGACCACCATCAATGGATTTTTGCTTCCGTTGCCAAATGATGCATCTGCCTGGATGTACTTAGCTGCTTGTATTCCAAGTATGCTACAAGTATGCAATGTTTCTGCAACTATATATCCCTTTGGGCTTCATTACCAAACACTTAAAAATACTTTTTCCTGAGCTGGGATGCTTATTTTCCTTACTTCATGGGCAAGGTGGGGGACAAAGGTCATATTTGAAGGGACTGATTTGTTTTCTGTTAAGAAGATTGTTAAGATTTGCCATTGGCATCGGTGGAGCTCAAAGCCTGCAAGAGTTTTTGGAGGCATAGTGAGAGCAAACTTAGTGGTCTGATTTGAGTGTCTCACCCTGGCCTGCTTGCCTCTTCAGTGCTCCTGCATAATGGTCAGATGACTTGCTGACAGAGTAGCGAGCAACTGGAAAGTAACAGCTGTCGAGTTGATTTCTCCTTCCCTTCTGCCAGCTTGTCCTCTAGGATGGGTCAACAACATGGATGTCTTAATTTTTCTTTGGGTCAAGGCAGCCAAACTGGCATGTCTGGGTTAGATCTAGCTTGCAACATTTCTGTCTAGCTGGTCATCTTTGCCCAAGAAGTGATTGGCAACAGCTGGGGCAGCACGTGAAGCACCTAGATGGAATTGTGGACTTCAAGTGTGGGAACTAGTGTGCCTGTGTAGCCTGCACATATGGCCCCCTTAACCGTCAAGTCTATTGGGACGCTGCAAGATGACATTAAACTAGTAGAAATATTAGACTTAGGCTTACAAGTGTTTGGAGTTCCTTTTCTTGTGTTAAAATCGCGCCTCTCTCACGGTTACGGATCTGCCCCAAAGTGCTCGCTTTCCCTGCCCTCAGTTCTTTCTGCTTTAAATGGTTGAGCAGTATTAAATAGTGAAACTTGATTTTAAAACCGTACAAACTTGAGTACATCATCTGTATTTTCTTTGTCTTAAGACAAATTATTCGTGTTAAATGATAAAAGTCGTCCCTGAAGAACTCCTGCTAAGAAATCTCAAGGCTCCTCTTTTCTTAAGTGTTAATATGTATACTGAGATTTTTTTGTCCGATGCTACCTTGATATCCTTTCTACTTATCTGAAGCAGTTGAAGTTCAATGCAATATTTTTATAAGAATAAATCTTGGTTTAATCGTGGTTTAACACAAGGTTCAACTGGAAAAATAGTTTGTCATATCATATAGCTGAACTATTTATTTGGTATGAGATTAGGGTAAAAAATCCAAAGTGCATCACACATGGAGGCTTGCTATAAAGTAATTCACTTCCTTTTAAAGAACTTGTTGCTCGCTTTCCTTCTGCAATGCACCTCTTGGTATAAGCTGCTAATTCTAAAAATATGTCAGTTCCGTCATTTCCCACTAATATATTTTTTCTTTGTTTGGCTTTGGTTTGCTTTTTCCCTGAGCCACTTTAAATACTCCGAGGAATGCTTAACATGGAAGAAAATAAATGCAAATAGGTATTTGAGTTGCTGTATTTAGATCGCGGCTGTATTTCAAGGCTAGCGGAAGATGACTTGGAACTTCTGTTCTGCAGTGAAAGAAAGAGAATATAGGGGCCTCAGCCCTTAGCTAATGTCTCACATAGAGTACATATTTCCTCTTGGATCTGGCTTCTTTCTGCTGGGCCAGTGCTCTGTTTTCAATTTAGGAAAGAAAATGTAACATGCTACTAATGATGTCAAAATCGTCTGATTAAAAACTGGGGGAGTTCCTGGTGTATAGGAAGCCAGAGTTATTGACTGTTCATGTGTGGGAAAACAGTTACGGACTGTGCAGTCCTTACTGCTATTTCCATCTTCATAACCAAACCTTGATGGTGATTTGGTTTCAGATTTAGGAATGCCGCTTTCAGAACTCCACAGAAAGCTCTAGGATGCCTAAAAGTGGTGTGAGTGCACTGGTTCTCCGTGCACGGCTTCCTAGGGGATGTCTTTCCTTAAACTAGATATGCTCTGGTATGATCTGTTTTCTGTGCTTGAGTGGCAGGTGCCTGGTCTTAGCTCTAGGACACAACCTAGGCTTGAGTGGCCAGCAGAGACGAGGCTGGGAAACTGGAATGAGACAGGAGGAGGGATGTCGCTTGCTGTACACTTGTTAAAGATTTGGTATGTTCAAATGACTTCGTGCTTTTGTTCCTCTTTTTCTGCTTTAAAAGAATGGATTAAAGCCACATGTAAAGACCATCTCTATTTTTACCCAGAAAATGTTTCCAGCTTGTTCTCGCATTGGATACAGGTTCTGTTTAGTCAGCATTGTGATGTTAAAATATTTTTAACATTAGTAGTGATGATCACAAGGTGAATAGTTAGAGGGAGAAGGTAATTGTCAAACTGTAAAACATGTCATGGTGGTAACACCTCACTTAAACACCTGCTATTTATGTGCATTAGGGGGGTAATATTTAATGTACCTTCAGCAGAGGGCTGGGAGAGATCCAACTCAAATTCCCTGGAACTTGGGGGGATAATCAGTAAAAACTGCTTCTCAACAGAGAAAAGATTTAACCATTTTTGTCAGTTTTTCAGACAAGTAGTGCGAGAACAGAAGGCCTGAAAGTAGACTTAGATGTTTTTTTTGTTCTTTTTCTCGCATGGCAATGTTCAGGCAAATTTGTGATGATAGTGCTGGACACTTTAAATAAGGACTGCTTTTCTTAGCCAGTCTGCTGTCCCTGCACCTCTTAAAGTTAAACCATTATGTATTTTTATATATGGTTTATACACATATATAAAACCCCTCATATATATGTATGTAACTGTGCACTTTGTACCCTGGGGTTAGCGGACCAAATTTAAGACAAATAATGTTGTAATGCATGTTAGTCTGAAGACAGTTGATCACCCCTTTCTGCTTCAATGACTTTCACAGCCAAGTCATCTCCTCTTGATGCCTGTGGTAGGTGGATCCATCATACTGGATCTTTGTTCTTTGATTATTATTTTTTAATGAGGTAATTACTATGCTGGTGATAGCCCACATCAATTGTTTAAGCATTCATTTGGTGCTTTATGTGGTGGATGTGAAATAGCATTCCAGAGAGCTTTCCCTTTTGGTGCCGCATGAACTGTTGCGCGTTGGTTAAGGTTTCTGTGAATTTCTCAAGGTTGTTGCAGAGGGCTGGAGTGTACTGTGGTAAGGATAGCAGCTGAGTGGGTTTGGTTTTTTTTTTTAGAAGTGATGCATTATTCTGTTGAGGCAGTCAGCCACCTGCTGAAGTTGAGGAACTCAGCCTGATCTTGCAAACAGATAAATGCATCAGTAGCTTTTATTTTTATCCTTTTTTTTTGCCTTGCACGTGTGCATATTTTCACAGTCAGTGCTGTGGGCAGTGTGTTAGCCTTGAGGCTTTCTGAGCCGCAGATGTGAACATAGAGTAGGTCCTTGTACCTCTTGCTGCTGGCTGAGAAGGACCAGGATGCTGTACTAAAATGTGGGGGCTTATAAGCCACTTACGAGCCACTTGTGACTCAGATATAGCGACTGCTTTTGCATTTTATGTCAATATATATACACTTTATTTTTTTTCTCTTTGAAATAGCTATTTGTATTTCACTATTCTGAGATATGTATAGTTAGCAAGGGAAACTCCTACCTCTAGAGGGAAAGTGTTACAAGCATTTTTTCCTGCAATCTTACACTTACTGTAACTTTGGAGAGGAACTCGTTTAAGTTGGCAGTGTCTAAACAGGAGCAGAGATAGGAGCCTGATCCAAAAGATGAGGGAAGAGTTAACCTTTACCTTAAAGCCAAGAGAGACCAGTCAGCAGGGAGAAGTGAAGAGCTTGTTTATCGTGTCAATAAGCATGTGTAGCAAGTGTCTGATGTCTTTCAGTCTTTAGAGTCCACAATAGCAAGTATTGTAGGATGCTGCTATTATTCTATAGCTATTAATGAGGAATCAGATTGATCTGGCCCTTTTGCTATGTATTTCAAAACCTCAGTCACCAAGAAATAGCAGTTTTAAAGATCTAGATAGTGCTCAGCTTGTGTGTAGAGTGAAATGGCATGAGAAATTTCTTGTAGTATGTATTTATGTAGCAGTATTTATTGCCTACTTTCTGTTCTCTTGCTCTCCAGTTTCCCAAGGCAGGACTGGGACTGCAATCCTTCTGTGTCAGCACCTTGTACTGGCCTTAAAGACAAGAGGACTGTGTTCCCTGCTGAATCCCTGGGAGATGTGGGGAAGGACATGTAAGCCCTCCCACGTATAATAGCATAAAACCTAACAAAGCTAGAATTGTGCTCCACGCTCTTGTCCAACTGTGGGAGTTCAGTGTATGGGAGGTGGTAGGGAGGGGAACCTGTGTGCTGGGATGAGGGATGATGTCTCCAAAGCTCCAGATGGGTATTAGGCTTCTCTATTTTTATTTTGTCCTTGTTTTAATAAAGGTAAGGAAATCACAGGTGTGTTGATGCTTAATTTGGTAATGTTTGGAGGCTGCACAGAAATGTGAATTAGTATTCAGTTACTAATCAAATCTTGCTCTGCTCTGAGGCATGTAAACTTACGAAGTACCAACGAATGTGAAGGTGGGTGAAAAAACTGATAGTGCAGCATGAGGTTCCCTGAATTCACGGTTCCCATTTCAGTTTTCTACTTTCACTGTGTCAGATGTTTACAAGAGTCAGTGTGACCAAGGACCAGGTACAGAACTTACCTGAGACGCAAGCCTGATGCTCAGGAGGAAAGCACAGCGACTTGGAATCCGGGGAGGTATAACATCTGTTTGTAACCTTTGTCACCCGCAGAATGGATTATAAAATGACAAATACTGATTCTTTGCAATTGGCGTATGCTCAGTTCAGTGTTGCACAAAGCATGCCAATTAGATTTAATATAAATGTTCCCTCAGAAAGATCACCTTGATTTATTTTTTTTTCAGATGCGTAAATTAGAAAGGGTCTGAGGCTCTCTGTTTGTTCTTTAAAGACTAAGTGCTATATTTCTAGCTCTTGGCAGACATTGTCCACAAGTACTTCATGTTCCATTGGGCTTATGCCAAATTTAATGTGCTGTGTGTACTGAAAGCATCAAAACCAGACTTACTTTAATTTTAGATTTTACAGCTATGATTATTGATTTTTTTCTTAGAGCTGTTCCATCCAATCTGCTATCGTTTTAATTTCTTTTCCCTGAAGGAATTTCGGGAAAGATCTTGACAGTCTTTATTTGTGTGGCTAGGGACTGTTTATGTGAGTGAGAGCTGTAGATCAGACATCTCTGCAGTGGCCAAACTCTCCGTTTAGAGAAGCTTAATCAGCCCACTGCACTATTTGTGAACTCCTGTCTTTAATACTGACTGATATGCTGTGACTAAAGATAGTGTTATAAACGGTGTCCATCAACTGTCTTTCAAGAAACTTGAATTTTGTAAAAAAACTGAGATGGAAAAGACTGTTACAATCAGGTAAAAGTACCAAAAATTGTGAACTTTCATTTTGCAGAGCTTGTATGCTGTATGAATAGACGCCTACCCGTAAGACCTTGGACTCTGAAAAGACAAAAGAGGGAAGAGGTAGGGGAGAGAAACAAAGCACAAGTAGGAGTTAAAGTAGGTAGACAAAGAGAGGAAGGAAATAACTGCGGGAAAGAACAGGGTATAGTGCAAAACAGCCAACCAACACGGGCTGGAGCATTCATAATGCTATAGTCGTAGGGTCTACTGATCCCTGCCTGACAGCTGTGTCTGCTGGCCTAATGTTTTGGCTGTTCATCTTTTATTTTCAACTCTCAGGGCCAAGTAGCTGTGCATAACCATGGCTTCTGGCCAGGTGGCTCATGGCCTTCAGAGAGGAGCAGGATTCCCTTCTATTGTGCTAGTGTGGAAGAGCATGATACTTAGTAGTGTCTGATTTTTTTTTTAATTTTTTTTTTCCCCCTCTGCCTCTTTTACTACTTCTGCTGAGCCTCCTTTTATTAAATGACAGTCTGTTTTGGTTTCTGCTTTGCAACTTTACCTCCTGCTACTGTTACTGGAGTGAAGTTGCTCAGCTCTTCAAAGGCACGCATCTGAGTGTGGAAGACACGCATCTGAGAGGAGTCTCTTGATACAGAGAGACATAAATCCCAATGAGTTCTATGCTCCCTATTAATAGTCATTATTGTAATTGAAGTATGTGGGAATTCCTAGTTAGTCTTCATTGTAGGCTTAATCACGGCACTCTGAGTTTTGTTAGGCCTAACTCTTATGCCGAAGGATTGAGCGTGATTTTAAGTATAACTTCCGTTATCTGGTCCTCAGCCATAGCTCATAGTTCAGATTTTACTCTGTCTTAAGGATGGTGATCAGTCTTCAGAAGCATCGCTTAAGCTTTGACAATCTTCAGATACTATTCCACGGTTTTCAGAGACTATTTTTTCTGTCCTCCTGTCTTGTTGCAAGAAGATGTGCTGGAGTCTCTACTGTGGCCTGTTCAAGTTCTGCAGTTTAACTTTGCCAAGCAGTGCTAGAAGATGCTTTTCCAGCATGCAACCAAATGGCCAATGTGGAAGAATTATTGGTAGAAGAGTTTTTGCAACTGGACTCTAAGATGTGTTAATGTTTGCATACCCCACGCTTTATTATAGCAACTGCTTATGGAAGTAGCTTGCGTTAATCTTAGCAGACAAACTGTGTCTTGTTTTTGCCTCCCAAAAGTATTTCGGTAGTTTTTATCTTGATGTTGTTCCTCAGAAGAGGAATTGGTGCTACATCTTACTGCAGAACTGAGTAGGCTAATGATGCTTGTCTTCCTTTTATCTCTTGAGTTGTCCCAAGTCCTAGACCCCCAAGCATAGCAAAAACTGTAGGAGAAAACTTGTCCTATGGAGAAACATACAGGAAGTGACTAAACCTGATGAAGACAGAATAAAGGGTTGTTGCAAGTCTGCTTTTGTAACTGAGAATTGGAAATTTTTTAGTTTATTGCTGTTACTGTGCTTTCTTTCAAGCTTAATTTTCAAATATCTTTCGTATAAGCTTAGTATTAACTCAATATGCGTGCTAATAAGATTATTGCTGTACTAAGCTGCCTTTTGCTGATGAATGTAGCTTTTGTTACCTAAAGGAACAAAGTAAGTTTAATAGAAGAGTGAGGATAAAGAAAACAAAAAATAGCTCTGAATTGAAGAATAGGAGTGGTTATCTTCCCTGTTTTTCAAGATTAAACATGGCTTTTAAGTGCTGCTGAGGAACAAACCCTGTTTCCCGTCATCTCGCTATAAATTAGTCCATGCATTTTAAAAAAATACATAATTTTGCTCTTTTTCTGGAAATGAACAGAGTCCACTATATGAACATGGTCCCAGCTCCCGGTTCCTGTCTTGAGTTCAGCTGCACGCGTGGAATGTAGTAAATCAAACCAAGGAGCAGATCAGGGCATGAATCTGTGGACACCATGGTTGTGCAAAAACTTCGTCTTCTAAATGCAGGGCAGCAGGCAGGGCCGCTGGCTTTTGCAGGCAGTGGTATTTTCTGCTGCCTTAAAATTCTTTAACCACAGAATGTGCTCCTGCCATGTGAGAGTGGTGGTAACTCGGTGCAGGCATTCCTGCAGGTTGTGAGAACAGGTGATAAATGATAGTTCTGTGATGCGGTGCTTCCGCCTTTGCGCGCAAAGCTCATGCCTCTGCGCTAGTGGCCACATTTGTCAATGAACAGAATAGTTTATTTTGGAAGGGAGCTCTGGAGATCGTCTGGTCCAGCTCGCCCTACTCAAAGTAGTTTGAAGTTAAAGCCAGCTCTTTCATCCCTTTATTTTGCATGGGCTTGAATAGCATAGAGGCAAGAGGCAAGGGGTTGTCTAATGCTTACCTGCAACTGTCAAATCTTCTGTAAATGTATGACTTGGACTTATCCTGTGTAATTCCAGAATATGTTTTTAAGTTTCAGTAAATCTGGAGCGTGCTGAAACCAACTAACTGGTAACTGAATTCCTTGAATAACTCTAAACAACTGAATATGGGAATTGCTCTGCACTAGGTATACTTATTGGACACAAGAGTATATGCTGTGTTCAAAGACATGTTATTCATGCTTTTCTCAAAATGCGTTTATTCCAGTAGTCACTGAGCCAACATGGATTAACCTCTACGAAACCATTCTGTACAGTGGCTGTGAGCAACAGGTAGACTTCCCACCTCTGCCTCTCCCAGCTGACAGTTTTCAATTGGTGATGCTCGCCGTTTGGTGCTAATGTCGATGGGGCTTAACCATATGGTCTCGCTCTCGCTTTCTCTCGCAGTGTTGAAAAATGTTGTCCTGTCTGCACTAGCAGCTAACTGATCTGAACCCATTGTTGACAGCCACCATCATCAACAGGTCATTTTCCCTCTGCGAACGTGGCTTTTGATTATGTATCGTAAATCCAAGTGGAAGTGCGGTTACAATCTCGCGGTTCTTGGACACGGTGAGTTTACATCTACGCAGTTGCTCTAAGAGAACAAACTTTTCTACTTGCACCTGAACTTACCTATATGAAAAATTTGAAGAAAAAAATTTGGTAATGACTTCTAGAATTCCCTTAAAATAGACCTTTTATTTACCTCTTTAAGATTTTGATTGAGATTAGTTGTAAGAAGTACAAGTGTAGAACAATACAAGCTATTAGTATTGTCTTGCTGTTACTGTCTGTAACTGTATTTGTTCTCTAAACATTGGTGGGTTTTTTTTAGAGTAGATGGAGGGAGAATGATTTCAGTTGTTCATTGGACAGTATCTCTCTATAGCAAGCTACCTTCAGCTTTTAGAAAACTGCAGATGATTATATTAGGTGTCTGCTAAGCTGTACCAAGTTTTACTTTCTCATGCCCTAATGTTGGATTTGTATGGAAGGGTGTTTCCGGAGGCTCTGAGCTGATACAATATTTACTGCCAGCTGAGAGCAATGCCTTCTCCCTCTCATCTCGCTGGCCTGTGTGCACACATAGCCCCCTTTCCCCGCGCCCAGTTGTGCAGCCCTGCACCTTTCTTCCCTCCTTTGCTCCAGACCTGCTGACCAGAGTTTGTCCATGAGCTGATTTTTCTCAGTAACCCAGGATGAACAAATTTAGTAACAGGCATTTTCTAAGAGGTTCAGGGAACTGTCTCTGAAGTTTTGCCATTAGACTATGTACCCTTCTGACATGGTAGGCTTAAAATTCTTGCATTGCTTTCCACAGCGTTGTCTGTGAATGTATCTTACCTGTGGCTTGTTCTTTTTCCTTAGCCCTCTGGTTTGAGGGTAATTGCCTCCTCTTGCTATTGCTTGCACCAAAGTAATAAGGTGGTGTTGTGAGAACATCAACTTTTCCTTGCTTGGACCGGTTTTCTTACCAAGTTAATGCTAGTGAAATTGAGAGTACAACCTCAAGTAAAATGGGTATGATTAATAGTGAGAAGACTTTTGGCATATAACTTTGAAAATGTTTACAGTTTTATTTTACATCTCAGGGGATTGGGGCAAATAGGCATGAGATGCTAATCATGATGTTTTTCATGATCAAAGATATCAGTACTTCAATGGCTACTATTTTTGTTTAAACTACCAAAGTCTTAAAACTGGTTGTGGTCAGTCAGTATTGATGGTTAACAGCCCGAAACATTTTAAGTGTAGAAAACTCCACTTTGTTATTTATTTCACATGAGTTTGCTGACTTGAGTTCATGCTGCATATTTATTTTAGTTTCTGATCCCACTGTGTATTCCACTGTGCTCTGCGTCTTCTGTCAGGGTTCTATACTGAATGAATTCTTCTTTCAAAATTACTTATCTCTGCCAGTGCATTTCAAGGTGAAGCTCCACAGATGGTGCAGTATGGTCTGAAGCTTTAATAGTAGTGTAGCTGTTAGAGCTTTGTTGTATCAACTCTAGAGTCTCATCTGTTAGGAAGAAGTTTCTATCTAACGAAATGGGGTGGGTCAGAGAGGAGGACTTACCGTGTTCAAGTACTCGTGTATAAGCCAAAATACTTGCAACAAACTCCTAGTAAGAGTGTCATTCCTGAGTAGTTGTGGAACACAGTTGAAGCTGGTGGCTTGAGAGTACCTGACATTTGAGTGCTTCATCTCTTCAGACAAACTACACAACTTAAATGCTATAACTGACATCGAGCATTGTCTCTGACAGCACTGTAATTATTCCTCATGTCTGGGGCTTATCCAAAAATCAGAGTGATGAATTAAATTACACGTCCAGCCCAGATCTGTTCTAGTACAGTCTTGCTTAGGTAGGCTGATAGCGATCTTGCTTACGCTGGTTAATTCAGTTGGCTTCAATGCAGTTGAATCCTTACTTGCACCTGCATAATTGGGCTCTGGTGTCAGGTTTGGTGAGGTGACCTGGTAGATGAACAAAACAGAATTTGAACTTTAGTTTCTTTTCCTTGCCAAGTATGCTTTTACTTTTTTTTTTGTACAAAGCGCCTAGAAACAAAGTCCTGCTGCTCAGTACAATCGATCATCTGTTAAACAGATGAGCTATAAACCTCAGTTTTATTTTTGTGAAACATTGTGAAGGCTTAATATAATAATAAAAAGAGAGAGAGAACTCAGTCCGTTGCTACATTACTGCGCCAGGAAATAATCCTTCCTCTCTGACCAGTTCCTTAGCTGTTCCAGCCATGGTATGAGGTAGTTTTATTTTTTTAACAATGACTTTATTTAGATTATCCTTTTAACTAATGGTTTTGGCACACTTTAAAAAGACACTTAAGGAAGAGGATCTTGTTGCAGTATTACACTCTGAGCTAAACTTACAGGCTGCAAGTATTTTATTTATTTATTTTATTTAATTAGAGATTGTTCTTTTGCACCACATAAAAACCATCTTTGGAGCATGTTGAGTTTGCAAGCAGCTATCCAAAAGGCTGAAGTTTTGTCAAAGGATGCAATCTTCTGTATGCTGGAGCTGTTTTAGATTATTCTGGGTGTTTCTGGTCGGAAAGAGATTCTGTGTTGCTTCCGATTAACAAGAAAGCTCTTCTTATGATCTTTGATTTCGGTTGGCTGCCACTTCACTAAGAACTTTGATTGCAATGTTTCAGTGTCCCTTTGTGTTAGGTCCTCTGCTATCTTCGCTTAACTTTTGTGTTCTGGACTTTTATTTTTGCAGGTAAAGGCAAGTCTTGCTGCTTCAATGTATATGGCTATAGTGCTGTTGCATTGGGGAGAGGGGTTATAAACTTTCTCTCTTTATCCAATTTTTACTTTTTAGGTAGACTTCTATATCAAAAGTTAAGGAATAAGACCATGCTATAACTTTTGGGAAACCCAGATATTTAAATCTGTTAAAAAATTGGTAATTAACATGAGGATGTTGTGATAAATCACATTTATTGTGATTGTATTAACCTTTTCATGTTGCTGAGTGAGGGAGGGTGACTTGAAAAGACAGATCTAGGTATAAAAAGGAGCCCAGTAATTCCTTAAACTTGCACCCCTTAATGTTAGACTTGGTCCTGTTCTTAAGAGAAGGACCTAGGAAAAGTGCAAAACCAGTTACTCCCACAGCTGGACTTCTGCAAATCCCAGTCCAGTAAATAGGAGCATGCTTAGTTTTAATACCAGAAGCAGTAAAAAATAGCACTCTGGCAAAACTAGGAACGTGCAGTTATTCCCAGGAGTGGTGCTTTGCTCCACAGGCGCTGTGCTCTGGAGCTGAGCTCAAACTCGTGGTTCTCGTTGAGCGAGTTTCAAGACTGAAGCTTTGTGTAAATAGCTGCGCTCCTGTGCTTTAGCTATGATGTTTCTATCCTTCCCTTAAGTATTTTTTAAAAAAAAACTTTGAATAATTCTTTATTTGTTTCTCATTTCTAATATGACATAGGTACTATAACTTTCTTAGATTTTACATTTAATGAAAACTATACAGCTGTATATCTGGTCACAGATTGGTTTTAAAGTGAAGACATGTTCTAGAAGATTTTTTTTTTTAATTTACCTGTTTTTATTGGGTTTTTTGTTTTTTTTTTTTTGGGGGGTGGTGTTTTTTTTTTCCTGAAATGAAAATGAAGTGCTTCTCTTCTAACCAAGAAAAAAACTTCGGTCAGCTTGGAAGTGGTTACTAAAAGAAAAACGTTTCACCTCAGAAACTAATAAAATTATTGGAGCCAATACACTACTCATTACGTTGGTTTGATAATGCTCTGTAGTGTTAATAGCATTTGAGTTGTTTGATGCTGCTGATCTCACATCTTTTTGTCCTAGCAGTCATGTTTACAGACTAAAAAGTATTATAAAGCAGAGGCTAGAGGAGGGTGAACTTGTGACAGGGCTGTATGTATTTGTCTAGTTCAGAGTTTATTTTGGGGACACGTAGTTTGCACACTTCCATCAGTGAAATGCTAAAAGTACAGAATGACTTCAGAGTTTTTTAAAGAGTTGAAGTACAACAGTGGCTGCGAAGCCAGAGAAAGTCTTGTCTTTTCTTTATGTTTACAGGATATATATTACTTCCACAGCTGGTGTTGATGTTGCTGAAGTGAGACTGAGCATGCTTGAAAATGTTTGTGAAGTTCTAAATAAAAATCCTGCCACTAAGTTGCATGGAGGCGACACATGCTGCTAAGGCAGCAACTTGCCTATTAAATGTTGTCTCAGCTGATCATCCTGACAGATTCAAAGCCATTGTCCTGCTTGTCCAACACTTTGTGAACTTGTTCTGTGTTGTTTAGTGTCAAACTGACTATGCTGACCTTGCCGTATTGGTAGTTCTTTAGTTTATTTAGTATGTCTGTTTTATAGTTAATTACTTGAATGGACTTGCTTATATGTTTTCTTTACTTTGAATTTGCATTGCTCCAGGAGCTTGAATGTGGTCAGGCATCTCTGCTGAGTCTGGGTGGTAACTTCTTAACGTGTGCCATGTTGGTTGCCTGTGACTGACTGTACCTTCTGCAGCTGTATGGTGTTCTTCTGCTCCGCCAACGGATGATGTGAGACATCCTTAAGCAGGAGGGTAACTAATGACAAGCAGTAAATCGAATGTGAGCAGGACTTCTGCAAATCTTTATGCATGTGAACGAGGCACCACTGTGCTCAGTATGAGCAGCTGTTAGTAATTTTCATAAACAATATTATCCTGAGAGGGCCAATCTACCCCTAAAATCTTGCAAAGATCACTTCTGAAGAGCCAGATTTCTTGGAATGAATCAGTTTGCACTGAATGGTTGACTAAAAAAGGGCAAATGAAACAGCTCCTCTGTACTAGATTATTAATGTTAACTTTTCTATACTAGAAAAATAGGACTTAAGCTTTCCGTGGTACACAGAGGTGTACTTGAAGATACCCAAACAGTAGCGTATTGGTAGCCTGTATGGATATCTGGAGTGCACACCATGGGTTAAAGTGGAGGCTGCTCTCGACTTCTTTCTCAAGATTCAGAAAGGAAGAAGTCTGTATTATATTAACCAGTCACTTTGGTTAATAAGTAATGCATGCTGTAAATCATGTGAAATTGATTTCAAAACTGTGTAAAGTACTACTGTGTTCTGAATTGTCTGGTACTATTTAAAAATTACTTGGTCGTGGTGCTGTCAAGACTGCAACTTTTTGTTTCTATATGCTCCTTTTGGTGTGGTTTGCCCAACCATGTTTCCTGGTTCCTGAATGGAAAAACTTTTCTTTGAGAGAAAATAAGTAATTCTTTACCGCTTAAAGCTTGCCTTTCAATCCATGCAGGTACAAAGTGCAAAGCCAAAGTAATCACTAAAGTGAGTTTGCAAGTTTGCATTTATTTTGGCATGTCAGAGAGATGCCTGAAATGGGAGAGAAATGTAGATTTTCTTTCATGTGCGTGCAAATTCGAATCTAGCCCGATCTGTAACTGCTCAACTATGCTTGGTTTTGAGGCTTCTTCAGGTAACTTTGAAATATGACCTGGTATCTACAGAGGACCAGAGTCCTAGCCAGGGTACAGCTTTAAGTGTGTGTTTTTTCAGAAGAAATTATTGAGCTGTTTAGCTCGAGAACATTGTGTGGGAAATAAGTAGACTTGCATTGGATGATGAGAAATACACTGAACTTGTGTCCTCAAACCTCAATTTTAGGAATCTAACTAATTTCTGGGCAAATCTTTGCCTAGAAGGTTTGCATTCAGACAGAATTCTTTTGAGTTTGGATTAAGGAAGAACATACTTTATTTGTGTCTTTAGGAACACTTTCCATACTGGTAGAATTACTAAGAGTCAAATTGCTATCTTGTTAAGGTAATTTCCTTAGGGTTAGTGATGTGACTTAACATCATTGAAAAAACAAGGGCAGTCCATGAAACTACCAGCTGAACATTTTAATGCTGTCTAGCAATGGGTGCACACTTTGACTGCTGCTGGAAAAGTGCTCTGCCACAGTGGCAGTCAGTATCCCTGTACTCTACCAGTTGAAAATTACTTTTGTCTTCATATGCTAGATTTTTGTCTGATTTTTTTCTTTCCTTTGTGACATTCTTCGAGAAGACAAAAGGCAATACGGATTCTGGAGAGCATAGCTATTTTAAAAAACAAACATGCTGCTATCTTGGTTCAAAAATACCTGTTGGTGTTTTTCAAAAATACATCTTATGACTCACACGCTCGAAAATATTTTTCCATCGGTGTTGTTCTTGTTGTAACTGAAGGCTATACTAACTTTAAAAAGTTGCCATATTCAGCTAGATCCCTTCTCTTCTTTGAAGGTAACATTCTTCTGTATACATAGCAAATTAAAAACTTGAAAGTAGTGACGCCTTGAAAACTTCCAACTATAAGTCAAGTGTTAAACCAATTTCCTTATCTCTTAATTAAAACTGGACCATATGGTCAGACTAAAGACCCTTGGGTGTTTGTAGAAGTAGTACAGCTCTATCTCCATGGTGGAGATATTCTATCTTTGGCTTTTTTTGGTGAGAATATATTTGGCACAGTGATGCCAAATGTCATACGTTACAAACGAGGAGTTCTTAGCTGCTCTTTCCTTGTACCTGTAAACAAGAAGCTGGCTTCCTGTCTCAACCAAGGAGTAAAATTTAGGGATAGCATCCATAGCACTGAATTCTTACTACACTTTGATAATGACCTTTTTGTTGTTAGGTGTTAGTGTGTATGTGCCCACATAGAGGTAAAGGAAAAGTGCAACTGCCTGTTTATTTTTATAAGCAGCAAACCTCTTATCCAAATTGGATTAGAAGTGTAGGAAGTAAAGTATTGCTCCTCTCTAGATATGCTAATTCATGCATTGTCCATGGGATTATAAAGGAAGGAAAAAGATATAATCAAATAGCATGGGATTTTTTTCTCTGAGCAGTTACAAACTGGGAACAGAGTAGGATATCTAACATGAGGAGGTGGAGGAGACATTTGAACTTTGTCCTGTTTGAACTGCTGGCCATAAGAGGCAATTAATATGGAAACTTAAGTGTGCAAAAAGTTAGGTTTTTGTGTATGAATACGAGTTGTATTAGCATAAAAGCTTGTTCAGTTTACTCGTTAAGAGACAGCTTTTAATGTATCTGGAGGTATTTCAATATACCTCTATTAGAGATTTGTTGTATACGCAAAGTAATCAGTTCTTTTTCTCTGGGGTTGTTACCTAAAGTAACCTTTGTTCTGTACCCGAACTCATACAACTTCATTTAAAATATTCCTAAAAGGACAAGCTTGAATGTCAGAAATAACAGGAAACTGAGGTGCCAAATCAGCCGTTTATGTATAGGCCTGTAATGTGTCCTATCAGGCCACTATAAAAACCTGACACTTGGCTTGCAAAGAGTAGGCAGACCTCTGACAGCTATCCAGAGGTATGTAGGTCATATGCTTTTATATGTAAATGCTGGAGCTGATATGTTTAGAAAGGGCCAGGTTTTGTACCTTCTGTAAAGACTGTCCGAAGTTCGAAGTTGGGAGAAGGAGTATAGTAAGATGGTACATTTATTGGCACTGACTTACAAAATATTCAGGTATGAACTACAGACTTGGGATGTTCACATGCAGAGGTGAGCAGAGCAGTGTGGAGGTTATCCAGCACTTTTTTTTTTACTGGAATTGCAGATGAGCTACAGTCAAAATGGTGAGTGTCAAGAGTGTAGTGCGGTGAGGAGTTTAGGATAAAGCAGAGGGAAATTCTATTGGATAAACTTGTCTTTTGTGCTTCATGATCTCTGAGTGAAAAGGTACTTGCCTTATTTTAAGATACCCATTTATGTGATGTGGGAGTTGAATAGAAACTGTACCGAATAGTTTTTAAACTTTGTACCGAATAGTTTTTAAACTTTGTACCGAATAGTTTTTAAACTTTGTACCGAATAGTTTTTAAACTTTGTCCCTCTTAAGATATATTTTTTTCCTAGAATGTGAGTGTGAGGAGTTACCCAGTTATAGCTGAATTTCTATAACTGAATACTTTTTTTGTCCTTTTTTAGCTAATCTATGTGAAATGTGTTTCGTCACTGAAAGTGAGGCAGAGATGTGTTAATACTTCTAGTGACTGTCTCAACTTTCTCTGAAGAAGTGCGTGGTCAAACGATCTGGCTTTGTGGGAATGAAAACTTTCAGGTAATGCAGGTTCAGCTGGTTCTGCTAGAAGGTACCTTAAAAGTTTTGCAAGCAGGAAAACTACATCTTGGAAATTAGTTCCTACTGGGCCTCCCTTCTTTTATTTAGGGGAAACCATAATACCTGAAGCTCGATGAATCTGAGTTCTGCTGTTCGAAGCACACAGAATTACAGCTAAGAAATTCTTTGAGGAAGTGCTTGTGCATAGCCTAGGTTAATTAAACTTGCAGATACAGTATTTGGCTTGCATAGTTTTCAAGAACCAGAAGTGTTCCTGAAGAACTTCAAAAAAGTCTTCCACAATAGCTGTTTCCAAGTACCTGGGAAACTCCAGTTTATTCTCTTGGAAAGAAGCCTTGTGCAACTACATCTGCATGTTTCTGACTTAGCAGATGGCTTACATCAATTTGGCCTTTTGAGAAATCAATGTGTTTTCTTCAGAACGATGCCTTACCTATCATTCTTTCAGTTTTGGATATTTTAGGAATCCAGCATGTCTGATGCTTCAGGCTATTCTTGATCAGCAGGTGAAGGACCGTCTTGTAAGAGCCGCTCAATCCCTGAATGTCTGTCTTGGGCAGTGATTGCTGTGAATAGAGTTCTGTAGTGTCAGTGCTGAAGTGCTTATTGGGACACATTTCTCCTGTGAAGCTTGTTGTAAAACACAAGGTATGCTGTGGGTCTCACCCTTTCAAGTGTTTAATCAGCCCAAACAATCTTTGGTGTGGCTACAGCAAGCTCTCTGCAGTAGTTTTTGCCAATTGTTTTATTTTAAGCAAATGTTGAATCAATCAGTCATAGGAAGGCTGTGAACAAACATGAAGCTCCAGACTGGTCTGAAAGACTGCTTGTCATCTGCAGTTCTCCAGTGTTCAGTACGCCTTTCCTATTTCCTGAGGGAATGCACGTCTTCAGAGGCCATTTCATATTTAAAGCTCCCAGTCTCTTGCAGTAATAGCTCAATATCTGGGAAGCCAACTCTTGACTAAATGACCTCCTGAATTACCCTGTGATTCTGTGAAGTCCTTTATGAGGAAAGGAGTTGACTCAGCCTCTTGGAAACACGTAAGCACGTAAAAGTCAGTAGTCCTGCTGTCCTGTAGGTATTTCTTCATGCCTCCCTGAACTTTCTTCAGCTCATAGTAAGGTTAACTATGATGTATATTCTCAGTGCGAGGATCAGGAATCTTGCGTGCACTTTTCTTAATGAGGTCTCTCCCCTATAGGAAGTCGAAAGTACTGAGTTGGTGCAGGGCTAAAAGCCACATGTGCCTATTAAAGTGGAGATCAAACTGAAGACAAAGGGACAGTTGTTTTTCAGTCTGCAGGATGGAATATGCATTGATGGTAGCAACGCTGTCCTTGAGCAGAAGGGCTTCCCTGGTATACCTGAAGAGCGGGCACACAAACGTCTCGGAGTAAAACAGGCCTTTGTAAGAAATGCCTGTTAGGTTTGTCTGATGGCAAAGGATGACTCGTGTCATGGGAAATGTCTCTGCGGTGTGATGATTTGTTGCCTGTCTGTAACTAGGCTACTGCAGCTTCAGCAACAAATTGCTCCACAGTTGCATAAGGATCACCATGGCTGTTGGATGACAGGCATTTCAGAGTTGGCAAATCCCTTTGAAGGAAAATTTGCTGTGCCTTAAGAACTTCAGATTCTGCTTAGATCTCTTACTCAGCTGTCCTGCAAATCTAATTAGCCTCTCCCACTCCTTTCAGAAGTGGTCAATGTGGAAGAGTTCATGAAGTACCATCTACCCTTCATGTTGCAGCAACTTGAGATGCAGCGAAGTGTTCTCTGAAAGCTGTAGCTGTAACAATGGACCTTTGTTTGCTTGGCCCTTAAAAGAATTTTCTTACTTCTTGCCACAAGGCACCACACAGTAGTGCAGGGGATTAGGTCATTTCCTTCCCTCCTCCTCTTCCTGCAGATTATTTGATTAACATTTCTATTGTATACTCTAATGAGCATGTTCTTGGCTTCAGGCTGCTTTACCCCCCCATAATCTCCTTAAAACACTGTAGTGTGACTTTATTAACTGTATAACATGGGAACTCCTTGCACAGAGATTACATGTGACATAACACAATGAAAGATTAATGGAGCTGGCAAGTCGATAATCTTCCCTCCTTTCTTCTTTCATCGTGCACCTGGGGTTAGATTTCTGGGAACCC
Source organism: Tauraco erythrolophus (assembly GCF_009769465.1). Classification (NCBI taxonomy): domain Eukaryota; kingdom Metazoa; phylum Chordata; class Aves; order Musophagiformes; family Musophagidae; genus Tauraco; species Tauraco erythrolophus. The sequence goes on along the minus strand of NC_141466.1, from coordinate 122,097,845 downwards.
TCTAACAGTGTTCACACTTTCCAATGCATGAAATATTTGTCTTTTTTGGGTATCGTTTGTTTTGATCAGAGTTCAGCCACTGACTTTGTGGGAAACAGAGTTAAGGTGGTGTTTAGTGCATGTTCAGCCTTCAGTATTGAGTGTACAAGTATACTTCCCCTTGGGAGCATTAAAAATCCTATTCTTCCATGTTTTTGCTCTCTTTCTCAGTGTTTCCTTCGGTCTCCTTTCCTCTGTACCCTGCGTGTGGCAATTTCAAGCACTTATCCTGTGTGGGGTTTTTGTTCCACTCCCCGCCCATTTTGTTAAATAAAATTATCAACAGAGACATGTTTAAAATGTCAGGCTTGAAATTTAGCAGTGATACACTGATCAGGTTAAGTCTGGGATGAAGAGTTTGCCACTCAGGCTTCTTGGCTGTCTGCACACCAGGGGACATAGCATCACCCTTTGCCTGTATCTGCAAGGCTGTCTTTTTAACTGATGTAGCTAGAAACACATTCCTCTTCAGAGCTCGTTTTGAATGTCATGTGAAATCACGTAATTATATCAAACTGTACAGCATCTGCTCGTGAGTCAGATAGAAGAACATGACGATACAGCCCTTTATTTCTTTAACAACTTCAAGGAAAGAACCTCCCCTGCAGTTAAGCATCACTTTGTGAAATTAGCAGTGATATCTTGAGCTACAGATTTCATTGTTTCAGTCTGGCATGGTTGGCAGCATCTCTGCTCCAGGGAAAGTTGGATGGCTTGCCTAGTGACAGCACACTTGAGGTGTTTGCTTCCAGTCCTTAAGGCAGAGCATGGTTCTTGTGTGGAGTGGAAATCATTAATCCCTCCTCTTAATAAAAGTGAGGGACACTGTTGACGCAAGAACAGATGAGTAGAGCATGGCTGTGAGTAAACACGGGCAGGGAAGCAAAGTGTTTTGAACTCTGTAGGGTGAGGTTCAGAGGCAGATATGTAGCAGTGGGGCTAGGGGCAAAATAAACCCCAAAACACCCAGCTTTAAGATGGGGGATGATTACCTACAAAAAGGGGATTATGTGGTGCATTCACCTGATAGAAGAAGACTGCACTTCGGAATACTGTGGGTCACTAATATGAAGGCAGATGGGATGTAAAAATAAGAATTTTTATCTTTGGCAGGCTGGATTGGGCAGTAAAAGGCATATTCACCTGCAGTTGCTCACTGTTATTTCTTGTGTGTCAGCAGCATAAAATAATCCACAGGCATATTAACCTGGACTCTGACAATGGCATCTGTAAAATGAGAAAATAAAGGAGCTCTAGAAGCAAATTAGTTCTAAGGTCTTCTTTTCAGACTGAATACTTTTGAAACAGTGCAACTCAAGTGTTAATGGTTGTGTAAGGAAAAGTAATGCAACCTGGAAGCGGTCATACCAATGTAACTTACCACTACTGTTACATACCTGAATACAGAGCACCTTTTGTACTCTCGCTGCCATATCTGTGTGTGGAGTGATACTAATACAGTCCTGATGGGGTTGGCTTTTTAACCTCATCACCCAATTAAAAAAAAAAGGCAAACCAAAACAGCTAACCCAAAACCAAACCTTTATCCCTGCTTAAAAAAAGTATTAAAGCTACTGAACTTACATAGACCAGGACAAAGTATAAAATATTTGAAGGTGATGGGGGAGGTGGGATTGGGCAACTCGTCCACCACAGTGAACGGTGCCATTTTCAGGTTCTGCTAGTTGCCAGTGGACAAGCTAGGTTCATGTCCGGTCGTGCGGGCCTCCCTGCCATGCTGCCGGTGCTGAGGCGCTGCTGCCCGGCCCCGCTGCCCACCCGGGGCCCGGCCCCGCTGCCCACCCGGGGCCCGGCCCCGCTGCCCACCCGGGGCCCGGCCCCGCTGCCCACCCGGGGCCCGGCCCCGCTGCCCACCCGGGGCCCGGCCCCGCTGCCCACCCGGGGCCCGGCCCCGCTGCCCACCCGGGGCCCGGCCCCGGCCCCGCTGCCCACCCGGGGCCCGGCCCCGGCCCCGCTGCCCACCCGGGGCCCGGCCCCGGCCCCGCTGCCCACCCGGGGCCCGGCCCTGGCCCCTTCCCCACCTGGGGGCCGTGGCTGGTCCCGGTGCGGGGCCGCAAGACGTGGTATGACCCCCCTGCCAAGTCCAAAGCATTGCGGCTGAAGGTGCTGCCACCCGTTGACTCTGAGGAGCTGCTGGTGGTCCTCGACTGGTACCGGCAGCACCGGCTGGTGCTCGGCGCCCTCCGGGCTGAGTTCAGGGCCGAGGTGCTGCAGAAGAAGCAGGAGGCGTTGCTGTCCCGGGAGGACTCGGTGGAGCTGATGGAGGAGCACCGGCACCTGATGGCCTGGAACAAGGTGGAGAATGCCCGGCAGCGAGTGCGCAGAGAGGAAAGAATTAGGAAGGAAGAGGAAGAACGGAAGAGGCAGAAGTGATTCTGTGATGTGCCAGTAAAGTGAGGCCGTTGATTGTTTTGCAAGGAAGGAGAGCTCAACTTCAATCTCAAGATGTGGCTTGATGAATCTCTGGCTTTACTGATGAGATTGGTTCAGAAGGTTCCTGTTCCCTCACTTGCATTGGTATAGTGAGTTTACAGAATAAACCCACAAACAGATTAGCAAAATGATTTGGGTTAAAATAGTTGGGGTTTGTGTGTTTTTTGGTTTTTCCCTAAGCCCTTTGTCAGTTTAGTAATCTGGCAGCTGTGATAATGACCATATCATCTCAGTTCAGTATTCAGTAGCATGTCTTTTTCAGTGGCCTGAAGAAGAGTGCAAACAAGGGAGGACCTGTACATTGATGTTTCTCCAAGCATCTCTGTGTTCAGCAGTTGTGGCTCAATCACTCCTGTGGAGCAAAGTGGTATCTTTGTGCTAAGTAACCTATGATAGGAGAGGAAAAAAAGTGTCTTTAAGCTGATGTACAGTTTTGTTATCCAGAATATCTTATGGCAAGGTGTTCTGCAGTTGAGTTTTTCAGGTAGGTGACAAGATCCTGTAACAGGGCAACCTTGTGGTATTACATGGGGGAATGTTGGCTATGGAGTGAGTGTACAGGTCAACGAGAGAGAAAACAGGTTTGCAGTTCTCAGCAGTGAAGATGACTTACGTGGAGTTGCAATTTATGCTGTGTTACGGCATTATGAACAAAAAGCTCGTTACACAGTGCCTACTTAGCTTTGAGTACTGCCGAGTAGCGTGCCTGCTCTCCCTGCCTTTGGTTCTACTGGTACGACTGCACGGCTGTGCCGTGCGCTGAACCGGGAAAGGGATCCAGCTGTAAAACTACTGAGCAGGTAAACCAGCTTTTAAAAACATGGACAGATCAAGGAAACCAGTCCATAAAGTTGTGCTGGCAAAACTGAGGTGGCAAGCTGCTGAGGAAGGAGCAGCAGAAGCCAGAGCAATGGTCACCTGTAAAACTTGGAGATGTCAAATGTCAGCCCGAGTACGCATTGCTTGAGCCAGGGTAACCATCCATGCACACCTTCTTGGCCCGCCACAACTGTGATGTAAAACTTGATGTAAAGGTTAAGCTACTGTGTTGTATCATGCTTGCAGCAGCCTCGGAGCATTTGCATGATCAATTCTGAGAGGCGGTAACTTGGAAGCTGTAGTAGCTTGATCACTGTTTTATGGCTCAGGCATTTCAATGATCCCACCTACTGGCTTGATGTGGTGATTTTGATGTTAGTGGAATAAGAAATGAGCTCAGAACCTGGTCTGGCACATGCAGATTTGCCTTTCTAAACGTGCTTCCTACAGGAATGAGCTGTTAGAGCATTGTTGGCTATGGGAGTCCAGTATACACAGGTGGTGGGTGTCTGCAGGTGCGTCGTGTGTTCAGTTCTACAGCACTAGTGAAAACAGGGATAGCAATGCCTGAAGAGTCTCTGCTGGTTTAATTCTCATTATATTAAGAAATCACTTTTTGTGTGGGAGGTGAGGAAAGCTAGCTGGGCTAATAAGTGATGATTAAAAAAAGGGAAGAAAAGGTATAGCATGCACGGGTACAGTTATGTAAGAGAAGCAGAGAAGGAAATACATAAGCGTTTCTCTGAGAAGCTCATCTGCAGAGCTGCCAGGGAGTTGGGCTGCAGAGTTGTTCTCAACACACCCTCTGCTTCCTTTTTTCCTTTTTGGGGACAGAGATGGATGAATTTATGGAGCGGCAAGCAGGATGCCGGCTCTGACTCCAGCCAATGGTGCGTGGTGCGGTGGTGTTTACCTAGCTTACGCAAGGCAGAGCCAGCCCCTCTGTAGTCAGAAGGCACTACCCACGGCTTAAGTAAAAGCACACGGAGCTGAGACACTCAGTCTGGCAGTTGCTGGGGGTTTAAAGGAGTTGGTGGATTTCAGCTGGTTTTAAACAAGATTGAAGAGGTTGGGTTTTTTTCTTCTCTACTGTGCGGAAATACTGAAAGGACAAAAAGATACTGGTAAGTGCTCTGCATGCCATCGCTTTTCCCTTCTAGTGTTGTATTGTTTTCAGCCTCTTTTCTGAAAGCCTCCTCGGTTGCAGTGTTTTTCAGTGAGAAGTTGAAAGATGGTTGAGTGATGTGGTGGAAATCTGAGAACAGGCAGTGTGTCTGCGGGCTGCCCTTCCACCTAAAATAGGAAGAGATATTCAAAGTGCATACTATAATAAATCCTTCTTGTTTGTAAGAAGTGTGAATCGCTTCTCATTTTTAGATGCCTTGAAACTGTCATCGTTACCTAACAAAATCATACCAAAGGGAATTTCTTGTAGGACTGTGAAATACTTGTGTTGTCTAAACCAAGAAAAGGCTTTAAATGTAACTGTAACTCTGTTTTTGCAAGATGATAGAGTATGCTATGTGAAAAGGCTTTAGTGTAGTACAGACATCTATTTAGCTTATACTTTGGTGCATAAACTGCCTCATCAGGAAGTCAGAGGCTCACAAAAAGCACAACGGTAGCGTTCAGATCTCTAGAACAAGAAGTCATCGGGCTTTTCTGGAAGCATGGGGGTCCTCAGCTGTGTATTCTAGTGCATCAGACAGTAGATCTCCCTTTGCAGTCCTCAAAGCATGAAAAGCTCCATCTGTTTGCGTAATGGCCCTTTTTTTAAAAGTAAAATGCCTCTGTTTGGGTTATAAACTCTTAATCTGTATATGAAAGTTGTGCTTCTGTCACCAACTTGCAATGAAAGTTGGGACTGCTTATTTTTAAGGTAATACTGTGTGATTTGTCTGAAGGCAGTAAAGAGGATAATTTTAAAGGATCCTGACTGTAAAGTTCTCTGCATCAGAAGCGTAGTTTTGCCACATTGTACCAGTATTGTACAAAGTTTTTGTTTTCCCTTTTGCAAGGCACTCTCTGAAGATACAACTAGGTAGTGCAGTGGCTAATGAACACCTAACATTGTTCGAACAGCCTGCCTCTATATTATGGTTTTATGGCTTCATACGTTACAAGTTATTTATATAAACTTCATTTGATAATCTGAGCATGAAATCAGAACTATCTCTTTTTAACAAAGCATACAGAGTTTGTAGTAACAGCCAAAGTGCAAGTACAGCCAAAAGCTCATGTAGAAGGCTGCAAATGAATCTTCTGAAGTAGCTGGTGTGTGAATAACTTTCACAGGTAGCTCAGCTGATGTAGCAAACACAACCTGTAGCATTTGGCTCTCGTGCTGCAACAGAGGAGCTTTGCCCCGTGCGAGGTTGTGTACTTCATCACGGGTATATCCAAAAGCTGACGTGGAGGACATGGATGGTAAGGGGGTGTAGACTGCGTGTGAATGTAGCAGTTTAACTGGTGAAGAACTTTCTCAGCTAATTAAGGTTACAGATAATATTGCAGTGACAGCTTTAAAATAGACACCTTGTGCTAAAAGACAAATGTTTTCAGCTTCCCACACACAGTCTGAATTGCATCATTTATAACCTGGAGGAGGCTATCGTGGTTTCTTCAGGGGAAGATCAGCTCTTATTTTTTGTAGCTGAAAAAAATGCTGGATTTATTTTTTTTTCCCCAGGGAAATATTTTCAGCATTGATTTTTTTTTTGTCAATCTGTCGGAGTGGATCGTTAGCAGTTACGTAAATCTTCCAGGTTTAATACAGCCAGCCACGTTCTCATCCCATCAATGGCAGTAACAGGACTGAAGTTAGCAGAGGTCTGATTGAAATCAAGCCCCTGTGCTTAGATGGTTTTTTTCTATCTTCTGAACAGGAATGCTATTTTTGCGTACTGTCATAAAGTATAGATTTTCATATAGATGCGTATAATAGAAGTCTTGTTCTAAAACACTGGCCTTGTTCATTGAACAAGGATACTTGTCCTCACAGCACTGTTCCTGACTTTCCTAAAATTACTGAGAACTGTGCAAACTTGCTTCTGAGACTGAAACAGAACTTGAAGCGCGACACTGGATGCCAATTTGACTAAAACTGCTGTTTCTTAGGCTGGAAAAAGTTAGCTGTAGCCTTGGTGCAAAGCAGTAGGTTTGTTCTTGTTTATCAAGTTAATGCCCTTTTGAAAGTGTCTACAGGCAACATGCTTTTTTTGTGTGTATGCTGTGACTCTTGCATGACTCGTTTCCAGGATGGCCAGCCTGCTAATGGCAGATGTCTGTTGTAAAAAGATGCTTTCATTCTGTTTATGAGAATGAAAAACCCTCTATGGAGATTTTTCAGATGTTCTCAAGGCACAGCAGCAGATAGTTGTCTGCATTGTTTTACACTTGGTGTCCTCTGCAAGAGAGACTGCTTGCTCATTTCAGAGTTTGGCCTTGTTGTCTTATTTTCAATGTTTTTGTATCATAAGACACTCTTGTGTGTATAGTGGATGACTAAGCTTATTCAGCAGTTAGCAAAGGCGAACAGTATAGACTAAGGAAAGAATAAGCCATACAAAAGCAAAAGGCTGGACTGACCACACTCCCAAGTCTTATATATATATTTTTTTTTTTGGTGCTGAAAAACTCCCTTTTCTAGAAAGGATAAAATTAGTTTTCCTTCCTTAGAAAAGTAAAGTAGGGCTACTGATGCAAAGTGACAATGCAATTCGAATATGTAACAACTGCATCACTATAACTTTCCTGTGCATCTGTAGCGAAGGATGTGAGCTGTAAACAGAATCTGGCTAATCTTGAAAGTGGAATATAAAACCTGCCGAACTTTTAAGTTCCAGGTATATATGTGAAGGAAGTGTGAGCTTGTTTTTGACTGGAAACTGAGAGGTGTGAAAACTATGGCTGATAAACACATACTCTTCTGCATGCTCTTTTACTTAGGTGATTACTTCAGTAAAAACTATTTAAATAAAAGCTTCCAAAAAGATTGCTAGGAAAAGCAGTTAGAGGAGAATAACTTCCCAGTGGTGATTTAACTATCATAGATTTCATAGATTTCTAGGTTGGAAAAGACCTCAGAGATCATCGAGTCCAACCATCCCTAATCCCCATTAAACCATATCCCTAAGTAGATCATCCACCCTATTCTTAAACACATCCAGGGATGGGGACTCAACCACCTCTCTGGGCAGCCTATTCCAGTGGCTGACAACCCTTTCAGAGGAGAAATACTTCCTAACATTCAACCTGAATCTCCCCTGACTAAGCTTGTACCCATTTCCTCTTGTTCTATCACCCATCACTAATGTAAAGAGTCCTTCCCCTACCTCCCCGCTATCCCTTCTCAAATGTTTGTAGGCTTTCTTCTATCATGTAGAAGAAAGTGATTTCTTAATCTTTGTCTCACCTTTCAGAAATACAGTGATGCAAAGAGCTGCTTCCTTGTTGCTGGAACCAGTGTAGATCAGCAGTAACATCATTGATACTGTTTGTGAAATCTGGCAGCCTGGGCTTGATGGAGACTTGTGATCAAACAAGAAGGCAGTCTGCTAGGAATTACTTTGTTGTTTTTTGTTAGTTTGTTTGTTTGATTTTTTTAAAAAAACTTCTCTCTCATTACTTACTACCTCTTCCTTCTTCCATGCTTGCAAATACATTCTTCATCTTGAGGCTAGTATTTCATGCAAATCCTTTGTGTCTCACAGTGACTTTAACTGTGATGTTCTGGTCCTTTAAATCTGGAAGTCAAGACTTTTGCCTTTTGAATGGATGAGATGTAGCCCTAGAAGAGAATATGCAGCACTGAAATGCTGTGCATGCATTCAGAGTTTAGTTTCTGATCTTGCAGCCACGAGGTTTCCTAACGGAAATTGGTAGGAGTATTAAGGAGTTTAAATGTGTAAATGGATGTTGGCAAACTTGGGTCCTGCTTGCCGTTTAGTCAGGTAACTGCACCATTCAATGTGAGTTCTTTGTTTGAAGAGCAATGCGTGGTTTTACATCCCAAAAAGAGCTCTAGACAGTAACACATAAATCTTGTGAGGATAAAATTTTGTTTCTTTGGTTAAGGAGTTGCTCAGAATATATGTCTAACTGATCAAAAGTACACCTAAGGTGCATATTTCAGTTGGTTGAAAAAAATCGTCCTGAGCTTCCTAAAATTTATTCTACTCTGAGAATGGTTTAAGTTGGGAGGTTATCTGGTCCAGTCCCCCAGCTCAAAGTGGGACTAGACAGCCTTAGATCAGGTTGTTCAGGGTCATGTGCAGTTGAGGTTTGAAGATCTCCAAGAACACAACTCCCACAGCCTTCCTGGATTATTTTTTTCCCTAATTGCTGACTAAATTCCCTGTACTTTGTCCATGTCCTCTCTGATTTAACACAGAAGCTGAGGGAAGAGCTGGCTGTGAGAATGACAAGGGTAGTAAATGGAGAACTACAAATAGCAAATTGTATAAAAATGTCAGTAGATGAGCTGTCTTGTGCTTTACTTCTATAAGCCAAAAAAATCCAAACCCTAGAATATGTAGATATAGAATATAAAGATAATAATATTAAAGTGGAAAAAAATCCAATTTTTGCATCTGAATCAGCATATTTTTATTTTAATATACTCATTGACAGAGGACTTCTTATACTGTGAAAGTGAGTTTTTTTATGCAGCATTTTAGAAAAGGGCTAGTCTGGCAGTAGCTACAGTTGCTAGCAGCCTATAATGCTGGCTCTGTGTTTAGAAAATGATGGTAATTTATTACAAAGAGACTTTTATTCTAGTATTTTTAGCTCACAGCAGAGTGTTTAATGAATCTCTGCTTGGGCTCATTGAATTTATGTTCTCCCCTCCCCCGGCCCCGTTTTAACCATTAAGATACTGCTATTCTTGCTGCAATTCCAAAAGCTGTACTTAGTCTACTAAATAGCAAACTTAATCACAAGGTGCTGTGCCTCAGCGCAAACAAGATCCAAAGACCTGTAGAAGCCACCAAAGACTAATCATGTTTGTAGTCTCACGATGAGAAAAGGCAGCTGAATGATTGTGGGTGGCTGGTAAGCTAAAGCTGATAGTTGAAAACCAACCAAAATTCAGTATATCTCCAGGTCTCTCACTGAAAATGGCATGTTCAATGAAAGTGGGCAGACTCTTAAACTCTTCATCTACTCTGAAGCGTGGTTTGCTAGGTCTTCTCAGAGAATAGTCTGCCTCCAGATTCAGAGACTAGGGTTTGGACGTGATGGAAGAGAGTGCAATGATAAGGCTTTTCTTTCTACTTGAATATAATCAGAAACCTGTGACTTGTTTTCTGCCGTAGCAATCTTTGCCTTCTGTGACTGAAGCGAATATCGAGCAAGGGGGCTTGTAAGAAACAGGATTTCCATTCCTTGAACAAATTTAAAATACTTTCTCAGTTTAGATTTCATCTCTTTCCAGTCCCTCAAAACATTTGCGCATGACAGCATTGTGCAAGTTGTGTTCCATGAGCTTTCTCCCAGCTCCAGAGGAACCAGTGTTAAGAATAAAAGTGTATTACTTGTTCTTGAGCTCTTCCTGATCCAGTTTCCTATTTTGTGAGACTAAAAGGTGCTAACTGGTACCCATCATGTTTGTGCTAACTGCAAACAGTTGTGCTCACCTCCCACCCAATCAAGTGATGCCTTTCTTAAACCTGTTTTCTCTGTGTGCAAGCTGCTTTATTGACAAAATCTTTTCAATTTTATAATACAGGACTGTGCATAGGTAGGGGTTTTCAGGCTTTGGTCTCTTCTCTGTAGCAGAAGCAGAGATCTTGACATGAAAAATTTGCTGCTAGCAGTTCTGTGATTTTTGGAAGACTGTTGGATGGGGTGGGATCTTGTAATTAACACCTTGTTCCTCATCAGCATTGAAGGACCTTGGAGGAGTTCAGAGCCTACTCCAATGAGGCCTCCTCCACTAGTGGCTGGAGATGCCGCTGCAAAATTCATGGTCATGGCAAAAAGCTAACTGGCACATACGTTGTTCAAGCAGTCAGTTGCTTAGCTGTATACTGGCACTACTGGACCAAGTTGTCTTTTTTATCGTGCTTAATTAGCCTTTCTTAACAGTTTCAAGAATTCTCCTGTAGAATTCTAGGAATAAAAACTGCTCAGGTTATACCACAAGAGAAGGCTTATTATATAAATTAGTGGATCCTTCCTCTCAACTCAAGAACATTACCTCCCATAAATTCTTAAATGCTTTGTCCAGGTTTAAACAATCTTTAAGCCTGCTCTGTTTCAGGAGTGTTATCCCATGGCCCGTTAGACTCATCTCCAGTAGGACAGCGCTTGAGTTTTAATTGCAGACATCAAATTTCACTTGGACTATTCTTCAGACCTCACTGGCAGAATACGATTCATCTTCGTTATTTCTGGGAATGAAATGAGTCTTCCTTTTGGGTACAGTGCATCAGGCAGATCATACTGAGTGAGAAGTAGTGTATATGTTGCACTGATTATTTTTTTTTTTAGGGGCACTGAATTTTGCATGTGCTTGAGTTGAAGTTAACTGGGTGGTGTTAGTAGCTGTGAAAGTGGGTGTGTGCAGCTCATAAAGGTTCTGAGACATTTTAAAAAAATCAAGTTGAAACTTTCAAGCCATGCTTCTGAAACTGTACAAACAAGCTGTTTTACTAATGATAGCTCTAGATTTCTAACTCTTGAGCCTCCCTTAAGTCAAATAAGAAGGGGGTTTCCATCATGTGTGCTGGTCCCAAAACAAACTTGGCTGGATTTAAATGTTAAACAAAAAACGTATTAAGGGAAAGCTGAGCGTTAGATGTTGGATACTTTTCTGTGTATTAAGATTTTTCTAGTTAATGTCTTGCGTTGCTGAAGTTTGTCACTTGGAACTGTTGGCCCCTTTTATGGGTTCTGCTCTGTTCTCTCTTAAGAGAAGGTTACTGGCCCGCTTGTTCAGGTAACTCTTTAAAGGAGGGTCTCCTTTAACTCTTCGTGTGCAATTACTTTTAATGACACTCAGAAGCTGACTCTGTGACTGGAAGATATATTTTTTTTTTTAGCTTTCCGTGAAATTGTTTGCTTGGGTGAACAGAGAAGTTAATGCCAAATCTTTTCTTGTACTAATAGCAAAAGTTGAACTTATTTTTAATGCTTGCCTTCCCATCTTCTTTAAGTGAATGGATTAGCTCTTTCTCAAACACCATAGTGTTGGGTGGGTACTATTGAAATCTTTTTTTACCTTGTCATGGTATTTCCTAATGGGCGGTGCTATTTCCTAATGGGCGGTGCTATTTCCTAATGGGCGGTGCTATTTCCTAATGGGCGGTGCTATTTCCTAATGAGCGGTGCTATAGATTTCATAGCAGTATTTCTTCTGGGTTGTTAAATAAAGGACAGCCATTATGTGTTCTGGCAAAGAAACGCGAAGTGTTGCATGTGAAATGGAATGGCCAAGATTAAATGACTTGTGTGTGGAGAAGACTGAAGTGCAGGGGAGAGACTGCTGAGGAGATCAATATTCAAGTAGAAAATAGGTTAATCATTTGGGGAGGAGATTAAAACATTAGGAGCTGGTTTTAGAAGACAATATGTAAGCAGCTGTAATGCAAGAAGATTTTGAAATTAAAAAAGCAATGCTTAAGTTGATAGTAGAAATACTTAACAGTAAGTATATTTATGTCCTTATGTCTATACACAGATAAATACTTAAGATTTACTTAAGTAGAAATACTTCAGAAAGGAGATGTGGCTGAAGAACCAAGCACTGTTAAACAGTAAGTGCTAGATAGTTCAGTACTAACATCAATGAACCACCCCTGCAGTGTCTTGAAAGGCACATGGTTTCAAAGAATTGCTGAGTTGTGTGGTGCTCCAAGGGGAGTTGTGATGCCAGGAGGCAAGGAAGACCCCAGATGGCCATAGCAAACACTAAAATTGTGAACACAGTTCATGTTATGGGGTTCTGTTGGTCAAATGGGACAATCTCCACTTCGATGTGTTCTGACTACTGGCATGATCGGAGTTTAAGATCACGTTTTCATAGCAGTTTGCGTTAAATTATTCATTTTAGAATTTTAAAGGCAAAACCTTGGGCCTCACCTACAACAGTTAAGTACCCTCACAGTCCTATTTAACGTACTGCTACACATGGGTCAGCAATCGGGAAATGCTCCGGAGCAAACTGTTCAGCTTTGCGCTCTCCCGTGCTGCCGTTGCTATTCCTGCGTGAGAGGCGAGGATCTTTGGATCAGTATAAGGCACTTCCTGCCCCAGCTAAATGGTGAACCAGAACAGCTGCCTAGTGAACATGTACACTGCTTCCTGTGCAACAAAAGCATATTGGTGTAGCTGTTGTGTAGATGGGACGCAGACACCTCACAGCGGTGGTGTGCTGATCAGGTTTATTGCACTGCTCTCGCGCATCTAGCACTGGATCGGGATACCGTTGTGATCGTGTTACGTATGTGCTAACCACAAAGACAATATATTGTCTTATTCAGTTAACTTATTATTCCAAACACTACGATATCCACTGTACCCAGGCCTTAGAGCAAAGGAGAAGAGAGATGGAAAATAGAGAGAAATGAAAGGAAAAAGAAAGGTTTTGATTTAGCCTCCTGATTGTGTTCTGCAGGCATCTCAGCAAAAGTTTGTAGGACAGTAAGATGTCTTTGCATGTATTTATGCGAAGCCCTCCCAGATATGTGGGAGAGCATGTAAGAAAGCATGAAGGAGCATACTGAATTTCCAGATAGGAATGTGAGCTGATTGCAGGTGGGGATCAACACATCTGTGCTGAACAAGAAACTGGTAGATCGAGAAGAGATGTTGAAGGCCAGGTTTCTCTGTGAAGGGGTAAAGGGGACCAGGAGAGGGTAGAGATCAGGTCAGTAAAGGGATCTTTGCATCATCTTTTGAATGAATCTGAGCAGGGTGTCAAGCACTGCCACATCCTTTTCTCAGTTGTTAGGACAGAGGACAGGATGGATCAAATCTGCATGATGACATCTTTTCTGCTAATATCTGTGGTCTGGTTGAGGCAGAAGAAAGTAGAGATAAAGCGTTGTAGTTGTGATCAAAGTTGATGACAGGATACAAGAAACGTTATCTGGGCCAAAACGTGTATTTGAATAGAAGGCAGAATGTTAACTATCAGCACTGAAAAATCTTAATAGCTTTTTGAGATGAGATGAGAGCTTACTTGGAAGAACCAAGGGAATGTTGTTGTTTCTGTTAAAGAAAGCCTCAAACAGGCTAGTATCAGCTTTACTCTTTATTGAGCAAGTGCTCCTTTGGGTAGACTTTCTCAATGGGAAGGTCAGAGATGGATTGGGTAGGTCACAGGTGTCTGGAATGTTACTAATGAGAAAATGTAAAAAATAGTATTGTGAACTATTTCTCAAAGCAGAAGTATGATGAAAAATTGCACTTCAAGAGACTGTTCTCATAAAGAATTATGTGGAGTTCCCTCAGGAAATGGCGTTTAAACAACTGTTAGTATCACTTCTATCTCTGGGTAAACATAAGCGATTGTATTGTACACCTCAAACTTGTGTGGTAGACGTGATTATCAAATTGTCGTACAACTTCCATCTGCAAATTCAGAAATTTATTGGAAAACTTTGAATCAGATACTTTCTGTGAAAACTTCTAACTCTCTAGCTAATAGACTGGTCTTGCTTTGTTGTTTTTTTCCTTTAAATTTAATCCATATCTGGCTCTACTTCTTGATAGTTGATCCAAACATACTAAATGAAGCTATATACCATTTATACTGAAAACTAGCATAAAGGAAAACAACTGTGGATGTTTTATCAAGGCCACACTGGAGTTTTCTAAATGCACTTGTGGTTTTCTTGTGATCTGGTAGCTCTTCCAGGCAATTCAGCCTTAATTGATGTGGTTTTATAGGTATGTTTTGAAAATTATTTCGGGCAAAACCGAAATACGGAAAACACAAAATATTGTACCTACTGTATCAGATAGGTGTGCAGGTTTGTGTAATTGATGGATTTGAGTCTTTTCTCTTACACTTACTTTTGTCTTTGTTTTTACAGGAAATAATGAAAAAAGTGTGCCACAACTCTTGATCAGAGACCTGCAATTTGAGAAGAAGTCATTAGCTAAGCTCATGTTTTCTCCTGATCAAGAAAATCATCCATCAAAAGCACCAGTAAAATATGGTGAATTGATTGTATTAGGGTAAGTGTTTGTGTCTTGGTTGGAAATGAGAACGCAGGTAGAATGTCAGGGTGTGCCAACGCAGATAAAATTGCATGTTGGTGTTAGAAATGGTCCCGCAACCTCTCACTTGAACTCCTTCTGCAGCGTATCTAGTGAGCGTGCAACTGAATAGTGAGTTAATCAGCTTTTCTTTGGCAGCTGATTCCATGAGAGAGAGTGGAGGGAGGGCTACCTTTTTCAATGGCAACCAGGCATTATACCTAATGCAGTGTTTTGGAAAAACTGCACTGCAGTATGCATACTTTTTTGTGACAGTGTGAGCATGGAAGAAGGGCTCTAAACACTTGAGTAGATGCAAGCTGATTTTCACAGATTTTGTGTTCTTCCCAGGCAAGTGTTCCGTGACAAAGGCAGCCAATTTGTGAAGGGTTTCCCAATTGCTTCCAGGTTGGGCTGAGACAGATGATTAATGTGATAATGTGGAAGGAGAGGTTCCCTGGGACTTTAAAATAGAAGGAGTTTTATAAGAATGTAATAACTGACTATAATATCCAAGTGCAAACAGAAGATGTTAATAGAGCAGTTTGCTGGCTGGCCTGTTTGTTTTAACATGGTCAAAGTGAGGGTCTGAGGGTTTTCTAATGGATTAAATTGGAGTCTCGGAGAACAGCGTATCTATTTCTTATGGGTTTTTATTTCGATCAAAATTCTCTAAAATACTAGCTCTCCACTAGAGTTGGTGAGTATTTAGAATCTTTCACTTACAGTGTGAACACATCATTTAGAGATAAAGCTACAGACAGGCATTTGACCTTGCTTTCATGTTTGGGACACAAGTCTTTTTTGCTTTTCGAAAGCAAAGGAGCTTTGAGATTAATCTGGGTAGCATTCCTTGGCCTACAAGCTTTGTGTGTATACGCCGTAATTCTGTGGGCATGTTTCAATATTGTGTTTATCAATTCTCAGACTTAAATAGATGTGATTAATTGGAAATCTGTAATTATTAATACCATACTGATTAAGAAGACTTTGTGCTTAAAATGAAAGTTCTTGTGGGTCTGTATCTCGTGGTAAGCTAAGTAATACAGGAAGATGGACTTTGTTCTTTTTCTGTGCTTTTTGCTAGGTACAATGGGTCTCTCCCAAATGGAGATAGAGGAAGAAGAAAAAGTAGATTTGCTTTATTTAAAAGGCCCAAGGCAAATGGGGTGAAACCCAGCACTGTGCATATTGCCTGTACCCCTCAAGCAGCAAAGGTAAGCTCAATTTGTCTAGTTAAAGTCTTATTTCTCCTGGTGCTGTCTAAATAGAGTTCAGTGACTGAAGTCAGTGCTGTTATGCTGAGGTGAAACGATGTAAAAAGCAGGAAGTGTTGGCTGTGAAAAGAATGATTCATGTTTACCCAAGGTTTTTTGGTACCTGTCAGGGTTAGCAAGAAACCATTCAGCAAAACAAATGTGGTGTCCAGTCCTTGCTGTGTCCAGAAAGAAAAATGTTTCTTTTTTGAAACATGAATGGTGAGGGCACAGGCTAGTCATGTAAAACGCTTTGTTTTGTTTTCCTTCCAAACTCATTGCAGACATCTGTTCTAGCATTCCTGTTTTTGCACTCATTCATGCTTTGGGGCTAACTTTGCTCCGTGTGAAGCTGACTTTGACATGGTCCTTTGCCAAAGCTCTGTGTGCACTTGCCGCTCAGTCCAATGGGTAGGAGTTCCACAGGGATGAGGACAGGTGGGTTTTGCAGGGCACGTTTTTATATGGCTTGTAGTCAAGTTCAGAGGTCCTGTTGAGAAGCAGTAAAGGAAGGGCTCAGGTCCTTAAATTGAATTGTATTTCATGACAAAACTGTTATATTGTAGTGAAGGTATTACCATGAAATACTCCTGTATTGTGGCAATCCAAGTGTGTGTGCACTTATGTTTGATAAGAAATGGAGCGTTTCTACTAAACCAATGGGATTTGAGAATGCTTAGTGGTTGTTCAGAAAAGTTCTCCAGTGCGGAGATCAGGCCCTTGAACAAATATCATAGTGTTGTTTGACTCTCTCAATACATTGACACTTAAGAATACTGATTCCTAAATATACGGAATGGCATAAAATGTTCTGATATCAAAAGTACATTGCTAACCAAAGTTATTATAATAGAATTATATCTATGGGAGATCTGTGAAAAGAAAATTCTTTTTGCCAATTATTTATGGTTTTTCAAGAACGTGCTATTTAGAAGCGCTTTTAGAAGAGTATTTGTTCAGTCCCTAATGGGTAGTTGCAGAATGAAAAATCTAGACTAACAAACTGAAACCTAGATTAGTTCACTACAACTTTTGCAGTCTTTGCTGAGTTTTCTCTGGTTTACCCTGTTTACCACCACCCTGTTGAGTTTTTCGTCTACGTATGTTGTTAATCGTCACTGATTTTTAGTATCAACTTGGATCCAGTTTTTAGAGCGAAGTCCCTAAGTTTTTGTCCTTGCTTTGCTGTTGAAGGTTCAGGCTGAAAAGGCCATGAAGGTGTTATATTCAGTTTCAGCCTTTGCACTCAGTTGTTTTGTTCTTTTGTGTCAAGGCCAGCATTGCTTTAACACAAAACATGACTAATAGTATGTCTTGGTTACATATATTTCGTTGCAGTGTGCAGTAAAGAGACCAGTTTGGTCTGTTGCCGAATCAATCCTGCAGCTTTTTTTAATGGCCAGGACTGTTTTTTGTGTAATTTAACTATAGGTGTGTCACTAACAACCATCTACCTTAATGCATTAATTGAGCAGAACAAGAGCCTGGTGTGTATATATATGTGTGTGTGTGTATATATATATATATAGTCTGCTTTGCTGCTGTTATTCAGTAGAATTATTGTTCACTGGTTCAATAATATTTGACCTTTTTTTCACAGGCAATAAGTAACAAGGACCAACACAGCATCTCGTACACTTTGTCTCGGGCCCAGACAGTAGTAGTTGAATATACACATGACAGCAACACAGATATGTTCCAGGTATGCGAAGTAAATATGAGTTATAAATGTATTCTCACTTTTGGTGATTTCTAACAAGGCATTCTCTCAACAGGCTTCTTCCGTCAGACCCAAAAGTTTGCATGTGTCACTTTCTGTGCTTTACTGTTCAGAGATGTTCAATTCTGTTCATTCCTGAGGCCATCACATGAACAAGGCTGTGTATCTGTGTTTGGTCGGAGGTGAAAGTTGGGGTTTTTTTGTGACTAATGCACAGGGTTATGGTTTTGCCTTTGCTGGTCTGTAAGTCACGTAACCTGTCTCCTAGTCTCTTATTGCAAAATGAAAAATAAAGTGCACTGTTCCCTTCGAGCACTTGGAACATTGCTTCTAGCATTTATGAAGTGATTTGGGATCAGCCAGTTGAAGATGGGATAGAAGAAATACAATGTGAAAATACAGGAAAGCTTTTGACACAACTAACATGAAAAATATCTCTAACTCCTTTAAGCAAACCCAGAAACCTGGTGTAGTGAAGGGTTTCCCTGCCTATGGCAGGGGGGTTGGAACTAGATGATCTTCGAGGTCCTTTCCAACCCAAACCATTCTATGATTCTATTCTATGATTCGATGAAATAAGTCTAAAAGTGATGGAAAATGTGGGGAGAGGAGGCCCAGCTCTGATGTGCTGGCAGTTCAGAGCAACTTTGCTGCGGTTCCTGTATGTATGAGAACGAACCGCAAACACATTTGCAGCTGTGGTGTGCGCTCGTATCTTGTAATTGTTTCCTGTTTTTCTCAAAAGGAAGGATTTTGTTTTGTTTTGTTTTTTTCGTGTGCTTTGTTTCTTCTGATTTCTGGACTGATGTTGTGTTGATTTTTTTTTTTTTTTTTTGTCACTAATTTATGGCAAGGAGATTTGCTGTCACAGCATTTAGCTGTGACGCCACTGCAGGATCTAAGGAGGTGGAAGGTGTTGGTAAGTGGTAGAGGAAGCTGCTATGCAACTGTAAATACCTACAACAGAGCAAAAGGGCTGTAATAAACTAACTGCAGCAGAAGCCATTGTGTCAGAGTTCTCTCTTCAGGCATGCTGTGGCATGTACACTGCCCTAAAACTGCCGGTGGCGACCCATGTGTTCTGATGGGTTAGCCTGCCCAAGAAGCAATGGAAAAATACATTCTGACAAAGCAGTTTCAGTCTCATGAAAGCTTTCCGTCAAGCCTTCACCAAAATCCACCTCAGGCTTTTGGGTCTGCTGCCCAGCAGTTAATCAGTCTTAATATAAGCAGCTATTTCCTAAGACGCTGTTGAGAGCTCTGGAAGTGAGTGAAAGGTGTTAGTGTGTAAGTGGGCTTTAAACCTGGCCACATGGATGTTTGGGAGAGGGATATAACTTCTCTTCATGCTTTATAAGGAAATGGACAAGATGAATTGACTGGAAAAGCAGTCAAACTCATGCAATTCTATCAAACCTGATAGAGCTGTGTGGGACTGCAAAACTCAATTCTTCCATGCAATCAGAAAACGAGGCACAGCTGCTAGAAAAATCTGGTTGTAGTCAGAAGTTGTATTCCTGTTGTGTCCTGTGCACAGCAATGTAATGCCTCTCTGCTACAAACATCTCGTACCTGGTGTTTCCTGAGAGATTCGCTCCTTCTCAGTGCCACACTGCTGTTGGAGAGTCAGCTCACTTCCTCGAGTTTCCCTACATCTTCACCTCCAGCTAGTCTGGCATTGTTCAGAATGTTCTGAGCATGCAAAGTGACTGAATGCCACTTTTCCTTATCTAACTGTAGTTTTTTAGCTGTTTTGGAGCTTCTGCAGCTGGTCCAGCTGACCTGAGTGTAACCTTTCTGATGAGAACGCCTTCAATGGGAAGTTGTCTCAGAATTGACTTAATTACATCATTTTATTTCTCCTTCCTTCGGTTGGCAGTACTCAGCCTTCAAAATAACTCTGATCACATGGAGGTGGAATAACTCATCAATTCAGAGTAGGCTTTAGAAACCTAAATTTAGATTGGTGAAGGGGAATGCTTCAAACTGGAACATCATGATTTTTTTCTTGATCACTTTTAAATGCTTTGAGTTGAATGTTCCTAGGCCCAAAGGCAAACTTCCAAACAGGTGTGATTGACTTTTTTTTTTTTAAATCTCTTTCCAGATTGGTCGGTCAACAGAGAGTCCTATAGACTTTGTTGTGACAGATACAGTTCCTGGAAGTCAGAGTAATTCAGATACACAGTCCGTGCAGAGCACTATATCAAGGTTTGCCTGCAGAATCATATGTGAACGTAACCCTCCTTTTACAGCAAGAATATATGCTGCAGGATTTGACTCCTCAAAAAATATCTTTCTTGGGGTAAGGAGACTCTTTCTTTTTCCTTCGGAGTTCAGTGCAGGCTTATTTTTAAGGTAATTCGTAGCTCCGCTTCAGCCAAATTAAAAGTTTTCATTGGTACAACTTCTCTTAGGAGAAAGCTGCGAAGTGGAAGACATCAGATGGGCAAATGGATGGACTAACCACAAATGGAGTTCTTGTTATGCATCCCCGTAATGGATTTACAGAAGACTCCAAGCCAGGGGTGTGGAGAGAGATATCTGTGTGTGGGAACGTGTTCAGCCTCCGTGAAACGAGATCAGCTCAGCAGAGGGGGAAAATGGTAAGAGTAGTGACCAATGTTTTATGCAGCCTGTTCAAAATGGGTACAACCATAAGTGGTACAGCTTGGGCGTAAACAGAGGCTGGAATCTGCTCCATTCAGTGTAGAAGTCACCCCCATAATTAGCTGTGCTGACTTTTTGTATGTCTGTGCTCACACATGAAGGTGTCTTGCTCAACTTGAATAACTGATGGAGTTTATCTGCAAACTAGTGCTTAGCTGCAGATCCTAGACTGCTTTGCGAAACTGAGTCGCCAGTCTGCTATGCTCTTCTGCAAACTCAGTCATGCGCACGTTTTAAAGAGTACTTTCCTGATTCTGCTTCTTGAGTTTATGCTTTTAAAGTTTTCCTGCTTTTCCTTTTTTGTAGAATAATAAAGAATAGTTGTAGTTTTATTGACACATGCCTGTATACCTGGATATCCATTTCCATCTTGGCATTCTGAGTTTTCCTCTTGTTTCCAAAGCATTGGTGACGTTTCCAGGAGATGATTGGTTTTGTTATGACTTGAGATCTCTTAGGAAAAAGAAATGCTACATGAACACTTAAGTGATGCATTTAGCTAGGAATGCTGACAGCTGATTTTTTTTCTAGAGGAGAGGAAAGCCATGTGTAAAGTTGTGTTTGAAGAAAACAGTCTAAAACGTGATGGAAGACTAAACAAGACTTGTCTTGTGCCGTTCTTCCTTGATGTTTTTCAAGTAACATCATTTGGATTGTGTCATGGTTTAACCCCAGCCAAAACGAAGTACCATGCAGCTGCTTGCTTACTTCTCCCCCCTCAATGGGATGGGGAGGAGAATTGGAAAAAAAACCTCATAGGTTGGGATAAAGGTAGTTTAAAAGGACAGGGGAGAAATAATAATAGTAGTAATAATAACAACAATGATAATAAGAGAATATAGAAAACAAGTGATGCACAATGCAATTGCTCACTATCCACAGACCAATGCCCAGCACGTTCCCGAGCAGCGATCACCCACCTCTGGCCAACTCCCCTGGTTTATATACTGAACATGGCATTACATGGTAGGCAATATCCCATTGGCCAGTTTGGGCCAGCTGTCCTGGCGATGCTCCCTCCCATCTTCTTGTGCCCCTGGCAGAGATTAAGGTGAAAGTCCTTGACTTCTTAACAACTAAAACCAGCAGTGTAGTGTTAGTATTGTTCTCATCCTAAATCTGAAAATGTAGGGCTGCAGCAGCTACTAAGAAGAAAATTAACTCTGTCTCAGCTGAAACTAGGACAGAATGCTGTAGGGATGGAGTTGGGAGAAGTTGTTAAGGTTGGAGAGGAACTTTTCAGCCTTAATTTTTTTTAATGTACATATTAATCTCTTCTTTAGAAGTTTGGTTTTTTTTTTTAAAAAAAAAAAAAAGAGGGAGAGAGAAGCTGACACTGGGCGCTCTATGGGTATCTTAGAATCATAGAATGGTTAGGCTTAGAAGGGACCTCAAAGATCATCTAGTTCCAACCCCCCTGCCATGGGCAGGGAAACTCTCCACTACATCAGGTTGCCAAAAGCCTCATCCAACCTGGCCTTGAACACTTCCAGGAATGGGGCATCCACAACTTCTCTGGGCAACCTGTTCCACTGCCTCACCACCCTCTGAGTGAAAAATTTCTTCTTCATATACAATCTAAATCTCCCCTCTTTCAGTTTAAATCCATTGCCCCTTGTCCTATCACTACATGCCCTTGTAAAAAGTCCCTCTTCAGCTTTGCTGTAGGCCCCCTTTAAGTACTGGAAAGCTGCTATAAGATCACCCCGGCGCCCCAACTCTCTCAGCCTGTCTTCGTAGCAGAGGTGCTCCAGCCTTTGGATCATCTTCGTGGCCCTCGTCTGGACTCGCTCCAGTAGCTCCATGTCCTTCTTTTGTTGGACACTCCAGAGCTGAATGCAGTTTTCCAGATAGGGTCTCGCAAGAGCAGAGTAGAGGGGCAGAATTGCCTCCCTTGACCTGCTGGCCATGTTCTTTTGATGCAGCCCAGGATGCAGTTGGCTTTCTGGGCTGCCAGTGCACATTGCTGGCTCACGTTGAGCTTCTCATCCACCAGCCCTCCCAAGTCCTTTTCCTCAGGGCTGCTCTCAATTCATTCTCCGCCCAGCCTGTCCTTGTGCTTGCAATTGCCCTGACCCATGTGCAGGACCTTGCACTTGGCCTTGTTGAACTTCATGAGGTTCTCACAGGCCCACCTCTCCAGCCTGTCAAGGTCCCTCTGGATGGCATCCCTTCCCTCCAGTGTGTCCACAACATCACACGACTTTGGTGTCATCTGCAAACTTGCTGAGAGTGCACTCAATCCCACTGTCCATGTCACCAGCAAAGATGTTAAATAGCACTGACCCCTGAGGAGCCCCACTTGTCACTGGCCTCCACTTGGACATTGAACCATTGACCACAACTCTTTGAGTGCGACCATCCAGCCAATTCCTTATCCACCGAGTGGTCCATCCATCAAAACCATGTCTTTCCAGTTTAGAGACAAGGATGTCATGTGGGACAGTATCAAATGCTTTGGATAAGTCCAGGTAGATGATGTCAGTTGCTCTTCCCCTATCCATCAATGCTGTAACCTCATCATAGAAGGCCACCAAATTAGGCAGGATTTGCCCCTAGTGAAGCCATGTTGGCTGTCACCAATCACCTCCTTATTTTCTATGTGCCTTAGCATAGTCGCGAGGAGGACCTGCTCCATGATCTTGCCAGGCACAGAGGTGAGACTGACTGGCCTGTAGTTCCCTGGGTCGTCTTTTTTCCCCTTTTTAAAGATGGGGGCTATGTTTCCCCTTTTCCAGTCATTGGGAACTTCACCAGATTGTCACAACTTTTGAAATATGATGGGTAGTGGCTTAGCAACTTCATCTTGTATAGGAGCTGCTTGAAACTTTTTGTCTGGATCTTCCAGGTAGATTTATATTATGAAAGTGCCTTACATTACTGTCCATATAGCTCTAGGTGACACCTCTCTTTCTCTTTGTCCATCACAAGGTTGAGAACGAAACGAACCAGCTCCAGGACGGCTCTCTAATCGACCTGTGTGGAGCAACGCTGCTGTGGCGCACTGCGGAAGGGCTGGCACGCACTCCTACTGTCAAGCACCTGGAGGCGTTAAGACAGGAAATAAACGCGGCGAGACCCCAGTGTCCGGTGGGCTTTAACACCTTGGCATTTCCCAGCATGAAGAGAAAAGATGTTGTAGACGAAAAGCAGCCATGGGTGTATCTGAACTGCGGTCACGTCCACGGCTATCACAACTGGGGGAACAAAGAGGAGAGAGACGGCAAGGATCGCGAGTGTCCCATGTGCCGTTCTGTTGGCCCCTACGTGCCCCTGTGGCTTGGATGCGAAGCGGGATTTTATGTGGATGCGGGACCTCCGACTCATGCGTTCAGCCCGTGTGGACACGTGTGCTCAGAAAAGACAACTGCATATTGGTCCCAAATTCCTCTCCCTCATGGTACTCACACTTTTCACGCAGCCTGTCCCTTCTGCGCGCATCAGCTGGCTGGTGAGCAGGGTTACATCAGACTCATTTTCCAAGGACCTCTCGACTAACACCCGTGTTACCGAGGGCTGCGGTAAACTGATAAGCTAAGCGATACTGATTTTTAAACCAACTGTTTTTCGTATTCTCTGGGCTTTGCTGGTTTGCATTAAGATGAAGAATCTTTGGGTTTTTGTTACAAAAGCTAAATCCCTCTCTGTCGGAAGTGTCTGGAAATGGAAGAAATGAGGGGAGAAGGGGGAGAACTCCTGGGTTTTTTTTTTTTAGTTAATAACTACTTCTGAGAGGTGAAGGAAAGTGTTGTAGCGTGAACTTCGATGCCTTCTGTTTAATGGTTTTTTTGAATCACATGCCCACAGTGTTGGAAAGTTGTTTCATTCTTTTTGTATATGGAGGGTGAACAGTTCAAAGAACATTAGTTTACAGCTTGGATGCAAACGTTGTAAAATATAATGTGTATATTAACTCTTTTCTATTTATCTTTATAATTGAAAATACGTAGAATGTTTAGAGAGTAGCATGGTCATAGTGTGTTCATCCAGCATAGAGTAGTTCTGGATGGAGAAGGACGTGAGATGGAAATGGTAGAAAAATCTTTTTTAATCTAAAATACTGAGTTCTTAGAATAGTTAAAGTGCTTTTTAAACCAAGCTAATGCAAATTATGATGGCATAAAGGTGTGCTTTAAGCGTGTTGAGAGGTAGCTAAGAAGGACTTCTTAAAATGTCTTTTTGGTAGGACTGTGCTGAAGATCTGGTTACGAGAAGAATATTTACCAGACTCTTTGAATATGCAACTTAGTCTAGGTTAAGGATTTTTTTTCTCCCTTCTTGCTAACACATCTCTTTATTTAGCATTAGTGACCTTTGTGAGGATTTTTCCGATGTTAAACATTAACAAACCTGAAAGTCGAGGCTCGTTTTGTTCCTTGCTGTTTGGGGGGTGAGGGGAGAGGCGGACGCACCTGTGCTCGTGTGGAGAGCAGGGAGCAGTTTGTCAGTCAGCCACAGTCCCAACCTGTGACGGGCTCATCAGATGTTCTGCCTTTCTTCTGGCCCCGTTGCAGACTGTCACCCGTGGGCACGTGGCAGCCCTGGGCATCACGTGCTGGCCTCTGCCCTGCCGTGAGGTGCAAACGCTGGTCTAGGCCACGCACGGAGCAAAGTCGAAGCCCGGTGCCCGAGGGGTGCGTGCCTGCCTCCTGGCATCCACGTGCAACACGTTGCAACTGGCAATCCGTTAGGGGGGAGCTTGAGCTGGGACTGGAGCGCACTGGTAGACCTCTGTGTGGGATGCTTGCCTAAGGTCTCTCTCTGCTCTCCCTTCCCACCCTTCCTTTCCCTCTGTATCCACCAGAAAAGGCCAGTGCACTACATCCAGCTTTGCTGCTAGCCCACTGTGCTTCATGGCAAACACACAACCTGACCTTTTTAGGATTGAGTTGAGCTTTTTTTGGCCAGCGTCATACTTTTTTTTTTTTTTTTCCCCAAAGTCCGCACTGTATAATTGACAGTAGCAAATTTCTGTGCTTTAGAGCATAGCTTTAATTTTTCCTTTTGAAGCTGTTCTAAAATTTTCTTGGTTTAGAGAGACCTATGTTGCTTAGATGTCACGAATTATTTACTTTGACTGTCAATTGTTTCTCCATTTTTAAAAAGAAATTATATATATTGTTTGGTTCACTCAGGAAATGCATGTGTCAGGAAGCCTGTATTATAAGTTCAGTTAGCTGTCATGTACAAGTAACTGCTGTTACTCCCTTTCCATAGAAATATAACTGATTTTGACATTTTCCAGATTATGTGCATTAAGTAATGAAACTTATGCAGCAAGAAATCCCTGTATTGTAGTTGTTCTAATCATTTTATTCGAACTATAATATACTGTAGTTTAATTTTTATTTGCAAATTAATTTATTCAAACTATGTGAGTAAACACTTTTCAAAAATAGAAATTCTGGGATTGTCTGTGGCTTTGTTTCTGAGAGATTGGAAAGGTGGCTGGAGATGGCCCTTCTGCTGTCACATAAGGTGCCTGTTCTGCACGTATGGATTAAGATCACAAAAAAGCAACTGTAAAGAGTTTGCATGTTATCCTGGTTGCAGATTTCGATGGCTCCTTTCAGATGTGGCCCCTCAATGTGTTTTATGCTTAACCCTACATTAACAAAGGTGAGATTGTTGTTCAGAAGACATAGTTAAATGATCTCGTCCCTGAGTAATTTATACATAACAAGATGTAAGAAAAAACTTTTAACTGAATGGCTGGACTCTTGTAAGATGTCAAGAGCTCTCGATCCCATCTTCCACAAAATTGGATTGATGATTCTTCTCTGGTCCTGATCTTGTTGACTGTGGGTATATGAAAAATCAGAAGAGGACATGATGAAAGCTACAAAGCAGTATGAGTAATATAAAGACAAATTGTGAAAACAGGTTGAGAACTGGATGGTGGCAGACAGGGAAAACTCACCCTGTGTTGGAGGCACACTTGGATGCTGATGTGGAGCCGATAGTGCAGTTGGGTACAGGCACATCTAACTGTAGTGGGGAAGAAGAGAGGTTCATGGCCAACACAACCATTGTTAAGCCTCTACCCCATTAAGAGGGTATGTTATGCTTTCTTTATACTCCTCTACCCCTGTCCTCCTCCCCTCCCCCTCTCCCCCCCCCCCCCCCAAAAAAAAAAACACCACAGAAGAAGGTGTAGTCTTAGCAGAAGAGGCTGTTTCTCTGGGTAGTGTTACGCTAAGATAACCCTTCACAGTCTGCCCTGTGCTCTCTGCCTGTTGTACGCTTTTCTTGACCCAAGGTGGGCTTGCTAATCCCATTTTTTAAAGGGCGGAACATGGGCATTGAAGTGCCCAAGATGCAGAAACCCCACTGTCAAAAGCAGGATCTCAGCAGTCAAGTAGGTTGAGGAACAGTTTCCATACAACTGTTTCCATACACAAGCTAACTGGAAGCAGTAGCTTTGCCTGCGGTTCCCGATTTGAGTTCCTCTGGGCTTCTGTGCTCTTTAATAAACAATTTAAATAGAAGGTCTTGTAAACTGTAAAATTAATGTCAGTTTAAAAAGTAAAATGACTCCTTTGGCTCAACCAGCTGACTGAAGCACTCTGAAATTTTAAGGCCTTTGCTTCCAAAGAAATTTGGGAGCTGAGAGATGTGCAAGAGGTAATGCTATGCTGGTTTTGGGAAGATGACAGCACTGCTTGCGTGCAGCCTAAATCAGCCCCTTGTACCTGCAAAGCCCAGCCCCAAAGGAGATCTTTGGCCTTCACCCGCTTTATCCACATAGAAAGAGGCATCAATGGTGCAACCGGCAGATGGGACAGGACCGTTCCCTGGGAGATCACCACAGATATGTGGGACTGAGGGGATGCATGTGGAAAATGAGGTATGTGTGGGCCATAAAGTTTTGTGAAGATCTGCAGAAGTGCAGCTGGAAGTTGGCAAGTAGCTTTTTGCAGATTTGTGTGCATCGCCGCTGTGTTCTGCGCAGTTCTTCATGTGATATGTAATGCAGGTGATTTCATGAGCTAGTTCACTTTTCCGCTGTAGGAAATGGCATGGATTTAACCCAGGTAAAAGGCAGTAGCTTGGCACAGCAGATGGCTGATGAAGCACTTCTTTCTTTTTTTTTTTTTTCCCCTCAAAGCAGAAGCGCGGCAGCTCTTGGTGCGCTGACTCACAGCAGGGCCGGAGTGTGTTGCCAGGGAGATCGTTTGGGGGCTTTCCCTGGGAAAGCGGTGGGCAGCCCAGCATGGATAGAGTGCCTGGTCCCTCCGCTGATGCAGGCCTTGGGTTTGAGCTGCACTGCGAGCACATGGTGCAGCTGAGACGCGTGGTGCAGGCCAGAGATGAAGTTTTCTAATCCCATCTGCGCTGAGCTTTTCTACACCCGCAAGAAGGAAGACCGGAAGGTTTAATGACATGGTGAAGTCACCCCGGCAGTCCTCCTGTATTCGAAGGTGCTCTGCAAATCCCAGAATGACCCTGCTGTGACATGCTTGATCTCTTTCTGAAGCAGTTTGCAACGTAAAGCTATTGTGATGGCCACAGCTACCTACCTGCACGCTGTCTTTCAGCATGGATTAGGTCTGGTCACTGTTGAATTAGAACCCGTTTCCCAGTCCTGGTCTTGGCTTGTGCAAATCCCTGCTTCCTTTTCTGTCAAAACACTGGCAAAGCTCATCTATTTTTAATTGCAGCACTCCGCTTTAACATAAGGGCTGTGATCGTCCTGGAAATGCAGCTTCCAAGGCTCTTTCCTGGCTATGGAAGATCACTTGTGCGTGTGCTGTCGTGCATCCTCCCAAAAAAGATCCGGGAAAGCATCTGCGAGAGCTGTGACGATTCCTGTGACTTGTGTCAGGGGCTCTTTGGCAAGTGTGGCCTCTGCGCGGGCAGCAGCAAGCCTGCTCCTTCCCAGGCGCTTCTTCCAGGGCAGCAGCAAGAGCTCAAGACCCTGTTTCCGTGTGGAAAACAGCACCATGTCGATCTGTGCTGTTCTGGTGCGGTATCCCATGGAAACGCACCCGGTGGCAGCTGGGGAAACACCGGTGTGTGCTATTGCAACGAGAAACAGTCGGCTGCTTCAGCTGTGCTGGGTGCTACTGGTTGTCAGTCTGGTCCTGCCTCCCTTCTGAAAGCAAAAAGGTGGCAGATTTAATTATAGTTCTATTTTTAAATTTAATTTTATTCCCTCAAACCTAAGCTGCCCCTGTGAGAGCAGCCAGCCCAAACGCAGCCTCGTGGGACTGCGAAGCCTGCAGCGAGGACGGATGGCTTTGGATGTGCCTGAGGCTGTGCAGCCGTAAGCCCCAGTACCCGAATCTTTACATTCCTGCCTTCCGTCCCCTTGCGAGCTGCTGCCCATCCTCCTCCTCTCCTGGCAGATACGGTCCCTTCCGCAGGCTATTTTGCAGAAGCCGGTCCCGTTCACCTTGCGCGGCACTAGTTTGTGTGGGATCAGGATCGGCTGGGGCTGCATCCCCTGAGGCTGAGCTCGGGGGAGGATGAGTAATGGGAGGCAAAGTGCCAGCTCTGGCAGTCAGGAGCTCCCTGCCCACTCCTTGGCTCCAGCGCTCCCCCAAGATCTCTGAGCTTCTTGGCTGCTGCTGTGCAGAGCATCAGGGAAATGGCAAAACGGGAGGAGAGTGCCAGGTCCTGGTGTGGAAAAGGGGGAGTGGACCCTCAATCTGGTGTCTGAACTGTAGAGCAGGAGAGCTGATGGTGGTCCTCCAGGTCTGCCTACATGAAAAGCATTTGGATCCTGAATAATCACTCTTTTGTAGAGCGAGGTCCATCCAACCCCGTTGTTTGGTTTCCAGTGGTGGATGTGAGTGTGTGCCTGACAGGAGTAAGAATAGGACAAGCAGATGTGACACTGCCCAAGTCTCATAAAAGTTGTGCCTCGGAGACTTTGAGTGAAAGGTAGCATCCTTGGATTTTTCTTCCTTTAATACAACTGCATTTGAGTTCAAATAGGCTTCCAGCACCTGAAAATCTTGTGGTGAGGAGAGCCAAGGCTCAGCCACACACTATGAAGTGCCTCTTGCTTGTTTTGAGCCTGTTGCCTGATGAATTTGCTTTAGACCCAATTTCTTGTGTTAGAAGAAATAGTTAATTACCCTTTCCCATTCACCTTTTATCTGCCACTCTTGATTTTGCCGCTAGCGTGTCCAACTGTCTGTCCTTGTCCTACTGCCCCTCTTGCAGGCCTGGCAGGAGGGAATGGGAACCAGCACTGAAGTTGCCCTAATTTCTGCCCTGTGATGTTTGCCTGGCTCTGCTGGCAAGGATGTGTTTGTGCCAGCAGCGAAGGCACCAGCAAATACTCGGTTCTGCTACCACGCGGGGGGGTTGAGACATCTTGCGTCCTTTGCGTGGGCACAAAGGACCTTACGGATCAACTAGAGAAGCACTTTCCTGCTGGCAGAGGCGACTCCTTTGTAATTTGGCAATGCCAGCAGTATTGTGATGTTTTTATTTTGAATGCTTGTGCTGATTTAGTGTCACTAAACAGCTCTGAGGCAGGAGTAAATTATTCATGTGCTCCGACTTCCTCTGCCGCATCTACGTACGTAGAAACAGCTCTGTACTGAGATCGCTACAGGAGATCTGCTGCCTTTAGAAGCAGGATGAGAGTAGAGTCCTTTGGAGTTATAACTCACACCAGGATTGTCTATCGTTCTTCTTCCTAGCAGAAAGGTCTCATGAAAAGGTTTCCTTTCCACAGCACACGATGTACTCCTAAGGATTCCCCGTAAGCACGCTGCACGAAGCGTGAGCGGCATGGAGAGGGAAGGTAGGAAACGATAGTTCACGTTTTCAGACAGTAGATGAAAGTGCAGTACACAGTTAAATCACTCGAGGAGGGAAAAGCTTCCTTATGTGTGTTCTTTACCAATAACTCCCAAGATCATCCTGTCTGCTTATTTAGAGCTCATTGTCTTTTGTCCTTGTATTTGTTTCCGCTTCAACCCTCCCCAGAAAATTAAATCAGATTCACTTTTCTCTGACAGTTTCTCAGCCGTGTTCACTGTGGTTATAATTATTTTTTTAAATGTTTCTACTGAAATACTTGACTTTTCATGCACTGAACCATGCTGGCTGGACTCAGGCCCTGCAAAATGTGTTTTGGGTTATTTTTGGGAATCTGTTCTTCAGATAGGGCTTCCCTTCAGTCTCTCCTGGCAAATGTTGGCAATGTGAGCTGGTAAAGGGTAAGGAAAGAGCGATGGCTTTCCTCGGAAACAGCCACATGAAGGATGAGCATTTCATCTCTGCGCTGACGACATCCACTTCTTTGCCTGGATGATGCTCAGATCTCACTGAGCCTCAGCACTTCCCATGTCTCAGTACTCTCATACCTGTAAAATAACTTTTAAATACGACCATCTCACAAATGGGATCTATCTGTGCTATTCCCTTTGGTTGCAATTTAGGAGCTGAATGAAGATGAAGCCTTTAGTGCTTCCATATCCTCTTCTCCCAAAAATAATAATTTTAGCTGATCCCAGACGATTTGAAAGAAAACAAATGCAGGCAGTGTTATTCTAAACTTGCCTGGATGCAAAGCTAAAAACTGCAGCTTGCTGTCATGCGCTGTAGGAAAGGAATTGAGTCAACTCATCCTTTCCAAAAAAACCCATGCTGTTTTTTTATTTTTTATTTTTTCTCTTGTGTGGGAGAAGGAGCGAATTAGTTATTCAGTGGAATGGGGACAATTAAAAGCAAATGCAGCTTCCAGCGATGCTATCGTCTGTTCTGTTAGCCCTGAGCAACATGGAGACAACCTGGCTTTTTAATTGGCCTCTTTTTTCTCTCTGGCTTGTGCTTGCAGTTGGCACGGTGGCTGGCATTTTCAAAAGTCTCCATAGCACTGCAATGCAGGCGTGCCCGCTGTCGTTTTGCCTGGACAATCACCTAAAACGTGACTTTAAAGAGGATGAGAGGCTCCAAACTGCAGGGGATTGAGATGGTATGGTCTCACCTGCCCAGCTTGCCTTCCTGTGAAAGGGCAGGTCACCTGCAATGACGACATGTCCATGGGTCCCACCACAGCATGAACCTATGGTGCCACCCTCCACCATGGCTGGAGGATAAGCGTTGTCCGAGATGGGTCGCAGGGATGTGGGCACCCCTCCCATCTGCTGTCCCTTCCCTGCAGCCTGTGGTCATGGGGTCCTCAGTTCATTTAATTAGCTTGCTTCACATCTAAAGGGGAGCTAAATCAATCACAAGGTCTTTTAAATGCCACATAACCTCATGGAACATGGATATTTAATGCTTTTTCACTTCTTCACATTAAAAGTGGATTCAGAGCAGCTTTCCTGAGAGGCAGGGTAAGCGATGCCGAAGACCTCAGCTCCGCCATCGCTCCGGGTGTTTTCAGTGTTACTCAGCGTTTCTGCCAGCGTCACTCTTCATCACTCGGAAATCTCGCTCTGCCTGTTCTGGAGCAGGAGAAGCAGAAGGTGTGTGCAAGTGCCTTTGGGCGGTGATGAATCAGTGCTCATGTCGCACTCCTTGGCAGCTCCTGGCAACTGCCTGCCAGGGAAAGCCATCGCCAGAGCAAGTGCCTTTGCAAAAGAGGGGCTTGACTAGAGACCGTGCCAGCCCTAAAGGGAAAAACCACTCTGGCTCCTCTGTCCTTAGAACAATATTGCCAAATATACAGTATTTATACAGCCGAGTGCGTTTCATACCGTGGAGGCCTGGGATTAGTGTTCCTCACAACAGCATTAATGTATTTATAGACCATGTGTCTGCGTTTTGCCTTATTTTTATCTTTATAGGCTAATGGCTGATAAAGCCAGGCTGTATTTATGTTTCTGCGGTGAAAAATATGTTGAATTGTATCACAGAAGAGGTTTAGGCTCTGCTGGCCCCAATCTTTCAGACTGTAATTTAGGGGCTAACGCACATCAGAGAGGTATAAAGGTGTGATGTGAGATGTTGGCTTCCCCAGGACATGGCAGGGGAAGCAAAAAGCAGCTGTGGGAGTCCCCAGGGTGGGAGTATTCAACCCACCTTTGCTCTCAGTACTCAGCAGTTTCTAAAAATTACTTTCCTCAGCCCAGCTTGTGACTCAGATGATCCTTACGCCCTGTATCCATACTGTCAGCCATCGCCTTAGGTTTGCTGCCCGATCCTGAGCGGCAATGTGAAGCAGCCTCAGGTCCGAGCGGTTCTGTCCCGTCCGTGGCAGAGCCTCCACCAGGGAGCTGTCAGCCAACCTATTTAACCTGGGCTTTTCTGATAGGGAAGAGTGCTAATCTTTTA
This sequence comes from Tauraco erythrolophus, assembly GCF_009769465.1. Lineage (NCBI taxonomy): Eukaryota > Metazoa > Chordata > Aves > Musophagiformes > Musophagidae > Tauraco > Tauraco erythrolophus. The sequence continues at coordinate 122,065,439 of NC_141466.1, read as the reverse complement.
GTCATAACTTTTAGTCATAATGGCCGGTCAGCCTCACCTCTGTGCCTGGCAAGGTCATGGAGCAGATTCTCCTGGGAACCATGCTAAGGCACATGGAGAGCAAGGAGGTGGTGGGTGACAGCCAGCATGGCTTCACCAAAGGCAGATCGTGCCTGACCAACTTGGTGGCCTTTTATGATGGGGTGACAGCATCGGTGGACAAGGGTCGACCAATGGATATCATCTACCTGGACTTGTGCAAAGCTTTTGACACTGTCCCGCACGACATTCTTCTCTCTAAACTAGAGAGGCATGGGTTTGATGGATGGACCACTTGGTGGATAAGGAATTGGCTCAATGGCCGCACTCAGAGAGTAGTGGTCAACGGCTCGATGTCCAAGTGGAGACCGGTCACGAGTGGCGTCCCTCAGGGGTCCGTGTTGGGCCCGGCCCTCTTCAACATCTTTGTCGGTGACGTGGACAGTGGCATGGAGTGCACCCTCAGCAAGTTCGCCGATGACACCAAGCTGTGTGGTGCCGTCGACACGCTGGAAGGGAGGGATGCCATCCAGAGGGACCTCGACAGGCTGGAGAGGTGGGCCCGTGTCAACCTCATGAAGTTCAACCAGGCCAAATGCAAGGTCCTACATCTGGGTCGTGGCAATCCCAGGCACAAATACAGACTGGGTGGTGAATGGATCGAGAGCAGCCCTGAGGAGAAGGTCTTGGGAGTACTGGTGGACGAGAAGCTCAATATGAGCCGGCAATGTGCTCTTGCGGCCCAGAAGGCCAACCGCATCCTGGGCTGTATCAAGAGGAGCGTGGCCAGCAGGTCGAGAGAGGTGATTCTTTCCCTCTACTCTGCCCTCGTGAGACCTCACTTGGAGTACTGCGTCCAGTTCTGGAGCCCCCAACATAAGAAGGACATGGACCAGTTGGAGAGGGTCCAGAGGAGGGCCACGAAGATGATAAGAGGGCTGGAGCACCTTTCCTATGAGGACAGGCTGTAAGAGTTGGGGCTCTTCAGCCTGAGGAAGAGGAGGCTCCGGGGTGACCTTATAGCGGTCTTCCAGTACCTCAAGGGGGCCTACAAGAAAGATGGGGAGAGGCTGTTCAGGAGGGCCAGTTGTGATAGGACAAGGGGTAATGGTTTTAAAATAGAGGGAGGTAGATTCAGATTGGATATTAGGAAAAAATTTTTTACCATGAGAGTTGTAGAACACTGGAACAGGTTGCCCAGAGAGGTGGTGGATGCTCCATCCCTGGAGACGTTCAAGGCCAGGTTGGACGAGGCCCTGAGCAACCTGATCTAGTTGGAGATATCCCTGTTCCTTGCAGGGGGGTTGGACTAGTTGACCTTTGAAGGTCCCTTCCAGCCCTAACCATTCTATGATTCTATGATAACGTTGTTCCATACTGAGTCAAACATCTTCCAAAATTCCATTATGACTGCCTTTTATCCGCCAAACTTGCTCTCTCAAAGGAGGAAAGCAGGTTTGCCACAGGTGAGTTTTTCTTCCAAAAAAACCCATGCTGATTGGCATTTTGTTATTGCCCTTTACACGTGAGCTGATCAGCTTTCTCTTTGTTTTGCTCAGTATGGATGTCAGATGAGCTAGTGTAAAATGGTAGTTCTGGCTCTCTTTTGAGTGCTAGATCTTAGTGTCTCTGGAATTTCCCTATTATTTGAAATAAAGAAAAGAAAGTCTTTCTTAAAGAAAAGAAAGAAAGGAGGAAAAAAAAAAAAATAAATCCAGTAAGGGTTCCTGGATTGCATCAAACTTTTTTTCCATGAGTTTTAGATGCAAGCTTCTTCCCATCAGCTGATTAAAAAATGCATTGTTTGTAACGTAATCATGGATCCATGGAAGTCCTCTCCCGCCTTAGTTTGCCCCATGGCAGGGTTGGTTCTACCCAAATCCTGCTTGTGAGTGTTCATCTCGCTTACCCTTTCAAAATTCGCAGATTAATGGAGACTCCACAACCTCTCTAGGCAGCCTGTTCCTCCATTCAACTACCCTCCTAGTGAGAAATTGCCCCTCATCTGGAACTTAAAGCCCTCCAGAAGGAAAAATTTAGCATATTACTTCTTGTTATTGCCTCCACAACCCAGAGGATGAGGAGGCAATATGTTTTTCTCCCTCCTTCTAACAGCCTTTTACATATGGGAAGGCTGTGAGCATGCCTCTTCTCAGCCTTTTCTTCTCTACACTGAAGCTGTCCTTTTGATCTTGTGCTTGCCAGACTGCTGGGGTTCTTGCTTGTTTCCTGTGCTCTGTCTTCAACTTTGCCACGTTCTCCCCGAGCCCTTCCGCTCACTGAGAAGTGAGAAGATCCTTGCCCATATCCTGCATGACATATGTCCTTCCAAAGACTCCTACCTCCCTTCTCCAGTGAGGAAAAATACCCTGACGGTTCTTCGTTTCAGTATGTTTCTGTCTATCAAGAACCATTTCAGTTTTGAGTGCCTGAGCCCCAAACACTGAGCCATTTGGATCTTCTACAGAGTCCTCCTTTCAAGTTTTAACCTCAAGGTGAGAGAATTGTTCACACCAGAACAACCCTACACAAGCAAATATTGGTACTGCTGTGCCGAGGATTGGGGCTGTGCATCCCTGGCATAGGGGTAGAGCAACTTCCACCCTGAAAAACATGGAGAGGCTCCTTCCCTGCCACGGGCTTCTGTGCTTCTCTTGGAGCATCCCTAATTCACCGTTCTTCGAGGGATAAATACTGCATTAGGATGGGTCCTACGCAGATCAAGTCTTACGCAGCCAGGCTACTCCCATCTTCCCTGTGAAAGCAACTCATTAATGAACAAAGCTAAAACTCCCACTCTAATACAGTAAACTGAAGAGCAAGTTGAGACCAAAGACTGACTTACCGTTTGGGGTTTGTTGTTTTGTTGCTTGTTGGGTTTTTTTCCTAAAGAACAAAACAACTCCAAGCACTTCTGCAGAGTTTGGAAATAAAGATGTTACAACTTTTGGCAAAAGGCCTGCCTGTAATCAATCGAAAGCTTCCCCGGCATGACACTGAATGAACTCATCCAACAAATGGACCCGAAAGTAAAAAAGGGAGCAAAGGTGCTTAACAAGCCTTAAACCTCTGATATTCAATTTATTAAAATTTAATGATGAGCTATTAATAATGAATGTGTAGCCAGGAAGATGGGAGAACTGCAGTATAATGGCCTCAAGATTTCTAGTTAGCCAAATTTCTCTACAGAGCTGGGAAAGAAGAGGGCAGCTTTCAAAAGGATGAAAAAGCTCCTTCGAGGGACGAATATAAGCAGTGGTCTGCAGCAGTTTCTGCAGGCTGGATACATTGGTGGAAAAGTGTTTTAAGTGTTTCTTTCATTAAAAGCTGAACTAGGGGTAGGTGGTGCGCATGTCGTGTACGGAAAAGATGATCATGAATGCCAAGACCTTGAGTCTAACTAGGGAATTGGGGTCATTTCCTCACTGACGGTGATTTCCTGTGTGAAATTAACTCTTTCTTCCTGCATCCCCCATCCCTGGCGGTATGCACGCAGAAATGCAGCCTCCTGCCTCTTCAGCCAGATTTTGGGAGCCGATGTTCCCAGCGCGGGTGGCTGTCAGGGACACACCAAGCCAGGGACATGATGAACACAACACCTTGAGCATAAGCAACTCACCCATTCACCTCGTAGTAACGTTGTCTAGACCGTTTCCTTTGGTGGCTGCAGGAGCCAGTGTTATTCAAGAGAAGATACAGCACATCTGTGACTTCCCTTTCCTAGCTGCCCGGCCAGCTGCCTTATCAAAGAGAGAAATGGAGTAGGTTAGACATGGCTTGTTGCTGTAAGCCCATAGCGGTTGCTTTAGGATCACGTGGGTCTCTAAGATTAATTAATGCTGGATTTGGACGTCCCCCTAGATACAGATAATAGGTTCTCCAGTCCTGTGGGACCTCTCTTGTCCCCTAGAGTTTTTAAAATTGTTCAGTGACAACCGTTTGATTAGTTTCTTGAAGGCTCCAGAGTAAATTCTGCTTGGCCCTGCTGGCTCTGAATTCCTCTCATCTCTCTTAACTATTGTTTAAGCTGTTCTTCTCCCCATCTGGCCTGTATTTCCTGTCTCTGGTTGTTAGTATGAAACGTGTTAATAAGCATCTGGATGCCATTAGCATATTTTGTGAGAACAGAAGCAGGATAAAAAGTAGAAATTGAAGGCAGAGCCTACATAGAAATAAATCTGTGTTGTTTTGTGTTTGCATCAGGAGCAATCTCCCAGAAGACGACACCTTTGCACCTCTCTTGTCCTTGTGAATCAGAACATTAGGACTGATTAATACTGGTCAGATAGGTATAAAAACACAGTACAGACAAGGGAGTTGCCACGTGGTAATAAAAAATGCTTCCACAGGATCTAGAGAGTGTTAGAAAGAGCTTGGTGTGCCTGTGGTCATCTCCAAAAACCCCATCCCAGTAAGCTTTCCTGTTCTGCCTCTGTGAGCAGGGAATAGAAAGGGGCAGGACAGAAGTGTGCTGATCACTTTTCTCCTTGCTTTTCAGGGGTGGGTGAATCCACCGAGTGTATCTGAGGCTCTTTTGAACAGTCACCAGCAGATGAAGTAATTTGAGGCCTCGCCCACACTGCTGTTTATTCAGCCAGCTGCTGTAGGTCTTTTAACAGAGGTGCTTTTTGATATACCATGGGCATCTTTCTAAATCAAGCACTGGAAAATGTCACTTTGATTTTGACATGCTGCCCACAAATTATGATGTATTTTCTGTTATGTAGTGTTGTCAAGGTGAAGAAATGAATTAGCATGGATTTTTAATTACTTTGATCTTGAACTCTAACATAATTCGGAAGGCAAACATTGTCCTAGCCAAATAAAGAGGTGGTGCAACAGCCTATCAGACCTCTGGTGAGGTGCTAAGCCCTGAAAATGCAAGAAGATTATTTCATTCTTGTCTCCATCTCTAGCTTCTTCCATCTGGCTGCTTAGTTCCTATGGAGGCTTCCGCTGGCAGCAAGCAGACACCAGGAGACAAGAAAAGACATGTATTGTCTGAAATCCTGGTACTCTTCATTTCTGGAAATTTGGGGAAAGGCTGCCATCTGCTGTAACACAATGCAGTTGCTGGAAATAAATCTGACCTAAATCAAATCATCATAGTCACGTTGAAGCTGTGATGAGCTTAGAGTAGAGGCAAGATAAGACAAGCGAAGACGAGCTGTGCACTTCAAGGCAACGTTGATGCTTTCCAAGTAGATTGCTCTCCCAATAACGGCTATGACCTATCCTGACAAAATCACTCTCTTGGAGGTAAAGAACCATCCTTGTGGGCCTCACCTGCTTTAATCCCTGGCATTTCCAGTTGAGGTCAGGGATGGACTGAGGCAGCGATGCGTATAGCACCATTCAGGCTTGGGGAGCCTGCTATGAGGGGACACTGTACTCCTGTCTCAGTTTAATTTAGGTGCTCCTGCTAGTTCTGCAGCCAACTGTAGAATTTTAAAATACACAGAGGTGTGTGTGGTTTTTTTCTCTCAGTGGTACGCGTGTCATACCTAAGAGAGCAACGAGTTAGCTTGGCCACTTCTGCGTTATTTGATTGGGATTCCTGTGGCTGTACTGCTGGACCTTGCAGCCTAGAGCAGAGCAAAGTCTAAGAACACCTATAATTCAGGGCCTTTATTGCTGATCTTTAAAAAAAATTCGTACTGAAACCTGTGGTAAAATTATAACCAAATTCATCTCTCTGAAAGTCCCTAAGATCCCAGCCCTGCTTGCTTGGTACCTTCTTTAGACATCACCAACTTGGTCTGCTTTTTCTGTACTTTTTTTCTTTTTCTCACTCCACATCACCGCTTGCTATGAAACTGCACATTTTGACTCACAAGTAATCTCAGAAACCAAAGCTTTTAGTTTGCCCAAGTAAAGACAGACTGAGAGGCCAGAAAGAATTGTTCCAAATAAACAAGTTTGCATGGAAAAAGGTGGGAGTAAAGGACAGGAGCTCCTGACACCCTGCTCGTTTTGTAAAAAGAAATTTACTGCATGGCTGTGGGGTGGCAACTCCCGTGGACACATGTTCCTGGAGTCCTTTAAGAATCAAACACTTCCTCTCACGCATGCTCAGATGAAAAGGATGCACTTAGGAGCTGTAGGTTTTAAAAAAACTGACTTGTGTATTGTCTGCCTGCTTGTGGGCACGCGTCCGTCCCTCTGCCAGATGGTGCCTAAAATCCAGTAAAGTCAAGATGTTTTGCTGCTTCTGGGAGATCAGGATGGTTGGAAACAGTGAAGTCTGAGAAGGAAAATAATTGATTTTTGGCTGTGTTTTGTTACAGTGGCCAGGAGATCTAACATCAAATATTGCTGAAGAGATGGTCAGATCCAGATGGCAGGTACTCAAGCCTAAAGGGTGGAAGTGGGAGAAGAGAGAGATGCCAGTAAAAGAGAGGTAAATATTTGTGAGCTGTACAAAGGTGAGGGTCAGACTGGTGAAAACGCTCAGGGTGAAATGAAGATGGAAAAAAGAAAGGGGAGAGAGAGGAACTTCTTCAGAAGTATCTCAATGAGCAACGGGATTAGAGAAAGAGTCTACAGGCTGCAAAAGCAGAAGTCTCACTTATACCTAGCAAAGCTGGAGGGCTTGATAAGGTATCTTAGTCCCCATGGATGATGTAAATAAACGCTAGATGAATTCCATACGCATCAGGTATGCCTGGTCTTTACACAGAGATTCCTTGTTGCCCAACAGGAGAATCTCCTGTTGTGTTTTTCAATAACTTCCTGTGCCACCATTTAATTTAAAAGTAAAGCCCTGTTGGAGTCCCTGGTTGATGATACTGGAGTTGCTGCTCGGACCAGACTGTTTCCCATTACACTTCCCTGAAAACATCCCACCAGAATCCCTCCTTTTGTAATGTCGGGGTGGCAGTGGCTGAATTCAAAGGGAGCGCTGCACATAACAAAGCTAGCCTGGAAAGCTGACATAAAAAAAAAGCCAGAGCCCCTGATGACTCAGGTATTAATGTACTCCACTTATAGCAGCACAATAAGCTGCTATCTGATAAAATGTGCTCACTCCAGACACAGAGCAAGAGCTTTTAATTTTACGCAGCCTCTTTATTGGAGGCTGGCAGGATCAAGAAGAAACTGGGTTAAACGCAGAGACATCTGCAGCACGTCTGGCGTGCTGAGGAACGACGCAGAGCCAGGAGGAGCTCCGCTACCATTGCAGGCATAGAAGAACAAATGCCGTATCATTTAGGAGCAACGAGAGAGATTTGGTATCCCTGTTTTATGGACTGTCCCTATGTTGTGACAGTGTCTTAACGGAGTTTATTAAGATAACTGTCCTAGACAGAGCTGTTGACTGCCACTACCCTGATCCAGCCACTTTTCCTTCCTGCAGGCCCCTTCTTCTCACGCTTTGTGCATTCTGACATGCAGCAGTGGCTCAGCTCATCCCCGTATCTGAAGCAAAATGTGGATATTGTCCTCCGGGGTCAGACCAGGTGCCCATCCTGCCCTGCATCTCACCTCTAGGCAAGGATATGACATGTCAGGTGGTGGTCCGTGAGCACAAAGGTGAGCCAGTCATCTGTCCTCTCTACGTGGGTCTGATCCTGAGCTCTAATAGTCAGCACTTGGTTGGCATGATAAAAGTAATCTTCAAAATTGTCGTAGGTGTTCGTTTTGAAAGCCACTAGTGTTGCCCTATAAAACTGCCATCCCGTTCTGCACCTTTCTAAGCTCCTGTCTTGAAAGGTTTCTTGTGGCATTGAGCACCATGCTCCACTTACACAAGGCATGGAAATGTTTCCTGCTATTGGCATAAAAAATTCAGTTTTTATATCCCTTCACATGACTGAAGACAAGGAAAGCAGAAACTCTCCATCTGCTTTCTCTGCAGTGTTCATTATTTTACATATTTCTTTTATATCTCTTGCTTTCTCCAAGGAGAGCTTTTCCTTGATGTTTTGTTGTTCCTATCACTGTTGAATGCTGCTCTTTTAGAGATGGGATTACTCGCTACACTCAGGGTTCCTGGGGGACCTGCCCCTCTAATTACATTTAATCATTCTTTTCTCTCATATTCCTTATGGATCCCAACACCTTGTTCATTTTTTACTTGTAGTACAAGCTGAGCAAAGGTTTTCTGTGAAAGTTTCTAAAAGCTAGCTGTACCAGGGCCCCACAAGCAAGGAACTTCTAAAACATTATAGCATCCCAAGAAAGGAGCCCAGATATTCCTACAGATAACCCAGCTTTTACAATAGTTGGCTACCAGTTCTGCCACCGAACAGTAATACGCATTTCCTTACCTATTATTGTCTCTTGCACTCTTTCATATCTGGGAAAATGTCGAGCTACATTGTTTTTCTTACTGTCTATTTTCTACATCACAAACCCCACTGTTTCCCCTGTTTCTTTTCCAGGAAGACTCCCCAGAAGACTCCTCAACCAGAGTGAGCGTAGGAAAAAAAAAACTGTCATATTTCTGTTGTTTTTTGAGAGTGCCAATTTAACTCATGTATCTGAAGAAGCAGCAGTAGAAAAATTTTCCTGGCTAAAACTCCTGGGGATTGGACTTGTTTACCCAAGGAGATTCTTTGTAGGACTACATCGCACAGGCACAGGAAGAAGGATGTTTGTCGTTTTATATCACCAGGGCACTGTAACACGCTGGCAGCGCTGAGTCACGTTCTCCCGCAAAGCCAACGTGGCCCTTGACAATCAGTCGGAAGTGGAGATAACCAAAATGCTACAGTCAGAAGACTTACTGTAAAAGCCTACTTTACGGACATAAGTTGTACTCGAAGAGGTAGACAGACAACACATCAAGTGAGCTATGGTTGACTGACTCACAATTTCCTCACCAAACTCTGCTGGTAAAGAAACGACCATTCTTATCTGCAGAGAACCGTCAGCACGTTTCAGGCTGCGAATGTGAGAGTTCACAAGACCAGCCACGCTGCTGTGCCCTGGGGAAGTTTTTTAATGGGTTAAACCAGCCTTTCTTCTCAAAGTCACTAGAAACCACCCACAGTATCCCACAGTCCAGGGAGCAGGGAGGAGATATCTTGGGCTGGACTGCTGTTGCTAATGCCACCGTGGTGTTTAGCCAAAAGATGACAGTCAGAAAAGCAATCAGCAGGAGGTAACTGCATGCCTGTCACCCTTTCCTTCTGGTCCACAAATATTATGCAGCATTAGTTTATTCTTCCCAAGGGGAACAGAGGGCTTTGCTGTTAACAGAAAATGCAGCAGAACAGTAACAACGTTTAATTCGGAGATAATGTCAATGAAGCATAAGGTAGAAAATCAAACAATTAAGGTAGAAAATCAAGCAATTTCTTACTTGCCCTGTGTAAGCAGAAACCAAGACTCTCTTCATTGCAACTGAAAAATATTAAAGGTCATGGGAGGGCACATGGCTAAAAGGTCACCTTGAGGGTACAGCTTTCCCCTGTGTTTCTGGCACAATTAATCATTGTGGATTTGAACATTCCTCTCTGGTGAAAGAGAAACACAGACCTGAGGTTTTCAGCCAGATCAGTACTTCCTGGGCAAATGTCAACTGAGGGGAGGTCCAGCTCCACATAAAGGTCATTTCATGCTAAGCGAGTGATTCAAAATTTCTTTCCAAAGCTGCTCTGAGTGATGGCCTGAGATTAACCTGGCAGGACATCTCCCTAACTGAGGTGAAGACGCTTCACTATCAGAGATCTGAACTTCACCAGCTGAGCACTGAGGTCAGTCCTGCACATTTGGACTTGGCTCCGGCTCAGTTTGCAGTCCAAGACCGGACACATTGCAGTGGTGTGAGTGTATTGGCCCATGACTCATCCAAGGGAGGCACAGAAAATGTTATCCATGCTGCAGCACTCACTCTCAGCCTCAGGCTGACCCATGGGGCTGGAGAGGGGAAACCTGGATTACCATCGAGGCTGTGGGAAGGGCTTTCCCTTTACAAACAGCAGCTGTAGTTAATGACTGCCCACAGCTGCTCCTCTGCTGGGGATTCCCTTTCTTTTTTGTCTTTCCCTTCCCTTCCTTTCCCATCCATCTCTTTACCAGTGGAAAGAGGTTATGTAGATACTCCTGGATCCCTTTCCAGAAAGTCAGCCTACTGAAAGCAAATAATGAATATGCTTTGGGCAAAGCTAAACTTTCCATTTTGCTCACGAGCACTTAGAGGACCCATAGGGAACACCTCCAGCCAGCCGTGCGCAATGACAAGGTGGCAAGGCAGGAATGCCATCCTTGACCCACATGGCTGAGGATGTTCATCTGAGACAACAGTAAGTAACACAAAGCAAAAGCAGAATGGCAACGGGGGACAAGGCTAACACGGCCTCTATCCCTCCCACAGCCTCTCTGATTTCATTGACTTTATCCACGTAAGTAAATCCTGTAAACTCAGTCTTTCTGCAGTCTGGATCTATATACAGCGGTTGGTATTACCTTATGCTCATGATCCCTCACTTTATTGCAACTGTATCATACTTTGGGGATTAAAAGATAGGTAGGCTCCAATCAATGTGATCCCCAACTGAAAAAAAAAAAAAAAGTATTTTTTCCCCACGAGAAGCGTGTCAAACATGTGCCTGCAGTCTGAACACGGCTGAGGCTGTTAAGGACAAAGATTTCTGCCAGGTAGTAGAAAAGCTGCTACAAAGATATGGTGATTGACATTTGCGGGTTGCTGGAGGGAAATTTCTGTAGGCTTCCTAAAAAGTATTAAATATTCAACTCTTTTTTTTTTTTTTACTGCTTTTGCTGTTTCAGCTTCCAATAAAGCCTGTTTGAGCTGTGCTGAGCTGATATTAATTCCAGTGCCACAGAACGCCAAGGATGGTATTTTGAAGCATGAGGAGGTACATCTTTATTTTCTAAAGCATATCTAGGAAAAGTATAAAGGATGCAAAGAGGGTGCACCAGTGGTGGTCATGACATCAGACACTGAAGCCAACAGTTAGAAGTAATAGTAATATTAAACTAGTACTTCTTTCTGGTAGTGTCACCTTTTCTGCTCTTTAAACTCACCATAGAAACCAGTTACCTCTTGCAGGGTAAGACAAGAGATCAGATTTCATTGCAACTCCACAACCAAAGCAGCAAATGGTGCTATTTCAGCCTACTTCAGTGTCTCCTAGACTGTAGTGCACACGAGAGGCAGTATCAGCATTCCAGGCTGAGTGGCCAGCACTCCAGTCCACATAGGAGCACGTTAAGCTGTGCTTTCAACAAGCTTTACAATGAAAACTTTGGTGCTGTGGGAGTTGTGAGCCACGCAGACATTGTAAACAGTGCCAGGAATATTCTGATGCAAAAAGCTTGGGATCCTCAGCAGCAGGTTTCACTCTCCAAGCGTTGCGGCTTTAGGGTGCTAACCTGAATCAACAATAGCAACAACAACAAAAACACCTAAATCTCTACCTGGGCATGAAATGACCACTTCCAAACAAGGCTGAAATGTTTTACTTACTGGAAAACAGCGGTACCCAAACTGTAAATGAAAGAGAGTCAAAGGTGCTCCCTGTGCCCTCAATAAATTGTGATGTTGCACAACTAGGGCTGCAAGACATGCAGGCTTGGGCTGTGATTATCCCAGCAAAGGATCCTGGACTGATCTCCTGCACATTCACGTGCCTCTGTGTGGACTGTGGATGAGTTTGTTTGGCTTTGTAGCATCAGAGCAGCCGGGGCCTTGCAGATAGGGAAGTAATTGCAAGGTAGGAATCTTAAGATCCTTGTTTGTGCTCCATGGCATTACCCAGTATTTTGCAACCTGAAACCTGGGAACCCACGGGTGCATCCAGATGTGTGGTGGCGTGAGAAAGTGAAATTAAGCAGTGAATGCAGGAAAACTGCAGCCACAAATTTCCATTGGCCTCTGTGGATAAATGCTAATGAAATCCTCCCACCTACTTCTCTCAGGTGTTCCTTTCTGTAGCGTCCTAAGGTCTGCAGAACGAAAAAGTGACTTGAGCTCCACAACCCCACAGGAAAATAGCTGTGTGCTAGGTAAGACAGCAGGTTCCACAAATAGTTGTGACCCAGCAGGTTTCATATCTGGGTCCAAAAGCTGTGACTCAGCCTAGCACTTAAGTTCATGCTAATGTGAGGCAGGAGAGTAGTCCCACTGGAAACAGCAGCTGAGGTGTGTGATACCAGCAGCAGTACTCAGGAGTGACTACCTGCGTCAGTTTTGCTGCTGGAGACAAAACACAGCCTTGAAGTGACACAGACATGTGTGGTTCACCCTGTGAGCACAACATCCACGCACCAGGCTCTGCTGTGGGATGTACAACGCCTTGCTTGCTGATGGGTCTGTGCTTTAAATGTACCAAATCTGGTCATCCTTTGGGATAACCTTTCACAGCCTGTGGTAGTGATGCTCGTGTGTATCTTTAGCCTGATGCAGCCTTTTGCCATGGTGCAAACTAAGTCTGATGGGAAGAATGAAATGAGATACTGCAATATGCAGCATCCCCCCGACAGCCACCATCTGGAACAGAGCAAATAATGGTCTTAAAGCAGGGTTGTGTGGCAAACAAAGCATCTCCACAAGTCTCTTGTATTTTCTTCCTGCTATTTATTTATCTTTTGTGTGTATATATGTATTTCTTTCTTCTGCATCTACAGCTCGTTCCTTGTCTTGCAAAAATCCCAGCCTGCTGCACCAGCGACTGGCACAGGGTAGTCATGGGTGGCAGCAGCTTTCTGTTGCCTTTAGTACATATGACAAGAGAAAAGCTGGAGGCAAGAGCCTGCTACCTGGCAGAGGAGCCTCCTGAGCTAAAGGATGAACACAGGTCCAGCTCTCAAGGAGGCCATCCAAGAGTCCCTGTGACTCCCAGGTGCCTGATCCTGGCCGTGGCCGTTTGGGATTTACTGGTCCAGAGCTTGCAAAACAAATCTGTACCCAACAAAGGTCTGTCGACATCGAGGACCGAAAAACATCTTCAGCCCAGCTGGGGCAACACCGATCCGTTTGGTGTCAGCGCAGGGGCAGACACACAGATGAGTTAGGGAGCTGCAAGCCAGGGTGGGATTGCATGGATTCCCACACACATGGAGCATTTACGCAGCCTGCAGCCACGTGCCTCTGCTCGTTAACACAAACGGAATTAGGGTTATTAATTAATCAGACCTTCCGTGCGTTTTGATACACCTTTTGTTGACCGCCGCAGGATTACGGCCGAGAAGTTGTGTTTAAGACGCGGCGATGGAGGCTGTTACTGCTTCGCTGGGACCGGGCACGTCCCTCCGCCCTGGGATGGCGGTGCCGCAGCGGCGGGGCTATCCATGGGGCCTCTCGTCCCGCGGGATGGCGGCGGACACCGCGCTCCCCCTCTCCCGCCCCGGGGCCCCTCGCCAGGAGCCACAACCGCTCCCGCGACGACGGAACCACCGCCCCCCGCGCCGCCGGCCAGGCTCAGCCCCTTCCGCCCGCCGCGGCCGTCGCTCCTCCCCCGGGCGGCGGGGAGAGGCGGCGCCTCGGTTCCTCCCGCCGCTGCCGCCGCCGCCTGGGCCGCTTCCTGCGCCGCCCTGCGCCGGGGGGTAACGACGTGTCGCCGCGGAGGCGCCGGCGCCGCGCTAAGGCCGCGCCGCCCGCCCGGCGCCGCAGGTAGGCGGCGGGGAACCCCCCCGCTCGGCCCGGCCCGGCCCGGCCGCCCGCCGCTAGGCCGCCGGCGCAGGTGCCTCCCCCCGAGGCCGAGGGGCTCTCCCGGGGAGCGGCCGGGAAAGTTGAGTTTTCCCGGGTGTCCTTTGTCTTTGCGAGCAGGGCCCTGCGCGGGGCGTGCGGGGGGGAGGAGGGCGTGAGGGAAGAGGCGCCCACCTCCAGGCCGCCCGGTTCTCCCCTTTTTCTGCAAATTTACGTTCCGCATTTCCATGGTAACCCCTCCCGGTGGGAAACGGGCGGTGTCTGAAATCGGTGCTCCTCTGGCGGGGAGGTGTGGAGCGTGTGGAGGTGTCAGCATTCAGCCAGGCTCTCCTGGGCCGCCCTCGCTCATCTGGGCTCGCTTCTGCAGGTGAGCCACGTCCTGTCCCTGAGCTCCGACACCGGCTGGTTTTCCGTACGATGCGACACGGAGAGATATGACGACGGCCTCCCTGGGATGCCCCTGGCGTGTTCTCACTGAGGTACGGCTGGATCCACCCGTATTGGTCACCAGACACAGGTTTTATAAGCCGTTGGTGCTGGCACGGAGAAGTAAAGTTTGGAGCAAGTGTCTGGGGTTTTTCTCTGGAATGCCGGCACGTGACGGCCGTGTTAATGGCAACCAGGATGGACTGGGACATGGAGTGCTAAAGGGTTTGTTGGTTCCAAAAACCGTTTAGGATTGCGATGGTTCCTGGATTTATAGACAATCCTAAAATTGTGTGCATAGGGAAACGTAATTTCTTACCTCTCCTTACTGTAATTTTACAAACATAGTGTGTCCTGTTGAGAGAAATACCAGGTGTGTTTGTGAAATATCGACCTCCTGCACGCTTAACAAAAAACTATCTTTGACTGTCCAGTTTGGGCCTTGGTATTTTATTGATTCTCTTTTCTGATTTTTCTTACGTTCTCAAAGTACTTAGGATTTCTGCTACAGAACACCAGGTGATCCCAGATGTGTAAAGTACCTATTTTTTTAGTAAATCAGAATATTTATTTCCCTACAGATTTGCATGTATGGGGTTTTTTTTTGAGAGTTTTAAAGCGTAGGTGGTGTGTTGATGTTATTTTCTTACCTGTGCACTATCTGAGGGAGTCCTGATTGAGACGAAGTTCTGTGGACATCTGTGCAGCTGTGGCCCTGTGCCACCACAGCTGCTTTGCAGTCCTATGAAAAAATGCTCTTACTTAAAAACCAGACTGCAGTGCATTAGTTGTTGTAGTGGCTGCAGTAATTACTCCTTTAGCCTGAGAGCCAGTGTGACTCTTTCCCTAACTGTGGTACAGACACAAGCTGTAGTTGCCTTGAAATCCTCTGGGCATAGGATGGTGCTTCTGTTGGTAGGAAAACAACGCCTAAAATGAACTAATTGACAGGAGATCTACGGCTGTCTAAGCAAAAGCTGATGTGCATCGTGTGGACAGCCTCACTAGTGAGATCTGAAGGCCACATGCTAAGAAGCAGTTCTACCTCTCCCATCCCATTTGCCAGTTAGTAGGATCTGTCCTGGATGTCCCTGTGTCTTCAGTAACGTCTTTCTCTGTAGTAGGAGTCTGGTGTATGTGTGGAGGAATTTTGCCTTCCTGTTGACAGCACGAACATCATGGGAGGAGAAGGGGATGTATGTTTCCAAGGTTAAACAGGAATATTGTTTGCCTGAGAAGTGTCAGGAGTCAGCAGAGAGAGTGGAGAAAGCAGACCACAGACTTGCTCTTTGGCAGTTTGAGCGGGAAGAAGTTGAGAAATGGAATCATGTAGGTATTGTTTCTTCTTTTGAGGCAGCAGCTCTGTGTAGAAGCCACTTCTGCTTTCATTCTTCAGACTTTTGGGGAAATGAGGAGCTGCAAGTCTCTCAAGAAGAGTGAAGGGCCATGAATATCTTACCGTCCTTCCAGTTGGGAAGCACAGTTTTCTGTTGGTTTCTGTTTCTCCCCCTCCCTCCCCTCCTTTTTTTTTTTTTTTACGCTTTATTTCATTTATTCCTCATCTTATTTATGAATGTAGCATAAAGAGAGAAAGGATGAGCATGAATGGATGTTCTACATATGTATTTCTGGGGCCTCATATGTTTAAGTCCAAAGAAATATTTACCAGCACATCTAAGATTTGTCTTCCCCATTTTAACTTTTTGCACCCATTTCACCTAGGTGCTAGGTTTTAAAAAGGAGATCTGAGTGTTCTTTTTCAAAAGGTAAAGAATCCTTAATGTGTTCACCTCATAGTCAAAAATGGCAGATCCATTTACTGGTCAGATGTTCCAAAATACTTATCTTTGAATAGCGAAAAAGCTAGGATATTTCAACTCTTAATGTGGTTCTTAAAACAAAAAAAGGATCCGCTTGGGACACGGGGATGTGTGTGTTTCAGATAGGTTATTAGAGTTGGAGTAGCATGTCTGGTGCTTTGCAATATGGCTGAGAGTTCTGATCAGTTTTACATACTTACTGTAAGCAGCAGTGTAAGACCTTGCTTTTGTTTTTTGGCATTCTATGTGTAGCATAACCATACTGGTTTTTACATTGTTAGGAATATTCATTCTTGCAAACGAAAGCTCTTTGAGGAATGGAAAGGAAGTGCTGTGAATAGAGCTGATGTGTTCCGTTTGATCTTCTGTTGGGCAGGTATTAACGTCACAAAAACGATCAGCAAACATGAGTGGCACTCTCTGGTGCTCACCAAGGCAAAGTTTGGATGGTCTTGTTTGCTGAGTGCTTGCCCTACAGAGTGACTTATTGCCTCCCGCTAGTGGACTGGCATCCTATGTCAAGGCCACTCGATCAGGCTTGCAATGAGGAATGCCGTGCCTGCTTTTGGATAATCCCTGGTCTCAACTTTTTGCATGTTGTCAAAACTACTAAGTGTTTTTTGTTTGGCTCTTTCAGAGTTACTTGGGTTGTTCAGGGCTTTGGTAAGGCTTTGGAAACAACGCATGATTCTCATGGAAAATCACATTTTTAGAAAACTAGTTTCAGATTAACAAATTGAGCCTAGCCCCACTGAAGGTAGCGAGTGGAGAGCCTGTGCAGGGGAACTTGCTTTTGACACAAATTGCTGTGAGCTTCTTTCAAACTCCTTTCATCAAGTCAGGACCTCAGCGTTAATGATTTTTGCTCTTACTGATGCAGTTCTTGTGCCTTTCCTCAAAATGTCACTGCTCCGTGGTCTCTGCCTTTGACAGACTTCTAGCTGGAATGCCTGCCGGGCATTCTTGATCTTCGTTCAGCTGCGTGTACCTCTGTGGAGCTATATGAGATGCTCATATTTCACCATTTTCCAAGGGGATGATGCACACTGTAATGCTGATGCGTGAAAAAAAAGTACAAAGAGATTTCACACTCATCTTGTGTGAGAGTGCGGGCAGCTAACCACAAGGCCTTTTTTCTTCTGACATATATTTTTACTGCTTTGTTAATTGTTTCTGAATGATTCTGCCACCCCTGGCATGGAAGAACTTGACGCATAATGACCTGAGCAGCTGTAGGAAGGTCTGTTCCTCCAGCACAGAAGCTGCCTTCCGATTCCAAATTAGTGTTCGCCATTGGGAAGTTAGGTTTCCGGATGAGAGGAAGTGCATTTGGTGCATTAGCTTTATCACAGATGTTTCATTTAATTGTTTTATTCAGTACCTGAATAAAAGTGAAATATTACTTTTAGGATAGTTTGTCTGTAGGGAGATAAATTGCTTTCCAAGTTTTGGCAAGATGTTTACACTTGTGTATTAGTCTAAATAACTTGTGCACACGTACATTCAAATAACAATACCTTGTTCAGTGATAGGGCTTTTTGGGGTATTTTTTTTCAGAGGATCTTATTCTTGTATTTAAAGAAGTGAAGCTCAGCTAAAACTCTTTTTTCATTTATTGTTTTCTTTTAAATCTACTGTTCAGGTGACTTCAGCTGGGGAGGGCAAAAGAAACAGGTGCAAAATAAAATAATATGAAAATCAGATGCTGTTTTACCCTGGCCTTGTAGTTGACCCACAGTGCTTTGCAGTGGGGATGCAGCTGTTCTGTTTGTTGTTTTATAGTTAGAGTACTTTTTTCCCTTTCCTGTTTCCCCATTTGAGGAGAGCATTTTGATATGGTGTTATGAAAGAGATGATATAAGGGGAGGGTGGTGGCATTACTCTTTAAGCTATTCAAGTGCTCCTGCTTTTCCACTTCCCTATTATTATTTCCACTGTCCCTGTTATGCAGTTTGCTGAGAAAGTAGCACAGTCTGGCTCAGCTCAGCACCATCCAAGGAATTGCAGAATATGCTGGATTGTAAAAGCACATGTGGCTAAGCAGAGCTGATGAGAAATGCAGATAACTTATATATAGCTTCCTTGTTAGGTTGCTTTGGTCCCAGCAAGGCTAGTAAGGATGGTCATCACTCATGCTGACTTTGCAGAGAAGGTATACCCTCAGTGTGGGAACGTGAGGTTTGGGGTACTACTAAAAGGTGTGCAGAATGCACTGAAATACCTGTGTGTTCATGAATACAAATATAGGTATATTTGTTAGGCTTTCAGAAAGGCAGGGCTGACAGACTTATCTCTAAGTTTTATAAGGATGTTTGGTGTTGGAGTGCACACCAAATGTGGATGACTTGTCACAGGGACAAGTCACAGCTACCCTCTGACTCTAGCCTCATCATCTCGACAATCATCTGAAACCCCGGGGTGGAAATAGGTGTTCAGAAAGAGCTTGAGTTAGCAGAACAGCTTCCACAGCTTTAACCTCATTCTCTGAAACTGCTTAAACATTTCTGCTGAAAGCTAAACCACCTTGACTCCCCTGCTGAAAGGGGGATGTCTGTCTTGGGGCACAGGGGCAAGCATGGAAACTTCAGCCCGAGGAATTGGCTGGTTGAAAGAAGCTGAAAGCTTGTGTTAGTCCGGGCTGGTTCACGTCGTCTTACTAAGGCAGCGTGCACTTTGCTCATACCATGGTTTCCTTGTTACAGGGTTAAATCCTGTTGATTTAACAAAAAGAGCTGGATAATGACGAAGTGGGAAAGCTAAACTTTTGAGGACAGAGTAAATATATTAGACAAATAACAGGCATGTTATTGGTGTTGAGGTCCTGGAAGAAATCTCGTGTGCATTTTTTCTCTTTTAATTGTGTTTCAGATATCGCTTTTCTTAGTAAGTATCTCCAATATTTATCATTTCTTCTAGGAATGGTGAAATGTTTTGCTTTAGTGTGATTTGTGAGTGGTGTCAATTGTGAGTGGTGCATTTTCTATTCCGAAGGGTGTTGGGTAACCAGAACAGTGCTTTAAAATGTTTTGATTTCACTCTGTTGTTGCCAGACAAAGCCATGAAAAAGAGCAGGGGCTTTAGCATGCCATTTGTTTTGACAAAGAAACTTCTTGTTTCCTTACCTTTGGGATGCAGAGTGTACCTCTTGAGAAGTACCTAGTGGTGTCCAAGGGTGGCTCCTCATGGGCTATGTGGAATCCTTAAAAGAGAACTAGCTCCGTGTCCTGTGGTCAGATGGAAGTCTTGGTCCCTTTTCCGTGGGTGCTTAGTGTCTCTTCTCAGATGTCGCTATTTTTGAAGCCAAAATCAAGTTTGGAGAGCAGATTCTATGAGCTGTATGAAGGGCTGGAGCTAATAAGCTCCGTGTTCCTGGGTGCCCCTTGTAGTACCAGCTAACTTATCAAAACTACCATTTTAAGTTGAAGGTATTACTAGTAGGTTGTAGATATATTTGCATTTGGGAGGGAGAGCGCAGAGAAAGAAATATGGGTTTCTTTAGTGCATAAATTAAGACTTACTTCAGGCACCTCGCAGGGATTATGCTGGCTTCATAAATTCTAATTTGTGTTGTTAATACAAATTACAGCTTTACAAACTGGAGTGTGCACACATGAAGATTCCGAGTAAAAATGATTAGCTCATGTGAAGCTGCTACCTGAAGTAGGAAATAGAAAATTGGTTGATGATGCTAACGAAAAACTGCCAGAAAGTGAGGAAATATGAAATTAATATCCATGAATAGGTGAGATTTAGTTTGCATCTTCTATAATACCATGTTTATATAGAGATAGTACTGGATGTTTTGGTAGCGAAGACTTACCATCTGAAAAACAAAGAGTGTGGATAACACTCAGAATACAGAAAGGCAGTTTCTGAAGAACTCTGTGCAAGTGTTGGTGCTTACAAAAACAAGCACATGCTCAAGAGTTACAACCATCCTGTGCAATTACTTCTGAGTAATACGCTTTGTTGTTTGTTGTGCTGCTCTTCTAACTGCTGAAACCTTGCGTGTGAAACTCAGGAGTCAGAGAGTAGTCATCACAGAAATGACTTCTTAAAATTCATGTGATTAATACATTACTGACTGCACAGATCTTCTGTTTTGCTGACTGTACAGTATCCAAGCAAGAGGTTATTACATTTGTCATCCGTCGTTTTATTCCATGCTGTATGTCATACGACTGTGTCATAGAATCATAGAATGGTTAGGGTTGGAAGGGACATCAAAGATCAACTAGTTCCAACCCCCCTGCCATGGGCAGGGAAACCCTCCACTACACCAGGTTGCCCAAAGCCTCATCTAGCCCGGCCTTGAACATTTCCAGGGATGGGGCATCTACAACTTCTCTGGGCAATATGTTCCAGTGCCTCACTACCCTCAGACTGAAAAATTTCTTTCTTATATCCAATCTAAATCTCCCTTCTTTCAGTTGAAAGCCATTACCCCTTGTCCTGTCACTACATGCCCTTGTAAAAAGTCCCTCTCCAGCTTTCCTGTAGGTCCCCTTTAAATACTGGACCTGGTGAATCCAGATCACCCCGGAGCCTTCTCTTCTCCAGGCTGAACAGCCCCAACTCTCTCAGCCTGTCTTCGTAGCAGAGGTGCTCCAGCCCTCGGATCATCTTCATGGCCCTTCTCTGGACTCGTTCCAGTAGCTCCATGTCCTTCTTGTGTTGGACACTCCAGAGCTGAACGCAGCACTGCATGGGGGGTCTCAGGAGAGCAGAGTAGAGGGGCAGAATCATCTCCCTCGACCTGCTGGCCATGCTTCTTTTGATGCAGCCCAGGATACGGCCTTTTCCTCCGGGCTGCTCTTGATCCATTTTCTGTCCAGCTTGTGCTTGTGCTTGGGACTGCCCCGACCCACGGGCAGGACCTTGCACTTGTTCTTGTTGAACTTCATGAGGTTCGTACAGGCCCACCTCTCCAGCCTGTCAAGGTCCCTCTGGATGGCATCCCTTCCCTCCAGCGTGTCCACCACACCACGCAACTTGGTGTCATCTGCAAACTTGCTGAGGGTGCGCTCGTGCGTGTCATACCATAGCTCCTAAGCATATTGTCGAACAAGGATTTTTTTTTTAAATAGAAGAAGCTGTAAGATTGTTGAACACATGAAGATTAATATTTCATTTTCAGACTGTAAGAATATCGTAAATTCAAATCATAGAAGCTATTTTCATTGTTGCGATGATTGTTTTTTTTAATTTGTTTTTAATGTTTAACTTCAGTGATATTAAGTCGTCACAGTGACACTGTAATTTAATGCCATTTTTTAACTTAAGGAAAATAATACAATGTGTGCAAAATAGACTTAATATATTGAAGGCATGTTGCAAATACAGCCATAATCCTATAAGTGTTTCCGTTATTACTCTTCTATCCTCTTGTACCTTTGAAGTTTTTTTTATTGTGTTAGTTTAATATACATCGCTAGACAAAATGTGAGTAAATGATGATTACTGGAGAGAACAGAGTTAATCTAACCCCGTTTTAATTGTATATAATTTAAATATTGATGCCGTTAAGTTACACAGTTGCACATTCTCATCGCTGCACATATGTTTTTCTAAGTAGGAGGCTCAGGGGACTCAGCATTTCATAATTCATTCTGCACAGCTTGTGCAGTTAACCTCATTTATCTGCATTTCACTTGCATTTAAAGTTGAATGAGTTAAAATATTCTGCAGCAGTTTCGTTCTATGTTCACATTAAGTTTCATTTTTTTGTTATGTTTAAATCAGCAAATGTATATATTGTTGCATATTTTAAAATGCTGATTCGGAAGGCTTGTTCTAGATTCACTTGTCTATAGAATGCTTAGTAGTACAGCCCAAGGAATGGCTGTTCTTTTGGTGAATGAAACTGTTTTTCTGTTGTCTGCAAGGTCAGCATACACAGAAGGGCTCAGGTGTAGGGCAGGATTTTTGTCTTCATGTAGACTTGCCACATCTTCCTTTTTGTAATTTCAATTTAATTCGAGTAATTTTGTCCAGTTTTCTTTTTCTCTCTGAAGCTATACTTAACTTGGCTAATTTAAGGACTGCAGTTTGAGCAATGTCTGATTTTGGGCAGTACAGATGGGTTTATTCCTGTGCAAATGTGGCTGTTCATTGAGGTTAATTATCCATAAGGTCCTGACTTACGAGGCTGCTGGAATAGCTGTTAACTATGAATAATTTAGTACAGCATCATATTGCACACCACTTAAGAAGGCCTCTGCCTGTGAATCCTTACTTCTCGAAATCCACTCAATAGTATGAAGGTTACTGCTTGTATTGATATTTTATTTCTTTTTGTTCTATTTTAAGATTTGTCAGTGTACAAAGACAGTGTGTATATTTTATGGTGATAAATAATAAAAATACCTGTGCAAGAGTAGGCATAGTTTGTTTTTGAAAAGTAGAGGTATTGAACTAGTCTTCAGTGTTAAATTGTCTGTTAAATTTATTTTAAATTTTACACTGTCATAATGCAGTTAGCATTTTCTGCACTGAGATTTACGTAGTGGAGACAATTCACATCATAGAATGTACTTTTAGGCAATACCTCATTGTAGGGGAAGGAAAGAGATTTAACGAAAGACTTGCTAGCAAGAGCACAAGATTTCCCTGCTTTCTACAAATTGTCTTAGTTGCTCGTACATCTGGGCAGAGCAGCCTGTGTGTCATATTACAGAGGCTCTTTCAGGAGAAAAACTGCGGATATATAACTTTGAAGCAGTTCCAAGTGCAGATAAAGTTACTGTATGCCTTTAGGAGGCTTAGCACTGGATATGTTTTTTTTAAAGAACACTAAAACAGTAAGAATTCTGTCATTATCATTAAGTAGCTTTTTCACAAAAGCGCCTCAAAATACTAGGGAAGAGCTTCGTAAAGAAGTTGCTTTGGAAACATCAAGGGAAGAACATGAGGATATGAACATGTAACAGAAGTAGTAGTGAAAAAGTTTTGTTTGGGGCGTTTTGGGGAGAGAGACTGACGTTTTATGATATTTAAGGAAGGTCTGTCAGACGTCTGGGAAGGTTTTTTTTTCCCCTTTCTGACTACTTCCAGATTTCTGTTTAGTGTTCCCGTTCTCTATCTCGACTAGTAAGTTTTTCTACGATAAGAAAGAAGGGAATCCCCTCCTGAGAAAAACAGGAGACAGATTTTTCAGTCCTTTTGCAGCGTTTTTAGAAAGGATTCTGGTGGTCTATTTTCACGCCCTTTAAAAGTCACTTCTAAAAATGACAGTGGATGCACGTTATTCTCCTGCATAGCATCAGCAGTGGCACGTGATGGACAGAGGGCTGGTGAGAATGCACGTTCCTGTTCACGAGGATGCTCTGTTATAGCTGTATGTATCTTAACTCATCTTTAGAATTGTTTTGTAGGACACTTCCAGCCTCGTTTAGAAAGCAGAACTTTTTTTTTTCCCCCAAATGAGATTTGCTGTAAAATATGTGATGCTGTTAGAAGTTGACATGGTGACGTACAGTCATCCCTTGGTGCCTGCTTCAGCGATTGAAGATAAAACAGACCTTTTATCTTTTTCTGCTCCTTCACAGGGTAGTAAGTAATTTAGGTGTCCCTTAAGGGTTGGTAGTTAAATGTTAAGATCTTGCTAGATGTTTTTATTTCTCTTTAAAGGCGAGGATTCAGATCAGTCCCTTTGAACGGGCACTCTTTGAGCTGTACATTATGGGGATGTTTTAATAAACTCTCAAACCTGTAATAGTTTTGCAGTTTACTACTGGCTCAACTGATACTTTCATGGAAATACAGCTTTGTTTACAGGTGGGAAGGACTCAGTATGTTGTTCATCTGGTGTAAAATTTTTAAGGCTGTTTATTTTCAGAGATTAAAATTCAACTGAGAATTAGTGGGACTTTCCTTACTCCAGAGCTTTTTGATCTGTGTTTTAATTGTCTTCTCTCTGCAAATGCTTTTTATGTTGAAATAAGCTATAGTTTACCTTACTAGACAGCCATGAAAAGTCGAATTGCCATTTTTCCTGATTTGAGTGATAAAAGATGTCAGTGTTCTATGCATGGTGCGTACTCCTGCTTTTCTGGTACGCATCGTGCGCTCGTATTCGTCAGGTTCTGATACGTCTGGAGTCTGATGATCTCAATTGCTATAAATCATTAATGGTATCTTACATCTGTGGGTGGCTGTTGCTGGGTTTGTCTGAATCACGAACCTGGGTTGCACATCTCCTCCTTCGGAAAAAAGCAGGTCACCTCCTGTTGCTGGGGTCCAAACATTAAGGCACTGTGACCGAGGGAGGGCACAGAATATCTCACCCGCCCCCGTTACCTTTTTCGCTGCAGCACGTAGCACCCAGTGGTTAAACGTCCCTGCGCGTGGCATGCCTCTGCAGATGGAAAAGGTCATCTGCTCCCTGCAGCCACTGAAGATAGTAGGTAGGTGGGAGGGAAGAGAAGATGGAAGGCTATACATTTGTCTACCCAAGCTCCCTGATATCCGTGAGGAAGTTCCACTGCGAATGTGTGCACTATGGCTGCAATAGTTGTGGCAATAGAAAGGAAGAAGTGCCTGAAGGACTGATTTTTTTTTTTTTTTTTTTTTAATGTATGATTTTATTGGTGCTGTGTGCAAGAGCAAGCTATCCCCCAAACCTAGAGGTGTGGGAGGAAACAGACTATGAAGTTAATTCTGCCTTTTATTTTGGTGTTTAAAATAAACTTCCCACTGTTGCTTTTGAAATGTGTCAGTTAAAAAAATACTATGTGGCTGATGGCATGTCATTGTTTTGATACAATCTGTGAACGGACCTTTATTAAATCTGTGATATTTATTGTTTCTTGTTCAGCTTTTTTCAAGTGGTGATTTTATGCAATGGCATCAAGCCACAGTTCTTCACCAGTGCCTCAGTCAAACAGCAGTGATGCTTTCTTTAAAAAAGAAATGGATGCCACGAAATGCTTTCGACCTGTGCGGTCGCTGCCTGATGTGTGTCCCAAGGAACCTACAGGTAATGTCGTTGTGAAAGGAGAGTGAAAATGCAGTTAAATTTGCTAATTCGTTTACAGTTCATCCAAATTTTTTCGTGTGCTGGGTGTAGTGAGTCTTGTTTCAAAGTGTGCTGTAATTCTGCTTTATACCACCCAGTGTCCCTTTGGAGCAATGGGAGAGCCTTCCTGTTTGCAGCTTGGTTTTAGATGGGATCTTACTTGTGTGATTCCATGTTACAGCTATGATCCATACTACGTGCAAGAGAAGTGTGAATGCACCACTGTGTTCAAAACTCGTGTTGGTTAATCTCACAGAAGAAATGCAAATTGAAGTGTTGCAGAAGGAGAATATCATGCGTCTTTTTGCATAGATAATTCTGATCCACTGTGTAACTGTGGAAACATGGTTTGCTCAAGAACCACATTTTAGCAAAAATGCAATTTTCAGTTTCTCACCTTAACCAACTGTCTTGTCTTTTGTGCTGCAGGCGATCCCAGTAATTTATGTGACAGCCCATCTCTAGTTGTGGATCAGCACAGATGGACTATTTATCATTCCAAAGTCAATCTCCCAGCAGCACTAAACGATCCTAGGTTAGCAAAAAGGGAATCTGATTTCTTTACAAAAACATGGGGAGTGGACTTTGTGGACACTGAAGTCACGCCTTCATTCTACCTCCCACAGATCACCAAGGAACATTTTGCATTATACCAACAGGAAATCACGCCGGTAAGAACCCCAGATTAGATGCACGTAGTACTGGGGGCCAGAAAGAGATTTGAGATCCTTCTTCTAATTGAAGATTGTCCTTGTTAGTAGTTCCTCATACAGTTAGCTGATAATTAATTTGTTCTTCAGTGCTTGTCGGCTTTTCACTAGGCATTTCTTGTTTTATAACCTCAGTGTTCGTAGTATGGAAAATGCTGTCTAAATTCTCTCTAGGCAATTTCACTTTTTTTTTTTTCCATTTGTTTTTCTGAATACTGAACTCTGCACCAGGGCTTACAGTTCATATCTATTCTGACTAGTTCTTAATCTTTTTTCTGTAAGGATTGTTTGATGATTGACTCAGCAGTACAACATAGCATTTTCGGACCTTCGGATCAAATACAAAACATGACTATGTGCTGTAAAGATTGGAGAGATTTTTAAATGTCTCTAATTTAAACATTTATACATTCAATTCTTAAACTATAAATAGGGCTATTATCGCAATGATTTCTTTTGTAACAGGAAAGTTTAAGCTACATAAGGACACCAGGACCAGTAGGAGACTTCTACAAACTCTTAAAATACAGATGTCAGGAAATATGTAGTAGTATTTTTATTTTTTCTTAACTGGAAGAACATGTAGAAGTCTCCCACTGTTTTCTGCTTCCTTGGTTTGTAACTCTCATTTTTTTTGCTGGTACAGAATTTACTTGTGTAAATCATACTTAAAGTGTGTAAAAAGGAATTGTTTGTAGCTGAACCATTGCCATTAGTTCACACATTCAACATTTAAAATATTTTAAGAGTTCATCTGTTAGCATGTAATGCAGTGATTGCAAAATGAAAGAAGGTTTGGGGAAGAGGGAACTGACCCGTTATGTAGCTTCTAGCAGAGATCTGCCTGACATCAGTGGTCTTTAGAAACCTAATTTCTTACCACTACCGTCTCTGGTGGTATTTACACCTGTAGATAAAATTTGAAGCTCAGCATGATGAAACAAGACATGTGGTGTCAGCAGGGTGCTTGTTAATAAGATGTGGAAGCAATATTTACTGTGTTTTGATTTAATTTAGCAAAGAAAAAGCATTCGCTGTACCTTAGTGTGATTTCTGGATTAGACAGCAAATAAATGGTTGGATATGTAATTACAATTGCTCTATCTTATTATGTAGAGAGGTTATTACTTCTCTTCAATAACTTTTGTGTTCGTTTTCTTTTGAGATGTAAAGAAATTGACAGAACAACATGTTGACCAAAAATTTCAACCTATGGTACCTTTCACCTGAACAAACATCATCTGAGTTTTTAAGAGGCGAAAAAAGTGTTGTTGTGAACTTGTCAGGATTATTTGGTGTAACGCAGTATGTGTCACTGAAAATGTTCTGAGTGTTCTGTTTCAAAGAAAAAAAAATCTTTTTAAAGTCTCAGAGTAATTCTTTAATATTAATTTTCTCTTTAACAGAGAGAGAAGGTTCATGAAAGATGCAAGAATATTTGTACTCCTAAAGATACCTTTGACAGGACTCTCTTACATACCTACGGTACAGTCAAAGCCTTCCTTTAGTTGTTAAAAAGTAATTTCTTTAATGAATGCTATAACATACTGATCATCTCCTTTACTTGTTGAAGGGCTTCATTTGTGAAAAAAGCTGCTGGTGAATGATAATTGAAAACCCAGACGTGGTTGACTAGAAGAATTCATGACCACTGCTGATATCTTATAGGTCAAAATGCTTGTGATACCTGCTCTTAAGCTTTTCCGTGGCATCTTTGCATTCATGGCAGGTCATTATGTCCCTGGCAGTGTTTTCTTCAACTTCCTTTTATTTAAGATCCGTTGAAACTGTCGCATGAAATTTCTAGCAGCTGTTGACCTCTGCGTTGAAGAATGGCAGCTCTGGGCCATTTCTGTCCCTCTGCCATGAGGATCATGGAATGGCTGAGGTGGGAAGTGATGTTTCAAGATGATCTAGTCCAGCCCACCTGCTCAAGCAGTCACCTACAGGAGGACAATGTCTGGCTGAGTGTTGATTTTGTCCACGGGTGGAGATTACACAACCTGTCTGGGCAGCCTGTTTCAGTGTTTGACCACCCTCACAGTGAAAGTGTTTCCTTACATTCAGATGGAGTTTTTCGTGTATCACTTTTAATGCCCATCGCCTCTTGTCCTGTCAGTGGGCACCACTGAGAAAAGCCTGCTCTGTCTTTACACCCTCTTATCAGATGTTTAAAAACATGGGTAAGATTCCCCCTGTGCTTTTCTAGGCTAAACAGTCTCAGCTCTCTCAGCCTCTCCTCCTATGAGGAGGAGACCTCTCCTCTGGTCTCTTATTCATATTTGTGTCCCTTTACTGGGCTCAGTCCAGTATGCGTAGGTCTGTCTTGTACAGGGAAGCTCAGAACTGGGCATGCTGCTCCAGATGTCTCACCAGTGCTGAGTGGAGAGGGAGGATCACCTTCCCTCAACCTGCTGGCAATTCTCTGCCTAATGCGACCCAGCATGCTTTGCTGCAAGAGTGCAGTGCTGGCTTCTGGTCAGTTTGTTCTCTACCAGGACCCCAGGTCCCTCTCTGCAGGGATGCTTTCCAGCCACCAGACCTCTAGTGTGTACTGGTGCTTGGGGTTATCACTCTCCAGGTGCAGGACTTTACCTTTTCCTGTGTTGAACTTCATGAAGTTCCACGCTGGCCAGTTCTGTGGTTAGGATTTCTCTGATTACTGTTAGCAAAGATGACCTGGAAAACGTTTTTTGATGTCTGCAGCTGTAGCAAGGCTGAATTTCAAGGTTTTGTGGAAGTAGTTCAGCTAATATGAAACTAGACAAAGGAAGGCAGGAGGCAAAATGAAAAGGAAAAGAAACACTTATAACCTGGAGCAAACTTTTGATAATTTATTTTAATTTATTTTCTCAAAAACGTTAGCATAAAAGGGTTCATTTGCCAATTACTGTTTGATCAGGTGTGTCTATACGAATGTCTACAGGTAATGCAGCAAGAAGCATTCAGTAGTTTACTCCTTTTGATCAAGTTCTTTCAATTGGCTTTCTTTCTCCTTTTCCATGTGAAAGGAAGCCCTTCTGTAGAGTTACCAAGGCAACTGGGAGCTTCTTGGGTAGATGGACAGTTCCTAGTAGAAGCATCATTTAGTAACCTGAAATTCTGTAATTTCTGTAGTTTTTTATTAGCGTTGCCTGTCTTCCTCTAACTTCAGCCCACAAGACTTGGCCTTCCACTTCCGTAAGAGTTGGTCTGTCCAAAGACTGAGGACAGCAGGGTGATTCCTTGGTTGTCTTTTGTATTTCAATACAAATAAAGTAAAAAACAAATAAAGTAAGAACCGAAGAGGTGAGAGGAATGTGGGAGGTAATGCTGATGTAGCACTTTCCATGTTTGTCAGTAGACCATGAGTAGACCATCCAGCTGAGGTATGGGCTTGCTGTTTCTAAATTCCTTATCTTTTTGGTAAGGAATTTAGAAAAAGGAATTACCTTTTTTCTAATTCCTTACCTTTTTTGGCCTCTGATGTGCCCCCACTTCATGATGCACACTAAGTTAATGAGCAGGGGAGGAAAAGGTGATTTTGGCTGAATCTCAAAAGTCTGAATTTGCCTTTTCGGGTTCTGCTGGGGTACAAGGATGTACCTCTTTTCCCAGCTCAACTGTCTTACCCCCTGCAATTGTCTGGTCAGCTTACTTCGAGGGAAGGGCTGCTTCTGTGCTGCTTGCTCAGTGTTTTCGGGACTCTGTCCTGAGTCCTCATTCATTCTTCTTGCTAGTCTTTGCGCATCCATCCTCTAAGTGCTGTGCAGAAGTGATTATGTGAGCAGCTTCAATCTGGGGTGTTAAAATTGGGGTGATGTCAGAGAGACCTTTTACTGGCCCTTGCCAGTTGACTGAACAGTGCATTGAAGAATGCGAAGTGCTAAGTAAATTGCTTCGTATGACTAACATTTTTGCTGTCAAAGCAGCCGAGTGCAAGCACCGTTGAATACTCTTGAGCATGAGACCTAAACTAGAAAGCACAACAGAGTGTTTCAAAGCATCAGAATATTTCAGGTTGGAAGGGACTTCAGAAGGTCTTTATTGCAACTGCCATCTCAAAGCCAGTTCAGCTGTGAGGTCAGGCCAAGCTGTTTAGGGCTTTATCCAGGCCTTGAAAACCTCCAAGGAAGGAGAGTATCGAGCTTCTCTGGGCAGTTTGCTCCAATGCTTGATTGTCCTCACGGTGAAAAGGTTTTCCTTGTGTTCAGTCACAACCTTTAATTTTAATTTATAACTGCTGTTCCCTGTGTGTCCCCTGTGAGGAACCTGGCACCGTTGTCTTGAAAATGTCCTCATAGGGTTTCATAGAGTTCAAGGTAATTGTTTTCTGTTGTTTGCTCATGAATGACTACTTGTGTTTTGTTTGATTTTAGATAAATCCAGGACAGATCTGGAACAAGTACCTAAGGTATGGTTCCTGTTAAGCTTTTATAAGGATTTCTCACGTGTAGTCTTGAATATATGAATGTACTCTCTTTGTAGAAATTTTGTCCGAGCTGATTACTTGAGCTGATTCTCAAGAGGATCTGCAGTGCTCAGAATTTACATAAACTAAGAACAATCTGCTTTTTCTCTCTTTTTGTTGTTGTTGTTTCCTGTGGTCTTGATTTTTGTCTCACTTAAAGTAGAATACAAATGCCATTAATTCTTTCATCTTCAATAGTTAAAACCTCAGAGCTGGGCAAAATTAGCCACTCTGTGTTCTAGGAGGGAAAGGAGACTGAAGAGTTTGATAGAAGCTTGAATATTTCATAGTGTACAACTTAGCGTTAGGTTTAACTGCTTGAATCCTTGAGCAAAGCTGTCTTGCATGTATGCTTGTGGCGTGTATGATGTCTTTTTTTTTGTGATGGGTTGACAAAAGACACAACTCCAGATTCCATTTCAGTCTGAATAATTTTTTCTAGGTACATTAAGAAGTCAGAATGTTAATATGGGTCAGCACCTCTGTGCCAGTTGTGTAGGCTGTTACTTAAATAGCTGTCACTGCAATGTTTAAAGTCCAGGAAACAAGAACATTTGAGTGTGGTGTGATGCTATAGTCCATGTTGAACCTTTTAAAATTACACTTCATAAATACGGGGAAAAGGATACTAATGTCTGCCTGGAAGCTCAAGGTTTATACCAGTTTTGTCAAGTAAAAGTAAAATTATCAGGGAGAATTTTATATTAATAGTTCTCTGAGATGTGTAGTGTTAATTTACATTTTACTGACTCTTTCTGTGACCAGCACATTTGCTGCACTGTGCTAAAGGAGATCAGTTTGAGGCTCTGTTCCCTCCCAGGCAACACTTGCTGCACCCTAACAGCTGGCTGGATCCTCAGTCTGGCAGAAGCTATGGCCCCAAAAATGAGTACATCAGCAGTAGGATGCCCCTGCTATTTAAGAACGTTTGCTCTGATCCTTTAGAGGATACACCTGCAGTTTAATGCTGCCTACGTTTTCACCTTCAGGATGTTTAGATCATCTTGGGTGCTTGGTAACCTCTGTAATTTTGGAGCTGTGACTTCCACTCCTAGGAAGATAAGACTTTGTCAGATCACACAAGCTTTTAAGGTGTAAAGTAAACTGGTTGTAAGGTCTGGAATGAATTTGTTTGTGTGGATAAATGAAAATTTGGTTTTTGAAAATCAACAAATAAGGTCCCTGTTAGCTTCATGAGACAGGATGTGTGTTTAACTGGGAGGAAAATGTAGGAGCGAGGGAGGTGCATTTATTTATTTTGTTTTTCTGTTTCAGATTTTTATGAAACCAGATTTTGCCTTGGAAGATTCCTTAACATTTAATGCCGTCTTACCATGGTCTCATTTTAGTACTGCTGGTGGAAGAGGAAATCGTGATGCAGCTTCCTCCAAGTTACTTCAAGAAAAGGTACAACTTTAATACAAGATGTCGTTACCCGTCGCAGCTGTTACTTACTTCAAAGAAACTCCATTGCAGCTGTTCTGCTTTCTGTTGAGACATCACTGTTGTGGACTTTGTTATCTGTCCTTTTACATCAAGCTGCAGATTGTTAGTAAACAATGCAGAAGCATCTTACTGAAAGAGAACTCTTTTCTCCGTGCTAAGTAAATCTGACTACCAAATCTGGAAAAAAGAATCTGTATTTGGCATAATAACTGCCTCTTCATGACTGCTATAACTTAGTGAAGGAGGTCTATATTGAGAACTTAAGAGTTGTGGAGCTGTTTGTTAGGGAGGAAGAGCAATCCCATGAGAAGGGAAAACTGGAGGTTGTGCGCCGTTTAAGACTATTGCTTTCTCACTTCTCAGGAAAACTCCAGATTCAAGGCACTCTGGTTTCTGTGCTAAAGGAAATGCTAAAT
Source organism: Tauraco erythrolophus (assembly GCF_009769465.1). Taxonomy (NCBI): domain Eukaryota; kingdom Metazoa; phylum Chordata; class Aves; order Musophagiformes; family Musophagidae; genus Tauraco; species Tauraco erythrolophus. The sequence goes on along the minus strand of NC_141466.1, from coordinate 122,033,519 downwards.
CCTAAGGTTTTTGTATGTCATGTCATCTGGAAGGATGAGTTTTTTGCATTTCATAAAGGATTTGAGTGCATTACAGAGCATGAAAGCAGAGCTGTTTCTTTCATATTGGAAATAGAAGTCTTGATTTTTTTTTTGTTAGTTATGTAGTCACACTGTAGAAAATCAGTTAATCATTTTAATGGTGCAAATATCCATAAAATGCTGATAGAAAATCTATGTAATTTTGTAGTCTGTTTTCTAGCGTTAATTATCCCTCCTGTTCCACCTACTAAAGCTTCTAGGAGCTAAGGAGGGGGAAAAAAAAAAAAAAGAAGAAATTAAAAAGTAGTGAAGTACCTTAAGAAAAAATAACATGAAATCTTCCAGAAGGTGTTTCCACCTTTTCTGGAGTTAGTCTTCCTGCTCTTCCACCAGGTCAGGAGGAAGAGACAGGCTCTGCTGGAGGCTAACTTGACCCTTCATTGGTTTGTCCTCCACACCTAAAGTTGGAGGAATAAGTCTTTGGAGTTTCCTGTGGCAGTTGCTGTCTGAACATGAAAAACAGTGTCTGGCACATGCTTTAAACTGGCAGCAGCAGGATGGACACTCAACACGGACTTTGAGCGAAGGAGACCCAGAGCCCTCTCTGATGCAGTGGAGTGAAAATAAGGCTTTGAATAGCCATGAGCCACGCTTCTTTGGAGAGGTGATACAGATACCTAAATAGTATAGAACAGTTCTGTTTCCTCCAAAGCCACAGCCACATGCCTGACAAACCAATGATTACACTGCTTTGTATTACTGAAATGGGCCCAGATTTTGTTGTTTTACTTTTTAAAGGCTCTGATCTGCACGAGTGTAATTTACACTTACAATGTGTAAATAAGCACTCTAGTGCCATAATTATTCTCAGCTCCAGGCACCGTTTTTCAGCAGGATTTTGAAAACCCTGCCTTAAGCACACATACTTAGGCTATTAGTGCTTTTGGACTGCTGCTGATCTCCTTGAACAATTTACCTGTTTTTTTCTTCCTTACCTCCTTCCATGTCTTGCCCTACATTGGGACTGTAAGCTCTTTGAGGCAGGTACTGTCATTTCGTTCTGTTTGTTCTGCTTCACTTAGCGTAGTGAAGGGACTTCAGGCATCTAGTTGGTACAATCACATAAATAAATGATCATCATAACCCCTTCTCTGATCCCTGGGTCACTGTCTGTCTCAGCTTTTCCTGTGGGCTAGGTGTGACACAGCTGGTTGGTGGAGGATGTTTTTGATTAAACGTATTACAAAAAAGATGGGTTTGCATATTGTGTAGATCTCCAGTATTAAATACACGCAGGATGAAAATAACTATAAGAAGGAAACATTCTCCAGCTGATTTTCTTTCTATCTTTAGATGGGCCTTTTGAAATTCTGCATGAGGTTTGAGTGCTTGGCACCTCTTGGAAACCAGGTCATCTGAGTATTAGCATTCAGATGAGCATCCTAATGCCTCAGCCCTTTGAGTTTACATATTCAGCATACGCCAGAACACAGAGCTTTTACAGCTCAAATAATCAGGTGAACCCAGTGGTCTGGTAACTGTTCAACATAGAGAATTTGAATTTCAGGTTCTGAACGTAACAGGCATACTCTTGTCTCTGGGAATGCCACAGTGCCAGTGCACGTGAAATACACTGCTGCCAGAGACGTCCCGAGGATTTTTCTACGAAGAAGATACTACAGCCTTTGAAATGAACAGAGGCATTCCAAAGCCTTGTCATCAAGTGTAGCTGGGCTGCATTTTTAGTAGCTTCAGTGACCCAAAGTGTACATAGTGTATTTGCATATGTATGCTCTTCTTACTTGCAAGCCAGCATCCAGAGCTGTCTCCTGGTTAATGGCCATATTCTGACAGTGCCAGCGTGCAACCATGTGGTACAAAACCTTGGGTATTTTAAAATTAATTGCTTTTCTACCTTGTCATTTTCAAGCAGAAGAGGCATCAAGTCAGCCTTCCCAAAGTGATTTTGAGCTCATTTAAAAACAAATGATCAAACCACAATGGGTAGTTATTTGCTTACTAATCTGACAAAGGCTTTTAGTTTTCATTAAGAAAATTTCTTTGTGATACAGTAAGACAAATACCCTGAAAGTGTATTTGCATAGTGATAAACTCGCCGAGTTGTAACAACACTGGTTGTTTTTTCTCCTCCCTCCTCTTTCTAGCTGAGCCATTATCTGGACATTGTGGAAGTCAATATTGCCCATCAGATTTCTCTGCGCTCAGAAGCATTTTTTCATGCAATGACCTCTCAGCATGAATTGCAGGACTACCTCAGGAAAACCTCCCAGGCTGTAAAATTACTTAGAGAGAAAATCTCCAAAATTGATAAAGTAATGTGTGAAGGATCACTTCGAGTTTTAAGACTGTCACTCACCAGAAATAACTGTATAAAAGCATACAATAAACTGAAATTAATGGCTACTGTGCACCAAACACAGCCCACAGTACAGTTGCTGCTATCCACTTCTGAGTTTGTTGGAGCCTTGGACTTAATAGCAACAACACAGGAGGTGTTACAGCAAGAGCTTCAAGGCATTCACAGTTTCCGGTAGGTAACTATCTAGGAAATGAATAAAATGCAAGTAGAACTAGAATGTGTTGAGCACATTATGTTGGCTGAAGGGGTTTGTTTTATCTTTGTTCTTTCTCGGAGGACCTAGTACAAAATGTAAGTGTGGCATACACAGTGTGACTAATGCATGTGCCAGAGATGATTGTTGTTTTTTTTTAGGAGGGGACGAACTTTTAACATCTAGATGCTTTGTGCTCCATTCTTGTCTACAGGTGTTTTAGGGGTGCAGAGGTGATATCCAAGCAGTGGCTGGACCTTCATCTTGTAGAGCTTGTAGCTCACAGCTGAGAGAGAGAGTTTCCAAGTGGTGTTCTGTGATCCTCATGCATGCAGCACCCCAGAGATTCTTTCTGCACAGCTCCACTCTGGTTCTTGCTACGCAGCTCCACTCCAGGCCTGTGTCTTTAGTGACTGACCTAGGCTTGTGGTGTTACAGGAATATACACGGACCATGTGTCAAATAGGTCAGCCTCCAGCCTGTGCTTGTGCTGGAGGAAGCTTTGCAAGCGAAAGCCAGTGCAAAGCTGTCAAAGCATGGCTCAAAATTGGTCAGATGGGATGTGTTCAGCCATGTCTGCTCTCATGGAGAGCTGTCTTTACAATGGCCAGGGGGTGCTTCCTCTTGCTCCATCCGACTGAGAAATCCGGTTCTGTGAGCTGCTGAAGTTGGGAAGGGAAGAAACAGTGGGAAGGTGCTGCCCAAGCTGCTGATGCTACTATTTTTTCCCCATGTTTGCTACAGTGATGGGAATTACTGAGTCCAAGGTCCTGTTTTGGCTGCTTCCGCTAACAGTGGATGCTTAGAGCTTGACTTGGGAGGTGCTCTTGCACTGGGCAAAGCCCTCTGTGATGTGCAAGAGTTAATACGGTAGAATCCTTTTAGCTAGTGTAAAATAAGCCATCATAACCACCACACGCAGTTTAAAAGTGTTGTATGCAAAGCTGCCACTGTGGTATGATGCTATCAGAAGTAGGGTGTGTTAAATCAGGTCTGAGACTATCATCATCAGCCAGTTGAGGAGCTGCATACTTAGTTTTGTAAGTTGATGTTGGGGGTGGTTTTGTTTTCTTTAGAGGTTATGTGGTTCCTACAACACCCTGGTGGTCCCCAGCTTGCATAATAAAAGCATGGTTGTTGCTCAATAACTGTAATGTGAATATTCAGAACTTTGTACGGTTACTACTCTGTCTGTTCTGATGAGCTCCTTTTCCAACACCCCTTCTAGCTGGTTTGGAAACAGACTCGAATTTTACGTAGAAAAGAGCTTAGAAAAAGTCTTTTAAAAATATATAAAAAATTAAATTAAAAATTAAAGACCTGACAAACTGTTGGAAGGAAAGTTGTTAAAGCTGTTAGTCTTTTAGCTTAGATGGTCCGTCTTCAGACACCTCAGTGTGGTTTCTTTCCTCTTCACTGTTCCTACTCTCAACCATTTGATTATGGTGCAGAGCCCTTGACTGAGTCACGTTTGTATTTACCTTGATGATAGTATGTGCACTTCTACAACCCTGTGACAACATCAATGGCAATGAGTTGTGTTTTGCAATTGAGTAAGCTCCATGCTACGTCAGCAGAGTGCAATTCTGTTGTCATTGTGGTTGGTACACTTGATGTCCCAAGAGCGTACTATTGTTTTAAAATTACACTCAGATATGGATCATGTTTGCAGGTAAATGTTCACCTTGTCTGTAACAAGTAATTTCTATGAACAATGCTTAGTTGGTTGCTTTGGTAGAGTAAAAATAGTGATGTGAGGGGGAAATGCCCCCTCTGCTTTGGATATTAAAAGTTCAGAAAAGTGATTTAAATGCAGCTTAACTCATCACCCGCCCTGGAGATGCAAGTGCAGTTGAGAAGCCCAGAATGGTTGTTCCCAAGTCTCACAGTGGCCTGTATGTATAGCGTGTCTGGAGAAATAATGTGCAATGGAGAGATAGAAATCTGGATAAAACTTTTCAGTAGAATGTTGTGTTTCTTAAAATAAATCTAAATTGATGGCATACACAAACGTTTCCGCTTTTTCCAAGACATACCAAATGGATGCTATTGCTTTGTTCTGAGCAAGAATGCTGCAATTGTCAAGTGAGTTAAATATCCGATTAGCTTCTAAATCAGTATCTCATTTTTCTAAATAATTAGTATCTCTTTTTTTTTCCCCTAAATAATTTGTATCTTATTTTTAAAACTTGTTGCTTCAGTGTTGTGCATGAAAGCTTGTAGAATTTGCTTTTGAACAGACAGCTTTAAATTGAGTCATGTCACAGAATCATTCAATATAAAGCAGCAAGAAGACTACTGGGATCATCCATATACAAAAAAAAAGTCTATTCTTGTTATCCTGTACATAGAAAAAATATAATTTAATTGTACTTACAGCAAAAACTGAAGGCACCTTAGTGGTGCTGTGAAGGAATAAATTGGTGTCTTTAGTCTTGGTTAATATCCCCAGTGATTGCATGTATCAGTCGTAACTGTGTGATTATTGCTTGCTACTACTATAGGATAGAATTAAAATTGTAGAGCTCTTTGACCTTTTAAAGTTCATCTTTTTTAATTTTGCCAAAAAAAAAGGTATTTAATGTTTTAACGAAATTACAAATCTCTACTGCCAGTTTTTACGTTGTTTTCAGAGTCCTTGTTGGGGTGATGGAGATACAGCATTTTTTTTTTTTTTTTGCACAGATATGCTGGCAAACCACACTTTTATACTCTTTTTTTTTTTTTTATACAGTAAAACATAGGTACTTGGAAAAATATTTCTCATTGGTATTTTAAAAGCATTTTTACCCTGCACTCATAATTTTACATCAGAGAATTGTAGTATTCAGCCATTGAAAGGACCTGATGCGTGACTGGTACCTCTTAAGAGGTAATTGCCAGCGCATTGCACTGGAGTATGAATTAAAGTTTGACTTGTTCCTGTGTGTTTCAGGGTGGAGGGGCATTTTTGTTGTTAGGGGCTAGAACATCTCGGGTGAAGTGGTGGCAGCAAGTGCTGGGAACTCTTGTTGGACAGTTCCATACCTGAGGTTTGAGAGGGTAGGTTACGTTGCGTTTCAACGGAGTCAAGCACGATTACAGAAATAATTTACTGAAGAGCGTCTTTATTCTTACCTAAGAAGGAGCATTTGTGTTGTGGGTGTTAGTCCTACAGTAAGTTTTGCAACTCCAGTCATTACATTGCAAATAATAATCTTTATTTTTTTTCTTTTGGGTTCGTTTTGAAATGTCCATGATGCAACTGACTTGGATTTTCTAGAGGCCATTTTTGTTTAAATTAAGTGTTTGAAATGTGTCCACTTTGTCCATTCCAGACAATTCTTGATCAACAATTTCAAAAGCAGGCACATTCCTGATTGTCTTAAAATTAAATTAAATTAATCTGCTGAACTCAGATCCAGCAAGATTAATTCAGTTCAGGCTTCTGGACTTCTGCAGGGAGAAGCTACGCTGGCATGATGCTTCCTCACACCCTGTCACTGACTTTGCTCTACATGGGTTGCAAGGCTGGATCCCGTGGGCTTCGCACTGATACAGCAGTGCTCCTACCAGGGAGTTTTTGCTGCTCTACGCAGGCTAACGTCCAGCTACACCAGCGCTGAGTTAAAACTAGTGAGCCATGTGGGTTCATCCTCCCCATTTTGTATCCAGATTTATATAAAATATCGCAGCTGCTCTTAATTCTTATTGGCAAAGTGTCTATTTTTTTTTTTTTTTTTAAAAAAAAGCAAAAGCAGTCTGAATTTTACAGATATTTGGTGATTAGAGCTGTCGGTGGAAGTTGCAAAGCCTGGAGTGTTTGGCATCTCTGAAATTCCCACTTTTAATTTTATTCTGCTAAAAGTTTCTCTAGCTGTACAACTTTTAAAGACTGGTTTGACCTTTCCGATTTGAGAAGTTCCCTTGTGGTTCTGTATGCCAACAATCTGCAAAATATGGTTTAAAATCTGCAATACACGGAAAAAATATTTCTATTTTGGAGTAGCATAAAACCAGCAAATTTGAAAACTCTTCTGTATTCTCTGAAAGCCATCCTGTCGTGTAAAGCTATTACTGTATCTCAGTCATGTGAATTAAATCTGTGACCACATTAAAAGCTCAAATGTTTGAAGTGAAAAAACTTCCGGACTGATGAGTTGAGGAACTGGACAAGCAAATAAGTATTACTTCTTTTAACACCTATATACTGACAAGCACTGAGTATTCTTGGTTCTGGTTCACTTCGTTGGGAAGAAAAGGTACTCAGCACCATCTAAAAAGAAAGAAAAAAAAGCCCTACATCCGATTTTTACCCTCCATCAATATTCAAGTCCATATGTTTTGTTGAAAGGTGATGGTGCCTCTGAAAAATGCATGGTTTCAGCTGCTCTAACAAGTGAAAGATTTGAGTCCCCCATTAAGCCAGCGTTGATTGCATGGAAATTACCTGCTGGGTTGTTGTTTTCTTCAACTGTGAACTAATGATTCGTTTTCAGGTTGATTACGTAGCTCATATCTCGGTGGCTGTTTTTCTTAGGCATCTTGGCTCACAGCTTTGTGAACTGGAAAAGCTGATAGATAAAATGATGATTGCAGAGTTTTCAACTTATGCTCGCAATGACTTAAATAGACCCCTAGAAGATGATTGCCAAATTCTAGAAGAGGTATGTCTGTTCTTGAAATAAGCTGTCTGATGAATATGTTTGCATGTTTAACATACTTAATTAGCACCAACTAATTCACTCAGGTTCCTAAGCAACATTATCATTTTATACTATTTCTCTTCTTGTCCAGCCCGTGTTCCCCCTGTCCTCCCACCTCTTTTGTGCTGGATAAAATTGAATAATTGTAACTAAACTCATGGAACTGCAATCCAGTCATACTTTATATTTTTTCAAAATGATCAATTCTCTTTTATTTTCTGATTAAATGTATAATGAGTTCACTTCATCACCTCAACGTGTATGTGTAAACGAATGTGGACTGTCATATCTACTTGACTGTAAAAATGCAGTTTTGCAGTGAAAGCTGATAGTTGCATGTTGCTCTCATTCTGTCTCCCTGTGCGTTTATGAGCGTTTCTATCAAGTGTATAGTTGCCCTGAGTACGCGCTTTGTTTGCAGTATATATTCCACATTCCTTTGAAAATCATAAACTTTTGAAGGTTAAGCTATTGTGATTGCTTTCTAGCCAGAAAAGATTTTTCTGGATTTTCCCTGTACTGTTCTTCAGTAATTTCTAGACTCTATTTAAACTGTTTAGTCTTGTTTCATGCTTGAGTTTAACGAACTATAACGAATGGCCATAGCACTTAAATGTTCCCATTTTGCCCTTATGGTTTCTTCCCACCTCTGTGCTGCCATGTGATAGATTCTCACTTGTGCTGGCACGATTGTATTTAGTGTCATTCTTGCTCAGGGTAAGGAAACTCATTAGTCTTTAGAAACATCCATGTTTTTAAGCACAATTGGATGAGCAGAACTAAGGAACAGGCATGAGAGGGGCTGGGAGGAAGTGACAAGTGACTCCTTTAGCTGGTATTGCTGTAGGGACCTTCGTGTAGTTAAAGTACAGCATTAGTCTCAAGGCGCTGAACTGATCTAAATCCTGTTCACCATGTGTTTAATACATGAACTTTTTTACTGCTGTGCAATTTCTTGAAATTGTTTCTTGTCCTCACCTTGATTTTTTTTTTTAGTGTGTTTTTTTTTTTAATTTTCTTTTTTCTTCTTGATAGGAGAGACTTGTATCGCTAGTATTTGGACTTTTAAAACAAAGAAAGCTAAATTTTTATGAAATATATGGTAATGAAATGATTATTACTGCAAAGAACATAATTAAACAGGTAAGCTAAACATTTCTAATGTATCTGACAAGGTTGCCTCAACCCCTTACAAATTATTTACTTAAGTAGTTAAGAACAGCTCTGATGAAGTTTTTTGGTGGCTGATGGTCTCTCATTTAGAGCAGCTGAGCTTGCAGACATGAAGGACTTCCTGAAGCACAGAGGTCTGTTTGCAGAAAAGACCTTCTGGAAGGAGTAGGTAGCATAAGTACAGCAGATCACAGCTTTCTCTGTGCAATTACTGGGTTTTTGAATCTCCTGATTTTAGCTTATTTTGTTTCCCTTCCCTTAACACACAGCTTTCCTGAATAGTATAGTTGTGTCATACGCTATGTTTAAAAAAAAACAAACACCAAACAACCAAACCAAAAAAACCCCCAACCACTAAAACACGCCTAAAAGCCCCTCCCAACCCTCTAAAAAACAAAACCCTCAAGTTCTTGGTGTAAATCAAAAAACTTGCCAATTGAAATTGAAATAATCAAATTCCCAACAAATGCTACATTGCTTCCCTGAATGTTAGCACAGACCTAGCATAGGCACATGATAAAAGGCTGGAAAACATCCTTGCCTTTTTCTGAGAGAGCAAGGTGAAGTAAAGGAGGCAGAAGTGCTTGCCTGTAAAAAAAAACAAAATATATTTTTAAAAAACGAATCCTTGTCTACATTGATGTGGTAGTTTGCCATTTAGAGGATTGTAGCTGTCTTTTCAAACCAAAAATCTTTGTAGATAAAACCAGCTATAACCAACAAATGAATAAAGTTCTGATGACTTCATTGGGGAAAAATGCACGAAATAGTTTGGGCAGTAACATGATAGCTTTTGCTTGCAAACAAAAACTTAGACTGAACTTTGAGCGTGTGTTTGGTACTTTTTAATTTTACTCATCTTGTTTGTTTGCATGCATATGTGAGAATATTTTGTAAGGGGTGTTTTTTCTCCCCTAAGGATATGTGATTATTTCAGGAGTTGTGTTCTGATGTGTTACGAGCCACTTCTGATTTGTGTCTCAAAGGCTGCGAGATAGTCAGGTGGTGGATTTACCATCAGTTGAAGACAGTGTTTCCTGTCTACATAGGATAGCGTGCTGTCCAAAGCTGTGTTGGGAACCCAGCTTTTAAAAGTTTGGAGGAGGAGGATTATTATTATTAGCGTCATGATGATGATTTTGGTTTAAGCCAGGTTGGCTCCCCAGGTCCACTTCACATTGTAGCCCCGTGGTTTTGTCGATCTGGTTGTGTAGGACGAGCCTAGGCGCTGGCCGGTGTGGCCAGTAAACATTGTGGCAGAACTAGAAGACAGACAGTGTGTGCAACTGCACCACCACTTCTTGTGAGGACTTGGTGATGATGTGAGCTCTTTCCTCACTTGACCCCGCTACAATTTGTATGATGTTAAGGACTCCTGCCCCTTGCTGCTTGTTCTCTCCCCCCCGAAAGTGATGGGTGCTGGGCTGAGTTGTTTCCTTGCTCCTTGAAAGATCAGCAGAGTGGAAGCGAGCACTACTTTCTAGTCATGCTGTATTACTCTAAGCCTGGAAAAACAAGAGCATACAGCTGTGTGCAGCTGCTCTGGGCCTTCACTTGAGGTGTAACACCTCCCACTCCCCCAACCCCACCCCCGCTCCCCCCCCAAAAAAAAAAAAAAGTGTGAATGGATAACACCAGTATAAAACTGTTGATCTGCTCATCAGTCTCCACTGGCTTTTCACTTGCCTGTGTTACCAGTCACAAGGAGACATTTTTTCCTTTAAATTCTCTGTTTAGTTGGATAATAGGCAAGCAGTGCTCCCTGTTTTACTGCTCATTCTTGATCATAAAGTGCTTTTCCCATTCTGCTGGGAGTATTTGTCTTTATGTTGGATTTTTCAGGTGTCACCTCTGCAAGTTTAGTCAACTTCCGATGTAAGTTTCTATTGAATAGGGAAAAAAGGATGGGAGTATTTCTGTGTGGTTTGTGCTACATGTTTGCATTGTGACCTATTGTCTCAACTCTCAGATATTTTTCCTTAATAAAGGAAACGGTTTCCTTCCCACATCTCAAATGTGCTTCTTGTTCCAATGCATTGCTGGGCTGTTTTGGTCAGTACTTCAGTAGCTCTTTATTGCCAGGCAGGTGAAAGCGGAGGTGTGTAAGCACTGAACACACTGCATAGTTCAAGAGCAAGGTCTGCTTTTTAAGAAGCTTCTGTACTGACCACTGTTACTCAAAACACAGGTAAAATCCATGTAGTTTGAGACAGCAGCCATCCATCACCGTTTGGATTGTGCATATTCACTTAAAGGCAAGATGAGCTCATACGCTACTGACTCAATTGATCAAGTTATTAATTGACATTTTGAGAGAAAACCCCTAATTCGGTCTAAATGGAGTTGATTTGTACCTAGGACTTACAAGTAATGTGAAAAGAGATCAGCGAACGAATTACCATAAAACAATAGATATGTTTGGAATTAAAATTGATTGTTCTGGAGACTCAAAGAAACTGGCCAGTTTTGTGTGTACAGGTTGAAAAGCAAATGTCCTTTGAGGAAAGGCCACAGCATAGCAATAAAGATGGGGAGGAATCTAGGGACAGAGGCAGGCGGTGCCTGGGAAGCGAAGAGGACAGAGAAGACAGCAAATACCATGTCTGCCAGGAGAGCAGTTGAAACTGGGTCTGCCTTACCAGTTGAAAGCACAGGACTGTAGGTGTGTGCTTCCACGCTTCCCTGGTGCTGTTCCTTCCAGTTTAAGTTGGTTTCCAAGTCCTATATTTAAAGCTGAAAAGGATGTCAACCAACATTTTCCAAAGTCAGTCACTTTGGAATATGTCACAGAACACGGCTTCTATTCTTAAGTTCCTGACCTGAGAGATGTTTTTGAAATGATGCTTAGCATCCATGCTCAGAAAAGCAGGTCTCTTTGGGATGGAGCCACTGTGTCCTCCAGAGCTTAGCACACAGCTGGGAATGTTTTGATCATCTGTATTTTGCAAACAGATGTTTGGGGGGGGATGGTTTTGGGAGTTTCTTCGGGTTTTTTGTTTGTTTGGTTTTTAGAGAAACAAGTTGTTAAATGATACAAATGTGTCTTTCCTTTGTTTTACTTTTTCTTATTTAACTTGAGGATTATTGTGTGTTTTATGAAAGTCAGCAGCAGTTAGAAGGAAGCTAAGATCTTTTTTTGTTTTGTTTTTTCCCCTTTAAATTTGACAGTGTGTGGTTAATACGGTATCGCAGATAGAAGAAATAGATACAGAAGTGGTTGTTAAGTAAGTATACAGCCAGATTTTTTTTTTGGTGGTGGGTGGGGATAGGAGATGGATGGTTTTTAGCATAGATAAATTTACCATTCTAATCTTTGCTTAAATTTCCCTATAATTAAGGATTATCCTTCTGTTTTACCTTAAGTCTCTGCTTCTGTCTGCCTCTGTGAGAATATTGTATATTCCTCTTCTTGTTTAGATTCTAATGTTAGCTTAAATTAAACTTACCTTTAAAATAAATACTGAAATTCTGTGCATCTCATTTGCATGAAGCATAAACTTCTGTATTTAGTAGTATGTAGTGTTTTCTGTATCTCTGAACTACTTGAAAGCATTGCCTGTTGTCATAATGTGGGATTTTGTATCAAAACACGTCGGTAGTTTCAGTACACCCCACATGGATGAGAACAGGAGCTATCCAGAGAGGAGCCTGGACAGCTTCAGCCGTAGCAATCATCTGTCAGGAGCCTCACAACGCCCAGCAAAGGCAAATTTCACGTCCTATGCCTAGGAGGGAGCAACTCCTTTCAACAGGAGAGGCAGGAGCTGGCTGACTTCAGAGCGGCTTTACAGGGCAGGACCTGGGGGTCGTGACGGAGAACAGGTTGGCCGTGGACCATCAGCGTGTCTTTTCTTGCAACCGCAGCCTGGGCCATGGTAGTATAGCCAGCAGGTCAAGGAACAAGACATGGAGATCCAGGGGAAGCCACTGGACTGGTTGGGGGCTGAAGCATGGAGCGTAGCAGGAGCAACCAAGGAAGCTGAGTCCCCCTCCAGCCTGAGGAGCGGAAAACTCGGGGGAGAACTGCCCACAGCTACTCCATGGGAGGGTTATAGCAAAGCTGTAGACAGAGCCAGGCTCCTCTCAGCCGTGTGCAGGTGAAATATGAGAGGCAATGGGCAAAAGGTTGGAAGATGAGAAATGTTAGTTGTATCTTAGGAAAAACGCGTTCCCTATGAGGATGGTCAAACACTGGAACAGGGGCCCAGAGAGGCTGTGGTGTCTGTGTCCTGGGATGTAGTCAAGCCTTGACTGGGCAAGGCCCAGAGTAACGTAGTCTTGTTGGATCTGCGTTGAGCAGGGGTTGGACAAGGCACTTGCAGAGATCCCAGCTCCAGAGGCCCGTGCCAGATTCTGTTTTTCTGTAGCTCTACAATTAATTTGGCTCAGGAAAAGTTTACCCCAAAATAATAAAACCAGACCAGCTGATAAAGCCAAGTGAGTGGCAGAATCTGCATGGGATTTGTACCCAGATTGGGAAAAGACTGGGCACAGGGTCATTTTTAAACATTGGATGATTGGTCACCGTTCTCCAATGTTTACTATTCTGCAGTTGAGTCCTATCTGTGTATTATAGAGTTTAACTTTTGTTCTGTCAGTGGCTTTTCTGCCCTTTGCTACGAACAGCTGACTTGCACTTTAATAGCAGAAGTGGTCTCATTGCAATGCAAGAGAATAGGCTTAATAACATGGCTTTTGTAACGCTTGCAAAATATTTTTATGTAATTTTTTTGGTAATTTCTTTTTTCCCCCCGACATGATTTCTGAAAAATCTTACTAACCCCCCTCGCTTGTTGGTAACACATACTTACCTTGGGGATAAGAGGAAAAGAGCATTGTGCCCTGGATAAAACTAAATGGTAAATGTGAGGCTTTCATTTTTTTGGTAGGATCTATTTTTATATATCTCCTTCCCCATTCCACTTGCATACATGGTGTTGATCATGACTGTTGTTCAGGTGATGTCTGTTTTTCTGCCAGATAGAAGTCTACACAGTGTGTAATTCCTCATGGAACTTAGAATTCCATTTAAAACGTTTTTTTTTTTCTTTATGTGCTTGTAGGCATCATGGCCAGTAAACATTTGCTGTTTACTGAATACTGCTCTTTTTTTAGGCTTGCAGACCAGATGAGGATGATGAATTTTCCTCAGTGGTTTGATTTACTGAAGAATATTTTTTCTAAGTTTACCATCTTCCTCAAGAGAATAAAGGTAAGACATTCATCTACCAAGAGCGTCACGTAAAATGTGACGTGAAATGGAATGAAGTTACTTTCCATTTGAAGTCTTAAGGTGTTGATTTTGCTTATAGATTTCAAACTCTTGATTGAAAGAAGGATATGTGAATATCAGCATCCAGGGCAAAAATGATTAGTGCTAACAAAGAGAGCAGTGGGAAGGAGATAATACCTCTTGTTGCGTGATTACATCCGTTTCAGGCTGCTAGGGATTAGGACAGAACTTTTGTATGTGTTAGATTGCTCCAAATGAGGTTTCTTTCACCATTCTCGGAAACATCTGATATCAGTTACTGTCAAAGACAGATGAGTCGGCCTCCGAATGCTAATTACACAGTAGAAAATAAAGCCAGAATTTTATTTTTGTGGGTAAAAGGAAATCTCTTTCAAGCACAAGCTTGTGGCACAAGGTTTTGTGGGTTTTTTTGTAATAAAAGTTATATTTGATTCTAGGCAACGTTAAATACTATCCGTAGCGTGGTTTTCTTGGTTCTAGACAAGAACCAAAAAACCAGAGACCTGGAGGACACCTTGCAAAAGAACTCTGCTAAAGACAGCACGGTGGACACGGAAGTGGCTTACCTGACTCATGAAGGCATGTTTATCAGCGATGCGTTCAGCGAAGGGGACCTCCCACCCGTAGCAGCTGACACTACCTCTCACAGAAACACTTCCCCAAATAGCGAGCCCTGTAGCAGCGATTCGGTCTCCGAACCGGAGTGTACTACTGATTCCTCATCCAGCAAAGAGCAAACGTCATCTTCTGTTACTCCAGGGGGAGTGGAGATGATGTAAGTAAACGTGCTGCCTGCCTCTGCTTTGCAACCTGTCAGAAACAGGGTGTTAGGTGAAGGCGGTTGTTTCCAATGGTACAGGACAAAAATTACTTGGGAGGAATGTGCTTTTCTAGGTAAGTGAAGTGGAACGACTCTTCACCATCGCCCCTAGAGACTGCCATCAGACTGTGCTGTCCTCAGCTCACCTTTGTCTCATTTATTTGCCGTGCTTTCACTCTGGTGTGTAGCAGTAGGGGTACTGAATATGTCACTTCTTACAGAAAAGGGCCCCTTCTCCATCTGTCCTGCTGGGGAGCCCTCTTCCGTAGGGAGCAGGAGAGATGCAAGTCTAGCCTACACGAAAGACAAGATTGATTGTCATGGCTTTAGCAGGCAGGCTTCTCCTGTCCTGTTCCCTATCCATGTTCCCTATGGCTATTTTTTCCTTTGTGTTGTTTGGGTTTTTTTATAAGCTGGCTTCATGGAATACACCTTGATAAATTCCAGAGAAAAATCTGGTGTTCGTTGTCAAGTATTAGACTTGCACAGTTAAATTAAACCATCTCAGTGCTTTGGTAACACAGGCAGTGCTGCCCTGTCGTGCTCCGGACTCCAGAGTTGTAACTTTTTTGGCAACCTTTTATGCATACCTTATTTATGGCTGGGAATCAGAGCTGCCTTTTAAAAGAACCAGGCAGGGCATGTATGGGACTTGAGCACAAGCCACTTCAAAAGCCAGTGTGTCTGGGATACAGGGTTCTATGAAGCAAAATTGAAATAGCACTTGTTACCCTGCTAAAGATGGAAGATGGCAAGTGGCCTGCTCGCTCTAGCTGATTAATACTCAAATGTCTATGCTTGTGTGTTTAGGCAACTGTCAGTTTCTATAGAGACCTTCCCCTTGAATCACAATGCTGGCTGAAGGAGGTAGATTTAAAATAAGTATGCATAAAACGTGCATAAAACAAATTCAGACCTCTGTATGTCCAAACATCTGTCGTACGCTGGAAGAGAAATGCAATGTGAAGAAGAGTCCAGGGTTACAGTGAGGAGCAGGGAAGGAGAAGGGGGTTGGATCTGAACTGGTCTGGAGCACTTTGCCAAGTTAGCTAAAAATATAGCACCCAGCTAGAGCTCTTGAGCAATAAAGTTGTTTCTGAGGCTGGTTGCATAATTTTGTTCTGGAATGAACTTACTCCATCCCTCTTCTGGTTTTCTTTGCACCTCTGCTCTTTGTTTGGAGCAGGCTAATAAAATTACACAGTCATGACATTAGCCCAGTTGCTGCTCTGTAGCATCCTGTGTTTTCTCTCTCCTCTGATACCGTCAGTCCCTTGAGCAGCCACGCTGGAGCAAAAAGTTGTTATCTTAACTAATTACGTGAGTGGCAGAGCTGTGCTACGGGCCAGCCTCAAAACAGTAGACAAATCACAAAAGGTTTTTTAAAGAGTGCCAACTTAGGAACCTGAAGTGTAAAGAGCTAGTAGAATGACAGCCTATAGATTAAAGGTGGTGGGGAGTGCAGAGTGTCTGTTTTAGGCCTTACACTTGCTTTGAAAGAAAAACAATGGGCTTTATCTGTCATGGACTTACGATGCTCAAGTGTTACAGGAGCTGGGTAAATTTTGCCTCAGTAAATGTTAATATTTATTGGATTAGTAATGGCTATAATGTGTTTTCTCTTAGACAGTTAATAACAATTAGATGTGGATTTAAAACAAAATATAAGGATATGCAGTTGTGCATTTCCTGACATGACATTGACAGCAGCTTAGAAGATCCCACCTGTACAAAGTGACTTTGGTGATTAACTGACTGTCTACATTTGACAGTTGCTGCAAGGCTCTTTCCTCCTTCAACCTGTGAGCAGAAATACTTTTTTTTTAATAAATTGATGCTCAATCAACTGGTTCTGTCGTTTGTAGGATCAGTGATGACATGAAGCTGACTGACCTGGAACTGGTCAGGCTGGCAAACAATATTCAAGAGTTGCTTTATAATGCCTCTGATATCTGCCATGATCGTTCAGTCAAGTTCCTCATGGCAAGAGCGAAGGTAAGGAGCTTGGATCGGGCTGCTGGTGGTGTCTCATCCCTAATGAGAATTTACTCCCGAGTTACTGGTTTAACAAGTGGGAGTTCTGAAATGGCATTCTCCATTGAAATTAAGTAACTGTTCCTGCTGCCACAGGCGCTTGATGTTAATTAATGCCCAGGGCACCACAAGCATTAACATACCATGTCATTGGAAGGCAATGTTGGTTTCTGCTACTTTTTTTTTTTCTCCCCTTTTTAATATTCTGACTTGCTGTCTTTGAAGCTTCATGCAGAGAATGCCTATTTATGACAAGATAGCTGCTTGCACTGCAATCTGCCTTCTCTGTCCTATGTAGGATTAAATAATGTGCCTTTTAAAATACTAGTAGCCCTCAGACATGCTGAATAGTTGTTTCTTTATATTTCTGAGTTTTTGTGGTGTTGTGTCTCCTCACAATGGTTTTCTTTGCATATAGGATGGCTTCCTAGAGAAGCTGAATTCCAACGAATTTGTTGCTCTTTCTCGCTTGATGGAAGGCTTTATCTTGGATACCGAGCAGATCTGCGGCAGGAAAAGTATGTCCTTGCGCGGAGCACTTCAGAGTCAAGCCAATAGATTTGTGAATAGATTCCATGAGGAGAGGAAGACGAAACTAAGGTATCTCTGGGTAGAAGATCTTTGTGTTCTTACATGGGTAATTTTATCAATCATGTGCCAGGCAAACACAATCTTTCGTTGCCTAGAACACTAGTAATTGAGTTGTACTTAAGAGCAGGGGGTCAAAAAACTATATTAAAACCCAATTATTTTCAATTGGTTTAGACTTTTACAGTTTTCATAACTTATTTTCTTCAAACTCAATTGTTCTTATTTAGATGACAAATAAGGACAGTAATAGCTACAAGAAGGACTGAAGACTGGTATTGTATTGCTCTGTCTCAGGAGTTAAGTAACTTCAGGATAATTCACTCCCAACTGTTTTTAGAACAAACAAACAAACAAAACAAAAACCAAAACCCAAACAACCCCAAGCCCAAAAAACCTCCAACAAAAACAACAATTTTTTTTTTAAAAAAAAAAAAAGGAAAAAAACAACAAACAAACTTGGGGAACAGCCTTCCCTGTAACATACATCAAGTCTTTTTGCTCTCATCCATTGAAAGCTCTTAAAATTCCAGTATTCACACATTACTTCAGTGGCAGTGATCTCATAAGGATCTTTATTGCCTAGTGTAGTCTTTTGTCCCTTATGATAGATTGAATGAACAAATTGTGAGATCTCTAGGCTGACTTTTCTGTTTTACTTCTGCCCATTGTTGGGCACCTCTTTCTAATGAAGATGAATAACATAACATTTTGGGCCACTGGCTTTTTTCAAAGTACTGTATTTTTGATTCTACGCTGTTACAGGCAGGAGAAGCGTTAAGACAAGGCATTTCATTTTCTCAGCCTCCTGTCTTTTGTGTTTATAACTAGCCTACTTTTGGACAACGAGCGCTGGAAGCAAGCTGAAGTTCCTGCCGAGTTTCAAGATCTTGTCGATTCAGTGTCAGATGGCAGAATTTCTCTACCTGAAAAAAAAACAGCAGGTGTGTGTCTTGCAGTCCTACTGTTAACTGAGTTTATTATCAGCAAATGCTGCTATTGAATGTTGATGGACATATTCTGATGTCACTCTTGATCTCTCTTTGCTCACCATTTTGTGGAGAGATCAGAAGGAAGTTGATACCTTTTTTCCTTTCCTTTTGTCTGTACCGATGTTGACACTTCTTGTGCTGACCTTAAAAGATTGTTTATTTATTTTTTTGAAAATCCATTGAAGTGTTTGCACAGGGCAAGGAGCTACACTTGTTATACAAGTATTCCCAGTGCAGAGGCTTACAGTCTCTGCACAAGTTTAGTATTTCCTCAGAACGTACCACTTGAGTGTTGCGAGGGACCGAGGAGCATGTGTGTGCTCAGCCCTCCTTGTGTTAAACAAAGCTTGCTCCTTCCCACGACTTCATCTGCCAGTTGTTCACATGAAAGGCAGCACGCTATGTGGCTGCTCCTGGAAGCGAAAACTCATGTACTTTCAATTATTTACCTTGCCACAGAAACCTCATTTGACCTCAGACAAGTCACTTTTTTCTCCTCGTGCTCTATTTCCCCGTGTGTAAAATGGGAATGAGTAATGCGTTCTTACCTTGTGAGGATTCTCATCCAATGCTGCAGTGATGAATGTGTGCGTGAATGGCTAGAACAGGAAGAAATCATGCATAGAGGGGAAAGAAAATGGCAACAGACAAGTAGGAGGAAAGTACAATAATGTCATGGTGGAGAAACTCCAACCTCCCAAACGGAATGTAGCAGAGACAGAGAGTGTATTAGGCAATAATCGCTCCAATTATGGAACACAACACCAAAATACACTCATCGACCATTGCTCTTAAAATAAGCTCTTGCAGCTTCCTTCAAGAGGACAGGAAACTGGTGGCATGAAAAACTGCATCAGTAAGAGCTTCTGCTCTGGAGCCTGAGGAAGAAGTGGTTTGAAGCCATAATATTAATATACACAGCAAATCATTTAAGAATGTGTAGTAGAAAACCTAGTGACTTTTTCCGCTTTTCTTCTATTTGTAACCTGTTGTATTTCAAGTTCCTAAGTCTATAATGGCTGTGGGACTTTGGGGGATTTTTGATCTAAAACCCCAACAGATAATAAAGCAACTTTACAGGTCGTTATAATTGTGATGGGTAACCAACTATATAATAAATATTGTAAAAGAGAGCCTTGCTCCAAAGATTGGTTGTGGTTTTCAAGCCTTAGCAAGTGAACACTAAAGTTACAGAAAACAGCATTTTTTGGTGCTTGTTTTTAGTTCAACTCATCCCTTTTCCTTTCTTGCTAAAATGTCTAGCTACTGAAGAAAGAAAGCCAACTGAATTCCTTATTGTTGAAGGACAAAAATATGCAACAGTTGGGTAAGATGCACTCTTTTCTCTTAGCAGTGGGTTAGTTGGCAAGAACTTTTGAGTAGAACTGTGATGAATACTAACAGCTTTAGGAGTCTTATTTAAATAAAAGAACCTCTCTCCTTCTACAGACTAGTTTTTCTTTAGTTCCCAAACAGTTACAAAATGTTGCAAGCTCTTCTGCACATTAAAAAGCTGTTTCTTCTCTGAATGACTGAAATTTATAGTTTTGTTTGAATATATTTTTTTCTAATAATTTCATGAAAAACATTTTGTCACGAAAATACAAGTTTGTCTTCATAGTACACTGTTGTTATTTCTTGCAATATAGGTTATCTCTGGCAAAATACATGAGTCCACTACTAAATGATTGCTTATCTTATTCAGAAAAAGAAATAAGATGTGGGCTATCTCAGAAGCTGCATATGCTATTTCTTGATATCCTGATTGCTTTGGATTGGAAAGTAGTTTCTTAAAGCTGTTTATATCAAAGACATTTTAAAATGTATAATACTTACATACTTCTTCCATTTAAAAGCATGCTGTTTCCAAAGACTGTGAGGCTTAAGCATTAAATATATGTGAGAGTGATTTTGTGGAGAGAGTAAAACCTGGAGATCTCACTTCCCAGAGTCCTCACATCAATTTACACCAAACTTAAAAGTTCTGATTTACATAACGTCTTTGACCAGCTGTCATTTTATGAGTTGCTTCATGATGATGTGTCATTGTTCAATTGGAAACAGAAGCTGATGGCTCAGAACTTCTGTGCCAGCCAGCTGATACCACTGCAAAAGAGAATTTCAGTCGAGTAGGAGCATTTGAATATGCTTTAAAAAGATAAAGTTTACTTGATAGATGTGTTTGCTAATCCATCTCTGCTCATTTGAAACCTGTTATATTTAGCTCTGTGAAGCAATTGTCAGCTTCATGTTGGTGCAAATATTTGTTTTAGTCCCACGCACTTCCACATACAGTTACATTGTATTTAATCAAATAAAATGCATTCACCAAAAAAAAGCCAAGATGTTACCCCCATATTCTCCAGATGTTTCTTTTCCGTTGATTGTTGATCATCTTTCTGCACTCTACAGCCTAAAGGAAGAAAGAGGTTTTGTTTTTTCGAATGTTAGAATATCTACTCTGAACGTTTGAACTTTCCTTAGTTTTCTTGTCTTCTATGTATTTGAATTCAAAGAAGCATACCTGCTCTTTGTGGAACCTTCCCTGTTCCATCCAGTAGCTCCCAAATTCTCCAGTCCCTACTGAATTCAGAGGAAAATACAGGTGTTGAGCATCTTTGAATATTTGGTGCTGTTTCTTCACAGCTGCCTTCTGCCATTGTGACTCCTTAACGTATTCGTTATGTCTTTTTCAGTGGTTGTCATTGTCTACATTCTGTGGATTTTTATACTTGCTCAAAGTTGACCAGAGTTACACAGTAGTATAAGGAAAGAGCTTTGGATTTTTTTATCCCCTGCCAGCATCTGTGTGGAGACTTCTAGTTCCACAGTAGCTTTTTTTGAGATTAAAAAGTTATACCAGTAAACCTTAGAGATTTTCTCTCATATATGTTAAGTACTTTTCCCACACGCCACTCTGTGGAATGGATGTTCTTTATAGCCATCTTTATGTAAGTCATCTTTTATGTTTTGCTTCTACTTCAGATCAGTTAGTGGGTTTATTTAATGCTATGATCTCTAGCATTAGGTAGCTTTCTGTGAGCATGACTGGCCTGTGTTTGATTTTTTTCCAACATCGTCTGTGCATTGAGATGACATATTTGGCTGTTTCCTCTCTTGTAGGACAGTATTGCTGTTAATAAGAATAATCCTTGAGTACTGCCAGTGTGTGGATAACATTCCTTCCATCGCCACTGACATGCTTACCCGCCTGTCTGATTTACTGAAGGTACGACTCCTCATGTACTGTCTGTGCTAATCAGGGGTGTTCAGGGCAGAGAACGTGTCTTACTCTCTGTAATGCTTCACTGGCTTTTATAATTTCAGAGAAATGATATAAATTGTCTAGAAATGATTGTGTTTGTTACCGCGTCATAAGGTAGCCTTTTAAGCTAAAGGCATTAAAGATTCAATTTGTTGTGAGAATTAAATTCGGGAGGGCTGTCTTTCCTCTTGTTCACCTGAAATATTGGAAAATCCCATCTAGTAGCATTTGTCATAGCTGCCTGTCCTTCAGGCTGGGTGTAGGATTAATGCTGCTGAAGAAAAAGCAATTTGATCCCAGATGCCACAGAGATATATCTATATTGAAGAAGGAAACGAGTCCCTTGGTTTTTACAAGTCAGTACAGGTATAGTCAGTAGAAGCATGAAAAATAGTATGGGAAGACACTTCTGTTGTAAAATCTAAAGATGATGAAAGACCAGGACCTTTTTGCCATCTATTTCTCACTAGAGAAGAGGAAAGCTGGTAAAGCACAGATACTGCAAGGTAATATAAGTAAACAATAATAAAGGGAGCACATGAACGCACCTTAAAACTGTCACAGACACACAGACACACAGACACACAGACACACAGACACACAGACACACAGACACACAGACACACAGACACACACGAACGATCCAAAGCCTAATAGTTAATGTATTTCAAGGTTGGCACTTGTCTCATTACCCACAAAGGTTATGTCAGGTGTTAGAGTTCTGAACATAAGTATAATCGATAAAAGATGAACAGATTCTATTCTCCAAAGTGTATTTTACGTAGGGTGGGGACAGGGGAGGGGAAACACAACCAGGAGACAGACCTTTAAATAATCTTCCTGTTGGTAGTTCTTATCTGAATGATGAGATTCAGGAACACTCCTCCTTGCAGTCATCATTCAGATTCATCCACAAGCCTTCCCCTTTTGAAAGCACTAGCCAGGGCAAATCAGTCAGTCTGGGACTGGGAATGCCCCTCTTCACCTCTCGTGCCCCAGCTGCTGCGTCATCTGAGTCTTGCAGCACCTTTTTGCAGGCAGACAGAATAGAAGCAGATGCCTCAAACTTGGCCAGATTTGCATCTCTGTGTTACTTCTCTCTCTGTACCGCATCTCGTTCTAGCTCTACGTCATTTGTTTTTTGTTCCTTGATATTCAACCGTCATGTGCAGTTTAATTATTGTATCTCCTATCTGGCAGTGTGGTGCCATCAATTGGAGAGATGAGAAGAGCAGCTAGCAAAAACAAAAGCTCGTTTATTACACTTTGAACAAAATAAGAGCCACTCAGGGTGTCCTTGCAAGTCACTACACTTTTTATTTGACAGCTGTCAGAGCTAGCAAATTTTGAAGGTAGCGAGAGCTAGTCTTTATTGTGCTGGAAGCTGCAGAGTGTTCCCAGGTAATGAAATTCCAGGCCGTTTTAGACTTTGGCTGCAACCAGAGTGAAATAACACCTGTGTATGAACAAAACCACGATCATAATTACGGGAGTTGTTTAGCTGGTGCAGACAAGAGAAGGCTGGCAGCCGCAGTGCCGGAACGCAGAAATGCTTTCCTCCAGGCAGTCAGAAGGAGGGGATATTGCTCTTTTGATGTTTTCAGGCATGCTGCTTCCTTGCTGCTTTGTCTGCAACAGCCCATCCGATAACAGCGGTATCTATGAAAGTCGGGGGAGAATATGAATGTCCATCATCCTTTACAGAGCATGTTTTTAGTGGTCTGCCACGCAGCCAATGAGTTGGCGCTAACCTGAGCTAAATACCTCGGAGCAGCTTAGGCTGCGTGGGATGTATCTGTCTTTGGCTCAGTGGATCTACTTCTCAAGTCCACCAGGAGGCATAAGAAAAGGTCTTGCTTTCCAGGAGGAGGAGATGAAGTTAATGTCAGGCAGTTTCAGATCCTGAGTTCTGTCTTAGAGCATGGTGTGCCTCTCTCAAGTCGGGGGCCAGACGTAGCTCAGGTTCAGTGGTGGCACTAGGTCTGGGTTGCTTTTCTGGCCCTGGATGTACCACCCTGGCAGCCCACAGCGGGTGTGCGGTGTTCACAGCATATCCTCTCTGGATAAAAAAAATTGTTTCCTGTTTTTATTCAAGGAGGGTTGAAATTTTGGGTTTGTTCTTGCGTTATTGTGAAGCGGGATTTTGACCTTAAAAAAAAAAAAAAAAAAAAAGGAGCTCTATGTGAGGGAAGTCCCCTATGTTGCAAACACAAGCCGTGGGCAGCTTTGCCACAATTCCTTGTGAATCTTTCTTCAGGTGCAAGAGAAAGGGTCAGCTCTCTGTAGGTTTTGCCTCCCAATTTCCACCCTGGTGTCAACATTTTGTTCAAATGTGAGCCCTGGGACTTCTGCTCACCATTCAGAGCAGGAATTAGGGACAGCAGCAATGAATCCTCCATCTCTACTGCATCACCCAAGCCAGTCTACAGTGTCTGGTGTCTCAAGCTGAGTGGTGGAGCAGAATTCCGAAATAATGTGCTAAAAGGAACTGTTTTACTGTCCAAAGACCTTGCTGACCTGCGCGCATTTAATGATAACTTCTTTTCTCCTGGAACCAAGTTAGGAATATCACGTCATGAGTCATCCACTATACCTGGAATTCTTACAGAATTGTTTTTTGGTATGGCTTAACATCTTCTGCGCATCACTTCTTAATCTCGGTATTTTATAGTCTGATAAACACAGATTCAGCCACCTCAGCAGCAGTAAGTTTGGGTGCTTTCAAGTTTTCTTTAACATCAGCAGCGGGGAAGGTCTAGAGCCAGAGCAGAAACTTGTTCTTTTGCTGTTTTACGTTCTGATATTACGCTTTCCTACGCTACTCAGCAAAACTAGTGAGATCCTTACCCTTCACTCCACCCAAGGCCCTGGTTCAAGAAGTGCATTTTATAGATTTCTAGTATAAAGCCATTCTTGTGTACAGCTTTCAAAGTAAGGCTGAACATAGCTAGTCTGCAGCATCTGACTTGCTGCTTTACTCTCACACTGGAGAAGCCTCACCCAAAGGTCTTGTAGAGAAGCAGAAATTAGTCCCTCTATTGAAATCACTGAGCAGCTAACTGTGTTTTTAATAACACTGTTTCTACTTCCCACTGCTGAAACACTGCCTTGAGTGCTTTAGCATAAACTGAGTGAAAAAAAATACTATGGGCCAGTGACTGCTGAGAGTGGTGAAAAAGTTCCTTTTGTCTTACTAGTTAACAGTCGCAGACTCCTCTGTAGCAAGGAGTATGTGAAACTCTGGTACTGGCCTTCATTTATTTTGTAATAATCTCTTTAATCTTGCAGAATTCTATTGATGATATTTCTAAACTGGTTATGTGAAGTTGTTAAAGTCAGCATAAATTTTCACTGTCTTTTTCTTTCTCACAGTATTTCAACTCCAGAAGTTGCCAGCTAGTGCTTGGGGCTGGTGCATTACAAGTTGTTGGTTTGAAAACAATCACTACAAAAAACCTAGGTATGGATTTCTGTGTTTAAAATGTCAAAGCTCGTTCTCCTGCCTGTTAAAAAAAACAACAACAACAACAAAAAACCTAAATATTTACGATAAACTGTGTTTGTATTGTGGTGCCATGCGTGGACCACAGAGGGTCATGAGACCTTGCTGGTTAGAGGGTAAAACATACAAAAAAGGCAGTGAATTATCTGATTAAAGGGTGCATTAAAATCCATAAAATGATTTTGCTGTCTACTGAATCACTTTAAAGGTAAAGCTTCACTGTGTTACATGAAGGAAACATAAGAACAAATACAGAGGCTAGCAAGTTTTCCATGGAAATGTTTTGACTGTGGGAAGGTGTAGTTAACTTTTTCAGCGGTGGCTTTGGCATGCTTGGGAGCAGCTTAGCGCTGGGATCTTGAGATTGGAGGTGTGTAGGTGGAGGAATGCAGCCAAACCCGTCTCCCCGTGTGTTTCGCTGAGCTGTGCTCTCCTGTCTGCCCTGTGGTGCCATATTCTGGAACGCCATGTCCTCGTAACAGCTCCCGCGGGTTGTAACCGCGTGTCAGTGCTGTGGTTGTGATTTCTGTGGGTGGCTGTGAATAGAATAGTTGGTCTTTGTGTGGTTGAGTGTCCCGGCACAGTCAGGTAACTTAGGGCTCTCTGTCTGCATGCTGAATCCAAACTATGATTTGGGCTTGAGAGTTTCCTCATTTTCGGTGTCTCAATTAGCTGAATTGCCAGCCCCAAGTTACCTGCCTGGGCTGCTTTAGCTGCTCTGAAAAGCTGGGGAGAACTAGGTGCCCAGTTCCGTGCTACGGAGAAGTCCGACATGCTACTCAAGACCACCAGTTTTAAACTATCTCCTGAAATTAAGAGCCTTTGATGGGTGGGTTGAAGAAGGTGTTTGAACTTGCAGTTGCAATGTTTCAGGGTGTCCTGATTACCAGTCAGCATTTCACTTTTAAAAAGGAAATAGCTTGAGGAGAATCAGTGGAGAGGCTTCCCCCAAGGGGCTGTGGGCTGTAGAGTTGGAGCAGACACAAGTGAGCAGAGAAAAGCCAGGTCAGATCTTTGCTCCAGAAGGCTTGGCCAATGCGATGACCATGCTGGCCACCTTGTGTCCTGCTGCCGGCTCGGGCCCTGGTGGGCACAGGAGAAGCTTGATTTTGGGAATCCTGCCTGCACCACAGGCAGGAGCGGGCTCTGGCAGCTCAGCATTGGCAGGGCGGAGTGTTTACACACACCTCCCGCAGAAGAAACACTGATGCCTTGAGAACGTGGCTGCCGAGGTTAGGTAGCTGATGAGTCAGGTCTTTTGAGATCTCTCTGATGTCTGCGTGTGCTCAGGGCTCAAAATGTCAAGTAGGCACTTAAAGCCTCTTGTAAAATTAGTCCCTTATCCCGTATCTTACAGAAGCTGGGTGTGGGTAGCCAAGTACTAGTCCAATGTCTTCACTGGGTGGGGTTTCCCAGTGGAAACATATGTTTACCTCCTCTTTTTTCAAAACAACAAACCCCCAAACATGTTAAACTGTGTCAGGTCCGTTATTTGTATTAAAGGAGATGAGCCATTTTGTATAGACTGTTTCCTGTGTAATAATTATTTTTCTTTCCCTCTCTCACTTCTGGATTTACAGCCCTTTCTTCACGTTGCCTACAGCTAATCGTACACTACATTCCTATTATCAGGGCTCATTTTGAAGCTCGACTGCAGCCGAAGCAGTTTAGCATGCTCAGGCATTTTGACCACATTACAAAGGTAATTCTTTTGGCATTTCCTAATTAAATGCAAAGTTCTGCTTTTCAACATCCACCGAAGAGTACGAAAGCCATTAGCCAATAAATAAAACCTGCTTTCTTCCGTTACAGGATTATCACGACCACATAGCTGAAATTTCAGCAAAGCTCGTTGCCATAATGGATAGCTTATTTGACAAACTATTATCCAAGGTAATGATTTATGGAAATAATTATACACTCTCTAAATTGCAGTTGGAGGTCTGGTTGTGTACAGCCTAGATGTTTCAAATGGAGTCTTAAACTTTCCTAATCGAGACTCGTTTGAACTTCTTTAAACTGTATAAACACAAAACTCTGCCGTACTTGTGAATGTGTTTTGTCTTAACATTTGCCAAGTGAGTGTCATTTGCCTTTATCCCCACAAAAAAAATTTGTTTGTTTACTCCTTCAGCAGTAACAGCAATGCTTTGGCTGGTGCACATGCTCTGGTGTTCAGAAACTGAAGTGCTCTCCTACCCTCAGCAGTTTTATCCACTGACAGCTCTTGTCTGCAGTCAGGCGGAGCCAGTTCCTGTTTCCTGCTCTTCCCGATGGTGCCTCTTTGGAATTGGGGAGCCTGTCATTTCCCACAGCTGAGGAAACAGCGAAAAACTGCTGAGGAGGAAGAGTTTTTGAAGGGGAAGGACCAACCCATCCATTGGGCTGCAGGCCTGGGGACCAGAGGTCTGCCTTAGCAGTTCCTGCTGCATAGCAGCATTAGTAGCTGTCCCATGAAGTGCTCGTAGTGTTTTTTGGGTTTTGATCATTCATCAGCGGAACAGGTTGGTCCTGGGCTGGATCCACTCTCTCAGACTCACCTCAAGGTGGAGTACGCTGAGAGAGAGTACCCCAAGATGGGACCTCCTGGGCTCACAGATCCAATAGATTAAGTACATGAGCTTTTAAAGCTTAGTGTTTTGCTCTATGTCTTATGCTCTTTTAAAGCTCTCTCTCCATGAGAGAAATAAATTAATTCCTTAGTGACAGATTTGACTGATTGGCCTGGGCCAACCTCTTCCTTGTAGGAGCTCCTGAGAAGCACAGAACCTCCCTGGTGGAGCACAGGTTGATGAGGGCTGCAGAGGCAGCTGTAACAGGCAGCATTTCTGTCTTCCTTGCTGTTTCTATTATTTTATTGTTTATTTTATGTTGTGCATTTTCTTTTCATCTGTTTCTTTGGACTAATAAATAGTGTTACCTAAACTTGGAGGCAGGAAAAATCCTCAAAGCGTTTAAATGAGGATTCCTTGCCCCCTGTTGCGTTTACACTTTTAAAAACATGTTTATGCCCTTTTCTGAAGCTCCAAATAGTGATCTGCTTTTTTAGGTTTTTGCCCCACATAAAAATACCTGTTCTGTGAAGTAACATGGCTTTTTGGCCACTTCATCTCTTGTCTCTTGAAAATAAGACAAATGCAAGAGTTTAGATTGTTGATACTAAGCAAGTTAGCCCACAACAAACCAGTAACACAGTCTATGTTCTTGATGGTAGTTAGTAAGTACCCATGCCTTACTGTCTTTCCATCTTTACAGCCCATTCTCCTCTTGTGAGCTGGCATGAGATAAACTGGCAGTATTCCTGTCCTTCAGAGTTCTTAAAGGCTTGAGTGAGAGTGCCTGGCTGACGTGAATGCAACCCACAGGGTGCAGGAGAAGAGGAGACCGTGGGTCGATTTACCTCCATTCCTAACATAATACCCCGTAATTTGGTTCATCTTGTTCCTGAAATAATGACGTTTTAGCACTGAAGGCTGTGAAGAGGAAATTTGCAAACGGGCATGTCAGTGCAACCAGTGTCAGTGTGTTCTTTTTGGTGAGAGTCCAGATATTTCAGTGCTTTGTGGATAAAGTGGTCACCTACTTTAAAGGATGTAAATCCGAATGAGCAAGCGAGCGAGTTCCATAGCAGCGTGGCTCCAGCGTGCTTTAAAACCAAACATTGCACAGTCTAGAAACCTGCTTTGTAGGAGACAAACGGTTTGTTCCAGGACGTGGACAAGTTACTCTTGTGATTCCAGGCGCTGCTTCCCTCTGGGAGCTCTGTGGAACAGGAGCTGTCTTCACGCAGTGCCACCGTGATGAGGCTGTGCGCTCAGCGGGGCGTTCCACAACAGCGCGGACAGTTCCCAGCATCTGTCTGTTAACTTTGGCAGGGAGATAAAACAGCAACAGGGGTATTTAACAGCTGTCATTATCAGTGAAAAAGGCATAGGTTTTGTAAAAACAATAAATGTTCATGGAAAAAAATCCAGTGCAAGTTCTTAGCTTGTCTTGGAGCTTGCTGGCTTGTGACTCTTTGGACAGAAGAGCAGTAAATTTTTCTCTGATCCATCATGATATTACCCGCTGTTGACCTTAGCTGCTGGAGATAAAAATTGCCACCGACTTGCAAGGCTGGAGCTCAGGTTTCTTTCCGGTGCTGTTGCTTTTCCCCCGTCAAGGACAGAGAGTTTGCTTGGTCTGTAGCCACGCAAGGGCCATCGCTGCAGCTTCCTTGGGCTCTACTGGTAAATTGTAAATCTTTTGTCGCCCAGCTCTCATGTCTTGAGGCACAATGCTGTGAGGTTGTCCCACGCAGGGAGCAGGGCTCCTGGAGCAGTCAGCACTATTTTTTCTGCTACTTCTCCTTTCAATTGGTTTGGCTTTTCCATAAAGGCTTTTTCAAAACTCCCTGTTTCTTTTTTTTTTTTGCTCTCACGCTCAGGCAAGCTTTGTTCTCTTTCACAGTTCAGGCTAGCATGAGAGAGAGCGTCTCCTCCAATGTGTTTGTAAATTATTTACTTATAATGATTCAGCTCTTCCACTGTATTGTGCAAGGTTCTGTGGGGAAGTAGCACCCTACCAAAGGTCACCTTACCAGTGTTTAACCCAGGCCTGTGCCAGCAGAGCCTCTCCACCAGGAAGTGGAGAGCTGGCTTCACTGTTCCTGGAACAGTTTTTCAAGGTGCTTCTGAAATCACATTCAGATCTTCCCTATCCAGGGTGGGGACATAAGAATTTTGTTCCCTCTGTGGCAAACCCCTTGCCATCTGGTGGTTTTCAGTGTCTTGTTTCTTGATCTCAGTCACTGAGTCCTACTTTGTTTTCCAATGTATTTCTGCAATGTTCTTGTGGGTTTTTGGGTTTTGTTTGTTTTTTTTTTTCCTGGTCAATATTGAGTTTTCAGGAGCTTCCATTTCTTTATGCTTTCCTTTCCTTGTTTCTTCAGAAATTTGTATGTATGTGATTGTAGAGAAGTCGTTTTTCCTCATGAAGTGCTTGAGGGGCATGTTCAGCAGAGGTAGAATTGCTTGCCTGTCATTGAGTCACACAGTCTGAAGGAAGAGGGCCGGCTAGCAGGCCACGTAGCGGGCACAGTGATGATCACCTCTGCATCTGTAATGCATAGGGAAGTGGAAACGGGCAAAAAGTAAGTAGCAAAGGGAAGCGATGCAGATTAACAAAGATGAATAGATGAAGTTGGGAAGTGCTCAGATTTCCTACTGGTTTGAGTGTTACTCTTTGCTTATAAAAAGAAGTGCCAAAAGCTTGCGTGATGCAAGTCCTTGGCTGAATCACATCATGCCCAGCACTGTTTTAATTTGTGATGTGCTAAATGAACCTTGACTCGTGACGTCATTAGCAACGCAGGGCTTGAGACGGCTGTTGGAAACTCTCCTATGTAAACTATTTTAGAGAGGCAGAAAGGAGTAACTGGTTGTGTTTTCATTTCCAGTATGAAGTGAAAGCTCCTGTTCCTTCCGCATGCTTCAGGAACATCTGCAAGCAAATGGCAAAGATGCATGAAGCTATATATGATCTCCTTCCTGAGGAGCAAACTCAGGTGAATGTTATTTTTGAGGTTGATGTAACACCTCCCTTGCAAATGCAGATGAACTCGGTGAAGAGAGAGACTTCTGCTTCATCTGGGGGGGGGGGGAAAAAAATCTCTGTTGAGTCTTTGTGAAAC
The DNA here is from genome assembly GCF_009769465.1 of Tauraco erythrolophus. Lineage (NCBI taxonomy): Eukaryota > Metazoa > Chordata > Aves > Musophagiformes > Musophagidae > Tauraco > Tauraco erythrolophus. Next base: position 122,002,941 of record NC_141466.1, on the reverse strand, counting down.
CCACACATCAAAGGGGCTGGCAGCAGTCGTGCAGACAGTTCAGTTTGAACTGAAGTGTTTGGGTGTGCAGGGAGAACGATGAGACACACAAAAAGAACCGACTGATTCCAGCATTTTGGGTTGCGTTTTAATGCCTAGAGAGGTGAATCTTCAATTCAGGAATTAGTGCTGGAATTCTACACAAGCGGCAACGCTGTGGGGCTCGAGTACAGCCCTTTTAGGGAATTCTTCTGTAGCACTGCTGAAACTTCCTGGCTTCCGAAGGTCCCTGAATGTATTATGCAGCCAGATTGTACCAGATGTGCTTTTTCCATATTTTGCTGCAGTTACTGCTACTGCAGAGCTGTAAATCTAAGGACGGGAAGGACTGATACAGTCACTGAACGCACTAAGTTGTAGTTTGTCTTTTGCACTAAATTAAATGGTCTCTTGGAAAAAAGACTTAAAGTGATTATAGTGCAGGGAAGAGATTTGTTGTCTTCTCGCTTTAATACAAGTTGCTAGATGTTTCAGACAACAGGGAAGAAGAATTCCTGCTCCAGAGAAAGTGTCCTCTATAGGCAACACGTAACAAATAAGTGAGGGTGTAAACTGTCCTGTATGTTATATATTGTGCGTGGCCAGAAAGATTAGGAGGCGGAAGGACTGGCAGAAAGGAAAAATCACATGGAATGTCAAAACAAAAGCAAAGGTCAGCGATTTCACAGTGTATTTCCTCGCTCTAGGCAGTGATGCAAGCTTGGGAATGGTTCCTTACTCTGGTTCTGTGGTATCTCCTAGATGTTGTTTTTACGAATTAACGCAAGCTACAAACTTCACCTGAAGAGGCAGCTGGCCCATCTAAACGTGGTCAATGACGGAGGACCTCTGAATGGGTATGTTTGGGCACTTTTGTTTTTTACTGCTTATAAATAAGCAGGCTTTGTCTTCTGCCAGAAGTCGTGATTGCAGGATGCAGCCATGCTCTGTGTTTTGGTATGTCCCATTGGAGCTTCCTTACAGTAAAGGGCATGACTTGTGCCTTTCCATGGTAACTTGGAATGCAGTCAGCTTGGTAAAAGATTGGGAGTTGGGCATTGTCCTACTGGAAACCTGCTGTAGGTTTTCTCGGTTGTGGATTGCTTTTTCTTCTTTTGTGTAACAGCAGTAGCCACAGTTTAATTCTCAGGAATTGTGTGATTCATGAAACAGTTTTGAAACGTGGATGATGACTCATAGCGCTAGCAAAGTAAAAATAGGAAAAAAATGGTATTTTGTCTGTGCAATGGGCAGCTTCTATACAGGAATTGTTTTTACAGCAGAACTAGATTTGAAACAGATTATGCTCACAGAGCTTTTCCCCTTTCCGGCCCCAGCCCAACCCTCCATCACCGAAACAGCTCAGTGGTACCTCCTGAGAGGGTGTGCCTGGCTGTGCCTGGCATCCCACACCTCCCAGGGGAGCGTACAGCCTCTTGCAGGCTGCGACCTACTGAAAGTTGGATCGTCCCCTGGAACAGTGGGGTTTGTAATTATTCTTAATGGCCTGGGGGCGTTTATTTGCGGCGTGGTAGGGGTGAAGTTAAGTCGGCCTACCCACATGCAAGAAAACGTTGTCTGAGGCTGAAGAAGCCGGAGAAGGAAGTTTATAAATGTTTCAGATGTTGCTGGAATGAAGATGAGTTTTGTTCCTGTCACATTTATTCTTAGTTGTCCTGCTTAAGCTTATTTATTCATCCTGGTACCTTGTGAGAGTCTATCTGAAATGGTTTTCTGTACTTGTGGTGTCTTTGCAAGACAACATCCAGTTGCCTTTGGCACTTACTAAGGTATTTGTAAGCCAACAACCTTATGCCATAGGAGCGAGGCCGCAGCAGCCCCAGGATGTGTTCGGGGTGCATGTCACACTTGGGTTTCTAGTCCTAAACTGTGTCTTGTGCTGTCTTCATCCTGCTTGCTTGTTTCTGTGAGATGCTTGTGGTTGCATGGCCTAAATGGATCCCTTTTTGATAAGGAGGGTTGGGGCAGGTGTTCCTGGCAGTGTATTTCCCAGCGCAGTTGTCCTTCCTGTCGGAAAGGTCTCTTGTCTGCAGCTGGAAACAGTAGTGCCCAAGTCTTTCTTCCATGGCAGCAGTTACTTCAGAACCCCTCGCCCTGGGAGCGTGTCATTGGGGCCTTTTGAGAAGGGACACCTCAAAACGCTGGATTTCACTTGCTACTGTTCCAGTACTGACCTAGTTTTTAACACGCTTTTTTTCGGATCCTCATTGGATTTTAAACTGCTTGTTTCTGTAATAGTAGCAAACATCCAGGTCTGTGAGTCCTCGTTAATTCTGTACTATGAGAACACAACTTTTGTGCCTACCTCTTGCTGCTTTCTAACTGGAAACACCATGATGGTGTTTCTGTCCTCCCCCGATATGTTTCACCGCTGTAGGAGAGATTTTGAACTCTGTATAAACTGTTACAAACAATGTTGCTGTTTGGTTGCTTTTACATTAACCTTCTAGAATACGGAAGTGACCGTTGCAATAATTAATATTCTAAATTGCAATGGAAGCGGGGGTTTAAGTCTGGATAAGCCTGGGATTACAGCAAGAGAATAGAAGTTTTAGATGCCTAATTCCTGCTGAATTTTTTGAACTCGTCGTTTGATCTCCTGTCCCTGTAAGTAGTTTTACACCTAGCAGTAATCGCGTTAGCTGTGATCGCTGCTGTAAACCAAACCACATCCGTCGCATCGAGTTTTGAACCGATTCTTAAAGCACCTAATCCAGGCACAGCGTGTGAACACGTGGCGTTGTCCACGTGTGCCCATCACAAACAAACCCTGCTTGTTTTTCTGAGTGCTCCGAGTGGACGCGACAGGTTCAGCTCCTAATCTTGTTGTATGTTTCACTGCAGACTGGTGACTTCAGATGTAGCTTTTTACACTGGAAACCTTCAAGCTCTGAAAGGCCTTAACAACTTAGACCTAAACATGGCTGAAATTTGGGAGCAGAAGAGGTGATAATCCACCGGGAGCAATCACTTGGCTCTGACAACAGACCGACTTTCTTCTAAGCAGCGTGACCGACGTGAGGTGAATACGTAAGACCGGCGTCCAAGAAAGGGCACCATTGATAGTCGGGGAAGCTGGACTCAGAGCGAGCTGCAGGGAGTGATCTTCCCAGCGTCCTTCAGCAAGAAACAAGTGATCAGCTGTCTGTGCAATGTTTGTTTTGGGTTTGTTTTTTTTTTTTTTCATTCTCTCTGGAAACAGACTCAGGTTTCTTTGGACCAAATCCAAAAGAACACATAGCTGTAACACAGCTGTAGTTGTCTAGAATGCTCTGTATATCTTTATATTAAAAAGATGCTTTGCATTTCTTCTAGTGCAATGGAATTCACATGGTGTCCCACCTTATTTAATGATGGTACGATACAAAAATCTTGCAGTTGGACCTCTGTAGAAAATGTTTTTCTCTATGAAACTATGCTGTTCTAAAATTTATTTTTTTACAGAACTTTATATAAATAAATGTCTTTTGATTGCTTGCATATAGGATTCAGATTTGTTAGGGAGCAGTCCTGTTTCAGGGAATTTCTGACAGCTGGGCTCTAAACTGCCATCTGAAGACAGGATTTTTCCAATTGTCAGTTCACCGAAGCTATTACCCACAGGATGAGAGAGCTGTGAAACGATCCTCGTTAGCAGTGACAGGGTTAACAGGGGGCTTCTGGTGGAATTGGAAGGAAGTAAAAAGGCTGGTGTGGGGCTGGTTTCCTGCTGTTACTGAACCCTGGGCGTAGGCAGTAGGGTGAGGACAGGGAGTGTTTCAGGACTCTGCCAGTTGCTCCGCAGTACTAAAGACACGAAGCGGTGCGTGTATAGAGACCGAGGAGGACACAGAAAACAGGGCAGGAAGAATTTTAAAGTTTTTAGGCTGCTTATAAAAGGTTGCACCATTAAGGAAGGTGCAACTGAAATTAATTTATTTAAGAGTTTTTAATACTACCTTTTAAGACTGGACGCTGCCAGTACTAAGTACAAGTGCCTGTGTATTGCACCTCACACCTCGTTACCGAACCATAGTCCGAGTGCCTAACCCTGTGATGATTATGTACGACGGAATGGTCTACAGCGTGTGCGTGTGGTTTCTTCAGACAGGCATGCCTATCTGTTAGCATAACAGATGTCGTTAATTGTCAGTCACAATAAAGCTATAAAATCACAGTTGTTTTTAAAGACCAACTTCTTTAATGATACATACCAGTGTTATACTAAGCTTATAAAATAAAGTTGTCTGCATGTAAATACATGAGAAACATTAAGAAATCGATAGTGATCAGGACAGGGATTTCAATTCCTGTACAAATTCAGAAATGACTGAAGAGAAGATAAATTAACATACATGGCTGTGACAATATGAACATGGGTGTAGTCAACATGATCCATTTATTGAAAAAAAAAAAAAAAGGGCAGATCAAGGATTAAGATATTGACAGGAGATCCAGCCTTAAATGGGATGTGGGAAAAAAAGCAAACACCACACGTGGATACTGAGGCATTTTTCTCAAGTATTAGATTCTTTGGGTGAGTTTGGAACACGGACGATTCCCACTCTCACGATACAGAAATGGAGGTATTGACAGCCTTACCCCAGTATCTTGACATACAGTTGGGATAGGACATCCCACTTGTAGTTCGGGGGGGTTAAAGAGGGCTATAGGGTGGGATGTTTGTGAGCACACGAAATACAGGGTTTCTAACAGCCCGTTTTAACAGCAGTAGTGAAACTTTTGGTTTTCAACTGTGCCTGCCACTTACACTTCATAAAAAGCCACATGAGTAGCTTAATGGTGTTGTCCCACATGTATTGCTTCACAGCTTTATTTCTGCAGCTACAAGCAATTCAAAACTACTGACTGTTGGAGGCAAGCCTCTTAACTTCTTATCGAAGAAGATCTGTCCATCTTACCGCAAGACAAACAGTATTGCACTTCAAGGTTATATTGACTGAGTCACAGAATCTCTGTAAGGACTGAAGCATTACTTAGCACATCCGTGGCGCTATGTGTCTGCTTAAGAAGATAAGCAAGAGAAATTAATTTTAAATTAATACTGCAGGGTACTGTGAAGATGACAGAGCAGAGGCCCTCTGTGTACTTATATTTCTAACGCTTAAAAGGTTCTTCCATTAGGAGGCTGGTTCAGCACAGCAGTCGACAGAACCGACTGTGCCCTTTCCCTGACTCAGTGGTCCAGGATCCGAAGATTGCCAGATACGATTTTGTTCTCTAGTAGAGCTCCAGCTGGGATGTCAATTCTGTCGCCGTGATTGGCAATGATGATAACTGTTCCCTGGATTTACGGAAAGGAAAACAAAGTCATTAGAAACTTTATAGTTTCGCTTGGAATGAGCGAGTAGTGTTGTCTGGAGGACAGGTTAGGTGTCAGCTGTCACAGCCAGCTCCTGGATGCATTTAGTTGTATTGTTTCTGCATAGGCTTCCCCCCCTCCGCTCCCCCCGCCAAAGGTTTTAAACAAGCACTGGTGGAAACACGGTAATTACCAGCATACTCGCTACTATCAGCTTACAAGCAGAGCTGATGCCTTCTTTGAACATACGTGCTTGCTGTAAGCACTCTTATCACGTCTCCTTGCTTTTGAGGTGGAAAAATGTTACCCGCACCGGTGTGTCATGGCACAGCTCACCATTACAGCTGCAAGGAAGGCAGATAAATACACAGAAAGAGCTGGGAACAGGTGCACATGTGTGCGTCTGCAGTCTGACAATAGCCCAGGCCAGTTCAAATGCATGGTTGTTGCAGGACCATGACAATGTTCTGCTAGGATTGACCAGGTCCCATGGAAGAATTTGAGAGAGAAATTAAGTTGCTCAGCTTCGACATTTACTAATAAATGGAGAACCCCAACCGGATGAGAAGGAAGGGGCCTGGGGCTGCAATGCCAGCCTGGGAGGTGAGGCATGTACTCCTTCAGCTTGTAGAGCTGAAGGACAAAGGTACAAGCGTTGTTTTGAACACAGAGCCATGAGGGCTGTGGAGTTTTCAAGGTTCACAGACAAAGCTCAGCTCTCCCTGGGACTCCACAGAGAAGCAGCTGTAGCAGTGACACCGTGCACACACAGTAAGGGTCACTGTTCATTCTTGGCCAGTTACTTAACTCGCAGGAGTGCTTCCATGGGCTGGGTGTGCAGGCACCGATTAGGCAGGATCAGTTACCAAGGAGCAGAGATCAGTCATGTTTAAAGCAGGAGCATCCCAATTACACACTCACCTTTAATGAAACGTTCTTCCCAAATGTAACATCACCTGAAACTGTGAGATGATCCAGCTCCAGCATATCTGGAATACTTTCAAACCTCCGCAGGTAATCTTGAACCTTTTAGACAGAGGAAAAAACAGAGACAGTTTTAAATCCGTCTGTGGAGTAAGACACATGCGGGAGCTTCTTGAAAACTCCCTTTAGAGACTTTTCCAGCATTTACATCTTATATTAAGAGTTGCTACTGTGAAAGCAAGGTGGTACTGTCATTTCTTTCAGAGAGAGATAACTATGAGAAGCAGCAAGGGCAGCATCTAGCGAGCACACCCCAATTCACCTTCTGTTCCCTCAGGTGATGGGGTGAAGGAGCACCCAACAGCACCATGACGTTATGCACAGGTGTTAAGTAGTTTGCGTTCTAACAGCCTAACAGTTCTTTACAAAGAGCAAAGGGAATGCCCAGATAGCCAGCTGCAGATGAAGTAAACCTCACTTTTAGCTGACTTACTGCTACAGACTGTATTTTTATTCAGAGATAAAAACAAAGGATAATTCTAGGATTTTACCTTCGTGAAAGAACTTCCCAGTTTGACAAGAGGCACTGTTGGAAATTCACGTTTCTCGCTCATCGTTAGAGATCCAGCATTAAGGCTGTACAAATTAGACATCACGAGCAAGAGATCTGACGTGGTCTTAACAGGCAGAAAACGACTACGAGGTACGTTTATCCCCAGAGAGTTCTCAAAACTCTTAATAGCAGCGCCGACTGCAGTCTCCAACTGGATAACATTCAAGCCTCCATCCAGAGTCTGGAAGAGAAAAACTCGTGTAAACAACCAGCAGGTAACAGCACTGGGAGCTAGAGAGGAGCGTAAGGCAGAGCTCTGTGTTTACCGACAGACTGGCTCCCTTTTGAAAGCAGCAGTCTCTGTTCAGTTACCTAGAAACAAACAGTTCTTTTGGGTCCATTTCTTCTAAAAAGTCTTCCTAGATGATTACCTTTGGGTTAACAATGATCTCCATGTCAATAGCATTTTTCTCTTGCAGCCTTTTAATCGCAGACAGAGCAATCCACAGATTGTTGGTATTGAATATTTTGAATTTTGACACAGACTTGAATTCATCCACATGTGCTTTGGGGACCTGAGCTATCTCCACCAGCCTCAGCTTGTTTTCATATTGTGTAAGTGTGCCACCCTGCAAGGGTCAAAGAAGAAGTTTTAAGTCCTGTTCATGAGACAATGGAGAAACTCTCCTCTCACCCCAGAGAGACTCACTATTTTGTTGGCATTTAAAGTTGAACCTTAGTGAAAACATGGTGCTCGTGTTCAGCTACCAGGTTACTAATTATAGAGTCTGTTTAAAGTACAGTCAGAACTGTCACACGATCATGTTTCAGCACTCCAAGACAGTTAATTCTTTAACCAAAGTTGTTGAGAACCTTTTGCAAGCGCTGCTGTTGTCAAAAATCACCTTCAGCTGTACTTCACCAGATTATAGAGCAAAATCTAAATTAAATCTGATGGTTCTGTGTTTGTGGCACTTACTGGAGAAACGAGTGGCACTTCAGTAACCTGGACTGTATTCTTACAGTGCGTTTCTGTGGTTTTTACAGGACTAAGTCAGAGCTTTCTTAATATCTAATGAATATTAGAAAAATATTATGAAAAACCATGTTTCTTCCCCATCCTTTCGAAGCAAAGTACAGTTACGGGACAAATTGCCGCATGCTACAAGTATTTGATACACGCCATGAACATCTGACAAGTTGCCAGACCTGGACTTTGTACAAAGTCCAGCGGTTAGGGCCGGAGCAGACTGGCAGCCACACCAAGCCGAGTTGAGCAACACACACCTTGGCAGCTGGGTAAGTAGCTCAGGTACTTTTTCCGTCAGTGGAGATGGATACAGCTGCTGTATCCCACCCCTCAGTGCTCTACTTTTACCATCTCCAAACTTCTCCCTGGTGTAAGTGACAGTTTGGAGAAGGTGTAGAGGTTGTGACCTGCACCCTGCAGAAATCACTTGTGTTTTCAGTCAAGTCCAGGCTGTCCTGGTCTGCTGCTGCCCAGAACCTAGATTCAATCTGTTCCATGAATTAGAACTTCATAAACTTGCTGATTTTGTGCATCTCAAATTAGATCGCAGCTGATGTGTTAAATGGTGCCTGAAATAGCTATAAGAAGATTTAATGTATGTCTGAATTCATGCATGCAGAGGAGACGAGAGGCTGAGATTTTCCCCGCCACGCCAGGCATTCGGACAGACGTGCACAACTCTTTCCCTTTACCTTCACATCCGCCCTGGTTTTGTTTGTGACTTCCATGACAAATTCACAGCGTTTTCCGTTGGGTGGGTTCATAAGATGGTTAAGAATGTAAAGGTCCACAGTGGCACCCAAGTTATCTATATTGGATACAAAAATATATTCCTTCCCCTCTGCGATAAGGTTATCCAGCAGACCAGAGTTATAGAAACTGGCGTAGATATCTCCATGGCCTGGGGGATACCAGCACTCTGTATTCTCTCCTGAGTAAGATACATCCTTGGCTATTGGCAGCAGAGTTTCCTTGTTAATTCTAGGATACCTGGGAAGACAGGGGGTTTTGTTAAAAGTTCTCATCGATGTCGGACTAGCATAAAGAAAACCAAAATGCAATAGTAAAGGTGAAACTGCATGGGCTTTTTCATGCAGTTTTGAAGATACACTTGCTAGGTTCATGTAAGTACTCGGAATTGAAAGACCCATCCAAATACGGAGAAGCTGCAGAATGCAATCTCTCATTCAAGAATTTAAAGCCACAGTTCCCCGACCAAGCTGTTTTAAGCTTTCCTCTGACACGTGGGTTCAGAGCATGCCAAGCATCCCTCTGACATCATCAGCCACTTTAGGTTAGAGCTTGTTCTTGATAAGAAAGCCATGTTCTGTCTACCTCCAGAGCCCAGGTACCCTCAAAGCAAATTCAGGAATCAAGCAGCCAGCACCCTGTACACCATCATTCATACATTTCTGAGAAACTCTGTCCCCCCCACACCCCTCTCCCTAATTTTAATACATTGCCTTTGACAGAGTGAAACGTCAGGGAGTTAAGCAGAGCCAAAGAGAACTTAGGTACTAAAGACACTATTGCTACCTCGGCATTCCGAACTAAAAACCCACACCGTTTGGAATACGGAGTGACAAGCTAGTTTTTCCTTTCACCCTAAGGGGAGAAGTTTTTTGATACCTGCTTTGATTAAAAGTATATATCTTCACACGGCTGTGACTGTATTTCTGCAAGATTTTCTTTGTGTCGTCATCAGTGTTGAAGGAATTCATGAGAACAAGAGGAACGTCGGTGTTGTAGGATTTGTTTAAATGCTGAGATGGGAAAGAAATGGTAAATTCAGCATGTATTATTAGCTTTAACTCTGACATCTATGATTTGGGGAGAAATAAATTATTAGATAAAACAGACTGGAAATAATAAATGCATGAGATGAGAGAGATGCCAACAGAATGGAAAATAAATCAGGTAAAAGGAAAACAAATCCTTCTAAGTAGTAAAGATAAGGCCCACATTAATTAACTTCTGTGTTTAAATCTGCATTGAGATTCAAAATTTGAAAAGCACGACATCACAGAATGATTATTTTAGATTTTAGGCTATAGTTGATAACAAAAGGCAAGTTTTTCCCCAAATTAATAAAGTCTGTCAGGGGGAAGTTTCAAAATCATCTCTGCACAGTAAGCACTTTTGAGCTGGTTTTCCCCAAATTACTGAAGTCTGTCAGGGTAAGGTTTCAAAACCTTCTCTGCATAGTAAGCACTTTTGAGCCTTTTTGGCATGCTACGAGATGGACAACAGTATCAAGGGTACATAACAAAATGTCACATGTAAATTATTGGGGCATCTGTAAAGTGGAGCTGAAATACACAAGAGCATTTCCACACGGACAGCAGAGCAAAGGCAAAAAAACAGAAAACATGACAGCATTCCAACTGTGCAGAAAAAAAAAAAAAGATGCTTCAGTGAGTTCAAAGTTTTGTGTATCGGATCGCCCTCGTCGTCTGCTGGGGAGTGTTTGGGATCATTAACCTCCAGAGAGTTCCACAATGGCCCTTCTGAGAAAGCACCCAAAACACTAAAGGATTAGATCTGCCTTAGTTGGATATAAATTTAAGTCTAGTATAGAACTGTCTAACACACTCCAAACAAAACACCACACTGAGGAAAAAAATAGTTGGAGATCCAGAAACTATGGAAAAGATACGTCTAATTTCTTACTCTAATGACCGTCTTAATTATCTGCTGCAAGAGGAATATTCTGCATTAAAAACATAAGCTGAAATGTCCTCTCTCAACACCAACAGCTGTTATTTCCTTTTACTTTTCTTTCTTCAGAGGAAAATGCCAGCAATCACTTCCAGCATGAGAGTTTTAATTCGACAAGGATCTCAGAGCTGCTGTGAAGGGCTTTGTTCTAATGCACATAAAAAAAGCTTTTAAAAAGCTAAACTTAGACTCACACCTGGAGGAGTCGGGAACAAACCCAGGAGTTAGCCACGCCAGGCCAGTTCTACAATTGGATTGTTTGTGTTTCTGGACACAACCATTGCTGTCCGGGTTGGTGTGCACAGGCTGAACTACGCTTGTGCTAACATGGGGGGAGTGGACGGAGTTCAATTGCCAATTGCTCTGTCCCTTTCATGCCTGTTCTTCCCAAAGCAAGTCTCCACTTCACCACTAGCCCTGTGATCAGACCTCATTTCCCTCTCCTCTTCCTTTTGGCAAGAGATCCACTGTGACCTCTCTTAAAAGCTCATACAGAAAGGAGAAGCTCAGTACATCTTGCTTCCTTCAACGCAGGAGAAAAAGCCCATCGAAAGTTACCTCGATCTGCTGCACTGTCAGATCCAAGAAGGTGTTCTCATTCCGCACCCCGATAAGGCTTTTTGGGCCTTTACAACCCATGCTTGTGCCCAAGCCGCCATTTAGTTTCACCACCACCAGCTTGTTCAAGACAGAAGCGATGTTATCGGGCAGTCCTCTGGCCTTTATCTTCTCGTAGGGCTGGATCTGTAAAAACAAACAAGAAAACCCAGCAGTCAAATATTTGGAAGGAAATTGCTTTCTCCCTAAAAACCTTCAAAACTTTAAAGTTGGCAATAATGCCCACATTTATTTATATGATTTATGACGCTAAAGAAAATGAGTCTACAATAACCTGATTTGTTACAATACAAATAACTCGGTTTGTTACTACAATAACCTCTTTTCCTGAGAAGTTCTATAGACTTCGTGACACCAGTCACCATCAGCTTCATCCAAAAGGTGTCTGTCTGCTCTGCAAGGTAGGGGGAGCGGACTCAATGGTGAAGAGGGGTAAGGAAGAAGTCAGGCCAGTTACACCACTTACCACAACGCTCCTCTTGTCCTGCAGAAGGAGAGGATGTCTCCTTCAGAGCCATCTAACTCAGTTCGCCAGTAAGATCACTCCCTTCAGTCAGGCCATAATTTAAGAACACAGGCCCTGCATGCAGGACATCAAACTTTTCTTCCCTGAGCAGCTTAAACTCGCAGCAGATTTTTTTGGATACTTTGCTCTGAGGTTGTCAGAGGCAACATTCCTGGCAAAAGGCTGGTTCTTTGACCAAGTCTAAACCAATTTTTATTCCAAATACTAGTCCAATATAGTAATTCATCTGTCCTAACAGCATGCTACAAAATGGAAGAAAGCTCCTAGTTCTCATCCTGCCATTTTGGGGATGTGTTTGTCCAGCTCACATTAAACCTTGCAGAAAGTCTTCTACTTTGACAGCTATATCCTCCAAGTTTAAAAACAGAGCATGGGCTACATTTGGGGCTAGTGATGGAGAGTAAAAATCAGGTTTGCAATGACAGCGTGCCTTGCACAAGGCATTGCTTGTCCCCTAATCCAAAGCACCTAAGTCCAAGAGACAAAGGTAACAATGCAGCGGTAAGTACCGTGCCAAAACCGTTGGGGCAAAATCAGCACCATTATCCTGCAGCCTGCCCTTCTAGAGATTCTCTTTTGAAGAAAAGCCTTCGTGTTTCAGTGCCGCGTGTATTCTAGCAGCAAGAAAATTATTTTAGTTCTGACAAGGGGCGTGTAAGATCCACAGCTGATTTCCAAAACCAAACACATATGGAGTAGTTTTCAGAACTGTGTTTGCTTTGGGCAAGTCGGGCTGGGGTTCAAAAGGAAATTCACACTGGAACAAGAGTCATATTTCTTACTCGGATGCGCGGGGGTAGAGAGGAGAGTTTGCGCAATTGCAGCATTCCAGTAAGCCACAGGCAGCAGATGAGAGCAGATCCCTCACATTAAGGAAATTCTGCCTCACACAGGAGCCGGAAAGCTTATGGTATACATTTAAAGATAAGATCACTCCATAAGTTACTACATAATGACTATCTAAACTCCCATTACTCGAACAGTGGAAACTGGCCCAGGAGGAACGTCCCAATGCAACTGCTTAAGCTCGTTCCGTTTAGAAAAATTTCCCAATGAGTAAGATACGTACTGCAAAAAAGCAAGCGATTAACTTAACTTGAAAGCCCTACTTTCTCACTAAAATATTTTTAACTAATATGAAAACACTAAATATAAGAATAGCACCAAATTCCTTGTTGAAACACTCTAGCTGTTGAACATTAAAATATATGTCAATGTTGTGACTTAATTTTTGGCTCAGTGGGCAGTGTTACTGGAGAACACGACAAATTTTGCTAGGTTTATGATACACACCCATCAAAACAAAGATATGCAACTAAAATTATGAGGCTTGATGAATAAGGCTAGTAATTGCTTTCTTTTAATGCAGTTTGTTTTAAAGCTACATTCTGCAGAAATGCCAGGACTTTCGCTGTTTGTTTCTAGCAGGTACTGGGAGTACAGGTACCCCCAGACTATACTGTTCCCAGGAGAAGAGGGAACATCCAGACTTGCTTGTGACTCTATACTGAGATTTAACCAACACATTAAAGATCCGAATGTTTCCATTTACGTGCTCTTAACCAAATTCTTGCATTTCTCCCTACCCAGTAAGTTCAGACTCCACTGTACACTTCCACGTTTCAAAAGCAGTCGAGGTTCCCTATCCCAAAAAGCCCTGAGGCAGCGGATGCAGGTAAGGAGCTTTAGAAGCAATGCACAGACTATCCTAAGCGTAAAGTTATCGTCACGTTAAAGTTACATACAATTTAGCTTGTAAAAGTAAGAACGAAAAGGGAAATCTTATGTATTTAAGCTACCACTTTCCAGCTAATCACAGCCATGGCAGTTAAGCAGTTTTTATTTCACTCTCTCAGAAGGTAGAAGGTGAAAGTGGAGTTATCATGGCTCAGGCAGCAAGCAGTAACACAATCCCTGCTGCAGTCACCTGCTAATAGTCAGTTCTCCTCAGAGAAAGAAATAAAGTGATTAAACAAAGCAGGTGGTGTTGGCATGCTGTTTCCCATTTAATCTGGGGAGAACGCTGGCCATAGAAACAACACGTCATTTGAGTCATTGACAAGCACACAGATTTGTCAGTAAACTCTGCATGGATCAGTAAAGGACAAGGGAGTGGAAATTTGCCAGCCAAGGCTTTAACTTGAATGCTAACCTTCAGACAAACAGAACTTTGATCCCTATAAATTTACCTACGCCACAACAATTTGATTCACACATCTAAGAGTTTTCAAGCAAGGTTTTGAGGGAGTCCCAGCATTCCAACAGACAGTGTCTCAGTTCCAACTTTGTATCATAAGATCATGAAATAAAACACAACACTTAGACAACAGGGCATTACTCAAGTGAACCGTGTAAAAAGTACACTCAAGCAAAATTATTTCTCTAGATTTCTGCTACCTTGAACTGAGAATTAAAACCAGTCTCCTTCCTGGTTAACTAGCTGGTTAAAACCAGCTCTCTAAGATCCCTTCATTAAAAAGGCTGACAGTTTTAAATGTGTGGCTTAACTGATTATGAATAATTTATGCAAATTCCCCTTAGAGACCAAATACACTACTGAAAGGTTTCTTAGTTGGACCTACTTTGCTAGAGAAGCAACATGGTGAAGTCCTCCCATTCCAGCTTTCTCATGTGAGGGTGTGAGAGCATTCATTTTAGGCAAAAAGGTTCCTTATCTGGCAGTATCAAGAAATTAAACAACCGTTCTAATCACAAACACGTCTTCACAATTAGTCACACAGCGCCTGGAGATAACAGGATTGTGCCATATATTACTCCAAGGGTACGAAATATTGTGAGCAGAAGGGAAACATTTGTCCATTTTTGCCTTGCTTTTCTCTCTGTGCCCTCTCTCAGATTTGCTGGTTATGATCTCTGACCAACTGCAGCCTTTTCCCATTCTCCCTTTTCTACCCCCAAGCCTGGCACAGCTTCCTGCCTGCAGGTTATAAATTCTGCTCAACTGCATCATCCAAAGATGACAGAAGGTTGAAATAAAGTAAGGAAGGAGACAGCTGAGGTTGATAAGAGGGAAGAAGGTGGAAGATAAGGTGACAGCTAGAAATGAATGGAGTCCCAGGGCGGAGGGGCAAAAGACCCTAAACCAGACCTGAAATAACAGGAAATAAAACACCAAGCAAACTGTCAGTTTTCCAGAACAAAACTCTACTATGGGGCTCAGGCACGAGACTTCACAGAAGATAACAGTGTCGCCCAGTAACACAAATGTCAAACTAGTACATCTTATCAAAATATTTCTCTCCACATTTTAAATTCAACAGCAGCATTTTGAAAGCGTCAGCAAAGGCTTAAAAGATGTATAACCCAGGATAAGCAAAATTGGGAGCAGCCAAATGTGGCTCCAGAGCAGTTCAGGTGTGACTGAGCCCCGGGATGAAAGCCCCATCACGGTGCAGCCCAAACGCCTACCCTTCCTGGGAATGAACAGCCTGGCAGCAGGTCCCAGGAGGGCTGTGGTGGGATCTGACCCTACACCCAGGTCTGCCCCAGGCCAAGCCCACCCTGCGGTGCTACACCCTGGGGAGCAGGCACCTGTTCCTAACCACAAGCTCCTCCAGCAGCATCTGCCCTTAGGTCTCTCTGAGGTAAGGCTCTTAACAGATTTATTTTATTTTTTTTTTTAATTTGGGTTTGTGCTTGTAAAGTTGGGAGCTCAGCATCCTTGGAGATCTACAAAATGAGTTTGTTTGGCTGTTTAGGCAGCAAGCTGTTGTTGTGCCTCTTTTTAATGCAGATTCATTTATAAAGTCTAAACAACCCACAAAATATTTTTTAAAAGTTTAACTTCATTCAGACTTCTGGTAAATAAACAGCAACATCTGCATTCTCATATGAAGCTGTAATGTTACACGGGGAAGATGTTTTACATCTTGAAACAAATCAGAAGCTGTAGATTTACTTGGTTTTGAAGTCTCTGCCATGTTCTCCGCATCGAAGATGCACAACACATCGGCCTTGATGTTTCCTGCTCCTTAAAGGGGTGAAGAAGGAATAGAATCAAGATCAACCTAGTAACAGTTACACTATTTTTACAGGGCTTGTACTTTCTTCCCCCCCACCAGATGTGGCAGAAGAGGACGACTGGAAAAGTCAAATCAAGAACAGCAGCTTAATAAGCAAGACTAGATGTAAGGTGAGAAACTGGACCTATCCACCTGTGAGGTCTGAAGGAAATATCCCTCCCAGCTCTTCTCCATTTCGTGGTGGCAGAAGCCTACTAGGTATTCTCAAATACTATTCTTCCTTTTCTGCAAGCAGAGCTCACTCTCCCTGGCCCTGAGTTGTTTTCACGTCATCCAGAGGTTACTAAGCTACTAATACTTGTCCCTTGCATCTACCCTGGTTTCCAACACAATTCTGCCACCTGCATAAACAACGTTGAAAGAATACCAGGAGGAGAAGGTTACTAAGTTGGGGCAGCAGTAGCAATCTAGGAAAAAACATAGTGTCAAAGCCACTTCCTAAAGACTCACATCTACTGCTCTCCAAAAGGACCATTTCAGATTGCCCCCACACAAGCACTTTATGTGACAGAGGAACACTACAGCCCTTCATCAGGCAACTTGTGACTAGCAATAGAGTTACTCAGCTAAATTAAGACAGAGAAAGCTTTCAAGACTGCAGAGTTGTTTTATTTATAACTTAGCTGAGAAGCTCATTTCTTCCAGGAAGTTAGATGCAGAGAACTGGGAGACTAATAACTTAGGGGAAAAAAAAAAGAAAAGAAAACAAACAGAAAATATACGTGCATGGCTTATCATATACGCATGTGCTGAGTGTACACACACAAGCATGCTCTTTGAACCAGTGAAGGCTCCTTTGAAAATATTAAGAGATGACAGTAAATAAGGACTAGGAAAGTCAGCTGCTTTGGATATGAGGAAGAGGGAAAACAAATTGCACATACGGTACCTTTCCTTAGTTGGACAAAAAAGCCAAATTATGAAGTCTACTCAAAGGGCAGCTTGTATGGCAATCTTCATGACAAACAAATAAAAACTTTATCACTCACATAACCATGCCTCAAGGGATTGCCAATCAGCTACAGCTGACCTGAAAATATCACTAAACGCTGGAGGTTTATGGATCTTGCCACCAATAAACCCAAAGTTCCTGCACGGCATGCCCTCCATAAAACAGAAGCGACTGACCTAAGCAGAACACCACACAAAGACAGCAGCAACAACAGATCTAGCAATTCGTTATCAGCAAGCAGTTGTGCAACCAGAGAGAGGCACACGCTAGACTGGTCTCGCGTCGGAGGTGCCTTCGCATCCCCAGATGTCTCTGTTCATGCAACAGAGCACATCAGCACGACTGAAATAACACATACTGAAGCCAGGGCAGTGGGACTGCCTGCATCTATCCAAGCCATCTATTAAAACAGCATCCACTGCATTTTCTGCCTGAAGACTTCAGTGCCCCCTAACAGGGCCATGTGGCAAACAAGACGACTTCATCTGTTCCCACAGACCACTGCCTGAGGCAGTCCCGAGCAGGACGGTTGCTGCATCGGCATCACGCTGCCACGCGCGCTCACTGACTCCTATCCACGCTTTCTGAGGCTATGAGAAATGAAGCAGGTGCGAGGGAGAGAATCTCAAGGTCACTGAGGCCAGTAGAGCCTGGATCAAAACCACAGCTTCAAGGTGAGCTGTAGCATGTAACAGGTTTGCATGTCAGATCTGGCCATGTACTCATTATAGATCCAGAGGATAGAACCAGTCAAACGAACTTTTGCAGAAAGGGACTTTTTTCATTTGAGATTTATTGCTAAGTTGAAGCTGGGGGAGGATGAAGAAAGGAAGGATATAAAGAATTGCACTGTTCCAGTTCCAACTGGAGACCGCACCATTTTCACCAGTTGTGCCAAGCTCTCATAAGGAGAATTTAGACCTTAAGCACTACCTTACAACAGCTGTGGCCGTGCTAGACAAGAATAACAGAGACACATTCTATAAGCTTGAGGTAAAATGATTTTAATGCAGGAGAAGTCCTTTCCACTTCATGCATCCCTTTCCTTCACTTTACCCTTCCTTTCCATTTCATGCATCTCTTTCCTTCATTTTACCCTTTCTTTCCATTAAAAAGAAGACTACATAGAAGAAAATCCTTCAGCAATCTTCTAGATACTATGCAAGGATCTTTGATATAAGCAGGTCTGCAGAATGTTAATATGCAAAAATCAAACAGAACTGGGGCTTTCTGATATAGTGCAATCCCTCTCTTATTCCACATGCATATCCGTTCAGGAATACCATCTGTTCCTAGTTAGTTTATTCTATCCACAGTTCATTTATTCTGCTGTATTTTCAAAAGGAAACATGCAGAATAAATGAGAGGCAGGACACAGATACAGCATTTCAGCATGGCAGGACACATCTGAACAAACTCTAGAAGGTAAAAGATCCTGAAGGTTACCAGCATGGATCTGACAGAAAGGCAGGGACAGCTGATACAGCATAAGGGGTCATGAGCGTAGGAAATGACGGCAGATATCCAATTCCAAGCGCACAATGAGAAGAATTAACACACATGCGCACATTCTCCCAGTTGTTACCTACAGAGACTGTTGCCCAAACTACTAAGCACTTTTTTCACTCCGTAACTATACTGATCCTTACGATCCCTGTACCCACAGACCCTTACCTCCCAAAGGCCAACACTGAAATTAGCTACTCAAGGGTCAGGGTAGCTACACACTCTCAATGGAATATTGCTCCCTAGAAAAGCACACAGTGCTGCCATTTCACAGAGGACACAGGTGAGAAAATCTTTGCAAAGTTCCTAGAACTTTTCAGGAACAGAAGCGTGCGAAAAGCAGAATCTCACTGTATTTTGCCAACAACAGAGATTACGGTCAGGCTGGGTAGACAAGCTTAAAACCAATCGTTTTTCTCACTTACCAAAGAGATGATAAACACTGATTTTAATGTACTGGAAGTACATCAGAAAGCTTAACAAATGATTCACTACCAACAGGATCTAGAGCAATTTACACGGTGCTGAGCACAGTCAGGGAGAGAGATGTGACTAGATCCTTACTCCCTGCCACCACTTCCCCTCCACTTGAAGGTCAACGCTGCTCCATATTAGACTGCAAATGGATTTAAAACATTTAGGTTTGAGCTTTAGCTGGGTGGGATGCGAGCCACACCCACAATGTTCAGACGCCGTCTGAAAAGCCAAAAAAATTATTTCACTTTTCAAGTCTCACTGTGTTCTTCTTGCATCACTCACAATATAGCTCTCCAAAAAGCAGAAAGTCTGCCACTCGGTTCAGGGCCAAACTGCCTCAAAATCATTTGCTTTTGCTAAAGTGCCAACTACCCTTTTATGCCTTCACTATTGTGTCTGAAACTAGCTTATGCAGAAAGCTCAGAGTAAAATCTTGATGAAGTTAACAGTTCCATCCAGGCCCTCCATCAAGGATTTAGTTCATTGGATGTTGCATCAGCTACAACACAAAATTTATAACTCAGCCTCACTAAATATTTCAGTTTCTTTTGGCACAAGCATTGGAAATGACAACTTGGCAGTGAAGCCCTGGCTCTTGAAGGGTCTATTAATTCAGAGAATAACAAATGTCAAGAACTCAAATTCAAGCAGGATCCTTGCAGCATCAGAACTGCTGGATGCCAGTGCTATCATCTAGCAGTTCCAGTCACGTGTAGGCACTAATATGCAGAGCTACCTCATCACCTACGAGTGTACACACAAGCATAAGAAGTGCTCCACAGTAATAAAAATCAGTTCTTGCTCTAAGTGTTTGGAGCAGTGGACTTGACAAGTAAGTGCTGATGGGGAAATACTTCAGGAACAAAAACGGGCAGGAACGACATGGCTGACAGATGCATGACTACAGTGTTACTCATTTGAGAGATGTCTCAAAATGATTCTATGATTCTATGACATATCTAGCTGCTTTGGGTTTTGCAGACAATGTCACAGAAGTGATTTTCATAACAGTTTGCATGAGGCAACGTCGGGAGTTTGACTAATTAACAGATTTCAGAAGCATACTCCTACTCCAAGGAGGTTTGGAAGAGTTTGCCAGAGACAGACAAAATGAGCAACATCATGGGTAGCCTGGAAAAGAATACACCCATATTAGTCAATATGTGCTTACACAACAAGGAAATATTTACTCAGCACCAAGGGACAGTTTTAGAAATAGCACCAAGTGAACCCGTAAGACCTGCTTCCAGAGCTGAAGATTAGGAAGGCATTTTGCTTTTGAGTAAGAGCACGACATTCATTCTTTTCCTTCATGATATACTTCACTGAGATGACAACTTGAGCTGCAGACAAGAATCCAACCACAGGGGAAACAAAACCTCTTTTCACACTCACATTGCTTCAGAAGCTGTCTTTACATCCTAGATGAGGTTTTGCATTGCTCTTCTGAGGTTAACTTGATCACTGCAATTCCCTTGGAAGCCTCCCCACAGGACTTTGTGATTGCTTCCAACTCAAACAAACAGATCACTGCAATCTACATCAACAGGATTAAATTACACTTGCCATGTCCACATTCTTTACCTCCTCTCCTTGCTAACCAGCACTCTTAAGGATACTTTCTTCTCTGAAGACTGTAACAGTAATGGGTCCTAACTATGCCAGCTATCGCTGTAAGCTTTTGGACTTAAGGGAGCAAAGCACTTGGAAGGAAAAAACAAGTCAGAGGTTTACCAATATCACATGAAATGGGTTCAATCTTCTGTTATCACTGTCTGGAGCTTACCATTTGCTTGCCCATTGGTATTAGTTGTTACACTGAAAACATGGAGGTCAGGAATGAAATCTCCCATTGCAGAGAAAAAAGGAGGAATATTAAAAGACAATCATGTCTGTTTCAATTTGCTGACAGGAGCCTTTATTTGTCAGTAGATGCTTCAGGAAAGAACAAAAAACATGCTAAGAATAAGTACAATGGATAACGCATTAGATGACCCATGGAAGTCTGATCAGAAGTCTGCTCCTGTATGGCACAGTCCCGTGGCATTGAACAACCTTTCCCACCTAAGCTGAGACTCAGAAGTACCTTATGTAAAATAGAAAATTGAAGGACAAAGCCTGTAAATGTAATAAACTATGCATGAACTTTTTTAAGCTGTTAAAAAAAAAACCAAACAAACAAAACCAAAACAACCCACAACTAGTTTTGCCACATTTTTGGTGCTTTTATTTTTCTTATATATATATATAAAAAAATATATATATATGTCTGTATGAATATATACACATATACATACACGCAGGCACACATATACCTAAATACATACTTTTTGCTCTACTAGGTATCAGCTGAAGTTTATACATGCCAGAATTCTCAGTGCTTTGGACTGATCAAGTAGCAAACCAATTCTGCAAAACAATCACAGGCAAATAAATTCACTCTGGGGAGAGTAGGTTGTTGCTTTCTAGGCCATGATACTTGCAGTGCAAGATTCTCAAAAGCAAATAAGCTCCCCACCACCACTTCATAAAACAAGGTTGTCCAGACAGGCAATTATAAATCACTTGCAAGATCACCAACCGACTTTCCAAATGAGTCTTGTGTGTACCATCTTCTCTGCTGTTCTAACAAGACCAAGAGAGTACACTATGAGGTTTTTATAGCTAGGAAAAGAAAAAAACTATAAAAAAAATCAACTAGACCTGAACAAAAGCACTAAGATAAAATGTGCATATATTCACAGATGGATACCTGTCCTAAATAACTCAGTACTGCAGTCTTTATTATGAAGATCTTCTAAAATTATCACTATTTACCCCTTCTAAAAGCTCCTACTGTTCTTACCTATACTAGTTACAATGATAATTCTGAAATTCTGATCTTGAATAAATGGATTTATATCTAATAATTGCACAAGTCATTTCCCACCCCCCCAGCAAAGAAGAATTTGGGAGAAGTTACACTGCAGGTGACCTGAAAAACGTTTCATGTGAGACACCTTTCACTTTCCACGGTATGCCCCCCACATGACTGACATATTAAAAAGGTAGTGGAGGCAGGATAAATGCAAGCAGGTTTGAGGTTGGCAGGTAAATGGAACTCTTATAGTCAGCAAGAAAAGAAAAAATATTCAATAAAGTTAAGCTTGCTCTCAGTTTTTGAGAGCGCTCAGCCCGCCTCCTGTCAGATCAGAAAGTCTCTAATTAGCACCTTACCCAAGAAATCTTCAAGCAAGAGATACTTATTATGAAGTGAAGGAGGGATGGAAGGATGTATGTTTGCAGGTATTTTTCCCTAGCTTTCTGCTGTAACATTTATCAAGTATGATTGTTTGATTTGGAGTTCATGCTAGGAAGCAAAATTTCCTCCAAGATCACGCATGAATGTCACCTGAGCCAAAGTGACACAATTTTGCAGGAGTCTTACTGGTTTGGGTTTTTTTTTCCTTTTTGGTCAAAAGTTGCTACAGGGCTAAGGGACACAGATAAGAATGAGCCAGTGCAACCATAAGGAAAAAGAGAGATACTGTTTCTAATCTTGCCCTCCTTTCAGCCCTCTGTGACCATCAGTTAGACCTTTGTCTAACTTCTTCTTTTAAACAGCTTGCCTTGCCTGGGAATCTCCCGTCAGTCTCTTTCAGCGTCTCGTCATAACTCTCCTGTTTGACATTTGCTCCCAACATCCTACCTGTTAATTTTCAGTCCCTTACAGAACTTGAAAGTTGTTCCACTGAAGGTGTGCAAGGCTTTAAAAATAGACAATAGCTCTCCCTCTCCACAAAGCTGCCCATTCACTCGCATCAGATTGCTGTCATTTAATCCCTGGCCTATCTTGACACAGAGAACAGTTTATTCCTTTCATTGTTGCAACCACCTTTTTACATATTTAGAAGACTTATCGCTCCCCAGAGTCTCACCCCCTCTAGACTAAAAGCAATCCCCTTTTCTTCAGCCTTCCTTGTAAGTCTTGTTATCTAGAACTCCAGTTTCTCACCTTGGCCTCTTTAGTCAAGGTGGATTTTTCTCCCCAAAGCAACACTTCATTCAGCGTTACAGCAAAGAAGAGAGAGACATCACATGTTCTTGAAGTGAAAAGAAAACACTCAACCTTGGAAAAACCCTAGACTTGCTCTAAAACAGCACCATTCTTCAACGCTTTAGAGAGCAGTGCTGCATCTGTTCTGGAAGTAACTGGGCAGCCTGCCTTTCAGTTGGAAACAGAGCCTCGATTGAAGCGCCACAGAGAGGCTAAGAGAAACCGCAAATGTGTGAGGACACGGAAGTCCTGCAATATCCCGAGATCACTACACTGGGAAAAGCAGGAATTTGTAGCACAACTACACCGTTAGTTACGCAAGAGTCAAAAGACAGCCTAAGGCCACAGATGAATCAATAAAATGAGGTTAGGTTTAATAGGAAGCGTTTGTTTCAGTACTAAACAGCGCGGAAAAAAAATATTTAGTGCTTTTTCAGCAGCAGCTCAAGTGGCAGGTTATAAGTTATAACAACATAGCTGACATTAGAAAATTACACTCAAAAAACCCCCACAGTCAACTACTTCTTTCAGATTTCTTGCTTTTACTGAGCTGCTGTAGATTACAGAAGTTGCTAAATGAGCTATATAACCCAGCCCACTTGCCATATGTCCCTTCCAAATTATTTAGCAGAATAGATTGCTGGAAATCTGCATCTGAGAGGCACAACCTCCTTTCACAGGCAGGAGGGAAAGGGGAACAACAAGGGTCCTACCTGCTTCCCCTCTACCGCAAGTTTTACTATTTACTCCAGAGAAGGTACCAAATGGTAAGATGGCATCTGTCCCGTTTTTTCCCCCTGCTCAAAGAACAGCTAACAAAATCACACCAAAGAACTTGACACATATGTTAAGGAGGACCTGATGTTTGGGAACACACACAACATATGTCAATAAAGAATTATTTTCCAGTTAGAACCCAATGTGTTGTCCTGCGTGATTTTACAGAACCTTGGCAGATGTAGCCATTCTATGGGTGACTACATCATTTGTTACAAGTAGCAATTATCAGTTTCATGTTCCCTGCAGACTCTCACTTCGTTGCAACTTACAGAATCTTCTGGAGGTCTCTGAATCTTCCCCCAGTCCACAGATGGTCCCTTTTCTTGTAGGAATCTATGAAATAGCTTCTTAAATCCTTCCAGGTCCTTTTTAGTGTGCTACAAGGAAGAAATGAATTAGTTAATGCTGGTATTTAATGCCTACCTATTCAATCACAAGAGCGCTTCTACAAACCTGATGTACAATCTATTCACAAGAGTAATTATATCAGCATTGAAGTAGAAACATGCTAAAATCTAAGCAAAATCCTAAAAGGTACCAAAAGTTCGTTTCCACTAAAACTCAAGGTACAAAACCAACTTGGGTAACTAAAAGACAAGTCTTTTGTCAAAACCATAACCATTAGAATTTGGCCCAGTCTTTAGGACGACAGCTCTACTCTCCCTCTCTGTAATCCATTAAAGATTACATAGAACCTTTAATAACTAAAGATGATTAAACACTTAACAATAACTCTGTCACACAGTTTATATGGAACTGAAAGTCTTCTGCCGAAACTGAAACCAGGCTACTCTTCCACCCAGGATCAGTCCTAAAAATAAGGATCGTGGTACTCTGTAATTTGTCTCCCTGTACAATATTTGCCTCAATTTCCTGCATCTAATTTCTCATTCTTTGACTTGCGTCCACATCGTGCTCCTTACCTCTAGCTCATTTGAAGATGCAGTCGCCAGTATCTTATCAAGTTCTACTTTCATTGAATACTCCAGCTCTTGTCGAATGACTTCCTGAAACTGTGAAGTGCCAGCTTGAGACATTGCTTTGCTGAAATCTTAAATAAAAACAAAAACACGAGTTAAAGGAGAAAGAAGAAAACTAGTTTATTTAGACTAGAAACAGCCTTCAGTTTTCTTTTAAAAATTAATAAACTCATGTAATCTAGTCTCATCTTATTACTGTGCTAGCACTCCAGGAATCTAAAGTTTTTGTTCTTAGTAACATGGAGAACAGACCTTAAATTGGGGCACAGAACAACACCCTTTCTCTCAAAACTCAAAAAAGTCCCAAAAGACCGATGATCCACCTCAAGAAGCGTCCAAAAATCCACAGCAGTACGCTCTTTTGCCAGAGAGCCAAAGAATTCACATCCTACCACATCAATATGCTTTAGCAAGTAAAATTGTGAAAAAGCTTTTCACTAAAAAAATTCTTTTATGTAGAACATTGTGATCGAGAGTATCCTTCTGTTCACAACAGCAAATAAAAACATATGCTTTAATTATTTATACAGCGCACTTTCACATCATCTTCAGTTTGTTCCAGTCAACAGTCCCTTACTTTATCGTACGAGTATTTTCACACTACAGCAAGCATTTCAGTTACTAAGCAACCTAGAAAATTAGTCTGTCTATCACTTCAGCATTTGTTTTGCTTTGGAAAGTGATAAGCTTCATAAACGTGAAAAAGAGTAAACGCACAAATGTTCTATATGGTCAAGTCCACGTCGCAGAAAGAAACGGGAGGTCACACGACTTCATTTTCCAACAGAAAGCACTTGAAGCGAGCGCGTTCTCAAAAGACATCCTGAGTATGTTCTGTGAAGACCTCAGTTAATTTAATTTCTGCCAAATCCCTTGAGTAATCACTTCTCTGTAACACAGAGAGTGATGTATTGCCAAATATAGCTGGATCTGAGAAACACCCTGAATACTAGTGCAAAAAGGGACGGGAGGAAACTTTGCAAGTGAACAGAGTGATACTGTCAGAAAATATCATTAGAAGATTGCACCGGGTTTAAAGTGTACTTATTCAGAACATGCGTTAAAAGGCTGTTCTATTGAGAACGCCTAAGAAAGCCGGAGGCAGTTCGTTTTAATACAATCCTGATCTGATTTTATTTTTTCAAGCAAAGTATTCCACAGCCTCAGACTCAGTGACAGTATCTAATCCTTGCTTTGAAGCCCACAGAAGCCATTTTCCTGACTGCACTGTTTTGCAGGTAGGGGAGGAAAAAAAAAAAAGGAAAAAAAAAAAAAGACAGACAAGTGCTGCAGTGCACATACTGTGTGTGGTGCAACACAGGGGGAACGCCAGCTCAAGATGAACACTACAATGAACAATAGGTTCTTTTTCTTTATTTCATTTCATAGTAAAAACAGGTATATAGTTGAAAGCCTGTTAGGCGTATCTTTCCAGGTCAAATATGGGAAAACACAGACAGCTCTTTGTTAGGAAGCACTTCCTCCTACAGAAAATGAGGAGGTCTGTACCAGCTTAATACTTTCACACCGGGCTGCTGCACGCACTGTCTTTTCATTCACACATTTTGGGGTTGATGCACACTGAAACACTGTTTAAACTTCCAGAGAAACGACTGCTGGGAGATACTTTCACACACGTGTAATCCTCCCTGCAACATGTTGTAATAGGTGACTTCTGTTACAGCAACAGCAGTGGCCATTTCTCACAGCTCATCAGCCTGCAAAACAGCTGAACCTCCCAGCGTGATGCAACGCGTCTCGGAAGAAATTTTGCAAATATCAAGGATTTAGCAGAGACTGTCGTTTGTGCTGTTAAAAATGTTGAAGCTAAGTGAGGCAGCTCCAGCTAGCAACTTTCCCAGCCTGCCATGTAAGTAGGAAAACCTTGTTCGCTCATATTAGCCAGAAGACTTGGATCTACCAGATCACTTAGAGATTAAGTGATATCACAAACAAATCAAAAGAAAAAAGCATCATAGAAGTAAACGTGTGATAACGTCCTAGTTTGTTGTTCTTTTTTTAATAATACTATAAATTCTCCACAATTCAATGAGCAAATGCTAAACTCATTTGATCACCAACATCTTCGCAGAGAAGCAAAGCAAACCTGTTGCTTTTTCCAATCACCAAGCCTCAAGCACGCAGACCAGCTGGCGAGATGGGACGTTTCTTACCAAAACCCAGGCTGCCAAAGCTACCGGTGCTGCTGGCTGCACTCTTCACTGGGGACAGGGAATATTTAGGCTTTACATTGACCATCGAACAACCAACTGCAACCACTTGATCTCATCCAGATTCAACATGCCAGGGCACAGTGGCTTGGGGAGAGCGTTTTTAGTACTACTATTATTATTATTTTAGGGAAAGAGAGGAAGGACGTGGCTGGAGTCCATGAAAACCTGTGTTTGCTTGGTGCAGGAAATGTATCTATTCTGCATAGGTCAGAATTTGAATGCTGTAACTAAGCAGCCAAGAGAAACGGCAACTCAAAGCTTTTCTGCTTTTAACGTGCCATTGCAAGGCAGAGGCTTTTAAGCATTTATCTGAAGAGATGTCCACTAGGATTTGGACTGGACGCCGATCTACAGCACTCTCTGAAGGCTCCCCAAAGCAAGACCACGGCAGCAGCATCGGTGCACCCGCTCCAAACAAACTCACTCGGTACTAGTTGCTCCTGTGCTGCTGCCCCTCAAGAGTGTTTGGGAAGAATCTGGTATTTATGCACCACAGCCTACTGCCAGCAGAAAGGCAAGTGCAGTCCTTTAACATGAGCAACTGCTAAATTTAACAGCCTGGGTGAAGGTTTATTTCTCTTTTCACCCTAGCGGCAACGAGGAAGTAGAAAGGCCAGTGCAACCACATATCTGAAAGCAGTTATTTCCTACAGGCAAGTAAAATTTCCTCAGGCTATAATGAAAAGTAGTTATTGTGCCTCTAAAAATCAGATGGGAGGCAGGGGTGTTGGATAATTGCAGGAAGAGATTTCCAAGGGTACATGCGGCCATAAACTCCCAAACTATCTTTAAAAAGAAATGCCTCTTCCAAGCTGTTTTGCAACCAATGCCTCAGATTTCAGCCTAAGCCCACTTTTATGGGACCAGTGTTCTTGAACACTCATCTGAAGGAAGAAAAGGGTGGGATAAGGTAGTGGAAGTCTCTTGGGGGACCGGCCCACGCAGGAAATTAGCACAGAAGAGCATGACTACATAGTTGTGGCTTCAGGAAAACACTTGACTTTGCAAAAATGACCAGCCAGGCTCCCTTATTTTAATGTCTTCAGTAGAAAGTGCTTCCTCAAGAAGCAGAGAAAGGACAGCTCTTTAATCAAGCTCGCGGCAGTGTCTGATGCATGGAGAGTTTCACTCAAAGCCTCCTGCCCCCACTGTTATTTCTAGCACGCTTTTGTGCTCTGCTGTCATTGCTAACCTGGCCCCTGCCCTCGCAGCATGAACTCCAGCATATGGCAGAGGACTTGCAGGTTTATGACATGTAACTTTATAACTGACGTATGAAAAAGCACAATACCATAAATCAGATCAAGCTAATACAAAGGAGGTCTCCGTACGCTGTCAGAAACAAAATAAGGGGCAGATGTTCTCAGGAAAACTGCACAAGAACAGAACAGCGGTGACCCCTTACTTAGGGGTTTGCACATATTTCCTCTCTGCGTCCCTCCTCTTATTCTACATTAAAAGCAGAGAATGCATTAAGATCGGTTAGTTTTGTTCACTATTTCACTCAGAAGAGAACTTCACTGCCTTGGTACTCAGTACACAAGGACCTAGCACAGTAGAGAGTCGTGGACAAGTCAAGAAAGAAGTCCCCTCTCTCATAGAAAATTGGGAATCTTTTGGGCTGAGGGTTATGGATTATAATTACTTTTGCAATCCAAGTAAGCACACAGAAGGACCTCCAGCAGAAAATTATTTAGGTCTTCTTGGAGCCAGACTACTTGCATAAAAATCAAGAAGGGCAGCCAGTAAGTTAAAACATGCAGCTGAACTTTAAATGCTCTATCCTTGAACCCTGTGCTGAGGGCACAGAGCGAATGCCTTAACTTCCACCAACTCTGCTGAAAGTTCAAGGCAATTTTTATCCCTGATGAGGATAAAAAACTCTTTAAATATCCGCACCAGAATTCACAACGCTAATAAATATTACTTTGCTTGATTTTTAGAACTGAACATACCCACTCAGCCTTTACAAACGTTTTTCTTTTCCTACTACCAGAGGCAAAATTTGTCAACATCAGTTGGATTGAAGCATACGTGAAGTGAAACCTTAATGGATGAGCATGTTAGCCAAGCTAACTCAGAAGTTTGCAACCTCGGACGCCGTTCTTGCCAGCTGCACACACCAAGAGTTTAGGTGTTACGCTCAGACACAGCTGGATTTCACACTCTTGCAGTTGATCCTCATGCTAAAAATATCACTTGATGTTGGCAACATGTTTTAGTACTATTGGCTTGATAAAAGAGTACTTACATGGCGGATACTTTTTAAAAAAGCTTTTAGAATTGTCGAATCTTTGGTAATATTTTAAAATCTGGTTATAATCTTTACATAGGTTTCTCCAGCTTTCAGTTTCACAAATATCACTTGCCTGTAAGATGGCTACCTTCAGCAGTAGGCTGAGATAAGCCAATTCCATTTAAAAAGAACAATTCAGAACGTTAATTTCGTAACATACTTGACAGCAAGAAGGGGCTTATCTTGATAACTTTCAGAGTGGCTGGCTGAGCAACATGGCTATAACACCTCCCTCTCCCCCCCTTCAGCTCTCTGCATTTTTGCCCAGGTGCCACAGGACATTTGCAGACAGTCGATGCATTCACACAGCAAGTGTTGTACGCTTCTAGACATCCACTGGGTGAGCTACAGCAATTTCCCAAAGACTGCGAAGGCCCTCGGTTTCCTGCAACATTCAAGTTCGTACAGCAAAAGACCTATTCGTGTTCTTTCTGCAGGCAGCGTTACATTTGTTGATAGGCCGGTGTGGATTTATATTAAGGAAACCTACAAGCACAGATTCCATTACAAAACGCACACATGCACCATTAGAAACATCGGAAAGGAGGAAAAGAAAACTGCCACAGCAATGCACCAAAGTCATTTTTCTTCCTGAAACGACCTCTTGTAGGCTGGTTCCCTGTTTCGCAATAAAGGAATCTGAAACTCAGACCACGTACACGCACGCTTACACATGCGGAGAGTAAAGGAGAGCGCCGGAGCCTATCGGGATCGCAAAACACCAAAATACACTCAAGCCTCTGAAAAAAAAAAAGTGTAGATGCTCGACCTCAGTGCCCTTTCTCCCCCAACTTTAACAGACTTGTTAGTGAAGGGAGATGATCTGCACTCGCAAGACCCCCCCTGCATACTCCAGATCCTGCCCGTGCATCAGCCGTGGATAACAGCCCTGCCGCTACAACCGCCCGGTTTCACCGTGGAGACGTCTGTACCGCACGACAGAGCCACGCATCCACGGAGGGCAGCGAACCGAGCAGAAAAGGACCGGGGGCGGCCCCGCTGCCAAATAACGAGCAACACTTCAAGGAAGCCCTTGCACATCGCGACTCGGCTGCCGATCGGGCTGCTGCACCTACCGCTGTCTGCGCGCTATCGGGCTGCTGGAAAGGAGGGAAAAAAAAAAAAAAAGCAGAAATCTATGCACGCACAGCTGAAGAGTCGGAAAAAAAAAAAATAATTACAAGGCACATCAGCTTACCTTTCACAAAAGACGACATTTTCGCTCTTTAATAAAATAAATACTTTGCTCTTACAAATAGAGACCGAATCGGTTGGGGCTTTTTTTGACCCCAAGGCTGGGGAGGAAAAGGCCGGGAGGGGCTCGCTGCCTCCCCGCGACCCGACGGAGGCTGCACGGCGGCGGGGAAACGGGAGAGACGGCGGCCCCGGCCCCGCTGGGAGCAGCCCGCCCGCCGCGCTGGCCCCTCAGCCGAGCAGTCCCTCCCGGGCCGGCGGGCGGGAGGCAAACCCCGAGGAATTTAAATTTCATCAATGGAAGAGGCGGACCCGCCGCGCCCCGGGTTTCGCCACCCCTCAACCCTCCCCTCCTTTCCCCTCCCCGGGGCTCCCCACACGGCTCCTCCCCGCTCCCGGACGGGACGGGACGGGACGGGACAGGCCCGGCCGGCCGGCACGGCCGCCCCCCACTCCGCGCGCCCCGCGCGGCCCTCAGGCCTGAGGGCGGCCCCGCCTCTCCCTCAGGCGGCGGGGGGGCCGCGAGGGGCCTCCCGCCGCCGCCGCCGCCCCCTCACACGGCCACGGGGAGGAGATGGCGGAGGGGGGGGGGGGGGGGGCGGGGGGGGCGCGGCGGTCCCGCCGTACCCACCTCGTCGCTGCCGGCACCGCGGGCGGCGGGGGGCGGGGCGGGGCGGGGCGGGGCGGTGGCGCGGAGCCCCGCGTGCCGCGCGCGCGCCCCCGCCCACTCCCACACTCCCCCCTCCCCCTCCGGCGAGGGCGCGGTCCCGCCTCCTTCCCGGCGGGCTCCTCGCGGCGGCGGCGGCGGAAGTGGGAGGGCGCCGCGTCGCGACACGCCCCGCCCCGCCGGTGGCGGGAAGTGCGGGCGGCGGGGCGGGAGGCGGAGCGCTGGCTGGCGTGGGGGCGCGATGGCGGCGCCGCTGCTCCCCGCGCAGAGCGGCCCCGCGCAGGGTCCGCGTCCCTCGGGGGTGCGGGCGGCCGCGCTCCGCCTGCCCGCGGCCGGCGTGGGGCGGGCACCGGCCAGTGCCTTCCGCCGGGGGATGGGGCGCCGGAGCGCGGGGGCTACCTCCAGAGCTGGCAGCGGGAGCGATAGCGCGGGATGTCTCCTGCGAAAGCCGCTCGTGATTCTCCCCGCTGCTCTTCTGGGATCCTTCAGCCCCGCCGGAGACGCGTGGAAATAAATCCTGGTTGCTCTTCTGTCGCGACATCCGCAGTTCCAGGGTGGGAGTTTTGGGAAGCGGGGCTAGGAGCCGAGGTTGGAGACAATTCAGTGCCAGATGCCTGCAAAATTTCCCATTTATTGTGCTTATCGTGAATTCAAGCACCTTCACCCACGGCCGAAACGCCTTTCCGTCCCAGATGCCGAAGGCAGAGCATCGCTTCTGGCCTCAGCTGCAGCTTCCCGCGTTGTTTGATGTTTTCCCTGCATTTGCTTGAACACGCTTCCCAGTGGTGGCTGGGCATCCTCCTTTCAGGTGTCAACACCCAGCTATGGCAGAAAAGCCTGTCCCCCTGCCCACCACCCCAGCACCCCGCAGGTAAATCACAGCACCCTTTGTTTTTATTGGCACACAGGAGCCGACGGTGCGGAGTCCAGCGCTGGTGGGATGCAGCGGCCTGAAAGGGCTGGGAGCAAGTACCAACTCTTTCTAGGCTCGAGGAGGAGAAACTAGGATCCGGGAAACATGGATCAGCAGCTTTGCTGGTGGGGCTGAGGGTGCAATATGGCCTGGCTGCTCCACACTGAAGCATCGTCCCTGCAGTGATGCCTGCAGAAGGGAAATGCCTCCGATGCTGCTGTGCAGACCAACATGTTGGCCTAGGCCCACCTAAGCTGGTGACGTGGGTTGGTCGTGGCTCCCTGTAGAGTTGGGAAAAATAGGCAACCCCCAGGATAAGCCGGTCAGTTCATTCTGGGGTCCGATCTGGATCTTCCCATTTCTGCCTCTTGGCTTCAAATAAAACCAAAACTGCAGAGACCTAAAGTGCTCCACAAATTTTATATCCCAATCCACTCGACCTAGGAGCATCCCCTTGCAATTTGTACCACCAGACAAATGCAGCAGCTCGCTGCACACTGCCTTCTCAGTGTTGAGGAAGATGCTTCTCTTTTACCTTGGGACCACCAGCAGAAAAGTCCTGGATTTGCTCCAGGACTTCAGCAAAGTCCTGATCCTTCTCCAGACGTCGATGGGAGCTTGCTTTTACCTTAAATGAAAAAGCAGCCCCACTCCTGTGCTTGCACTGTTAATTAAAGCGCTTTGCTTAAACCCGACACTCTGTTCCTACAGCTCAGCACTGCTACAATCCCACGTCCAGCATCCTCAACCCAAAAATGCAAACTAAATGATCTCCAGACAGCACCAAAACAACTTTTTTACAGCCATCCTTTTACAGGATAATTACAGGCATAACTTACAGGGTAATAAACAGGGATAACTTTTTATCTGCTTGCAATAAAACTAATTTCAGTGGCCTGTCTCACTGCGGTGGAACCAGGAGAAAACATTCCCTTCTTCACTGGGTTTTATGGAAGTAAGGGAAAAAATCGATGCTGAGCACCAATGGTGTCGGTCAGGTCACCGTGTCGCTTAGGATGGAGGCAACCAGAATCAACCCATCTGAAAACAGCAAATTTTGATAAAACACTGAGTTCCTGGAGCTGTGATGGTGTCTTTTCGGGATGATTAAGGAGGTGAAGCTGATGGGGCTGATAGAGTCCCCCTGTGCATCTTCCCCCAGCAACTCCTCCTGATTCCTTCAGCGGCTGCCAGCTGAAGGACAGACGGAGGAGAGGCTGTGCAGCACATGTCCCTGGCCTTATTTTAAAAAACTTTATTGTCCAAGAGCTAGGTTAAAACGCGAGAGAAAGGTTTTTCTCACAGGACACGTGCAAGCTGATGCATACAGCCTCCCAGTGCCGCTGCTCCCAAAAACACCAACCGGGGATGTGCAGGGAGCGACGTGCCGGCAGCCCGTCCGCCCGCGCCGACGTTTTGGGTTAAGTAGTCATAGAAACACTGACAACAGGAGGTCGAAATGGCTCAAATTAAAAAAAATAAGCTTTGGATTCCGCTGTGCCTGATGTCACCATCTCACTGTGGGGGTTCGGCATCTTCCAGGAACATCGGGCTGGACTGCATTGCTAACGTGAGAGCAAGAAACAATGGGAAAAAGGCACCAAACCCAAACTGCCGCCTGGTTTTCATGCCTCATAAATAAAACGCCTCGTAAATTAAATAAATAAATAAAATAGTTGTGGTTTCCTTTGGTTTCATCACCTGAGACGCCGATGCGAGATGCTGCCAAAAAGCTGGTCCTGTCCTCCCTTCACTCCAGCCCTTCTCCTCATCCCACTCTTGGCTCAGCGCCGGCGGGTTTTGGCTGGGACAGTCGCTTTTCGAATGGGCTCGGTTCTGGCATGGAGTGAAGAGGAGGTGAAAAAGCCCTTCTGGGTAGCCAGCATCATCCCTTCATCTCCCTTTCATTTATTTCTTCCTTAGCTCTCCCTATTGAGTTTCCCACTGAGGACATTTATTTTCCCTCCATCCTCTGTCTGTTTTTCAGCCACTTCATTTATTACCAATTAACTGCCTCGCCCGAGCTGAGCAGGATCTGCAGATAATGGAAATCTGGGTGTTTATGGGGGAAAAGACACAGCGCGAATGCCAGGGAAATGCAGCCAGGAGGCGCTTGGAAAGCCAAGGTGTGACCATTTTAATTTACTGACTAAGGAATAATAGAAAAAAAAGCCTTTTTTTTTTGTTTGTTCTCCAAATAATATAAATAGCAACGCAGATGTGTTATGGAAATTTCTCCGTTAAGCTGAAAGGTGATGCCCCAGCTAAGTTTCCTTCTGTCCTTGCAAGGTCTTCACCCCATCAGGCCGAGCAGGGGGAGACCCCTTCCCCATCACGCCCAAAGCCCTTCTGTCCCGCAACCTTCCCTGAGGCCATTTCGGAGCAGGGGCTTGAGCCTAATTTATGGCGTAAGGATAGAGCAGGAACCAAGAGAAAGTCCTGGCTGCCCTGGCAAGGCCTGATATGCACCCAGGACTGGGAAAAGAGGAGTGAAGGTTGCAGCATTTAATGTTTTTCCTAATTTTATAGGTCTGCCCTTCCTCTGAAATGATCTACCTTTGGTTTTGTTTCCCCTGGGTCTCACTTTTAGTAAAAACGCTGTTTAATATTCCTGGATATGTCATTCTGCGTGTATATAAAAATATGTATAATTATATATATTCTATGTATAGTCTATATTTTTCTATATTTTATAAATATGTGTTTATATATTTATCTATAATATAAATATACATATGTAAATCCAAGAATTTATATATGTGTATTTATATTATATTACATAGAATCCCAGGAGGTGCATCCGGGCATCCAGCAAAGCAGACATGCTACACACACAGATCCCTAAGGTTGTGTGTATGTCTATTTTTATAGAAACGTACATTTATATATTTATCCTATGAATAAGTATTACTATATATAATTATGTATTCTAGATATATTATAGATTTCTCTATATTATAGAAATATATGTATCTATAATATGAATGTGCATATAGAAATAAATAATATTAAAAACTAAGATGTATAGAATATATATAATTTTCTATAGTAATATATTATTATCTTCTTTAAAAAAAAAAATAGGTTTTTGACAGGAAGAGACGGTGAATGTCTGGGAAACAGTAAAAATCAACCCCTCAGCCCCCTAGGCTGGGGCAGATGGGGTACTCTCCGCCTGAGCTCCGCCGTCTCCTGTTTGTCCAGCAAGTACAAATGCCCACCTGATGGATTCCCAAGTTTCTCTAGAAACTCGTTCCCTATGACCAACACCCGTTTGCAATATTTCATAAACGAGAAGAGGGTCATCAGCGAGCACCATCTATCCCACTCCAGTTTCCCCTTCAAACTGTCTCTCCTGGCTGGGAAGCAGCCGAGTTCCAACCATACCTGCTCAGGCATAAGCCCAGGAGGACGTAAAGCGTCGCATTTTTAATTTAATAGCCCCAAAGAGATCAAAGCTTTCAAATCGCATCATCAAAAAATATCCCTCTCGGGCCACCAGTTCCTTGTACCCCAGGGCTCCGACATGGGGTGCAGAAACTTGCGACTACATCCTTCTGAAATCTTTCCCAAGCCTTTAAAAAGGTGTAAAAACCCACAACCTATGGCCAGCAGCATAAGGCTGCTCCAGAATTGAACCAGGTGGAGCTGAGTGAGCAGAGCGCGGGCCGGGAGACCCTTGTAATTGGGGCTGAGCATCCCAGGCAAACTGTTGAGGTGCTTCAGCCGATTGTTGTGGGGGCTTTTCTTCTCCAAATGTTTTTAAATTGATTTAAATTAAAAATAAAAATAAAATAAAATATTTAAAATATAATTAAATATGAAAATAAATTAAAATAAAATAAGTAAAAGAAAGTAAAATAAAATAAAATATTTCTTCTAATCCTATGACTTTTCTCTCTCTTCCTTTTACATGCTTAAAGCAAGGAAGCGCAGCACACTTTTGGGGCAAGAGCTGAAAGCTGCTGGCTCAGAAAGGAGCCTGGTCGCACCTAAAAACCCTCCATTAGTGACCTCGAGGATGGCCCGAAGGTTTCAGGCGCTCGGGCTCGGAGCTGCAGCTCCCTTTCCAAGTGTTTTTGTAACGTAGCAACCCGGGAACACAACAGAGGCAGCAAGGGCAGGGTCTCCCGGCTTGGGGGTGGTTTCAGTGGTGGTGGGAACGGTTGGAGCTGCTGAGGGGTCACAAGGTAACGAGGGTTATTTTGTCCACAAGCAAGCTGGATAAAGGCTCTGGAATAATTCAACGTCTATTTTTAACTCTCTTCTTGCAGTAGTTTTGCATCGCTTGGCGCCTTGCGGCACGTCGGCATGTGAACGGCACGCACGTTGCTCCCGACGCGAGGCTGTGAGGGGACTTCGTTTGGAATAACGGAGCCCTTTCTGGTCTGGAGATGCTGGCGTGGCAGAGGGGAGGGCAGGGTTTCTATATGTCCTGTCCTGTGAGCTGGTTCTCCGCACGCTGGAAGTCTTTCTGCTGATTTTTCATAGGAAGTAAAGCCCTCGGGACAAGCTCTCATGGCAAATGACAGACGAGTCTTGTCCTTATCACCACCCGGTCGTCACCCTTTCACATTTGTCCCTGGGCTTATTCCCACCACTGTAATTAAGGGCAAATCAGGTGTCAGCTCGCTCCGTTGGACACGGCTGTAGGAATTCTTGGCATGGTGCTCTTCCTTTCGGGGCTGGAAGCCAAGTGCTGGAGAGATGGGAGGAAAACAGCTTGTTATAGCCACGGTGGGGTCAGAGCCACGCACTCAAGGCTGGACCCAGGACCTAGCTCAGACAAAGTGGCTGTGGTTGGACTTCTGTATGCCCACCCAGAGATCCCAGGTGGGGAGAACCTCACAGTGCCATGCCAGGCTCAGCCACCTCCCAGTGTCTGCGCCTACCATTGGGCAGGTCCCCTGCAACCAGGCGCATGGTGGACCTCGGCACAGGGAAGTCACACCGGCGCTGTGGGGCTGATGTGGGTCTGGAAGTACAGTAACGCTTTGTGTCTGCAAGGGATGGGGCTGAGCCACTGGATGGTGAGCCTCTCCGATGATCCCTAGCTGCCCCGCTGAGGTTGGCTGGGGATGCTAGCATCAAAGTGTCCTGCTCTGGGGCTGCAGGTGAAGCCAGGAGGGTGAGGAGGCTCTGTTGAAGAGGCACCGAGACTGGGCTGTCGGTATTTCCATGCTGACGAGAGAGATGCAACAGGGAAGCAAAACAGAGATGTCATGATCCCTTCAAGTATCAGGATGGGGATGAGCGGAAGAGGCAGCCACCTCCTCACCCTGTGTCCGTACTTGACAGCTGTAGCTTCTCACTCTGCCCCAGCAGACCCGCTCCAGGGGCACAGAAGGTACAGCAAGGAGCACATACCTCAGTGCTCGTCCAGCTGGGAAACAACACAGCTGTGCCCCATGGGCCAACACGACCACATCCTTGAGGTCACAGTGGCCTCATGGGTTCCCTACATAATGAGTGATTTTATCAGCCCTGGTAGCCTGTCATCACAACCTACAGCTTTTCCCTTCTAATGATGAACCATCAACGGCCCCGTTTGGGCCCATTGGCTTAATCAGGTCAGCACAGAAGCTTTGATGAAAGTCTCTACTGGTGACTACTCCTGTGGGTTTGGTGAAACATCTCAGGAGGATTTTGGTGACTGACCTGCAGCCGGAGGTGAGGGGATAGAGTTACCCAGTCCTCTCTCTTGCTCCACCTGGCCAAGTGGAGCATGAACAGGTATTTGACTGGCAAGTAATTAGGTCTTAAATGTTGGGCCTGTAGAAAGAAAGGACATGCACTGGGGCATGGAGAACCTGGCAATGAAAACACAAACATGTTGGTTAAGAACAAGACTAAATGAGTGATTGTAACTTCTCCAGTTTCTCCACCAATAGACTGTGGGTTTTTCTCTATGACTCATAGATCTGCAGAAGAACAGAGGCTGGTGGGGGCCTTGGGAGCTGGGACCTCTGAAGGTCTCTCCTCCAAACCCTGTTAGATCAGGTTGCTCAGGGCCAAGGTTTGCACCTCCCAGGACAGAGATCCCACAGCCTCGCTGGGCTCCAGTGTTGGATCTCCCTTATGAAGAATACATTTTTTTCCTAATATCCAACTGGCATTTCTCATCTTCCATCTTGTACCTGTTGTCCCTTGTTCTTCCCCTGTGTAACCTCTGAGAGGAGCCTGACTCCTTCTCCATCTCTGCTCTGGCATTTACCTCTGCTGGGCTTTGTGAGGTTCTTGCCAGGCCACTTCTTAGTGCTGAAGGTGTCTGGTCTCCTCTCTGCATAGCTCCTGTTCTCATTCATGTGGGACGTACTGAAACTACTGACACGTTTCTACACAAAATCCCAATTATGACAGCAGGGTATGCCTTCAAGTAGTTAAGAGGTATATGCCTAAATGCAGTAGTTTATGCTTCATGGAACGAGATTCATAGAATTTCAGTATTTATTTTAAAAGTAAGTTTAATTTAAGGTAACAGAACCTGATGAAAAGGAGTAATATACAGGAGTAATATACAATATTCTCATGGAACCAAACAGAAGCAGAGGCTTAAGGTGAAAGAAAAGCATAACCCTTAGTTATAGGGAAAGGTAAGCACAAATTAGAACAGTAAATTTATCTATGCTAAAAACATCCATCTCCTATTCTCACTGACCACAAAAAAAAATAATCTGGCTGTAAATTTGCCTACCAACCACTTCTGTATCTATTTATTCTATCTGCGATACCCTTATTAACCACACCTGTCAAATTTAGAGAGGAAAAAACCAAACAAAACCAAGGTCTTTGCTTCCTTCTAACTGCTGCCACGTTTCGCAACACACAGAGTAATCCTCAAGTTAAATAAGGAAAAGAAATACACAAGAAAGACCTACTCATATCATTTAACACCATGTTTTTCTAGCAGCCCAAACCTGCACAGCATACTGGGGACCATGACCTGGGCTTCTGCTCCAGCACCAGATCTCCACAGTTGGCTTCCCACCAAATGTCCCTTCCAGAAAGGTGACCTTTTTTTTTTTTTCCCAAATCTGCACTTTTTTTTTTTTCTTTTGTATGGTTACCCAAGCAGCTAATTTCTGAGGGAAAATGAAGCCTGTGTTCACAAGCCCACGTGCAGAAGTACGATGGAGTTTGGAAACAGTGATGATCAGCCAACTCCTGCTCCTGCAATTCTGCAAAACCAACCAGAAGACCAATCCCAGTGACCCTTTTTTCCTCCTGAAACGCATAAAACTAATCCATTTGCATTTTATGTGATGGTTGTGCCAAGCCAGTACCTTACTGACAGACTGTCAGCCTCCTTCCCTGGCATGTACGGGGTTATACACACAACTGCTGGGGTAAGGAACCAAATATCACCCATTTTCAAGCATATAACAAGTTCTCCAGGCCAGCTGATATTTTCTGGGCCCCTGTGGTTCAACTGGAGGAAGCATATCCCGTGGTGCTGGTGCTGCCAAGCACCTGGAGGGATGAAGGATGGAGAAGCCCTAAGGGCCAATGGTTAGCTCCAGGGTTTTAGCTGTTCCATGTCCTCAACGTTGCCTTTGGAGGAACCAGCTGAGAAACCCTGGACCTGCTGGTTTGCTCTGTATTAGCAGGCTGCTGGTTGGGGTGACAGGATCGGGAAGATCCAACAGAAAGACAGAACCGAAGCTGCTGCATCCCAAAACTTCATCAGCAATGTGAGCCTTCCCGACAGCTGAACGCCTCTCCACAGCTGCTTCTCATGGGTGTAACACGTGGTGTAAATACCACCTTCATGAGGTCACGCTGCAGCAATGTCACAGAAGAGGAATGAGGCATCCTCACGGAGATTTGGCAGGCTCTTGCTGGACCAAAAGTCTGGATAGCCTCATGAGCCTGGAGCCGCGGTTTGATGAGGATATCCCACCCCTGGGAGAAATCTGCTAAGAACATGTGGTCCCTTTGGGTCTCCAAGGTCCCTTTAGTTCCCCGATGTCCCTTCAGCTGCTCATATTTAAGGAGATTGTTGTGTTTTAACCCAGCAGGCAGCTAAACACCATGCAGTCCTTTGCTCACTCTCCCCCCGCAGTGGGATGGGGGACAGAATCAGAGGAATAAAAAAGTGAAATGAGTTGAGACAAAGACAGTTTAACAGGACAGAAAAGGAAGGGAAATAATAATAATAATAATAATAATAGAATATACAAAACAAGTGATGCTCAATGCATTTGCTCACCACCCGCTGACGGACGCCCAGCCGCTTCCTGAGCAGCGGCCGCTGCCCCTTGGCCAACTAGCCCCCAGTGTTATTGTTCAGCATGACATCATATGGTATGGAATATCCCTTTGGTCAGCTGGGGTCAGCTGTCCCAGCTGTGTCTCCTCCCAGCTTCTTGAGCACCCCCAGCCTCCTCGCTGGTGGGGTGGGGTGAGAAGCAGACAAGTCCTTGACTCTGTGCAAGCACTGCTCAGCAACAACTAAAACATCAACGTGTTATCAACATTATTCTCACCCAAGCTCCGAAACACAGCACCGTACCAGCTACTAGGAAGAAAATTAACTCTATCCTAGCCAAAACCGGGATGGAGATGTAGGAGGAAGGCACGAAACGCCAGCTGCTAACCCGTTCCAAGTGATAGCATTGTTATCGTCGACTTACTGCTTTCAGTTTGTTTTAATTTTAGATCTGCTCATTTTGGGCGCATTCTCTGAAAATGAAGTCTGTAATAGAAAGGAGAAGATGACACATTTATTGCTACAAATGAGCATCTTTCTCATCTCTTATGTGTCTTGCATTTTTAGCCAAGTTGCCCATTGCCAGGCAAGCTCCCCAGAGCCCCAGGGACACGCTCGTGAGGATTTTTGTGGTGAGACAGTGACTCCCCACAAAGCCTGCCCTGAACTTTTATCCCTTCTCTGATGGAAATGCGTGGATTTCGTCCTTTTAGCTCTCACCTGCTCCACTTTGGACTTCCCTGCTCTGTCTCCACTGAAACAATTCTGTTTCACAGACTCTCCCTAAAAAGAGCACTTAGTAAATCCTTTTAATTAAAGCCATATTTGTGTCCCTTCCTTAGTTCAGAGAGACAAAAGACTTCAGCTGGATCCTCTGCTAAAATATTTTCTTCCTGGTACTAAATAGTCATGGAGAAGCCAGACAAAAGCCAGAAAACAATGTATCTCTAGTGCCCATGCCACATACCGCCACTGTAATCTCATTTTGGTGGCAAACGTGGAGTCTCAGAAGCGTTTGGATAACATGTCACAGCTGCTCAGGCTTTGCTGGTGGCAGCACAAATCGTCTGGGAGCACCATCAGTCGCCATCCTTTCCACCCAGTCTCAGGGTGGAGGGGGTTAAAATTTGCCTGAAGTACTGTTCTTTAAATGTTCGATCATAAATCTGTTTGATGATTATAAGTAATGTTTACTGTGTTTTAGCCATTTTCAAGGAGATGCTTACCAAAGTACAACCCATGCCTTTGGTGAGGTCCTGGAGGCTTCCTGAGGGCAGTTGTGGTCCCTCCTGGTGGGCCAGGCTGTAGGACACAGCACTGGTGGAGGAAAAGACTGCAGAGAGGTCAGCGAGCAGCCTCACGCCGCAGAGGGAGTCTCTTCAGCAAACCAAAGCCATACAGGAGGCCTCCAGCAAAAGTAGGCGAGCCCAAGCCATGGTTACACCTCAAAACTTCTTGAGAAGAAATGACAGCACTTTCCCAGAGAAGGGATTTTCCATTTCTTGATCAGAAATAGTGACTCCAAGTCTTGTGAGTCCCTCCCACTCTGGGCAGCAAGGGAGAGGACCACATCTGCGCCTCGATGCCGAGCGACATCACGTCCTGGGAGGGCATTAGCGCTGCTGGGGAGGCTTGGAAGGGAGCAGTGCAATATTTTTCCCATTAATCATTTACAGCACAGTGATGTTGCCTTCGGCAGAAGTGGACGGTCCTGGTGCATAGGTTTTTGTTTTCTGCAGCGCTGCCGAGTGATTTGCTGCCTAACGTGGCATGTGAGTGAGAGGCACAAAAACCCAGCCAGGCGCAGATTAGGTTTGTGCTCCCCGCTCTGCATCCTCCTTGACAGGGGAAGCCTGTCTCAGGCAGATCTTCCTCATCTGGCTGCAGCAGACCTCTGGCAGCTTGTATGAAGCATTGCAAGTGGCCTCTCTGAAGCCATCCACACCTCCATGGCCTAAATTAGGGAGTGGATGTCCATGACAAAGTCCTTATGGATGCTGCATTTGCAGCGGTAGCAACAAAGGGTAAATCCCGAGGTCCTGACTGATCTTTTTACCCATCAGTGAAATTGTTCTTCGATTGCAGCCATGAAGAATGAAACATCACAAACATAAAGCCAGATCTTTCTGTCCCTGATTTTCAATCCTGATCAAGTTGCTATTGGGGAAGAATCATAAAAGCATTTAGGTTGAAAAAGACTCTTAAGATCATCAAGTCCAACCGTTAACACTGCCAAGTTCACCACTAAACCATGTCCCTCAGCACCACATCTACACAGCTTTTCAATGCCTCCAGGGATGGTGACTCCACTACTTCCCTGGGCAGCCTGTTCCAATGCTTGATAACCCTTTCAGTGAAGAAATTTTTCCTAATATCCAATCTAAACCTCCCCAGGTGTAGGCACACAACAAGCCCAGAGGGAGTATTCCTTTCTCCAAAAAGCCCCTTATCAAGGTAAGCACAATCAATGATTGCTAAGGATCACCACTCAGCACCCCAAAATTAGAGGGCAGGATTGGAAACCAGGTCTCTGAACGTATGACTTCTGGACAACATGAGGCCAGCAAACAACCTGAGCAAACAACCTCATGCTGGGCATCAGAGAGAGACAGAACTACGGAAGGACAGGAGACGTGGGGGGTGTGTCTCTGCTACCTTGGACTATACTTATTACTGGGACCATATCACGCAATGTGCTCCAAGAGCTGTATTTTACCTCATCGACAGCTGCTAAAAGCCAACAGCATTTACTGTTTGGCGACTGGGTCCCGATCATGTGAAAGCGGTTGCTTCAAAGCCAGGTTTCCCACCTCAAACACACCTGAACTGTTCAAGAGCACTTTTTTTTTTTTTCCCCTAGTTTCCTTAAGCCATGACGGAACATGAGCGAGTTTAATCTTCTACTACATAACTTTGCCGGATAAATCCAGAAGCAACAGGTTACAGAGTTATCAAGGGCAATAACTGTTCTCTGCTCGAGTGAAGAGGCTTTTACAGGAGTTTGACTGTATTGGTGGAGGACTAGCTTTACAACACAGGCAGTTTCTCCCTTCTGGGTCCTTGAGCTTTATCTGTAGCTGTGGGAAACGACCTCACACGCCACCAAGATCAGGCTCCAGAGAGACTGCAACGGCACCGCCGCATAGCAGGGTAGCAAGGAGCATGCAGGAACAAGAGGCTCTCACTGAACACAAGTTGCACGGAGGAGCCAAATCCTGCGGCTTTCAGTAAAAAAGCTTGGAAACCGATTCTTTAGGAAGGGCGAACCGTGGGGTTGGAGAGGTTGCCAGCTGGAAGCCTCAAATAAGAAAAGCAACAAGTTGATTTACTGCCATGGTGAACGTGTTGGGCCACGTTCCTGTGTTAGCAGTGGGGGGACAATGCTGTTGTCTTTGTCAGCCACACAGATTTGACCCGGTGCTGGGCCAGGCAGCAGCTGAAACCGCTCTATACAGGCATATGTATAGTGTGACCAAGCTAGCCTGACCTTTGGCATCTCTTCTCCATGTACTGCCACACTGGGCTTTAAGGTAGGGCTTGCCATTCTGCCCTTTAGAGAAGTTTGGGGCTGAAAAAAGGTAAAAAAAACAAGAAGTAGGCCTTTTTTCATTTAAAGGGAAATAGGCTGAAACAAATCAAGGCCAGAAAGCCACGTGGCCATGCAAGAGGTTAAACTAGCAAGTGGCAAGCGCTGCCTCTCAGGAGGATGTGCCGTTTTTGCTTGGTGCTGTTCCTGCCAGGCCTGCAGCTCCAGAGGCTGCTCCACATTCCGCCAGCTTCTCGGCTGGTGGCACCTCCTCCCAGCCCAGCACAGGTGCCAGCTTGTCCTTCTCACCCTCTGTCCCAGTGGCAATGTAAAGGTGGCTCTGCTCCAGCAGCTGCACGTCATAGCCAAACCCTGCCTTTGGCTACAGAGCCAC
The DNA here is from genome assembly GCF_009769465.1 of Tauraco erythrolophus. Taxonomy (NCBI): domain Eukaryota; kingdom Metazoa; phylum Chordata; class Aves; order Musophagiformes; family Musophagidae; genus Tauraco; species Tauraco erythrolophus. The sequence goes on along the minus strand of NC_141466.1, from coordinate 121,959,024 downwards.
CACCACCCCGCCTTGTCACAGCCACTGGCTCTCACCTCACAGGCAGCTCACCGTTTGCTGGCTCCAAACATGTGGGAATGCAGCGGGCTGCTGAGGAACCCCAACCTGCAAGGATCCACACGCCGGATCCTTTGGAGAGCTCTTCCCCAAAGAAGAGAGGTCTCAAAAAACAGCATGGTGAATCAAGAGCTGGTTGAAGCAGCATGCAGGTCTGCTGGAGCACCAACCCATGCTCCTGTATGGCCAGGTCCCTCTTTTAGGGGTCTCCCACGAGGATTGTAGTTATTATAGCAAGCACATTATTTATGGGAAGTGAGAACGTGCAGCCCCCGCAAGCCCCCGCCCCCCCTGCACAGTCCCCCATGGATGTTTTACATGGTGCTGCAGGACTGAAGCTGCAATGGCTGAGCAGAGATGAGCACAGCAACGTCTTGGCTGCTGCACAGCCTTTTTTCACCCACTCAGCATAAGACCCAGCAGCAAAGGACCTTGCAACAGGCATTAAAACGATAAATACCTAAGTGACCAACACCTCAAGGATTGTCCTGTACTTCAACAGCTTCTTGGGTCTCTTCCACCATGCCCATGGCTATCTGTTGGTTGCGACCTTGCCAGCCAGCAGATTTCACCCAAATGGCTGGGAGGTGGGCATGCAAAGCCACACAGCTGGGAATGTGACAGCCTGTCAGGAGATAAGCACAGGACTTTTTTCCTGGAGGCAGAAGTTTGGTGAGATCAGCTCATGAATTCAGCTAGAGGCACGGAGTAACTTTTGGCTTTTTTAGGGGCCTGGAAGATTGGAAGCTTCCATAAACTTTAATGGCATATTTCTGCAAAACCATTAGTAGAAGCTGTTGAAAAGCAAATTCTAGCCATTTACAAGGACTCAAGTAACTCCAACAGCTATTCACTCAACAAGAGCTGGCAAAGCAGCCTTCCCTTCAAATTTCATAATCCCTTTTGTCAAGAACTTCCTTCTTTCTCATGTCAGTTTTTAATTAAATTTGCTCAGGATGGACATATTTTCCTACCCAAGCTACTTCTCTGTGGACCAGCCCAGGGCTGCATTCAGCCAGGCAGGGAGCCTGGGTCAGCCACTGGGCACCAGGCATCACGATTCCCCAGGAAAACCACGATTCTCAGCAAAATGAGACGTCACCTGGTGTGTCCCGAAGGGCAACGTAACAGGCGGCCTCCGGAAAGCCCAACTGCTCGGCAATTGGATCTTTTAAAGCTGATTTAGAGAGACTCCTCATCTGGTCAGAAGAGAGGGGGATATGGCTTTTTAATGGCTTTTTAATGGTGTTAATGGAACCCGGGGAAAGGGTAAATTTCTTAACTGCTCTGCTCTCCTTTTAAAAAAAAAAAAAGGCACAAAAAGAAATAGGCACTACACATCTCACCCTTTCCCAGGTAAGGGAGCGACTTTGGTGTGTCACCCTTCACCTTCAAGCTTTGTCTACAGAGCTGAGTCATTACTGCAGCTAATTAGAGACTTCAAGCTGATTATGAGGATTGCAATAAATGGAGTTACAAAATCTCTGGGCCTGATACTTCTTAATACAAAAGCCACTTTACACTGACCTGGCCTTAAAATATCCTGGGATGACATAAAGGGCTCTTAGAGCAAATGGGATGAGTCCATCTGCATTGGGAGGGACTGGCGCACATCACTGACCACCCGCGTCCGAGGCTGATGGGACTCTCAAAGACCACATCTGCCCCCAAGTGAGATGAAAGCATCTTTCTGGTCACAGAGAGACAGGTCTTTCGCAACAAATTCAGGCGACTACCTGAAGAGCTGACTGATATCGATCCAATAAAAGCAGAATGAAACCTTGCCAAGTCCATTTGTGGGTGCCTCTAGGGGTATCTTAAGACCTTAACAAGCCAGTAAAACTCTCCTCCGGGTTGATTCTGCCAGCACTTCCATGGAGGTACTCTACCTTAAACCTCAGGCGTGTTTTAAACTTGATACCAACCTGAAGAGAAGAGCTCAACTTTTCCATATGAGTGATACAGAGAAAGGAAAAGAGCTTCCCAGGCTGTTTTAAAATGACTCAACGCAATAGATACCAGCCCACTGTCCACAGAACAACTTTTGAACCGAAAGCACCAGGGATGCATGATGGTCTCGAGGCCTGGAGGTGACCATCTGGGGACCAGGTGCCAGTGCTAGCCTCAAGCAAGGAAGAACCACCCTCCTCAAAACCCTGCCAGCCCCAGCAGCCCCAGAGCTGCTCTGTCCTCACTCACAGGGTCCTCCCAGAAGCTGCCGGTGGAGTGTCCCAGGGCAGAGGACTGTGCACGCACAGCAATAATCTTGGCAGAGGAAGGAATCTGCAAAGGAAAACCTTGAAACCTTGTCTCTAGGCTAAGCACAGCTCCAAAAATATGACAATAGTCATGAGACCCGTGACCCCAGTCACCCGCGTAAGGTTACTGCCGCAGTGACATTTGGATTGCAGCATCATCTGTCATGGCTTTGAGTCAGCAAATAGGTGCAGCCAAGGGTTTAGGTTTCCTTACAAGTAAAATAATACAGGGAAAGCGTTTTGCCAGTGAGTATGCTCCATCCAACTCCAGCAGCTCCCCGAGCCTGCAGGGCGGAGAGGGAGAGAGGTACTGCATGTGTTCGAACTCACGGGAACGGCACCTCTATTCACCCTAGGTACTGCGAGGTCCTGGGTACCAGCATCTGGGTGCACACAGGAGATGATGTGGAGAAGCCAAAACACTACAAGTTCTCTCCCACTCACTTCCCAGGGCAGATGAGCCCTCTCATACACAGAGGCAGCGCTGCTGTATGAGGGTAACCTGTGATACATAAAAGAACATGAAAATCCATCCAAACCAGTATGCCTAACTGGTGGTGTTGGGGAGAACGGCTCGACCCTGGCTGGTGGAAACCAGGACACCATCTCCTTCAGCCTAGGCATCCTGCCCTTCCCCAGCACCAGTGCTTTGGGCAAGGCGGAGTGCAGAAAACCTCTGCAGACATCTTTCCTCATTGGCAGATTAGAAATCTTTGGAAGGTCCTTTCTTCTGCAATAGGAGGTTTTGCTGGGGAGCGAGTATGAGCTGTGGGATAACACAGCAGCAGCCCCACATCTAGTGGGCTAGTGGAGAGGATGGGAACAGCATGGATCCCTCCATCAACAAAACTAGAGCTTGAATTGCTACTACAGCTATTTTGGGAGTAATTATGGGTTAAGTAGGATGAAAAACTGAGAAGAAACCTGTTTCTGCATGGGGAAATGATGCTTGTGTATAAATAAAAGTATGTATGTATGTACACAAGCATTTTCTGATTTAAAGAAACATACATGTTTACCTGGCTTTACGATCTCATATTAAAACAAATAAACAGATCTAAAGGTTTCTCCGTGTCCTGAAACCGTCCTGCTGCCCTCACCTGTCTAAATGTCTGATGTAGAAGAAATACTGAGCCAGGATACAGAAAGGCAGAGCGGGGCAAAGGACTAGCACAGGTGGAGCTCAAAACACTTTGGGATCATGTCCTGATCGCAGCCGATATAAAAAAGCACATTGACAGACCTTCCTACAATCATTTTGGTGGCATGCGATTTCCTACTTCCTCTCATTCTTCCCTCACTTTCCCTCTAGGACTTCTCTCTGCAGACATTTCCCACTCTTAACGTGCTTCTTCCCCAACCACTGTCTTCTGCCATGATGCTTTCTCCCCCCAATTTGCTTCCCTGTTTCCCTCAGAGGCTGCAATGCCTCTTCCCTCTCTTTCCTCTGGACCATCTAGAAGGAGGGGAGTCCTGAACCCATCCCTTGACCTAGGCGCAAGATTAGGACCATGTGTGACTCAGGGAGCACTTCCAGACATGCCATAGCTTTGCTACAAAAGCCATCAGAAGCAAGACAGACCTCAGCTTGGGAGATCTGCTCCTCTGCTTTATGAGCAGCAGTGTGCTCGGCTTTCAACGCCAGCCCTGATGCATTAGCATATGGGCTGTGGTCTCCATGTTTGCCACAGCTACAGTCCTCTGGGAAGCGCAATGTTTTTGGGAAAAGCAGAAAAGCCTCCCTTGTTGTCCTCATGCTGGCTGGATTACACCCTGCAGAAGACAGAAGCTATACCAGCCTCTGCAGCATGGCAGCTGCAAGGTCAGAGAAGAGCCAGAGCTGAAAAGTTACCATCTAAATTCAAATTCACACTTTTCTCACACATGGGGTGCTCAGAGCCTGATTTGAGGTTCTTCTAAAATAAGGACCTGGCTGCTCACCTCTGATCCAGCTCCTCTGAAGCTCAGGAGGGTTTAGATTGTTTGGAGGCTCTGCACAAACCAAAACCGGAGACACCTAGCAGTCTGTGAGTTAGCAAGCAGAAAACATGGACACAGAGTTTAAAATATCAGGGCTGTATTTGCCACTCCTGTAAATCCTGCAGTTCTGCTATGATTATGTCAACTGCACGGGACATGGATCCCCCATGACTTCATCCCAACCTTTCAGAGTGTCCCAACCCACGCTTAGCTGGTGACCTTCCTCCGGGGCAACTTGGGCACAGACATGGGTAAGATATTTTAAGAGTGTGGATACAGCCTGCTCTTTGCCAGTTGGCCTCCAGTGCCAAAAACCATCTCAAAAGCATGTTCCCAGCTTGGACAGGACAATTGTGAAGCTGTGTCTAACAAAAGCCTTAAGAAAAAGAGTTACAGAAATACACCAGCAGCTTCATGTTTCCCAAGGGGAAAGAGATGCAGACTGCTAGCTCCGTCACCAAGAAAACATGTTTGCAGTAGGAACCGCTCCATCAGCCCAGTCTGGACCCAAAATCCCAGAAGGGAAACATCCAAAACCTTTGGACTCACAGCCCAGTTTTACACTAGCTCGTGCACTGCATACGTGGCCAGGGATATTCCCAAGCGTAGGTTCTTAATCCCCTCTGTAGGTAAATTTTTAGTAGAGCCCTGGACACTTCTGGCCAAGCCAACCAGCCCTGTCCCAAACCATTCCCCAGCACCACTTCTAACTCTGCAACGGGCAAAGAGGTGTCTGAGCAGAGTGGGCATCTTGCATACAGAAAAGGTCTTCTCTGCCTTTGGTGGGGCACCTAAAGAGAAAGGCAGACCTGTATAGGACTGCCATAGAGGGAGAAACATGCTTTACAAGTACCCACCTGCAAGCATCAAGGTGGATCAGAAGCAAAGTGAGAAAAGAGGCATTTTTCTCTCTGGCTCATTAGCAGAACTTCAAGGGGAATTGGGTCACACATCCCACATGCACCAGGAGCCAGTGGGATGCCAGGAGCCAGGCACTGCAGAATAACACCTGCAAGAAACCCTTTTACCTGGGCTATAGCCCAGAGCAGACATCTGCAGCCCAACAAACTGCCCCCATCTGCCTGCTATTTTAGAGCCAAATAGCTCATTATTGCAAACGAGGAGCTGAGCTTACAGGTGGCTTGGTTTGGTACTATTGCATCTGCTCCTGCAAATGCACCAGCTCCCGTCTGAGCCACCGTGGAGGAAAACCAAGCAAAACACTACCCTAAGGAAAACCTGTATACAGCAGAGCTGTCACTGTGAATGCACATAAATAATAGTAAATCAGCATGGAAAATATATCTATGGTTGCTAGGCAAATTAATGTTCCAGCATAAACAGCAAATATGAATTAGCTCAGGGCACACACATGGGAGCGCAGCCTTTGCGGGGGCATGGGATGCTTAAAAGCTAAATGCCGGACAAGGCAATAACGCTTGGTGGGAACGGAAGTTAATGCCCTTTGTCAGAAAAACTGGGCTAGGGAGGAGGGATGCTGGCTAGGGAGAAGTTTGGCAGCGCATCGCTCCTGTTAAATCTTTCCTGTATGTGTTTAGGGGGGAGCTCTGGCTAGCTGAACTTCTCTCTACCTTTTTTTCAAGCATGCAATAGGTAACGGCTTGTAATTCCTTACGCGCAGCTTTCCACATCTTCCAGGTCAATCCAGCACTCCCATTTTGCTCTTCTGGAGCAGACCCTGGCTCGGTCCTCCCTGGTGTCTTGAGGCCAAGCTGGCAAGATAGTTAAAAGGCACTGAAAATAGCAGGGGCTATTGAAAAGGCAGCTCTGTGCCGGGAAGGCTGCAGACAGACCTCGGGAAGGGAGGGAAAGTTGCATTACAATCCCTGCACTGACAGCACCACACGCCGAATGCACTTTTCATCGTCCACCGCTGCAGAGAGAGACAGGGGAGGGTCATTGAGCTGCTCCTTGTCCTGGTTCCGACCGCTCCAGTGGCATTGGTCTTCTTGTAACCCTTTCAGACAGAAAGGAGAAGCCAATTCTGTGCTTTTTTTTTTCCTTAAAATCTATCCTTGTTGGAGTCAGCAGCATGCTGGGCCTTCAGTGGAATATTTTCAGTGGCTATGAGTCGTCCTGCAGTTAAATAACAAACATGGCAATAAAACAACAGTACATTTTCCTGATACAGTGGACAGCGTCTATTGTCATCGGTTCTTAAGAAGCAGTATTATTTATACGTGGTGCCTGTCCTCCTTTTTTATCCAGTTGCCTGTTCCCCAAATGTTTTATTGGCAGCAGATGCTAAATATATGTCACTGATTCTTCATGTATCTTGTTCTTTCGATATTTAGCAGTTGTCAAGTTTTTGTGGAGTCTTGCTTGAGAAATGAAAGTTAGATGGCCGGTGCTATTCAGTTAGAGACGACTCATTTCCTAATTTTTCAAACAAAGGGTATAAGCAAGCAACTTTATTTATATCAGCAGCTACTGGGAGTGAACCTATGTCCTGCTCCAAAAACAAATTCTTTATAATTAATTCTGTCCTTAAGCATTTGCCATCTAAGTGTTAAGTGGCATAAGACAAGGAAAACAGCTGAACACCAAGAGGAATTTAAGTTTTAAAATGCTATTCTTACAAAACTCTTATTGCCTCTCTGAATTGTACATTTCCTACCAATAATTCTAGCAGGAAGTTGTCCTGCTAAATACAATATTTTTTCCAAGACTGGCTTGTAAATCCAAACTATAATGAGACCCACTGAGAGATTTGCTGTTTCCCTGGGAAATTAAGGGGCTAAGCATGTCCAGCTTTACCAGTACGCACAGAAAAGTGCAAGGGACACTAGCCAAAATCTGCTTTGCAGAGAGGGACATCCAGCTTGTTTTAAAGAACTGTGCTCCACTACTAAGGAGCAGCAATTCCTGCAAAGGGAAGGGAACCCATCTATGGTGTCCTGGATCCCGGTTCAATGACAGAACGTGTGTTTGGGTATGCAAAGACAGAATTTGGCCTTCCACTATCATCACATGAAAAACTACTTTAATATGATACACGTGGTGATGCAAAACCCAGTCTGGCGTGTGACTCGTGTTTAATTTTCCTACTATAGCTCAGCAAACCTCTATCCACGAGGCTCCACGTGACTTTTTTCATTAAACTGTACAGCATGTACCAAGCCCCCTGTCTTTAAGGTGACATTTCATATCCCTGTGGAGGAGGGACAGTTGTCAGGGCTGTGATTAAAATAGATCCTTGTTTGTTGGCATGACTTTTATTTGGCTCCCAGGAGATTTGTCAGCGAGCCCTGCTACCTCTCCCAAAATAAGATATGCCTCAGGAGGATGTGCTCATAATGTCCCGATGGATACTATCAGCTCCCAAACTGCCCTTGCTTGCACCCATCCTCGTTGGGCTGGTGATCTCCGAGCACCTCTCCATCACGCAGGCATGAGGACACCCGGGCTGCACGCAGGTGTCTGGGATATGTTGGCAGAGCCCTTCCACCCAGTAAGGAGCAAACCTGAAGATCTCCTGGTACCACATAAGGCAAAGCATAGTGGTTTTGTGGGAGAGCCAAGCGCTACAATTCAAGGTCCTAAGGCTGCATTTGCTTGTGCTTATGCAGTTCAATAACTTTTGGGAGACCGCAAGGACTAGTAAGAAACCTTGGGGGTTGATGTCCCATAGCACGTCCATCACTTCGTGCAGCCCCGGCAGTGAACACAGCTTCAGCTAAAAATAGGGCTGAGCCGGTGTGGCTGAGCCCACGTAAGCAGCTCTAATGCAACACCTGCTAATCGCTGGCTCCCGGGCAAGACAGGCATGCAAAGCTGTCCTGCCAGGGTGAGTTTCCAGGGAGAAAGCTGGAACAGAAACCATTTTCTGATGTTACTCTCTCAAACGGAGCAAAAGAGAAAAAAGGAGGAGCAGCTGTGGCCGTGCATCAGGTTAGACAGAGAGACCTTGAAAGATGCTCATGTGCTGGTAGAGGCAAGGCAGAAAAGATGGGAGCTTTGCAGGGGAAAATGAGACAATAAAATCATTTTGTGACTTTCACCATCTTCTTGAAAAAGCCCTGTAAAAAACTCCAGCAGCAATTAGCTCAACGAGAGCTGGCAAAACAGCCTAAATCCCCTAAAAGCAACAACCCAGGATGCAACCACTGGTGTCCCATGCCATGGAGTGGCTTGTCCCTGGACAGTAAGCTTAAAACAGACATCATTGCCACTTTTCTCCAGACATGCCTTTTCACTGAGTCTTACTCTGACTTTGGTAGCCTCCTGATAGGGATGTGATACCTACCGTGACTCAGACCTCATCAGCTCCAAGTGTCTCAGATCTCCTTTTTTTTATCTCGTCATGTATCCCAGCTGGTTCAACAACTTCCTTGGAAAAGGAACAAGCTATAAAAATACCTTCTCCCTTATAACTATACGTCTTCCACCTGTTGTCCCCTCCTCTAAATCCTCAAAAGTCAGGCCTGGTATTTTTGGCCAGGTGCTGGCAGACAAGACCCGTGACTCAGTGGCACTTCTCCTCTGAAGGTGAGAGCTGATGAGGGCTGGATGAATGCCAGAGCTGGAAACCAAGGCCAGCTCAGATCTGTCTGATCCACCTTTCCCAGATGGCCACGGATGACCACGTCTGCCCATCACCTGGCAGCCCTGCAGAGTGAAAGACCAGATGAAATAAATACAAAGCAGCTTAAATGTTGCTTTAGAAATACATTAGGTGGTTAGGATGAGCAGGTTTTCTGCTCTCTGGAACCAGGAAAGTCCCTGGTTTGTCTTCATGTCCAGCTCAATATCAAGTGGGGCTATTACAGAAAAAGCAAAAGCTACTTTTTTAATGGTGTTTTTTTTTTTTGTGACAACAGCTCCTAGGTTGACTCAGTTCATCTTGTCAAAGGGATTTTGATAAGTTCAAGGTTTCATTCTTGGTATCGGTAGGGCAATGTGTGCACACTGTGAATGCATAACCTGCTCCCAGGCTCTGGCTTCTGCCGTTGCGTGTGCCGGAGGACTGGAAAACTCCAGGAGATTAAATATTAACACTTACTGCAGCACATCCACTTTGTTCTAGATCCAATGCAAGCTCTTTCTCCCAGGAATGCGGAGGTTATAGTAAGCTGAATGACGTGAGAGCTCAGTTATTATGCACAGTACTGGTAGTGAATAAAACCTTCAGTTAAGTTGATGCCATACTCCCATTTTGGGTAGGGTGAATAGCTACACAAATAACATAACAACATCTAATCTATCCTTCCAGCTCTGATTTAACTGTGAGATCGATGTGTATGCTTCTTTTAATTACAGTTCTTCTTTTCTGTCTGCGCTGTGACTGCTTGGGGAAAGTCGTTATGTGTCTTTGAATGAAACCCTCCAGGGAGACAGACCCAAACCATTCCTTTTTCCCCAGTTGGCGTGATTTGTCTTACGGCACTTATAATGTGCTTCACCAAAGCATCACTTGCAGTTTCACGTACAGCAAAGAAAATCTTGGATCACCTGTGAAACAGTCACTTCTTCAAGGAAGCAAATTTAGGATCAAGTCATAAAAAGCAGAGGAGAAAGAAACACTTGAAAAGGGAGGGTTGCACTGACAGCACGCAGCGCTGAGAGATACTAGATGCAATCATAGTTCAGGCCTTTCCATCTCCTTTATATTTCTCTGCCCTGCTGAAAATTGATGACCGCTTCAAGAGCTCAAATTTAGTGGCAATTATACAGCTACACAGGGAGGATGTCAAAATAGTTATCGAGAAAGAACAGACAGAATACGATTGTGCAAATTCACCTCCCAGCCCCATCATATCTTCTGTGGCACAGCTAGGCAGGGGTGGGTATGCTGTGGATTGATGATTTGCTTCCCCCTCCCTCCCCTTTCACATAAATGTAATAAATCTCTGAAAAACCTGTGCTCATGTACAAAAGCTAACACATATGTGCTCACCCCAGCAAGTCTGGAAGGGAAACAGTAGTTTGGCCAAACAATTCATCTTTATAATATTGATTCTGTCAAAGTGGCATAAATGGAAGAAAAGCCTTTAAGTCTAAGTACCAAAGTGCTGCCTCCATCTGATATAATGAACAGGCGTTTTCGGGAAGCGTGGTACCCTGGGAGCTGCCTGCTTTCCAGACTTCTGGCAGGTCAGCTCATGGGCTCCGATGAAACTGTTTAAATGACAGTGGCCTGAAAAATATCACAACCTTTTGCTTTTGCAACCCGAATTGCACAGCAGTGTATGAATCAGGAGAAATGGGGAAGCATGTCCCAGTCACTCCAAGTTGCTCAGGTATTCAAGGACACGAGCTGCCTTAGAACGGCGCTGGTAAGAAATCGCGTGGGAGCAGCACAGATGGCCCAATGTGAGTTTCTCCAGCTTGGACTCTTGCCTCTCCTTGCATTGACTTTTTACTGTAGATGGGGGTTCAGCTGGATTTCCAAGCAAGCCACAGCTCCAGGGGTTGCTGCAGTACACACCATGTGTTCCCACCTTGGAGAAGGAGGAAGCTCGCCTTCGGCACCGCTGCACACCCGGATGAAGTTGGCCATTAGATACAGCTGACTGACTGTTGAAACTATGCCCAGGAATGGAAGAAATTACTGTGCTCTACCCCTCCAGACCCTCGTCTTGACCTGTGCTGGATCCTTGCTACATCCAGAGAGAGATTCCGCTGCAGCAAGGTCTGGGTGGGGACAGGGACAAGAGCCTTCTCCAGGACGGAGAGGCCCTACAGACCCCACATGCTCCTGACTGAACTGAAAGATTTGGCTCAGTATTGATGAGAGGAACATGCTCTTTCAAGGGATTTTTGGCATATTTTGTAAGCCCTGCTCCACCTCTGCACTCAGGGTCGTTTCCAAGCTCAGGCTCTCCTGCTGTCGCTGCCTCAGTCTTGATTTTTGACCTGCATGATTTCTTCCTAAGCCTTTCCTCCAGCCTCAGTTGGTGGCTTTTACCCAGATTTCTTCATGGCAGTGGTGATCAGAGTCGCCCGAGCAACATTTTTCCCTCTATCTCTGACCCCATGATGTGACTCCAGTGGGGCAAGACAACCCACGCCCCTGTCATCCATGCTGGCTGCCATCTGTACTCTGCCTTTTTTCCCTGTCAATCTCGTTTGCCTCGCCAATGCCAAAGCAAACACAGCAGAGGAACCTCACGGCGCAGACACTTCTCCTGCCACGTGCTCTCACAGCTGTCTCCTTGCAGCCTTTGCTGGAGCTTGGTGGCCCACCAGCTTCCTTGAAAGACGCGCTGGGCGTGACGGTGCTGCAGCTCGTCTCACGCCTGCCTGAGCAGTGGGTCGGGTCATAAGATGGATACCATCCACCCGACATCTCCACATGTTGACCTCTTCTCCCGTCCTACTTCCACCTCCCACCGGCACCTTCTGTCCCATCTCCTTGCCTGCCTTCTCCTTACTGCAGGGCTAATCCATCCTTCCTTCTTCATTCCCCTAAATTCTCTCGTTTCTGCCTGTACTCCCCTTCTCCCACACTCGGTCGCTTTTGTGATGATCCCTCAGACCAGCCTGGCTGTGTTCCTGCTCCTCTTCTTTCCACTTAATCAGCTCCTCCTAAGTTGAGGTGACCTCCTTGTCCTCCCAGCTAGGTTGTCTTTCTACCCAAGTCACGTTTCCTTTTTGTGCCCTCTCTCTTTGGGGTTCAGCCACTGGTTTTGTGAGCTTCAGGCTACTGGCTCCTTTGACTCATCTGATCGCTGTCTTCTGCCTCTTGAGATTTCTACTGCTAGTCACCATTCCTGACTGTCTCCCTTCACTTCGCTTTCTAAAATAGGTTAACTTGTGCTAGAGTCAAAAACATGTCTTCTGTTGGGAGAAAAAAACAGACATCTGTTTTTGTTATTAAGCACACCAAAAAAAAAATTTTTTTCTAAAGCCATTCTAAAACAGAAAAAAAAATAACAGATCTTTTGTCTGAAGTGAACAGAAGATGATGGCCCACAACACAAAAAGAAAAGGAAGGGTGCTAAAACTGAAAATGAGGGATCACGTTACAAATAAGTTGTCTGGACAGTACAGTGTCTACCTGCTGGACAGGCAAAAAGCGTCTTGAGATGAAGCGCAGGAACTAAAAACTTGTCATGATGAAAAATACCTGGTGCTATCAATAGCATATAATGGACTGAAAATAAGAGTGAGAAGCAGCATTGATTTTGCACCTGGCCCTGCTTTTATCAAAGTCCATAACCAAACCCCAGTCAAAATCAATAACAAAGTGGTTGGGAAACCACAAGACAACTTTGATCAGGTTGTGTCTCTGTGGCTTTGATCAGGTTGTTCAAACTGCGTTTCTTGACCTTTTTCCATTCAATCTTCTTAGAAAAACTATCCAGGAGACCCTTTGTGTCGTGATACCCTAATGTTTACATTTCCAGAGAAAAAAAAAAAAAAAAAGCCAAGGCAAACTTTGAGCAATCATTTATTACTTCTTTTACCTTTACAGCTCTTCTGTTTGTCCAACTGTGTGCATGAGGGTATATGAGGATAGATGGCTCTTCCCAACCTTTCCCTGCTGCCTCTGCAGCCCAGCAGCACTGCCCACGTCACGGGCAGAGGAGCACCACGCAGGAACACTGTGAGTCAGGTGACAGCTTATTTGCTCAACTTATCACCCCCATTGCCAAGAGAAATCTTACCCCTGGGCAGGTGTGGGCATATCACATCACCTCTTTTGTGGACTTATCAGGAACCAGATGGCTCAGGACAAGAAGAAAGACTACAATGTTTGCAATAAGAGTCCGGAACATGGCAGCCCTTCTCTCACTGATGAAGTATTTGGGGATTTTATGATTGGTATGTTTGATGAAGATATATAGTAAGGTAAACGTCGCAGGCAATATTTCGGTCATATTTTTTTTCCACAGAATTCAAGAAGTTTTTCTAAGATTATCTGTGTTGATGAATGTGTCAATGAAGTATGTTGCTTGGGTGCTTCAAAAGGGACAAATGTCAGCTCCCAGAGTTTCGGCAGTGTCATTGGTGGCTTGTAGCAAGGCAGGCTGGGATTTGGAAGAAGAGCTGCAGTAACCCTTCAGCCATGGGGTGCCTCTGTCCTCCCTACAGCCGATCTGGGAAGGCAATTACCTTGTGTACACCATACACTGTCCAGCTCCCTGCATTCATGGAACGCATTGTCAGCAATTTCCATGCCAAAAGCCAAGATAAAAGGTTACTCCCTACTCATTGCATGACCAAGGTCGTTATCCAGATTAAAAGACCTGGTTGAAACACCAAGGACTTTCAGTGCAGGTTACTCTGAGCCACGTCTCAAAGCAGCTAGCTTGTAGCTTTGGAGAGATCCTTCACCAGATATTTTTTGGTCAGGTCTTTCCTTCTGTTGACTTCTCCAGTCTGGAAGGGAAAACCATCGGTGCTGAAGAGCGTCAACATCAGCCAAACCCTGTATTGTGTTTTAGAATAACAGCCTCATTCAGTTAATAGCAGTAGGGGTGGGAGGCCTGACAGTGAATTGTAGAAGTGTAGAACTGTAAATGTAGAAACTCTGAGCCACCTTTTTTTTCCCCATTCACCAAAGATAAATTAAATTTCTGGGGATTTCTTCCACCATCAAAGGTTTCTCTGTGAACCAAAATGAAGCATTTCAGTTCTGTGCTTGGGTGAAAAGGAAAAGAAAGGAAAGGTTAGTTTCACGTTACGACAGAACTTTTTGGGTTGTGTCTATCAAGTAGCTCAGAGCTTCACAAAGAGCTATTGCTTCTGCTGTCCTCTTCACCTGTAAGCTCAGGAGAATGCCCAGACTCCTGCATATTTTGGGACACAAAGGGAGCTTCTCCTAATCTCACCTTGTAGAAATAATCATACAGCAGCAGAAACTGATACTCTCAGTACCCATTTACTATAATCTCCATGAGGAGTTAAATAGACTTACACCACCCTTTTACTCTCTGGATCAAAAGACCCAGAACTAGGATGAAAACTTTCTACACCAAAATAACCACTCTTTGTGAAGTTACTGTTCGGCCAAGAAGCATCATTTCTCTAGATGACTTCCCTGCCTGCACCTGGCAGGCACCCTGAGACAGCAAGGCAGTGGGAATAAGGGAGGACAAGGTAAATGGCTCTTCTGTTTTCTCCTGCACCTACATTGCACCTGCTCCAGTTAGAGATCCACAGGAGACTGGGAAAGATTTGATCTTTTTCACTCCAAATGAAAGAGGAGCACCGTTTCTACCATAAATCAAAAAGTAAACATTCACCATTAAAAAAAAAATTAAAAAATAGAGTATGAAGCATCAAGAGGCAGATCTTTATGTCCAGCATTGCAGGGTTGTGCCTTCTTCTGTGGCTTCCCTCCAAGTCCTCCTCAAGCCCATGCAGCTGTCCTGTGGAGACACCTCGTTGTTCAAGTGGCACCTTTGGTTTGGGTGCTGGTTGCTGGTGTCAGGGAAAGAGCACCTCTTCATTGCACTACAATCTGTGCAAAATATTTTAACTGCTAGTGTGCCAGCTGGAAGGTGAAGCATGAAGTCAAATTTGGAGGTGGGAGCTAAAGGAGACAGGTCTAATCCATAATTTCCATCAAATACCCACTCTTCTTCTAATGACTTTTTTAGCACCTAGTGCCCATTTCAGACAAAACCCGAAATGTTGCATGAGAAACTTAGTCTCTCAGATTATTCATCACTTTTAGATCAAACCAATTGGCCAGTAGATTGGGCTAAATGGTGTTTTCCATTTACTTGGTACTCATCAGCCTGCATCTGGATACTGCATTCAGTTTTGGGCTCCCAGTACAACAACAATGTCAACAAACTGGAGAGAGATCGGAAGAGACCACTGAGATGGTGTATGAGGAGAGTCTGAGGGGCTGAGGCTTGTTCAGCACAGAGATGAGGAGGCTTCAGGGGAACCCAAGCCAGGCTCTTCACAGTCATGCACAGCAGATGAGAGATAACAGACATGAATTGAAAGAGGGGAGTTTCTCCCTAGGTATTAGAGGAAAAAAATTACAATGAGGTTAAGTAAGTACCAGAGCAGGTTGCCCAGAAAGGCTGTCCAGTGTCCATCCTTGGTTTCAAGACTTGACAGGATAAAGCCCTGAGCAATCTGGTCTGATCTCACTGTCAGCCTTGCTCTGGGCAGGGGTTAGACAAGGGACCTCCCAAGGTCCCTTCCAACGTGGGTGATTCTACAGCAACATGACATACGGGCCCAGTGCTGGATAAGAAGGCCATGAATCCATTATTTTCAAATTCCTGAGGTTTTAAAACACACGTCTATGAGAAATGGGCAATTCGGCCAGAGAGAATCAAAACCAGACAAGGACATGGGCTCTACCCTGATGGAAACTTGAAAATGAAGTTAAAAAACACCTGTCTACTAGTCATTGAGGGGAAAATGTTATTTTTGCTTTCTTTTCCCCTTGCTGCATGTGTTTAAAACTCTTGCCCAGCTTGAAGTTAGCCCAATGCTCAATTTGTCCTTCTGGAAGAACAACCTTTGTTATTCTTCCTGCAAAACACGTTCTCTTTCTTCAAGGGTTTACAGGAGGCATTAGTCCCTCCAGCACCAGTGATGTATGTGCATGTCTGTAGATACTTTTTCTCTCCTGGAGCTGTGCCTGACGTGTTTGAGATAAAGGGTGGCCTCTAACACAGAAAGGTCCTGCTCCTAAAAGAGGACTCTCGCTCTCCTGAGATGGTAGCAGGAACAGGAGCCATGTTCTGCCAAAATGTCCTGTCTCTGTAAAATACCTGATAGCAGTGGCACAAGTGTTTGTTGCTGACTGGCCATCGGCAGAGGTATGATACGATCAGGATGATGACCTGTGAAGGACTCACTGTTATCATGCTGAGTATGAAGAAAAGGTTGGAATGACGTACAGGAAAGAAAACCTGATTATTTTTTATACTGGAGAGAGGTGACACGCTATTCATTTCTGGTGTGTTTGTCAGACTGGCCTCTTACTGGAAAGCCCATCTGTCCAAGCTCTCCTTGTTGCTTTCTTTAGCGTGAGAGAGACTAATCATCTGGGACCATGCATTGTTTTTATGAGATGTCTCTGCTCCCTGCATAAAACCTCTTTAACAACAAAGCTTTCACAGGCATTTTTCTTATGGGCATAACATTGCATGATCAAGTTAGGTGCAGTGTGAGTCTCCTTACCGTCTTCACAGAGGACAGACAGGTCCAAGGCAAATCTCAAATGTTTGATGAACCCTGCCTGAATCAACTAGAAGCACAGCCTGTGATCATCCAAGGCATTAAGGGACCATCATGCTCATAAACTAACCTTGTTGATGGAAACCAGAGTAGTCCACTCACACATCTGCAGTTAATCTGTTGTACACATGAACTCTTGTGAGACCCCATCTGAAGAACTGCATTCAGCTCAGGGGCTCCCAACATAAGAAGGACATGGAGCTGTTGGAGCACATCCAGAGGAGGGCACAAAGATGATCCGAGGGCTGGAGCACCTCTCCTATGCAGTCAGGCTGAGAGAGTTGGGGTTGTTCAGCCTAGAGAAGAGAAGGCTCCAGAGAGACCTTCTAGCAGCTTCCAGTACCTCTCTCTGCATGACTTTCCCTCTCTCTGCATGACCTCAAGGTTTATCTGTTCCTGTTATTTCTTCCTGGAAGACTTACATTTGCATTTTTATTAAACCAAGTTATTTATTTGGAAAAAACAAGGATTTTTTTTTTCGGTGAAGACCTGTGTGCCTAAGAGAGTCTGTTTTTCCTGACTGCATCAATGAGTATAATAAAAGATGTCATCCCTCCCTTCAGATTTCATTTTGCCTACAGACTTAGATACTGCCTGGACACCCGGACATTCAAAGAGAAAAAATAGCAACTATTTTTGTCACTGTTTACTTTGGTTCTTAAGCGTGTTTATAATGCATAAATAATTAAACTGAGTGCTCCTACAGGAAAATCCAGAAATGACCTCCTCACCAAGGTGACCAGGTGGCATCACAGCAAGAAAGGCTCAGAGAAGGCAAAAGCAGGGCACAACGAGGACTAGCTTCCTTCTCATGCTGTGAAACAACTTGTGCCTTTTCTGCTCAATGAAAACAATCTCCAGCAGTGAAGGAGAAAGGACAAGAACCTTGTCTGCATCTTGGGCCTCACCACCCTCCCATGTTACTCTTGTTTTTTGCCACTTTTTCTCATAGTGAGCATGACAACAGGACAGGTCACCGTGTGCAGTGCAAAGACCAGGTGGCAACACACCCGTGTCACTGTACCACCTCTGTGGAGAGGGAAGGTGTCTCACCATGGCTGGACCACAGGGTTCCCCACTCCGATGCTGCCCAATCTCAGCACGTGTGTACTCTCCCATTCTCCTCTGGGTTTGTTCCTAGAAGCTCTTCAAGCAAATTGGCTTTTTGACCTTCACCATTAGCACGATGCTTTTGTGGTAGAGGTACAATCAGTGTGAGGACCTGGAGGTCAACAGCATGATGCAGCTAAAACCCGTAGATTTCAAGCCTTTATAAATTACATCCAACCTGACAGTGTCCTCTCCACTCAGAGCAACTTCCAGTATTCCTAGCTTAGTTAAATAAATCATCAAAGTGCTTGCATGACTGCATATCTCCATGCATATTCAAATGGAGTGACATGTGCACCACATCAGTGCAGACACACATCTGGAAACCACGAGTCTCCTTCTACACCTCCCATGTCCTGCAGATCTTTACGGCCCCTTGCAGCCCTGCGAAGTTGCCACAAGTTTCCAGCAAGCTAAGAAACCTCCACAGGATTAGCAGAGGACATGATTTCTTCTGATCTACTGCTCATCAGCTGAAAGAAGGGAAACTGAAGAGGGATGGAGGAACAAAAAGAGGGGTGCAGGTCGTTCTGCTGAGCCCACCTCCCCACACGAGAAAGTGGCACCTATGAAAGCAGAGGAAATGTGGAAAAACCTGGATCCAGGCATGTCGGCCAAACTGACACCTCGTTCAAGTGGCAAAACACTCAAAATGACCCCAAAGCAAAGAGTGAGGAGTGACTCCACCCAAGTGAGTCCTGGGACGGCAGCAAGGATCTGGGGGGAAACTTGGTCTTTGTTGACTCAAACAACTTTGCTGCCGTACGACGCAGAAGACCTGAGCTCCAGACCCACACATGTGGTAAGCAACGTAGAAACAGAGCCAGGAGCATGTGTGGGATGACTGAAAGACAAACAGACAGACGGCACCCTGCTATTAAAGAAAACAATGCTCTGAAAGCGAGACCTTGGGAATCTGATGGAGAGCAAAAGGATGGGAGCTGGGGAGGGAGAAGCAAGCCTTGAACAAGCCATCCTGATGTGCTGCTTTCCCAAGGGGCTGCAAATCAAAGAGGATTTCTTCTCAGCAGAAGGAGGTCCAGCAGACAGCCAGCTCCTCACTGCAAAACCAATAACGGCACACCAGGAAAGCATTCCCTTCCCAGGGGGAGAGGCAAAGGCAACCCCAGCGAGTGATACTTTGTGCAAAATTTTCTATTTTCCCAAGCAGAGAAGCTGAACATGAGCAAAATGTGGGGGCTTCTACCACTATTTGCAGGTCAATAGGGGTTTCTCATTCATTACAAGATGCTACAGACTAGAAAATAGGGGAAACATTGCGTGCTGCAGCTGTGGTGAAGACGTTCATTCAGACAGCCACGAACCTGCTCCATCAAACAGGACCCACGATGACGATCTTGCTGAGATGCTGCCGAAACTCATTTGATGCACAGATGCACACACATACATACATACATGTCTGCTCATGTGCTTACACATCTGATTCTCACCAGATCTGAGCAGCGTGGCTGGTAGGCAGCCCCGGGAGCCAGAGTGGGAGGAAGAAATGAGCAGGTGATTAATTATTCAGCAATTGGTGTACACCCAAAACTCTCCCAGCGCTGACGGCTGAGCCTGAGCAGCCCTGGAGAGTTTTGGTCTCTGCCCCACACCTCCGCCAGAGGCGGCCGGCTCCGTTGACAGGTTGGCCATCGCGGTTTCACGGTCTGTGTTTCAGTGCAAACCCGCCTTAATTGACCAAGGAGTGGGAAGCTCCAACGCAAGCAGAAAACAGATGAAAAGAGGAGGGATAAGATCTGAAGTGGCAAAGCTTAGTCCACCAGCCTGGTCTGGGTACCAGCCATGGCTGCGAGAGCCCAATGACAGCAAGGGGCAGCCCCTGAGCATCATCCTACTCAAACGTCTGGCCCATCTCAGGCTTGCTAACAAACACATTAAGCAGGCTAAGAAGAGCATTTTGGCTTTTAATATTTTATTAGCAGCTTATTTTATTATTTTGTATGTGTAATATATTATTTTATATTTTATTAGGGCGTGCTCTGCTCTGTCAGATGATACTAGTCACGGCAGGGCTTTGCCGAGGACTTCAGTTGCCTTCCCCTGCTCTGAGCAGACAGATTGGCAAGGCAAGGGCAGGAGTGGCGAAACACCCTCAGGTATCACCCAGGCCCGCCATCCTGTGTTTTGTACCTTCTACCTCCATTTAACCCTCACCTTTTCTGCCCAGTATGATGCTGGTCCTCAGGAGATATATAATGTGGTCCATTTATTCACAGATCAGCTATCAAAACCTACCAAAACTTTTATGAATCAGTGTCCCCACAGTCATGGCAACAGGATGGCCTAAATTCTGCTGCCATTTGGCTTCAGTGAAGGGCTCGTGTACCTGGGAGACAGTGAAACAGATTTCCTTCTTTTACCCCACCGTGGGAAAGGGGGATATAAAAAAGGGAAGAAAGGATGGCATTTTGTAAACCTCTCCTTGTCAGTGGAAAGACAGCAGAGGCAGACATCAGTTCCGCTCTGCAGAAGGACAATGTCCTCTTCATGACACAGCAGACAACTGCAGGAGAGCTGGGAAGGTATCCCCATAGGCTGCACTGGACAGAGATGGAGAAACAGAAATAGAAACCAACATGCTATGATTACACGTTTGAGCGAACAATTGGCTGCTGACAAGCAAGATGACAAAGTCTTGCTGTATTTTTGTAGTAGAGAGCTCATGCAAAGATTCAGAAATATTGCCACGAGCTCTTTCTCCTTCAGGAAACTTGCGATAAGCGGACAGAATAAGATCCTAATCTTTTTTTTTTATTATTTTAAATATCCACATTTGATTTATTTTAAGTATCCGCATAAATTTCAGATGGATTCTGCATGGATGTCAGATATAGAATTTAAATTGGAATAAATACAGGATGTACATGTGACAAGAACCTTCCTAGAGAAACTGTAAGCGGCTGAGTTAGAAAGCCCAAAACTTTCAGGTGCTCCACTATGCCCTTAAACAGCAGTGCTTGGCCACCGCTCCCTCCCACCAGCCAGGGCGGGTGATTCCCATTAACACCAGTCCAACCCTGCAGCAGGGACTGGGATG
Organism: Tauraco erythrolophus; assembly: GCF_009769465.1. NCBI lineage: Eukaryota > Metazoa > Chordata > Aves > Musophagiformes > Musophagidae > Tauraco > Tauraco erythrolophus. The sequence continues at coordinate 121,938,384 of NC_141466.1, read as the reverse complement.
GCACAGGGGAGGTGCTGCCCGGGGTTTGGCTGTGGGGAGTTGGTTTGCAGCAGCTGAGACCAAATGGTTCCTCAAATTTTACTGTTACCAGCCTGATCGCTAAAGAGAAACTTAATTTATCCCACGTCCAGCTTTGCAGCGATGCAGCTAGACAAGAGCATGGCTTATTTGGAGCCTGTACGAATTATTTCTCTGTTTATGCAATGTGCAGAAGAAGCGCTTGGCACTTGCCAAGAAAGCTGACCTTACATCCTGTGGCTTTGCAGAAAGAAATGGGAATGGCTGGTAACCCTCCGGCCAGCTCCCTGCCATCCTCCAGGTATTTCCATTTCATGCTGTCAACTAAAGAGATGTTACCAAACAGTGCTTGGGTTTCTTGCAATAAGGTATTTCACAAGGAGAAGCATTGATAGTTTTTAAGTTTTCTCCTTAAAAACAACCCAAAAAGTAGCATGGCCATCCTTATCTGTATTTAGCTTCTCTGATTAGGAGAGGAGAAGTTAATAGGTCAAAATTTCTTGGGTTTGTGGTTTGCTTGTTGATTAAGAAGTGGTTGAGCTTTCCTGCTCCGCTTGCCTCTCATAGCAGTGTCACCTGGTGCACGGCCACCTTGTCTTCTCAAAGTGCTTAGGAGGAAACTCTGGCCGTGCCCTTAAGAGCATCCTCCAGCCAGCACTTTCAACTCATTTTGGCAACATCATCAGGGTTACCCGGCTGCTGTTGGCCAGGATGTCTCCTGCAGAGCCAGCAGTAGAACTCAGACCCTGAATTTATAGGTTGATCTCAAGTGCTATTCCTACATGGCAATGGAAGAGAGGGTCACCGGGAGGGGTAACACCAAGTGTCTAACACAAAACTTGTCTGGAGTTTATTCTCCTTTCCAAGGAGAAGCTACCTTTCATGTAGATGTGTCCTCTGTTGGATGGAGGCAAGCGACCATTCTGGTGGGGACGAGGGCTAGACGATACCTCCTCTCTCCTGTCCAAGAGTTGCCTGGTAGCCCAGCCTTTTAAGTGTAGAATTGGAAAATTTGTCTGTTTTCTCTTGGTCAAGTATTTAAATTCTCCAAGCTCACAGGTTGAGGGGAAAAAAATCCTCCCAGTGTGATTCCCTCTCTACTAGCTCCATCTGGAGGCTTCAAAAAAACTTGCGTTGTAAAATTATTCCTCTTTTTATTTATTTATTTATTTATCTATTTATTTAGGATTTAAGGCTATCTTGGTATCGAAAAATCACTAATGCTGAAGAGCATCTAGGAAGTGGCAGTTGTGGGTGCAGAAAGCAATCTCTGCTGCTGTCTAACCCACTAAGCAGAGCCAGAACCACTGTTTACCATTCAGCTCAAAGATCCATGTAAAAAATACTTTCCTTGACAGTATCCTGGGATAAATACCAGCATTGCAGACTATTCTTATAGTAAAATCTCATCAGGGATACATGCACTGCTCTTTTGCACAGGAGGAGTTACGTAGGACAATCCTGGTGTGCACACTTGACAGCTCAAGGTGAAGAAAGCCTTTCCAAAGCTTTTTTTTCCACAAGTCTAATAGTAACTAGGTGCGGAGGGAAGGGGGTATGTCAAAACGGAGGAGAAGATATGAAGCCTCTCAAGGTCTCCCTTTCTCCAAGGTTTTCCTGCTTAGGAACAACCTGCACAAAGACTCAGCCCTTGAAGTTGTGCTTCCCACTCTTTGCTCCCACTCTGCCATTGCTGGTGAGACGGCCATCCTAGGAAGCTTCTCCACCAACAGACGTCCCGGGTAAAGCTACCTTGGAACTAGCAATGTCATTTACAGGCTTAAGATGCATCATGACTGTTGGCCAGTGACGGTCCAGGGAGAGCGATACAGAGAGAGAATTAGGGAGGGACCTCCTGATAAAGAATAACAAATTTTAATTAGATAATTATCCCAAAAGCTGGATGCGACTACCCAGCCAGAGCAGCACCAGAGTGATATTTAACGTACTCAGGGTGCTCCAAAGTCAGATGTTGTCTTGCCTGATGTCCGTGCAGTGTGAAGGCAGGACATTGCCAAGTCTATTTTTGACTCCTCCAACTGATAACAAGCTCACGCTGGAAGCTCTTGTCAAATCAAGCTGCTGCTCTTGAACTCTTGAGTCTGCAAACAGCTGGGCAGTGACATGTCTGTTAGTTTAAACTATTTTAGGAAACAATCTGCCCTTTTTCAGTCATGAAATGCATGAAAGGCCCGATGGCAAAATTTAGATGCGGCAAAATCCCATCTTGAAATCATCCAAACCTGCCTTCCTTGTCTTTCCCTACAATGTTGCAATTATGGTGCGTAACCAGGAATGGCACCTCTCTCCCTGGCTACCTGGCCCTTGTTCCAAGGCTATCTGCGAGCCATTCCCTGCTGATCTCCTGCCCCTCCTCGTGGGACTCAGGCTTTCGGCTTGACAGTGAAGCTGGTTGGTGGTTGGGTCATGCTGGAGCCATCACTTCTTTGTACAGCTGCTAAGAGGTTACCAGCCCAAAGACATGCTCCCCTCCTGGGACCTTCACCTCCAGTGCACAGGATTCACCGAAACAGGTGCATATCTGTGAGATGAGCACCTTCCAATGGATGAAGCAGAAACTTGGCAGACTCTCACCTTTCGCTTCCAACTGAGCTGTCTTCACTGGTTTTAAGCCCCAGTAGACCTCTGTATTTTCACTCATCTAGTGTGTGCTGCCCTTCTCCATCTTCCATCTGGCTGGGAACCATGGACACTCCTAATACACATCCTCATGTCCCTGTGGGGATACGTGCACAACACAGCCGTGCCCATCATGGATTATGCTTACTTTGGAGTCAATTTCCCTTTTAATAGCAGAAAGAAATGTTAACATTGCCTTTTAGGAAGGTTTTTGGGTTTTTTTAAGGAAAACACAGAGATCCTTCGAGGGGTTAATTATCTCTGATGACCTCTTCGCTGAGGAATAAACCTCAGCCCTCACTGTCTTCCTGGCTCTTCACCTTTCTGGACTCCCTCTTGAGTTTAGCTTCAGGGAGCTCTTCTAGGAAGAACTTGCCTTCAAGAAAGTGGTTTTTTTTTCCCCAGAACTGGAGGTCTGCGTAGGAATTAGCACCACGGGCCCACGTTTGTGGCGCTGAGGAAGTGGCATGTCCTCTGTTTAAAACCCTGCCAAACAGCAAGCTTACCTCTGGGTCTTGTGTTCGAGCCCGCTGGCGTAAGTGTCTCACACTGTGCTCTCCTCAGTCAAGCATCCTCACACATAAAAAGCACATCTGTTGTCAGCTCAGCGCGCAGAAAAGATGTAGCTAAAAATAATTATTACACTTCCCTTCAAACAGAAATTCCAAATGTTGTCTTTTTTCCCCTCTTAGCTCAAAGGTATGGTCAGAGCTTCCTGTTGCCACCTTCTCACGCTGCACAGCAGCATTTACTGTGGCACTAAAATCTTGTGGCTTGCTGGTTTGCCCAAAAACCATCCACAGCCGTTGCTGCGTTCGTTTTCTTATAAAACCAATTTTCAGCCAGACTATTAGGTCTCTGCCAGTGGGCTTTCAGCAGGGGTTCAAATTGCTCCTGAAATAACTCCCACACTAGTTTATTAGTGGCTTCCTAAGTCTTCCTTCTCAAGCTTTGACAGTATTCTGTTCCCACTGTCTTAGGAAATAATCATATAACTTTTTTTTTTTACTAGGAAAACATCGGTCAAAGTGTATTGCTGGTGTCATTTTAAAATGACTCAAACTGCCTGTGTTTGTTGAGAAATACTTGTGAATGAGAAAGCAAAACTGAATATTTGAATATAATCAGTGAAAATTTCACAACGGAGGGCTATGCTGGATCTCCAGAAAGCACAACTCTGTGGCTTTACGAATGCTGATTTGGTTTAAAAGACGGAACCCAAAGTTTAGCAAACCGACATTTATATTTTCTCAGCATTTGACTTAGCTTTGGTATTTTGCCTTTGCACGCGTACGTGTGCACTGCTGCTGCTGAGCACCCCGGCACTAAAGGCTGCACCTCTCTGCCTCTGCTGGGTTGGAATTACCCGCTCCGGGACTGCTGGTAACAAATGAAAGCTCATTTTCAGCCCAAGTAGTATTAGTTGCCTGCTACGATAAAATCTTGCAGGGTTGATGTGTGTATGTAGCTCAATGGTAGTTGTGAAGGCTGGTAAGGCGAGCCTGAAATCGGGGCTTTTGGCCACAGAGAGAAACGGGAGTCGTTACGATGTGAAGTCAACACGACTGGGAAGTCCTGAGCGGGCACAGATTTGCTCATGCAGTGTATTTCATTGGAGTCAACAGACGCTCAGAGCCTCCAATATGAGCCAGTTTGAGTTGAGCTTTTAATGCATTTAAGCAACAAATCACTCCCAGGTGTATGATGACTGTGTTTTTTGAGGAAAAGCAGGCAAAGGTCTCTGTGCAAACCCTTTGTCATTTGGCCACTTGATGATCGTGGTCAGCAGACTTGGAAAATGAAAGCATCTGCGCAATTAAATTTTTAGTAATAAATTAATATACACAAGAAAAGATTTTGTAAAACTAAAACAATGGGCTTATTTCTGGCTAAGCTGAAGACTGCATCTCTATCTAAAATTATTTACCTAAAGTTACAGGATTTTATTTTAAGGAGCTGACTGCTTAGACTCTGTTCTGATACAATGCCATTTGTCACGCTCCTCTGCAAAGCTGCCACTTAAAAAGTTGTTGGAATGCTTTTTAAAAAAAAACACTTGATATTTGAACACAAAATATCAGCATTTTCAGTGGCAAACAGTTATACTTAAATAAGTTCTTCTTTCACTTAAACTGAGTTGTAGTTATCGTCTAGGATTTAGTATTTGGAATTCAAAATGTGTCTATAAACGTAAAAAAGTCCCCAAACCACAGGAAACGGAGGGGAAAAAAAAAAAAAGAAAAAAAATAAAGCATTCTAATGAACTCTTCCAGGACAACTTTCCTGTGTTTTGTGCTTTAAAAGCACACTGCATCCGTTTTACTTGCAAAAGAAGCTCTCTTGCCTTCCCTAGTGCAAAGTGCCATCCAAATCCTATTAATTTGATATGACAGGATGCCTTATAAAAACACCCAGGGCGCAAAGCTCTGTGGTGAGCATCCGTAGGAGCTCAAGTTCCCAGCTTCACTTGCAGCCACTGTAAAAAAAAAAACAGGAATAGCTGCAGTAGGAGAACACCACCACAAGACAAATCTGAAATCAGTTTTTTGCTCATTTGGGGAAAAGCTTTACTTTTTTTCTCTCATAAGAATTCTTGCTGGGAATGGAAAGCTGTCATGAAAGCACGAAGAGACGGGCTTAGAGGCCTGCCTTGCACAGCTTTCACTAGCACGAAGGGAGGATTTGGGATCCCTGTATTCCAGGCGCTCCGTGACACAGCACGCCGGTCACACTGAGCAGCTTCCAGCCTTCCCTGGGAGCCTGTCTGCCACACACAGACTCAGCCAGCAGCTCTAATGCTCTCAGCTGCTCCATCTACAAAACTTCAAGAAGTGGATCTTACAATTCAAATTGTAATTTCCACCAGGATTTGTTTCTCAACAAATGCTTGTACGTGCTCGTTCGGGAGCTGCTGTTTGAAGTCCTAACTTTTATTCTTTCAAGGAAGTAATCAGCGAATAAAAAGTGGATGTATTCCTTCCTGCAAAGAAAGCATGTACTGGAAATACGCTCATCGTTAGTCAAAGAATAACTTGATGTTTTAAGCTGTTTGAAAGATGCGGTTTGTGTGAATATATTCAGTGCCTTTCAATCACATAGGTCAGAAGCCATTCAGTGTGAACGCCAGCTCAACATGGGCCTATATCTGGTTGCCCAGGCCCAAGGATGGAGCTTCCACAACCTCTCTGGTTGCTTCAGTATTTGATCACTCAAATTCGATAAATCAGTTTCTGGTGTTCCAACTTGTGTCTGTCACCTCTTGACCTTCCTCTGTGCGCCCCTCAGCCTGGCTCTGCTTTCTCTGCACACTCCCATTAGGTAGTCATTGACAAGATCTCCTCTGAGCATTTCCTTCTCCAGGATGAAGAAACAGCTCTCTCAGCCTCATCTAGTACATCATGTCCTTCGATCCACAAACACTCAGAAAAAAAAAAATAAATCACAGAACAGGAACAATTCAGTGAAGAGTAAAAAGTACTTCATACCATATGTTTGGAGTAACGATGTGCAAGTTTCCTTTTGTCCAAAAAAACCCTGTAATGGTCTGAAAGGCAGAAGTAAAAGTGGATGGCTACTCTTTTCACTTTCATGTGCATGTTTTCATATGCCACCTACTAAGAGAAGAGCAAAGTGCCCTGCAGAACCAAGCGCAGACTGCACAAAGTTACACAAGCCACATCAAAGATAGCTAACTGCAGCAGGAGAGACTCTCCCAGAAACGGGAAGAGAAAAACTGGATAAAGCAGAACAGAGGACAAAGCAGTTCAGAAACACGGACACAAAGAATATCCACCACTTGCTAGTTTGAGAGTCTGTAAGTAGTGGCGCAGTAGTTCAGTAGCAGCCAATGAGCATGTGAGAGATATCCTGTTGAAATGTTTCACAGGAGTGTGGAGGAAGTACAAACAGTGCTTAAAACTCAAAATACGGGAGGAATCAAATTTAGATTCAAGTGTTAACTTGAGCAGGTAAACATCATAAGATAGTCTCTCAAGTGCTGCAGTTAATTATACAATTGTTCTGATACACCAAGTGTTACAAGCACCCCTTTACAAGGAGCTGACTCCTGGAAAACGCTGCTTTGAAACAAACATCAAAAACCCCTGAAGAGCCAGATCTTCCAGATTTATTTTTTTTTAAAGCTTCTTCCCTACGTGGTGATGTTTCTGTAGGAATGGCACAAGCCATACTGCACAGCAGCAGGATTTATCATCTCTTATTTACGGTTTTCAGGCACAGATGTGTACTCTCCTTTCCTCAGCCTGTAGCCTTTTTGAACTGAGGAACAGTGTGCACCGTAGCTATCGCCCATAGCATTTGCTGTAAAACACATGGTCTGAAAATAAGCTGTAGCATGGTAATCACTAGAATAAATTTCTTTGGTCCCCAGGTTCATGCTGAAATGAGATTTTACTGACTTTGTATAGAACACCAGAAGGCAGCCATCAACCTGGCAGCTTTCCTTACCTCTCTAATTCCTGGGGGAAATCCCAAACTCTTGTGAAAAGACATATGTAATTTTCTTCTTATCATTTCTTCAAGCATAAGCTCCAAGCGGTTTAGAGGAATGAGAAAAACAGTGAAAAAATAGTGTATATACTTTATGTCTATTCCTGAAACTGCAAGGATGCATAAGTTCTTGCAACAGCTGCTTCATAAACATTCGAGACATTCACTTACTGTGCCCTGTCTCCAGCTGGCCTGTTACAGCAGACATTCCCGTTTTCCGAAATGCTTGTTTTCCCTTTCAATTATTTATGTAGAGTAAATCTTTGCTGTGTTACTGTCACTGTCCTTAATAACTACAGTAATGTTCTGAGAGCAGACTTATTTTGAAGGATAAGCTTATTGATGTTTGCTGATTTATGTTCTAGTTGATAAATCCTCAAATAAACCATTCAATTTGCTTGGAATTCAGCTTTTTAAGCTTTTTTTTTGGTCGAAACAGTTCTACTTCAATTGTCATTTAATAATGACAACAAACTTAAAAAAGTGAGATGACTCCAGATATGATGGACCCAAGATTTACTTTAGTACAAGGCAGAAACACTTAATTGGAACAGGACAGACCAAAACTTAGAAAAATCCCATTATTGTGAGAATCTGCGCTCTGCAAGCAAGGTGAGAAGTATTTAAGGTGCTTAAAAAAACCAAACAGAACAGGTAGCATATCTAAGAAATTCCCAGAACAACAAACCTGATCTAAATCCCTTAAGTCTACATAAGGTGGGATACTACAGTAGGAACAGACAAAGCAGGAGTCTAAGAGAAGAGTTACAGCAACGTTCACCTGTGTGTTTGCAAAGGAACGATTACAGTACAATATATTTGAACCTTCCTGGAGTTTGTAGACTGCACTAGGAAAACAAGTATATTAACCTCATTTGGCCTTAACCAAGTGAGTCCTCATCCCCTGGGACAAAAGGCGTTGAAGCCACAGTCAAATTAGTACCAACACTGCTTTTGAACTGTACTTCTGGAGTACAAACCTGCTTTAGGCTTGTGTGCCTGATGTTGGCATAAAGCAATTTTGCCTGGGGAAGACAAATGGAAGTGCTAGTCATCAATAAAGCTGCTTAAAACTAGTTTCCCTCAGTTTCTTAAAATAGGCCTTCAGGGTTTTTTCATGTTGTACTGTCAAATTCTGCTAGCTACACAACTAAAACATGCAAATAAAGTGCAACAGACTACTCTTAGCCATTATGTGATTAAGCATCTTTTAATGTTTTATTGACAAACATTGTAAGCATAACCAGAGTGAACAGTATATACTCGGGAGTCTGTCCAGTGACAGGCTTGAGTCACTGAACTACTGGATCAAGGAGAACTACTGGTATTCTAATTTCATTTTCAGTTGAGCCATAGGATGCTGAAGTGGTCACGGACGAGGAGGCGATCCAATAGTGCCAAATTCTAATCAAAACTGAGATTGTGCGTTAGTAGCCAAGGCCGAGGCAAACAATTATTCTGTATCATACACAGAAAGCAACTAGTATTGAACGGAGAAAGTTTGGTCAACAAACTAGTTTTACTTCTTCAATAATCTTTTTGCTAATAACTCAATAGGCACAACAGTACCAGTAAGCATATCAACTTTAAAATGCACAATTGCCACAGACAGTTGACTTGAATACAGTGATAGTGTTTGGTAGCAGACTTAGAGACGACTTTTAGATTCTTCCACTCTTAAATGATTTTGGATTTCCTCATTGCCTAGTCAGGCACTGGAGAGGAATTCCACAGCAGTCTCCTTCTCTTCAGTTAACTCCTTAGCAGTCAGATCCATCTTCTCACGAGAAAAATCATTAATAGGAAGACCTTCAACAAACTTCCAGGTCTTGTCCTGTTTGAAAACAAAAAGCCCCTCCATATGAGAACAAGCTTCACTTGGTCTGCATGAAGGAAACTTCACAGTGTAAGAAATAAAGTTTATAGCCTTAAAAAAACACATCAGGCAGAAGTGAATTTTGTTTTCAGATAACGAATACAACTAGCACCACCTAGTCATGTCAGATTCTACTTTTGTATCAGTACTTAGTTGACAACTACTACAGAATGATTAATAATGGTCTCATCTGTGAAAAAACTGCTAAAACGCCCATGTTTCAGCAACTGCAGTCCCACACTAAAAGCATAGCCGTTAACAAGCTTATCCAACAGTTCGACTAGGTCTTGGAGAAGATACTTCAATTTAAACACAGTCTGGTTACCTTGATCACAACAGGGAACGAATATAGCAAGTCTTCAGGAACACCATAAGAATTGCCATCAGAAATTACTCCCATGGAAACAAATTCCCCCTGAAAACAGAAGAGGAAGGAATAAATACACTTTTTACTGCTAGAAGCAAGCAAAATTTAATTTCCAATACACTGCATCTCTTCAGTGACACACTTTATTCCAGAAAAAGACAGATTCTTTCTCCTCTCAACACACACGCACACTGGAGGCCAAAGACACTGGCATGTAATCAAAGCACTAGGCAAACAAGACTTAAAGATTAACATCTTACCGCTGGAGTGCCAAACCAGATGTCCCTCACATGATCACAGATAGCTTTGGCAGCTGACATTGCACTGGACAGCTTCCTAGCCTTGATAACAGCTGCTCCACGTTGCTGAACAGTCTGCAATTAAGAAAAAAACCCACTAAATTGTAAAGCAGCAAAATCATGGCTTGGTCTAAACACTGTTAGAAAAGACTGCCTTACATTTAATTTCATCAGTCAAGATCTAGTTCTGTCACTAACTGAACGTGGCACGCAATCCAGAAATACAATCTAGAAGAGTTTTGCAAGAACATAATGCAGTATTTCAGCAGCTGGCTCATTTCTTAGTACCTGCTTTACAGCCAGCAGCCCACCAATTGCTCTCATACCAACCAGATGTTTCAAGCTTTTGCCACCAAGAGACTTCATGTATATCAATAGTGACAGATGTCTCAGAGCAACACTGGGAATTAAGGATTTTGCTGTGTACCAACGTGAAGTACTTGCTGGTCTCAATCCTACAATATTTAATGAATAAAATTCATTTAATTCCTGAAGATAGTTGAACCTATCTCCCTACACTCAAGCTTACACTCAGAAATTTTTTACTTAAGAATCGCATTTCTTAGAATTAGAATACGTTCTTAAACTTTTTTTTTATCCTTCTTTAATATCTTTTGGTAAGGCTCTATGCCAACCAGACTGCAGCTAGAAAGCAGGAATTATGAAATCTCCTTATCTTTGGCAAAGCATTCAAGCATTGACCAGCATTACCATGTACCTACAAGGTCAAACCAGTATCCTACCTTGGCCAAGTAAGATATAGAACAATCAAACACAAGGACAGCTTTCTGCTTACACTTCAGCTCATGAACTTTGGCTGCCAGCATACAATCATTTATTCTGTAGCAACGAATGTCAACTGGAATAAGCTATATGTAAAACCGAGACAGGACAGAGCATGGTCGTATGACAAAACACATCCTTAGTCCCAAACTAAGGGTGCCTTGGCTCAGATACAGTACCTGGCTGTCAGCATGCCAGTAACACCACAATACCAAGCAAAGTACCACTACTGGGAGTCATGCTCACCGAGGGCTTCAGTAATCCTGTTTCACATGATATTGCATTTAGGCAGCCTGTGCTCTTGAATAATTAATACTGTTATTTTATCTTAGTACCCTACATTATTATTTATTACTACCTCACATTAAAACATTCACAGGTGTTTTCTAGATTTTTCAAATTAATTCTCAGAAATGCTGCTGACGAGGCCATAGAGTTAGATTTGGAAAGCGTGCTTATGTGTACTTGTGCACGCGTCTGCGAGGGAAAGGCTGCTGGGCTTTTTGGTTTTTGTGAGTGGGGAGCAGCAAACAGAAGATCATCCTACTTCATCTGCAAAGCTGCCCAAAAAAGTCACCGTAGTGACCTGTCAATGGTGCTTGTGTGCCAGATGAGTTGCACCTAAACTAAGAATAAAATTATTTTTCTTGAATCATTTTAGCACTCCAAATGGCTTTTTCTAGTAGTATTAACATAAGTTTCATAATGCCTTAAATTTTTCAAGAGTAAGTAACTGATAGAGACAAGCTATCTGAAGATGACTTATTCTAGTGAGGTAGGAAGAACTGCTTCACTCAGTCCGTCATTTAGACAGTCTACAATTTCATACGAGGTTAGGAGAAAGCACAAGCACAGAATGACCATTTAAAAAAGCTCCAAGATCTTACCAGGATAAAGTCTCCCTTCAGCCAGCTGTCGTCTTTTATAGCTTCATAAACTCCAACTTCCTTTCCTTTCACATTTACCTTCGCATGGTTAACATCTGGATATTGAGTGGAGGAGTGGTTGCCCCAGATGATGACATTCTTCACATCATTAGCAGTCACACCAAGTTTCAGAGCAATCTAATGGAAATTAAAGATGTCTGTTGTATTAACTTCAGCCTCTCAATTCACAGGCTTCTTTGAAAGCGTTGCTCTGTTGATATTGAGCAGAGGCAACAGAAAGCATTCTGCTCTGAATCGGCCCTTTTTACCTGAGATTTAGCTCTGTTGTGATCCAAACGAGTTAAGCAGCTGAAGTTTTCCTTTGGTATTGATGGGGCTGACTTTGATGCAATCAGGCAGTTAGTATTTGCTGGATTCCCAACTACCACAACCTAAAAACAAAAAAGGGGAAGGGGAATGTGGAAAGATGAAGAAGCTTTTTCTGCAAAACAGCTCCCTTGAGTGCAATACATGGCTTTGCCTTCAAAGAAACTATCAAAAGTTAAGTTTTCTAAATCTCTTAGTTGTCTTCAATAAGATTTTTTAGTATGTGCGTTGTTCGTAGTCATCGAGTCTTTTATAACTGCACAGAAAAATATTTTCTAGCTAGGTACCTTCCTTACAATTTGACATTCAAACGTGAAAGAGAACAAGACATCTAGGGAGATCTGCACACTGACCCACAGCCTGGCTCCAAGCCCCACGCTACTAGATACAGGGAAAGCACAACACACACGCGCTAGCGGGCACCTTCTAAACAGTTCCTAGACTGGCTGCCACTCCTTTATGTAATTGCTTTATAATTAAGAAAGCCAGAACAGTTACTTATCTCAACATTCATAGGCAGTTAGAAGTAAAATATTGCCTGAACTTCGATCAATTCATGACTATGGAAAACTGCTTTTTATTCATCCTTCATCTACTAATGTGCCTCAAATGATTAATGTCAAGCTCCACATACTCTCAATCACACAAGCCAATCTGCAAACCTCCCTTTGTATTTCCCCTTTTGAAAGTGAGTTCAGTAAATTTTCCATTACTCTGCAATAGTTACATTGATAGTTTTTATTCCAACTGTATGAAGAAGCAAACACACCTTTAGAAGCAGTAGGAAGTTCATCAGCAGAGGAAGCAGACATTAAAAAGTCAGTTACAAAGCACAGTAGGAGCCTGGGTCTGAAATTAAGAGCAGTAGGAGAGCAGCCACATGATCCCATTAACTGTGCTGAAGGAATCTGAGAGGGAACAATTAAAAGCTTCCAATGCTCCAAAGACCAAGACCCAAACAATCTAAATAAAGCCAATTTTTTGTGCAACTGTAATTCCATATTGATACTGAACTTCAGGGTCGTTATGTTAAAGCCACAGATGGATATGAAGTAGGCAGCTGCATGTAGATAATTTAGCTCTCCCAGAGAAGAGATAACGAGCAGAAGACTGCTTTTGATTGTTTTAATACAGATTTATTTATTTTTCTTTTTAGAATTGCTGGTAACCAGTTCAGAGTATCTGTGGACCACAGCAACACGACCTAAGACTTATCTTTTTCACCGAATGAAGTAAGGACTAAATCATCTACCTATTTAAAATACTGTATCTCATCTAACCTTGACTGGGGTATATTTTCCAGGGCTTAAGGAAAGGGATGCCTGCACTGAGTAGGCTCCTGCTTGTGTGATATCCTTCTACAATATATTTAGATCTCCACATAACTCAGCATTAATTTTTAAAAGTCAGTTTCTATATTCACCTTGACACTCTTTTTGGCATACTTGTCCAAGGCTGCACCCTGAGACTTGAAAATTTTCACATTTGCTTTGAGTAAGTCCTTCCTCTCCATGCCCTCTCTCCTTGGCATGGAGCCAACCAGAATTGCTATGTCAAGGTCTTTGAATGCAACCTCCTCCTTGTCTGTTGGAATGACCTCTAAAAAAGGAAAGGAAGGGAGAAAAAAAAATCTTAGTAAGATAAATACTCATGTCAAAATGTTAACCCCGAATATTCTTTGGTTCATAAATAGTGTATAATCTGATCTGACACCACCACCACCTTCCCCTTCCAAAAATACAAGTATAGTCATTTGGCCCTAACTCCACACCACAGATTAAATACTTGCTACTAAGTGGTTTATATACACAAATATTCATCTAAAGCTTTAGATCTATATTCTGAACACACAGGAGAAATTTATGGAAAAAGATACCTTCCATGCACCTCTAAATATATATACATATGTATATATGCTGTTCTTCACTCTTACAAAAAATTTTTTAGTGACAAGTAGCAACACAAATGAAGTTTTCCTCTCTCTTTAACAATTATTCAAACCAAAGAAGTTTTGATTTATACAACAGCTGGTAGCTACACATTTGGGTTTTTTTTAAAGTACTGTAATAATTAGAGTAGTACCTACTTGCTCCCTTCCTTCTGCTTGTTTAGACTATCAGGACTTAACACGTTTACACAACTTGATGAGCGATTTTTCAGTTTGTGACTTTATGCAGAAGAAAGACTCGAATTTTTTTTTTACTTAGTAAAGGCATCTAGGCATATCTAAAGATAGAACGTTGTTTTACCACTAGGCCAGAATACAATGCATAAATGCAAGCAGTATCTGGCAATTTGTTGCACATGCTGACAACCCAGGATTAGATGATATAAACCAAAACCTGAGTATCTGCGTAGTCAGTTCTTTACACAAAACTCGTTTGATGACAACCTTCCTAGCTTACAGCCCAAGTTAAATTATCTTCCACAAAATATAAAACCAAAAAAGGATCATCTAATATTTTCTTCTGCTTAGCTTCCTCCCAGCTACAGGAACTCATAAATGCAATAGCTGTAGTAGAATATCTTGCAGGTATTAGAAAAATTTCTTTTGGTCACCTCTCAGCAGCGGTAAAGCACAGTCCTGCAGCTCCATCACTACACCTTCCAACACAGTCATCATGGGGGTGATATCCAGCAGCACGAGAACAAGAGGCTGTAAAGAAAGAAATGTTTTAGTGCAAGGTGGGTGTAATCTGTTTTTAAAAACGAATTTGCCTTGTTATCTTCTAGAAACTGTTATCTTGTGCAAGACTTATAATCCATTTACAGAAAACTGAAAAAACTTCAGCATGACCATCAACTGAAAACTTGCATAACATAGCAGGACTTCATTCTCTCCACTTACAGAATAAATTACTCGCACATTGGTAAACCATTCTGAGTCTCTACAAGAAAAGAAGTCTCAGGGACTGTAGTCCTGACATTAGCTTACTCATTACCACGCAGCAGAGACAAGTGATAATTCAGTGCAAGTGTTACCTGTTCTTTGCCGAAGACATCTCCCTTGGCAATGCTGTAGAGCAGAGAGTAAGCAATCTGCCCGGCAGCTCCGGTCACCAGGACTCTGATAGGTTCACCCTGCAAGAAAGTTACAGAGATTTACCCACAGCTGCACAGTGCAGGCTCACACCATTGGAGAGCGGTAAAAATGAACGGTTACTACAGAAATAAGGTGATGATTACTTAACCTGGATGAAAGCATGTGCCTAAATATGGATCAGGGCCAGCTCCTGGGATCATACTTCTGTTCTGCTAGAACCACCAGCAATTTCTCTACTTGCTTTTACAGAAACAGACCACCCGTGCAAAAATATCCCTAAGAATCGCTCCTGGAAAAGCTTCCAAAATGCCAGGAATGACAATTTATTTGAAAAACTTTGCATTCCTTTTAACAGTGCTGCCTTTTCAGCATAAGCTGTTACAACATATCCTCACTCATTAGATTATCCATTCACATTTCACACTTACACAGAAGTTTTATGAGCTGCCATGCTTCATCAGTGTTCAGATTCTTTCAATTTTGAGGGCTGTTTCCACCAAGCATTTTGAAGGCTTACTCGCAACCAAAGACTTACTGTACGCCAGAAACCAAAGACTCTAGTGGACTTAAATCTACAGCCTCACTAAACTGGTATGCAGGAATTCAACAAATCCACAGACAAAAGCTACGTTATGGACCAATACAGACACTGACATCCATAACACAACTGTCCATTGTCAAACTGACCCAGAACTCCAAAAGCCTGAGAGGAAACTGTCAACGGGTTGCTGTATTGCAATTAGGGGAAAAAAACTTACTCTATAGCAAAAGCCCCTTTTGCTAAGCAGAACCAGGACTTGAGGCACTCCAGAGATTACTTACTACTGAAAATATGAAGCTGAGAGAGTTGGGGTTGTTCAGCCTCAAGAAGAGAAGGCTCCAGAAAGAACTTACTGAGGCCTTTCAATACTTAAAGGGGGCTTACAAGAAAGATGGGGACAAACTTCTTAGCAGGGCCTTATTGTTGCAATAGGACAAGGGGTAATGGTTTTATGACATTGGGTACATTTAGACTACATATAAGAAATTTTTAACAATAAGGGTGGTGAAACACTGGAACAGGTTGCCCAGAGAGGTGGTAGATGCTCCATCTCTGAAAACATTCAAGGTCAGGGCTCTGAGCGACCTGACCTAGTTGAAGATGACCCTGCTCAGTGCAGAGGAGGTTGGACTAGATGACCTTTAAAGGTCTCTTCCAACCCAAACTACTATTCTATGAAAAGGGAAAACATGCCAAAGGACATTCATAACCCAATATTTTGTAAGTCTGTTTTTTGTATCTCCCTTTTTCCCTAGAAGCAATAGGGCTGGGGCAGATTGTGCTAGGTCAGGAACAAGCAGACTCTAACCAGCCTGCTGGAATACCATGCCCATTTTTTTAAATAATTAAAAGGTGATCGTGTGAGTTACAGACAAAACATCTTCCAGATTCAATTATGTCTGAAGTGATTTAATTGCATATTGGGCTACATTATGAAAAGTGTAGCTTGCAGAGCAAAGCCAGGCATTTTGCTTAGTGCTGGTGAAGTTGCAGCTGGAATACTGAGTCCTGGTTTGGGACTCCAAGTTCATGTCCTGTAAGATGAGGCTGAGGGAGCCAGGCACGGCCTGAAATGTAGGGGATAAGGGATGATCTAACAGCAGCCTACTACAGCTTCTAGGATTGTTACAAAAACAACACTGCCAAACACTTCTCAGTAGTGGCAGATGGCAGAACAGGGGGCAATGGCTACAAATTGAGAGAAAAATTCTTGATTAGGGTGGCACTGTTGCACTAGAACAAGGTACCCAGAGAATCTGTGCAACCTTCATCCTTGGTGGTTTTCAAGACCTGGATGAAAATACGTGTGTGACATGATTTAGCAGTGGCAAAAGCCTTGCTATCAGGCTGGACTGGACAACCTCCAGACTTGGAGCAAGAAAGAGGTTAGACCGGCTGACCTCTAGAGATCCTTTCCAACCAACACTTCTGTCATAGATATTTATAGAAAAAACTATCTGGGGATTTGAGTGTATTCTCTCTGCAGAAGTGACCAGTCAAGCACAGCTGCATCAAGCTGGTATTAGATAACTATAAAAATGAGGCCATCTACCCCATTTTAGCACATACTAGACCAAATAAGAGCCTAAGTGATGAAGCTGAATTCCTGAACTCACAGATTTAGACCTCAACATGATTTCGCGTTTGCTAAGGGAATGATTCTTTAAATACTTGGTTAAATGGCTACCAGTTATGGCGTTGAACCATATTATTTTCTTTTGAACTTGTCTAACTGTGAGTCTCCTTCCTCACACCTCATCAAAACTCATCGAGGAGGAGGAAGGAGAGCAGACAATTGATTCTCACAGTTTTAAACCTCAAAACTAGATTTGATGCACTATTTTTGAGCAGGGATGTCATACCCTACAAATGTACCATAATGTCTGAATGATGACGGGCAGCACAGATTAAGACACGTATCAGATTTTAAAGCCAGCTTTTCAGTAGATTTTTAAGGAGAATCTACATTTTATTTACATGCATGGAACAATGAATGCTCTTTTAAGGCAGCTAATCGTATTAGTTTGGAAAATAAGTACTGGAAAGTTACTGTGCTGCAAAACCTTAACCTGACAAAATTCCGTATCAGCAGCACATAAAAAGAGATTTCGTGCCAAGTATGCTACTCCAGAACTCACCCAGATAATGGGAGAACATACTTTCTTGGAATTATATGGTATGTGAAATCGATTGTGAATTGATTTCTGAATTTCTAGTGAATGGAACTAAGATGTTAAGAAGTCAGGCTTTTTCTCCTTTCCAATCTGTGAGCCCATCTAAAGTGGTGTCACAGAAGGGAGAAAGTCAATGAGAACTTTTTTCCACTATATGCATTTTATACGCTAATCTGATTTAAACATTAAAAAAAGTCAATCTATCCACTAACATCATGGTGAGTACTTAGCATAACAGGAGAGGGAAGGAGTGGAAGATAAAAAGGCAATAAGTAGAAGTTTCGTGGGGTTTTGGTTTTTGGTGGTTGTTTTGTTTTTGTTTTTTTTTTTTTCACTGAAACAAACTTAACATTTAGCTTTGTTAAAAAAAAATCCTTCAGTCATGACTCAGCTCTAACCTCAAAGAAAAACTATGTTTGCTTACTACCATCCTTCTTGTTGTCCCCATTCTGAGCTAGAGGAGGGAGGAATAAACAAGCTAAAATAAAGTGAGGAGTACTGCCTACTTGTTTTTCCTCTCCAAACTTTTGGTACATTAGATTCACATACAAGCTTTCCTCGAAGCCCCTTGCCCCTGCACTATTTGTGAGCAATTAGTATCAAATAAGTTTTCATGCTCTCTCTTGATTCCAGGAGCTAGATTAACAAGCCAAAAATGTTGTGCTTCTTACAAAACGTAGTAAACTCTCCCTGGAAAACTTACATCACACATAAAAATCAGTATAACTGAGTATCTGAGGCTACTTTTGGACATTGGATGTTTAGAGAAATCAGTAGCTCCCCAACGGATGGTGTATGCTCCACACATTCATGTTCAGACACTTTAATCTGTGACTTGGCTCCCATAAGAATACTTTCACCCTGTGGTAACTACAGAGGTGACCTTTACTCACTCTCAGGTATACAAGAACTAGAAGACAAATTAAACAACATCTAACTGAACTATTTAGTTTCAAAGCCTTCCCCAATTCACATACAGGCGATGTACAGTCAAAAAGTTTTCGGAAACTGAAAGAGTAGTAAAACAATGCTAAAAAGGAAGGGGGTGGGGTGGGGGGAAGTGAACATTGCATCCCCAGATACTCCTCTCCCTCTAATTCAGCATGCAGGATTTCTCTCCCTCCTAAATTATCACAAATAAAAGTAAAGCTTCCAATATCAAATGAGAAAACTGTGGGCTTAATGCCCTCCCCCTGCATCCACTTTGGCTTAAGAACTCAGTGCCTAAATTATCTATCTCTGTGATCAGTGCTGATATTAGCTGACCTAAAATATTAGTGCCATACATGAAAAAAGCACTACACCACAAAACTGATTCAGGAGGTTACAAAGGTAAGTAAAAGCGTAACACAAAATAACCCACAATCTTATCAAATGTAGGACCAAGAAAATCTATGTCCTGTCTACACAAATGATGGACTTTCCATCACTAATTACAGTTATAAAAGACCTCTATAAACGTTATTACTGGTAAACTTAATTATCTGTAAAACATCAACTTAATGTTATTCCTGAATATTAAAGCCAACTAAGCTATCCCACTTTGCTTGACAAGAACACTTTAAATTAAACTGTATCTCCTCAAAAGTCTAAAGCCTGCCTAACAAGCTTTCCCTTTGCTCTTGCCTCTTTCAAGCAAAGTTGTGCAAGCAAACTTTTGCAAGCCCAGCAGCGCTGTGGTTCATAGACTGAATTCCACAGGAATTCTTTCCTTAAGAAATGACCTTGAGACAGGTGCCCTCAAACACTTTTTCCATTTCATTTACCTAACAGCAGTTGCATCAATAGACACCTGATTTTGTTTCAGAAGTTTAAAGCCTTTGTCCAACACCAAATGCATAATAAGAGTAGTGAAAGTAAGATAAAAACCAGTGACATTCTAAAAAGTCTGAGCATCAAAATAGTTTCACGCCACACAGCAGTTCTCCTGCAGATAAGCAAATCCATGGCAGCCAACGTTTTCAAAGCTCAAGCACAAACTAAAACTTGCTGTCTTGTGGTCACTCCTGAAAATCCACATTTTGAATAGAAAGGATGGAAAAGTAGGATAGGCAAGATTTAAAGATTTTGTTTTTTTTAGGGCAGAGCTGAAGTAATAAGCCATGTTTCACGGCATGCAAACATATTTTCTATAGCAAAATACTAAAAGTAAAGGTTTGAATAACAGAATATAAAGTCTAGAAAAACATGGAGACGTTTTCATAATTAGAAAGAAAAGCAAGGTCTCTGTGCGAGCTTATGTGTGTGCATATACACACATGCCACGGAAAACCAAAGCACTCCAGTTCACCTGTGTAACCTCAGGGCAGGACTAGGAGGGCTCCTTGACAATTTGGAGAATGTACATAAACAGCTGGATTTCTGACAACAAGCAGGGATGAAACGAGAGGAAATCATTTTACAGGCACTTCCCCTCAAGCTAACACAGAATTGCTCCTAGAACCTTTAACATCTCATGAAATTAAGGAGCAGGCATTCTCATCTTCCCGGAGGCAATGTCGACAACCACGGGGCTCACCGAGGAGCCTTTTTTTAGAGAAAGGCGCAATTAAACCGCTGAAGGGCCCGCAACAGGGCTCCGCTCCGCCGGGGTGACCCCAGCGGGACCACAAGCTGACCTCCCCCGCACGTCAGGCTGCACTTGCTCCACGCCGAGGGGAAGACGAAGCAGAGACGACGCTAGGCCGGCATTGCCGGGGCCGACAGCGACCCCCAAGCCCCTGGGCTAGAAGAAGGTCACCCCGGCGCGTCCTCCGCGGGGGCTGAGGCAAGCCCCGGGCCGCCGCCGCCGGGCCCGTTTCCTCCCAGGGGCCAAGAGCACCTCCAGGCCACCCCCCGGGGCCTTGCGGCGGCGCCGCAGGCAGCTCGGCAGCAGAGGCCGCCCGGCAAGGAGGAAGGAGAAGCCGGCGCCATTTCGCAGCCACCTCCGCCTGACAGGAGCCCCCTGCCCCAACCGCCCCGCCAAGGGGCGCCGCCATCCTGCCCCGACCGCCGCCTAAAGGAAGGGCCACCGGCTGGGGTGAGCGGTACCGACCATGGCTGAGCGGAGGAGCGGATCCAGCAGCCTCGAGGTCACCTCCACAGCGCGACTGCAGCCGCGACAGCGCTGCGCTGAAGTACCGCGGCAGGGCGGGGCGCGCTCGCCGCGCGCGGCCGCCTGGGAACTGTAGTCGCGGCGCCCGCCGCCCCGCCCGGCTCGGTGCTCGCGAAGAACTACAACTCCCGGCGTGCCTCGGGGCACGCGCGCCTCTCCCCCGGGCGCTATTGGCGGCGTGGCGGCGGTTACCCGCCCGCCCTTGACCCATTCATTGAAGCGCAGGGCGAGGGCCCGGCAGAGCCGCTAGGGGGCAACAGGCGGCTCCTCACAGTGCGCATGCGCTCGAGGGAGATGAGGGTGCGGGGGTAGCGGCGGCGCGGGATTTTCGGTGTACGCATGCGCCAGGAGGGGCGGCCGGCCTCGCGCGCCTTCTGCTGGGGTGCGGGCAGAGAGGCGCATGCGCGTGGGAGGAGACCCCCCCCCGGCGGGAGACGTCGGCCGCCGCGAGAGTGCGCGTGCGCAGGTGGCGGTGCTTCAGTGGTTGCTAGGTAACGGGGGCGCGGGGAGCGGCGCGCGCGCAAGAGAGAGACCCCGGCCCTGGCGGGGGCGCTGCCCGCGCCCCCCCTCCCGCCCCCGCCGCCCGCTCCGTCTCCTCAGAGCGCTCGGTGGGTTCGGGCGCGCGGCCTGGCCGTGCCCTTCGCTGGGGTGGGCAGCCCGGCGGGGCTGGGCCGTCTCCGGGCGCTGCCCGCAGTTCCCACACCCACTCCCCGCCCTCCCGGCGTTGCGCGGCCTTAAGCCGCAGCAGCTGAGGCGGGTGGGGGTGGGGGGTGGCGGGTGGCGGGCAGGGAGCTTCTCTCCTCAGGCCGAGCCCCTGGCGCGGTGAGGGCGGGCAGAGCTTTCCCCTCGCTTTCTCCGCGCCGCAGCCTCTTGCCTGACTTTCCCTCAGGCCCGGCCTCCTTCTGGAAAGTTGTTTGTGAGCGGCCGCGCGTCCCGGGAGCCCAAACCTGCTGCCCTCGGGTGCTGCCTCTGGCTCCCGCTTCTTTCCGTGCTTCCTCTCCCCCTGCCGCCCGGGGCCCCTTTCTTTCGGTCCTTCGGGAGAAGGCGCGTAGCCGTACTTGGGCTTCGCAAAATCCCGGGAGCTTGCGCTTGGCGGTTTCCTTTCATTCACGTGCAGTGGGGAAAACTGAGGGGTTATCTGTGCTATTCCGCTGTTAAAACATTGCGACTACGCTAGTGATCTAGTTTAGGCTGTTAATTTAGTTGTGTTTTGGATTGTTGGCTGAAGTGAAGCTTTTTGGTCTGTGCCTGAAGTGAGGCGGGTATTGGCATAAATACCTCAGCGAAACGCACAGATTCTTAAACCGTGTCGCTGTGCTATAAAAGAGAGTCTTGGATGGCACAGTGGATTGTTTTTATCCTCAGATCCTGACAGGATTCCTTACGGGACGAATTCTGTAATTCTGTAGTTTAGTTAAGTCTTCAGTGAAGTCTCACTTGTCTGAATGTTTTTCTGCAGGATGAGTTTTAAATCTTACTCTAGTACTTACAGTCGATTGTTTTGTGTGTTTTTTTTTTTTTTAAATAATCTGAGCAGCATGTGCTCTTAAGCAATTTCTTCAGTCCTCAGACAGAAATAGTAAGTTACTCCTGTAGGGCAGTGGGTGTAAACCAGAAATATTTATGCTTGTCATGCAAAGTGTTCTCATTTTAGCGAGTCTTGTTGCTAATCGTGCTCATGCCAGACCTCAAAACTTCCTCTGGTTTGAGCACGTCTTTAGCTGAACCTCTGACAGCTTCTGCAGGACAGAAAACTGCAGTGTCAGAGGTGAAAAGGTACGGTCATACTTGGTTAATGTTAAATGTCAAACTATACTGATGTATATCAGTTAATAACCATACATTTTTAATATGAATGAAGACTACCTAAGTTCCCTTCTGGGGATGAATTTGAAAGCCAAATAGCTGCAAGCAAAGCTGAGGTCTGGCTTGCTGTGAAAGGTAGAGAAGCTTGCTAAGTAGAAGGGAGTTTGTTTTCCAGTCAGATTATTCCAGAATGTCTTAAGACGCTTTATCCTCGTGACTAACCTTTTTCTTATCCACACATCGTACAGACTTAATTAACACTATTTACGATTGTTTAAGATTTAAACGTACCCAAAACCTGATGTGGACCCACGTAAGGTAATTTCCACTCAGCATAACTGGTTCAGTTTAAATGGATTGCTTATCAATTTTCGGCTAAAGCGGTGTTATGTATTGGTTAGTGGATTTCAGTTGAGCTAATCAAACTTGCTTCTGTAGGTAAGGCTCCGTTTTCATTCTTGCTCATTTTTTTTCCCCAGCTTGTGCTCCTTGTATTTGTTGTTGAAGATATCAACGTGTTTGGTGTTGAAAGTGATTTGTAATGAACGTGGTGCAGAGCTGTGTGTAAATGCTTGTCAGAGAAATGTATATCAGTTAATTTTAAAACTGTTCCTAGTATAATTAGTCCAAGATAGAGCTAAATTGGTTTAAGACTGTCTGCACTGTCTTTTGTGCTGATTTAACTAAAGATACCTTGAAGTTTTGCCTTTTATGATTGTGGTGTAATTTTTAAAGTTAGCGAAACTTAACAATTCTTCTGTTTCCGTCTTACTTGGCTTACATTTTGTTTCTGCTTGTTAAGCTTTAGTATCTTCCAAGCAAAATGTTAACGTATGAAAATAAATGAAAGATGCTTTTGTTTCCCCGTCTGGTTTTTGCAACTCCTTTTCCTGGTGTTTATTAGTTTTTAAAATATATTCTTTGCTTCTGATAGAAACCTTTCTGGTGGTGTAGGAAGTGTTGGTTCTTGGTAGTGCTTCTCACACTGTTAAACCATGCCACTGTCTTCAGAACATTGAATTCACCGTAGGAGTTTATAAACGTACAGTGTTCGAGTTTCTGCAACCCAGCCTTCCAAATCTCTGCTCTTTATCTTCAAGAAATGTGGTGTATTTGACTTATTTTTGCTAATTTATTAGTCTTAGCACCTTTT
Organism: Tauraco erythrolophus; assembly: GCF_009769465.1. Classification (NCBI taxonomy): domain Eukaryota; kingdom Metazoa; phylum Chordata; class Aves; order Musophagiformes; family Musophagidae; genus Tauraco; species Tauraco erythrolophus. The sequence continues at coordinate 121,914,828 of NC_141466.1, read as the reverse complement.
CAAAGTTTTAGATATTTTTGTTCTAAATTTAATGCTCTTTTTGCCATTAGTGTTGTCACAGTCTTCGGATTTCCTTTGGTTTGTTATTGTCTCATAATTTTCTTGCCCATCTTGCATCTTACGTTGCCAGTATTTTTCTGAGATCATAAGGTGTTGGTGTAGTTTTTTTAATATTCTTTAATGCTTCCCCCAAGTTTTATTAGTATGTGTCTTTTGTGTAGCACTTTAAGCCAAAGAGCCACATAAATGAAAACATATTATGTGCAAAAGAAGTAATGTGTGCATGTGGATTGGGCTCTCAGCTAATTCTTGAAATACATTTTACAGTTTTTGCACAAAAGATATTGAATTACTTGGAAATTGGTGTAATAAAACAACATGCTTAATACTCAAGATGTTTTAATCTCCATTTTGCAGGGATTAAGTATTATTTTTCAATGCAACTAGTAGTTTTGAAGGGTAGCCTGCCAGAATTCTCTCTTAATTTTTTTTAGATTTTAAAATGGATTATTCTCTGTTAACAGCTGGCTGTGTTCTTTAACTGTATTTTGGACGGGATTTTCTTTTTCTTCATTGACATCTATAGAAATTGATGAATTTTTTTAGGTAAGTTTTTACACCTAATTTTCAATAATTTGTGAAGTTATCTTTTTACCGTCTCCGTGTATAATACAGTTTTTCTTTTATCTCATGTATTTACTTACAATTTTTAATACAAAAACATGTCTCTTGTAGCTAAGTGTGTGATATAATTAACATTTAAAATGTTTAAGTTTATGTAAAAAAAAATAACTATATTATGACTGGTTTCAATCCTAGAAATAATAGTAGAATTTAAATGGTTTTAGAAGCCTCTTCTGGGTGTGATCCAAGGAAATAATAATAAGGGATTTTTCAAAAATAAAATAAAGCATTAAAAAAAATACAGAAATGAGATTAAGAGGATCGAAAGCTGTTTTTAAAAGTATATGAGAAATCTGTACTAGAGTTTAAAAATGACTAAGATGTAGATATAAGTGAGAACAATTAAAATCTTAGTTTAGAAAATGAAAATAGATACATTTTCATTAAGAATTTAATTTTTATATGTAATTTATTTTTTTATATTCCTAATGTTAATGTCCAAAACTAATTCTTCACTGTTCATTTTGAAACTTCAGTTATGCAATACTGCATAGACACTAAATGGTATAAAGAAACTTGTGTATCTAGAAATTCTATTTATAACTGTTTTCTTTTGCTGTGGTTCAGAAAACTTTCTTACTTAAAGAGAAATTTTACTGTCTATGCAACTGCTTTCATTTTATCTTATGGCTTAATTTTTGCTTCTTAATACTTTAGTTGGGTTTTTACATAATTAGAGGCAATTAATCATTCATTGATTGCTTATACAACCTTTAGTATGTTTTTCATAGGTAGATAGGATGCCATGAAACATTCTGCACACGTGTGCCTACTGACTATGAAGAGCCACAAATGATGTGTAGCATGCTTGTAATATGTATTAGTAATCTTTATGAACTATTAATGAGTCAAATCTTAATAAAAATTGTGACCAAAACGTTCTTTTTTGTTTCTTATTTCGAAGTAGGTTAATAGTACAAATACCTATTGTGCTTTTGCCAGAGGACACTGTAACAGTCAAAGCCTTCTTTGCTGTCTGTGCATAGGTAGATCTCAGGTGCGTGGTCTGGAGCTTGGAGGCCTCTGATGCCTGGAGTACAGTTCAGGTATTGCAGGGCTCTGTCACTAACTAGGGATTGTGGTAGCACAGTGGCTTGATAATGGCAACCCCATTGTAGACAAAGCAGAGACATTCTGGAAGATCTATTGTCATCTACCATCTGTGAACCACTTTTGCAGGATTTTGTTCTCACGGTCCTTAGAAGTACAGGGCATAGATAATACCTGTTCCAAAAAAAAAATCCCAACCAAAAAAAAACCCAACAAAAAACAAACCAAGGCAACCAAAACACACACACACAAAGACTTTGGTATATTGGCTATAAATTCAGCAAAGCTAATCTCTGAATTATTACAAAGAGAACAGAAGAACTGTGTTCCTGGTGTATGAGAAATAGCCTTACTGGAGTCTCTTTTACCTTAACACAAATCTGTCTTTTTCTTGGTTGAACAGACACTTTGTGACAACAATGTGTGGATCTTTTACTGACTAATGTCAAGGTGCGGAGGAGGTTGGTTGTGACTTCTCACTTCTGAATGAATTAGGTACTTCTTGCCATGGTAGGTGAACTGAGGTGGTAGAGATTTTTGCCAACCCTTGGAAGATGGGAAGTGGAGAGAGAGGATGAGTAAAAGCGTCCTTTGCAAACAGGAGAATGTCATGAGTGTGACAGAAAGTGCTTCTCCATATTTACTGTCTGGCTGTTCCGCTAAGTGGATTTCCAGACCATAGAAGCTAAATGTACATTTGTGATGAAAACTACCACTCCGTCGTCTGAACATCATGAATTTAATTAGTTAATTATTTTAAACACTTGCATTGAAGTACATCTAAAGATATCTTTTTCCATGCAGACTGTATAAAATAAAGCAATTTCCTTGGAAAATGTGGCTTCCCAATTAAAATGCAACCAGAAGAATGTTAGATTAGAGATTCCTGTAAAAAGAACATCACCTATGGATTGATCATAAGAAGTGATGCATTTCCTTTGTTCATTTGATTTTTGGAGTGTTACAAAATTGTTGGATCGACAAGGTGGGTTTTCAAGGTGTATGCATTGCATTGCTTCTTTTTGAGAAATCCGAATGAAGATTGTACCAGCCTGTTTTAATAAGTTCCTGTTCAATAAAATTAGCAGGTTAATGTGTTAGCTGTAAGCATATGAGTAATTGAAAATCTGCATTTTTTATGAACATCTAAAAATTACCTTGGTATTGTGCAATAGCTTCTTCATTCCGTTTCCTGTTGTTTTATAAAACCTAGTGAAAGTGTAGATGTGTTTTAAACCCAATCAGAAGAGACAGGTTGGTTTTCTAAGGAAGAAATGACCTGTGTAACAAGTTCTACAAAATCAAACCTCGTAATCTTAAATTAGTTCATTACAACGATTTTAAAAACCAACAAAACCAATCTGGATGCAAAAAATAGACTTAAACATCAAACTGATGTCCTTGTAGGGTTTTTGAAAATGAAGTAAGCATTTAGTCAAGTGACAAAACAGCTTCTACTGAAAATAAAAGTTTGCGTTTTCTCTTAAAACAACTTTCTTTTGCGCTTGTTCATGATAACCTGATAGTCAAGGAATAACTATTGATGCCGGAAGTTACAAGCTATAATGGTTGCTTTCCATTTTTTTAGACTCAGTGGAGGTGAGTGAAGCCATCTGCTTCCTTTATCCATCCTTTCTGTGTCAGAATGACTGATGGATGCTCTTTCATGCCAAACCTGTTGCATAATTACAAGTGCTGTTCTCATTAAGGTTATGTCTGAATTATGATCACATGGTTTGCTTAAAATTTTATTTCAGCTTGTTTTACAATATCCATTTGTATTTTTTTCTGTATTTTCACATAATTAAGTTGGTAATAGCTGCCATTATACAGATTTAATTGTTCTCCCTTTTTTACCCCCAAGTATTGAATGGGGATTTTTTTTTAAATATTTAAAGAAATATTGAAAGAAACTATCAATAGAAATTTCTGGGGAGGGAGAATGATGTCTTATGATGTTGACTTCTGAAAGTTGTTTAAAAACTAACTCTTTACAGAAAGAAAATACGGATAAATTTTTATCTTAATGACATTCATATGTGAAACATAATTTTTAAAACATGGATTTATCAGTAATAAGCTTAAGAGCAAACTAAACACTTTGTTTCCTTTATGGAGATTTTTCTGCTGCTTCACAGATTCATTTCTGTATCTGGCCAGCTTTTGGAAACCTTATCCAAATTGATTTTTAAGCAGCAGCAGTCTATGGATCGCTTTAGCGTTGCTTATACTACTGTCCATATTCAGAGTTTTCACTGATCCTTGAGGAAAGAAAGAAGAAATTGTATTTATTCATTCTGCTCAGAGAAACATAAGTACTTAATTTCTGCATGTGCTTGTATTCAATCAGTTGTACACTGTAAGGCTGAATTGTCCCCGAATCTTCATAGTTAAGTGTAGGCCCATGAATCCAGCAGTGTGGAGTCTACTGACCATACCCACACTACATAACTTTGAGTTTGCTGCATCTCCAAAACATGCATACGTATATTTTTGTTGGTTTTTCAGTTCAGAGTGTCAACGAGGGTTGTGTTGGAACCCATGAGAAAGAGTTTCTTCCAGCATGAGACTGAGGATCAAGGTTTAAAACTTTTGGACATGTCATGAAGGCATTTAGAGTTGCCTTATCTGCGATGGTGTTGAGGAGTTACTTCATTTGAACTCACCATAGTCAAACTTCTAAAGTAGCAATCCAAGCTATTTTGAGGGGAATTGGTAGGCTTCCTGTAGGAGAAAGCCAAGGAGTGAGTCTGCGTGTGCCCAGTATGACTGATAAGGGAACCATGGCCACGGACCAAAATTGGGAGCATGACCACTTATATTGTGGACACAAATGATGGGAAAGAAATTAGCTGCATCGTTGGATGAAGGAGACTTCTGCAGGAAGTAATCAAGGAAAGGGAATCGTGATTAGGGCTAGTCTTTTTCTGGTTTGTTTCTAGAGTGATATAACTGTGCCTTTTTGTTAGTTTTATTTGCAGCCTGCCCTTACCTGTGTTGATAAACTGTGGTAACGTGCTAACACATGTGTGGTGGAAAACACGGATCTTAATTGGATAAAGGCTTTTGAATATTTTGGGTCCTATTGGAAAGGTGTTATTCTTGACTGTATAGTAGAATATATACTTTTAATATAGGCAAACCCATGTACCTTTATTTCAGGACAGGTAATCCCATTTGTTTACAATAATGGGCCAGATACTGTTTTTCAAGTTGCCCGCTGTCTGACTTAGGAGAATATAAAGTATTGCTTTGAAATGGCCTTTTCCTTTTACAGCTGCCTGACATCCAGGGTCTAGCCTCAGTGTATTAGTCAAGGGAGCTAGAAATGCACCACAGTTAAATTATGGGTTTGTATCTCCAGGTGGTGCTTGAATTCATGGTTGAAGACTGTAGAAATTAATTTTGCTAAAGCAAGAAACAACAGGACATTAAGCTACTATGCCAGCTTTAGATGTATGCTTCAAAAATTTTTTTGCTGCTCGGCATTATTCAGTAATCTTTAACTCAAATTGCAGGAAATATTTGAAATTCCATTCTAACAATATCCAACAGAGAATATTAAAGAAGCATTAAATTTCAAATGCCTGAGGGAAAATGTTCTCTTGTAACACCGTGGGCATTTGGATCTCACTAGTATGTGCAGTATTATAGTCTAATATTATGCTTTACTTGGTCTAAAATGAAAGCCCAATTTTAATTCTATCTCCAAAAACTTGGCATACTGCAGTGAAAAATAATTTATTTGAATGTTGTTTTTTAATACATTGCAACTAACTTTAAAGCTTCCTCATATAAGACTCCCACTATGGCTTTTTGTAATCTGACTCTTTCATTAGAACTTCAAATATACTCTCAAAGACTTATCTCAGTTCTTTCATTGCTAATTTGCAAGTTATAAGATCCCAAAGTTACCACAGAAGTTTTTGTCATTCTATGCAATTTTTCTCTGAAGATAAAACTTTAGAATACCTTTGTAAATGTGTAAAACACCAAAACAGAGTATGAATACACTCTTAAGAGACAAGGCAATAAGCAAATACAAAATGGAGTTTAATAATATATTTACACAATTCTAGTCTGGTTAATTTGGCAAACCCATTAGTGAACTTAACTCAAAAAGGTGCTGATTAAACCTGTATGTTTTTATAACCTATATATGCCATATGTGATAGCAAAGCTATTTCAGAAGCGAGTCACCAGCTTCCACGATTCCAGGGAAAGAGCAGAAGAGGATTTCTAAAAGGTTTAGAAAATCTCTAGCACGAATGTGTTTGTTCCCATATGATTGAGTGTCTCAGTATTTGACAGAGCAAGGGCAAGTTGGAAAATTAAGATCTACAGTCTTTAGAGAAGTAGTAGGGTTTTTTCCACCTGTAGCTGACTTTTTTCCTGGTTGCACTTTTGACTGATTTAGACAGAGTAGCGTCCAGGAAAACGTCGATACTGGGATATTTCATACCTGCTTAGAGTTTCAGAAGAAGCAGGGTTTTTTTAACAATAGTAGGCCAGTTGCCTGTGACATTGAACCTTTGTGAATTGCCTGACAAATCAGATTTGGGGCGGGGGGAACGTGATTTAAAGTCTTAAAAACTGCAGAGAGAATTTGAAAGAACAGCATACTCCAGATGGTTTAAGATGCATCATAAATGCAATTTAATAAATGGTTTTGCTCTAACAGGTCCATGTCTTTCCTGTACTGAGGACCCCAGATGTGAACACAGTACTCCAGATGTGGTCTCACCAGAGTGGAGTAGAGGAGGAGGATCACCTCCCTCAACCTGCTGGCCACGCTTCTTTTTATGCAGCCGAGGATACAATTGGCTTTCTGGGCTGCGAGTGCACATTGCTGGGTCAAATCTAATTTTTCACCTACCAATGTTCCCAAGTCCTTCTCTGCAGGTCTGCTCACAATACGTTCATAGAATCATAGAATCATCTGGTTGGAAGAGACCTTCAAGATCATAGAGTCCAACCATTTGCCCTGCACTGTCAGGGTCCCTAAACCATATTGCTCAACACCAAATCTACATGGTTTTTAAACACCTCCAGGGATGAGGACTCCACCACCTCCCTAGGCAGCCTGTTCCAATACTTCACAACCCTCTCTGGAAAGAATTTTTCCTGATATCTAACCTAAATTTCCCCTGGCGCATCTCTCAGACTGTACTGGTACTGGCGACTGTCCTGACCCAGGTGCAGGATCTTGCACTTGGCCTTGTTGAACTTCATGAGGTTCACATTGGTCTGCTTCTTGAGCCTGCCAAGGCTCCTCTGGATGGCATCCCGTCCCTCAGGTGTATCATTTGCACTGCTCAGCTTGGTGTCATCTGCAGACGTGCTGAGGGTGCACTCAATCCCACTGTGTCATTAATAAAGATATTGAGCAGTACCAGTCCCGAAACGGATACGTGAGAGACACTGCTTGTTACTGATCTCCATTTGGACATTGAGCTGTTGGCTGCAACTTTTTGGATGTGGCCATCCAGCCCATTCCTTATCCATGGAATGGCCCATCCGTCAAATCCATATCTCTCCAATTTAGAGGCAAAGATACTGTGTGGGACCATGTCATAGGCCTTAGAGACGTGTAGGTAGATGACATCAGTTGCTCTTCTGTTGTCCACCATCACAGTTACTCCATTGTAAAAGGCCACCAGATTTGCCAGGCACAATTTGCCCTTTAAATAGGCGTATGGGCTGTTTCTAATCACCTCCCTGCCATCCATGTGCCTTGACATAACTTTCAGGAGGATATTTTCCATGATCTTACAGGGCGCAAGGTGAGGCTGTCACACAAAGCAGAAAGGTGAATAGGAACCTCCTGTGACAGTCATATTTTTTTGATAATTTTTAGATACTGAAAGAGTTCTTTTGTAAATGTAGTTAATACATTCAAACTGAAACAAAAATTCTTAATGATGTAATGTCAGTGAATCAGGTGCAGCTTGTGACAGAGTTTGTGTGAAAGCTCACAATGTTCCATGAACACTGCTGGCAAAGTCCCGTATCTGTCAGGAACGCTATTAGCTTTGTTACCATTTCAGCTGGCCGCAAAGGTCTGTTCACGTGGAATTCAGTGTAAGATTGGTACTGGAAAACTCGAACAGTGCCATCCTTGTGGTAAAATACAAAATTCAGACAGATTATGAAACAGCGGCATTGATGGCAGTTTCATTTGAGTAAACACTTAGGTAGTGAGCAGACCTTACTCCTCCAGGGACTATTTAATTTCAGAATAACTTGATTACTTGACATTTCATCAAAGCGCAGGTTAAATATTTACATTCCACAAAGATCTAGCTGGATTAGCTTCTTTGGCTTCTATCAATGATGATGTTTAACTTTATCACCTTTCATCTTTTTCTAAGAGGTTATTTGTTTTCTTTTCTGGGTAAATTTTTTATACATGGTACTGGGAAGCCCCCTGAGCGGCTTTTTTTGTCTCTCTGCTTTGCAGTATATCGAGTTGTATCCCTATTCGGTATGTGACCGCGCCGATGTCATGCTTGTTTTCTGCATCTGATTGGCGAAACTGTGCAACACATTAGAATCTAGAACATAGCTGAACTTCACTGCAGTGATCATGAAATCAGGAACAACGTGCAAGTGATTGCACATTCCTTAAAAAGCAGCCTATAAAATATGACGACAGTGAATAAAGCCAACTTCAGCATCAATGTTCTTTTACAACATGTGCTGTGCTGAGGTCATTAGTTACTCTGTACTCAAGGACATGAGAGTGCAGATGTTGCATAAAACTGCAGGAGCGGCATACCTGGAAGGTGCTGCTGCTTGATTTTCAGAAGGTGGCATGCCGTGCATTTCAAAACTAGTCATGGATGAACTGCATTAAGTGTCATTTTGTAATTGAGGCCAAGTAAGTTAGTTATTCCACATTTATTTCTAACTTATTTTTTCAAAAATCTCTTTGCTGGGATCAAAGAAATGTTATTATCATGAAAGGAAATAACGCACTATTTGCTGAATGGGGCAAGCAAGCAGGAGAATGAAAATCCTGCATCGTTTTCTCATGTATATAATAGTTGTCATCTGTTTCACGGCTGAGTGTGAAGATTATGCTGTTGGCCTTCTGCTTAAAAGTAAAAGAGTAATAATAATGGCAAAAATATTGCTGCTTCCCTTAACGTATGAAGGTGGATGAAAAGGAAGCATTACACAGAAATGTAACTGCAGCCATGACTTTAATTCGAGCAAGCCCAAAATCTTTGTCTAAGATTTTGGGAAAAGAATTCAACAGATGGAAAAGAGAAGACCCCTAATATTGTATCAACTATAAAAAAAAGACTTTTATAAAACAAAGGCTTGTGTAAATTACAGATATTACTTAACTCTGCTTCTGCCAGCAAAAGCCATTTACTGGATTTGTTTTGCGCTGCCAATGTGGGTGATTAAACTTGTGTGGAGGAGTTAATTTAATCATACCTTTTACAGCTGTGGAAACAGAAAGAGTGAAACGTTGCAGCTGACTAGAATGGTCAGTCACAGCTCTCATTTGAGAGAAGACCTTTCCAAATTGCTCAAAATTAATGCATTTTTAAACAATGTTCTTAATAAATAATAAGTCCTGGATGAACTGTTTAAAAAAAAAAAAGGAAGTATGATATTTGTGGTTGAAATCATACTCCAAAATTTGTAAATTATAAAAATTTCTTTAGAATACAGGGAATTACAGAATTGCAAACACAAGGTCAAAGACTTCAACCTGTTGTTGATGCCCAAGTTTACATAAAGGAGACGAAATGTATAGTTAAGGTGTTGCAGTCTTACTACCACAAAAGGATATTAGTTTGATTTTCATGGCAAAAGCTGAACCTATAACATACTCAAGAGTATGTAACAGTAGTGGGTAATTGCTATATTTGATTTTTTAAATTATTTTTTTCTCATTTTTTGTAATTTATTTCTTTCTTTCATTTCTTTGAAACTCTGCAAAAGCAAGAAATCTGCCAGTGATTGGCTGATGCTGTAAATGCATCCTTGCATGGCCGCCTGCAGAATTATTGTCAAGTAGCAGGTTGCTTGCATGGTACCATTGTTTCCATTATGTTGCCATTTACCTTTGGGTGTAAATTGGAGTCAAATGAGAAATGGGTTGCTAGAAAGAGCAAGTCGAACTGTGAAACGATTGATAATTAAAAGATATGCATGATGCAAAGAACAAGCTTAAAAGGCATGACCACACCACTTGGAATTTTTGAAATTGTCTGTCCAGTTCGTTTCATTTCACTGTTTTATTTTTGTGTGATACTAAGGTAGAAAGTCAAGCTTCTATGAGAGCTCAGATCCTCTTTTTGGGGAAGCGAATAAAGAGAACATGAGCCGTTTTAATGGTTGTTGGTAATTTGGGGCTGCCAAACCAATGCTATTCACACTGACATCCTGTCTTTTCAGACAATGAAGTAATATATTGAAGTAATTAAAGACAATTGCTTGTAATAGCAGAAAATTACTATAATTGCTTTGTTTTCCAGATAACATGCAGATTTATAATTTCCGTGACCACATAGGGCATTTTACTACCAGAATTCACAAAGAAACCATAAATAGTTATTGTTTGATTATGTTTAATGTCAGTGATATGAATTTAACTGTTTTATTTAAAAATCAGGCAGGATATGTTTCATCCTTATGTTAAACAGTTTAGCATAAGCCTGTTCTTGGTTTTCAAAAGCTTGTTCATGTTTTGTCAACCTGTTGATCGCAAATCATATGCACAAGTCAAATGGTAATGAACGCTTTTTGAAGGTTTTAAGAGAGCTTAAATTAATCTTGCAGTGAAAGAAATGCAGCTTCAAAATGCTTCTGCCTTGAAGTGATTTCATCAGGTAAATCCATTAGAAAACTTGGTAGCTTGTATGCTATTTCCTTGTTCTATGACATTTGCAGGGACGTTTTCCCCTCCAAAACTGAGAAGGCCTTTGGTGGCAGAAGCTGTTTTAAAATCCATTAAAAAAAAATATCAGATCTTTATTTCAGCAATTTATTTTGAAACATGGACTGGGTGTGATGCAGCCAAGAGGTGCCTTGAATTTTCAGTAACCTGGGAAATTGTAACAAAATGTGCAACTTCGTGTATACCATAGGATTGCTATTCAGTTCGACTTCCTTTTTCTCTGTTAATTACTGTGACTGAAAAGGTTCATGAGAGTGTAAAGAGCAGTCATTCATATCTATGTATGTTGGTCTTTGAGGATTTTATCGATTTAGAAGTCGTACATAGTGAAGCTATATATGCTGTGTTGAGAATTAATACAGATAATTTTGCTATTGTTCATGCTAATTGTACCATGGCCAGTTTCTTTGTTGTGTTACTGATTTGCTTTTTTTCCCCTGGACTTTGCAAGCTTTGTCAGTCTAAGTTTTGATTATGTACACAATACTGCCTATTTTTAAAAACATTTCACTTATTACTTGAAAAACCTAAATCTTTTAAGTGACATGAAAATATCTGTTTAGCTATAATTGCAGCTTTTTATTTAAAGCATTTTAACCATCTCCAGTTTTGCCTGTTAGCAAGGTCTTTTTTATCTTAAGAAACTGAAAGTGAAAGACAAGCAAATGATGTGAGATTAGGTGCTAATTACGTTAACGATCATGAAACAGAACCTGAGGAATCAAAAATTTTCTGATACAGGAGTATCAAGATGGTTTTCTAAATGCTGAAGTTTTAGACTGGCTTAGATAGGACATGCAGCATGGTGACTGAGAGAATTACAGCTTCAGAGTTTTGTTCTCTGGCTTAAGCAGAAGCTGAACTCATTTTGAGGATCTGGAGTTGTTTACAATTTCCCACCTATACCTTGTGTGTGTACGCGCCTCATCGTAGCCTTTTGATCTCAAGGGATAGTGCAGATCACTGTCCTCATAAAAGATCTGCGTTTGAAGTATTAAGCAGGTTTCATTCCTGAACTTCTGCCCCTGGTGAGGAAGCTGTTCCTCCAGCCTCATCTCTCGAGTTTCCTGCTGGGCTTTTGATGCTGATTTTGCAGCCGGTTAGCAGAAGGTGCCGTTCGTGGGGCTGAGCTTTTGAGTTTGAGTCTTGACGGTAAGCGACAGTACGACTGGAGTGGATATCACTTAGTCGGCTCCTGCTTCTTTTCATAGAATCTATGAATCTATGAATGGCATAGGCTGGAAGGGACCTTAGAGATCATCTAATCCAACCTCCCTGTCATGGGCAGGGACGCCTCTCAACTAGATCAGGCTACTCAAGGCTCCGTCCAACCTGGCCTTAAACACCTCCAGGGAGGGGGCATCCACAACTTCTCCGGGCAATTTATTCCAAAGTCTTACCACCCTCGTACTGAAGAATTTCTTCCTAAGATCTAATTTAAATCTCTTCTCCTTCAACTTAAACCCATTTCCCCTTGTCCTATCAGTGGACACTCTTGTAAAGTCCCTCCTCAGCCTTCCTGTAGGTTCCCTTTTGAGGTTATACAAGCGCCAGTAGGGTCCACTTGCAAAAGGCACGCGGACAGAGTAGATGCTCTTTCAGAAGTTTCTTGGTAGATGAAAACATAATGCAAAAAGGACCGCAAATGTAGTGCATTAACATCAAGACGCACTAGAGGGCCCAGCCTGCGTATAACTGCTTTCCAAGAAGAAAAATGGATAATAAGCTGAAGGAACTTCTGAGAAATTACAGCAAAATTAGGAGGAGGAAGAACTGTCTGAAGCCAACAGGGCTCAGAACAGGACTGAATGTGGAAAAAGGTGATAGAGTGACAAATGCATTCAACCTGAAAATGTAATCAGACAAGCATGTTCCCCTGCTGGAGAAGGGATTTAGCAACTTTGAACTCAAAATCATGTGATTTCTTCCTCCTCCTGGCTAGATTAAAAAGGGGAGTAATGTTTTTAATATTATATCACGCTTAACAAACCATTGCGTGCTGTGTCAAGTTCATTTTCACTATCAGCTCTGGCTAAAAACCATTGCTGTCTGTAGTCTAGCCTGAAGGTGACAAGAGATTTGAATCATTGTAATTAGGCACTCATCATACTGCAAAAAGATACAACTATCTTGATGAATCGGTATAAAAAAATTGCTGTGGGTTTTTTTTCGTGTGTGTGTGTTTAACTGCAGTTGATGCCTGGGAATGTGAGAGCAGAAATGAGCTCAGCAAGAACTGAGGCGGTTCCCTCAGTGTGACAGCTATTATCCTGTTCTCTAGGCAGAAAAGTTAAGAGGTTTTTGCCCCTCCAAGTCCTGTTGACACCTTCAAGTGTTCTTGGGCCTCTCCCAGGTTTTACTTGACAAACATTTTCGTACGTCTCACTTCTTTCTGATTTTGAGAAATAAATAAGAATTCACTTTCCACACTTAAGCAAGAGCTATGAAATGAGTTATTGTTTGCCTTTTAGAACTGTAGCTCCAGGGCATGCTTTTACGATGAAGTGTAAGTGATGAAAAAGTGGATCTGCCCAGCAAAGTCAGGACTGTGGTTGGATATGGCAGAAATGGGGTATAAGGAACTTTATCCCTCTGGGCAAAGGCATTTCCATACACACCAAAATGTAATTTTTCACAACCTTTATTACAGCTGCCTTGTATTAATAATTAGGTTTTGTTCTTGTTTTAACCTACGTTTCAGAAAAAGTGCAGAAAACCTTCCTGAAGCTAGGTATGACTTTCACCAGGTAAAGGTGCATTGCAATTTTTACCTTTTCTTTCCGGGAACAAAGAGTTAGCCTTCATTCTTTTTCTCTGAAGATACATTACTTTATCTTATCACTCATGCACACATCTTTCCTCAGAGCTTGAATAACATTCCTTTTCATTATTAAGATGTTAAATTATTTGAAAATTAATCAGGGAATGGCATTTATTGCCCAGTAGCTTGCTTCCTGTGCAGTGGAGTCTTGTCATAACTACAAAGTGTTTGAATTCAGGGTCCTAATGCCAATTTATAAGTGCTCTAGTTTTGAAAAGTGAGATGTGAATATGGATTTACATATGTATTTTAGACAGTGGCAGTTGCAGTGGGATAACATATTTTAGGAGAGGGACTGTAAGTGACTTACCCTACGTGACTACTCCATGAACTATGGCTCTTTCAGAGTTTGGAAGGATGGGTGTTTTTAATGAATATGCTATACAATTTTATGGGGGGTGGAAATAACCACCACCCCACCCCACAGTTTTACCAATTAACATTAAAAGCTAAACAGATTTGGAATGTACTGAAAAAAGATTTCAAGCTGGTTTTGTAAAAATTTACTTTTCTGGAGTGGGCAAATGCTAGTTCTGTTGTTGGTCATGGAAACATTCTCTTTGTCTCTATTGAATTAGAGTCTAAATTAGTTAATCTGCATTGCTAAAATATTAGAATGAACTTAGATTTGCAACCCTAGTTATTTAACATGAAATGTAGCTGAGAGTTTTCCTGTCTTCAAATTATGAACTGGAGGTAAACACTTAGCTGATAGTGGCAGTCATAATTTCCAGATAGACAACAGGTGCATTTATCTTCAGCGCACTCTTACTTGGCCTTATTTCCCCTTTTTTATCACCTGAATCCTGTAAGCAAAATATGCTGAGTAAGCAACAGCGTTTTTCTTTGATTACCTGAAGAGACAACTGATCACACAGTCCGCCTTCCAGTTCTCGCATTCGTTTTTGGAGCTTGTTGGCTGATTTGATGAATAAGGTAGAGGTCTGAAAAAGCTCCAAATGTGTATGCATTTTGTGAAGATCTAAGGACATCCAAATTGCTGTTCCCTCTCTCAGACTCATCAAGAAAAGACTGTGACCTGATCTCAAGGATTTTCTTCTGTTTGGCCTTTGATATCTATCATTGAATATCTACTTACTGATTGCTGAGAAAGCTCGTAGCTCCGGACCAGCCACGGTGTGCTGCTCTGTGCTTGGCTGGCATGAGAGTTGCATGTAGTGGCAGAGGAGAGAAAGGGAACGGGAGTCAAAGGGCATGGCTGCAGAGAAGGGAATGAGCTCACTGTGATGGGAAACTTGAGGGAAAAGTGAGGAACCAAACGTGGAGGTTTGGGAATACGAGGATGACATAGTAGTGTTGGGCTTGTAGATCAGCAATCTGTAGAAAATCAGGCAGGTTACAGTGCCGTTCACTGTTTGTATGTCCTTTGGATTACAGCCTGTGTATGTTATGGCATACAAGCACATTGAAAATAGTATTTTAAGTACCGTGTAATTCTTCTTGCCATTTTGTTTGCAGTTTGATTGCTTACTCATCACAGGCAATGCTTTCTGCTGACAGAAAAATGCTTCCATGTTCTTACATGTTGATATATTGCTTCGTTTAAGGGAGAGTGTTGGTGTTGCCTTTAGCACAAGTGATGTATGCATTTGCATTTCTGGAACACTTTCAGAGTTTCCCGTTTGCTTTTATCTCCTCCACAGAATGAGCATCTGTTTTCTAGTTTATCATTTCTGAAGATCAGCACAGATTTCTGATTACAGACTGCAGTAAATTAACTTGTCGACTTTTGCCACATTTCGTGTTTATGTTATGTATCTGAACAATGTTGAAGATTTATAGAAGACTTTAAAAATTAATCTGAGACATAAATGTTGGAGAACAAAAGCCTTTTTTCAACTGGCTTTTCTTTCTAAAAGCCTGCTACAGAAAATTGCATGTCGCTTTCTAAAACAAGTTTCATTTGTTTCAATTGTTGAAGAGTTTTTCTAGTGATTTATTAGACATCTGACTTGGTGCAAAACTGGAAGTATAACCTCATAAAACTAAAAACTATTGTCATCTTTACTTGCCTAAACAACAACAACAAAAAGAAAATACAGAGTTTATTAGGGTAAAAAAATACAGTTTTTATCATGTGTTCTTTAGTTTGTTTTTAAAGAAATGTAATTCCAAATTACTGCCTTGCAAAATAGACTCAAAAAACTTTCCTGTAGTCGTGATCCAATTCTTCATTAATTCGTTGTCTGAAATTACTGAATAGGTGGGAGGAGTTTGTAAATTTTACTTTTTCACTAGAATCAGCTGAATGACTCCCTCTTCTACTTGTGTGTAGGACACTGTTTTTTTTCCAGTCGCAATATATAGACACGGTTTAGTTCTTACCTCTTTATTCTATTTTGGTATTCTAACCAGAACCAACAGCTGGAAATACTACCCAAATGAAACTTTTTACATATGCATGCCCTCAAGTTTGCTTCTTAACATAGTACTTGGTGTGTTCTTGTAAGCTTGAAGTGTGGGAGCCAGAAAGTGATGGAAGTACGCCAAGTGTTTGCATAAGAAGAAAATACCGGTTTTCCATTCTTTGTGAAATTCCTCCTTCATTGTTATCCAGACAGTGTTAGCCTACTCAGAAGGTATCTGCTGTTTCTCTCTGTTCTGGACAACCAGGAAATATGTGATAAATACGTGAAAGGTCTTTGCTTCTTTGGGCTAGAAAATTTTGACCGTGGCCCGTCTGTGTTTCTTGTGGCCATTGCAGTAGTTCAGGATAGACTTAGGATCACAGAGTGTGTCATAACTTCAGACAATAAATCTGTCATCACATTTACATTTGTGTTGGGATGTGTATGATGCATAATACGCAAAGCAGTTGCTCAGGTGTCTGAGCAATCAAGAACAGATTATTCCTCTATAAAAACATGTAAACATAATAATTGTTTTTTTTCCCAGGTGATGATTACATTATTCATACATCAAATCATCATCACTTTTATGGATTGTTAGATGATGCAACACACTGTGCCACTCATTCTGCAGTGGAGCACCATCTTTGGGCTTTTCCAAACTGGTTTCTTAAGCTTTGTGTGAAAGAAAATCAGTTCAACCGCTAACTACCTTGAAATTCCTGCAGAGCAGTCTGTTCTAGTAGTTGACTTGATGTTTTGTGGTAAGGAATAGTGTAAAAAAACCCCTGAATTGCTCTTTAAGTGTTGATAAAAGTAGCTGTATTAAATAGTGTACAAGCAAACGTTTATCTTAAATAAACGACCAAATTCTCAGAAAAAAATACTTAGTGGCTTCCTCTGAGAGAGTGGCTTGTGAAAGTACCAATGCCTTGATTATTGTCTGCATTTTTTCTATAAATTCTGTAAGTGAAAGTGAAGTACTGTACAAAGTGTGAGGGAATGAGAATGTCTGAAAACACAGCTGTGCGGCTGAGTGTTGCGTACGTTGTTGTATTGACTTCATCATTTTCGGACAATAAAGTGTAGGGAGGGATGTTTCCGTCCTAACTGTTCTGACCTGTTGTCAAAACCAGCAGGGCAGAGAGATTGACTGACCTCATATTTGTGAGTTTGTGTCTGTTGTTTTGGAGGGGCCATTGGGACATTTTTTAATGTGGATGTTTTTCTGATGTCCAGGATCATGAGGGTTCCTGTGAGCAAGTAGCAGTTCGGAGAACTGTCTTCCTCGCGGAGCCTTCTCTGAATTCGGATACATGAACTGAGGTTTAAAGCCACAGTATGTGATTTTCTGCCCTGCTGTGGAGGGTGGAGCTGGGCAGCCTTTGCATGGTTTTAATGCTGCTGCGAGCTGTGGTGGCATTCAGAGCTGAAGGACTGGGAGGAGGTTACTGAGCTGGACTTGGCCTGGCAAACCAGGGTGCCTTGTGGTGCCTGTGCTGATGCACTCATGGTGCCATCAGCGCTTGACATAACTGGAGCCAGATACCCAGTGTGTGTCCATGGGCACACTGCTATAAATTAGGTGGGCGGTGCTAGAAGCATTCCATATTTAGGAAGACTATTTTAGATGTATTAGTATTTAGCACAGTAAGGATTTGTCTAAAGTTAGTCAGACATGTGTTAGAAGGTGCTCATCAGTATCGCACATCATGACAACAATGGAGCAAACAGATTCTGTTTATTTTTAAAACAGACCTTTAGTTTTAAAATAAACAGAAGCATTAGATAATACCTCATGGCAATGTGGAAACAAACTGCGTAAGTCTTTCTCTAAGACTAGCTAGGTAATTTATCTTCTACTTAATTATAAGATATGAATGCCAAGTGTTTCCACAAGTTTTTTGGAGTGAACTCTTCAATTCCACAAGAAGAGAACTAGGCCAAGTACTTTTAGCAGATGAATTTTGTTTCTCATCAGGAATAAACCATTTCTAGTCAAGCCACCTGTTTCCCCTTTTGTCCAATGTCTTGTTTTGAGGGATCAGAGGAAAATCCAAGGAAATTTTTTCAGGGGCTCAAAGGAGCATACAGTGATTTCAAAAAAAACCCCACCCTAACAATAGACATTTAATTCCTGTTTCCTTTTTTTTCCCATGTCGGTTTGTTACAAGTACAATTTCATTTATGTCCTTTCAGATTTTAATAGATTACAAGGTAATTTTTATGCTTAATTTCCATTCAGTGGTAAAAGACCCTGAAACTCTACCAAAATTCAGGCAAGGCCTTTTTGTGTGTGACTTTGTAACAATTTTCTGAGAGGAAAGGTAGGGTCCCTTCTGCTGTTCTGCCTCTGCCCCACTGCCTTCTCCTTCCCCGAAATAAGACTATTCTTTTGGCCTTAAGCAGTTTTTTTCCCATTCCTTTACCATATAAACTTGATTACAAGTCTCTGAGTGCAATTTAAGGGATCCCTAGGCAAGGGGTAGGTCAGACATGAAAAAAGAAGAGGGTTGTTGCTCCCTAGGAATGAATTTGGAAGTTTGCCTATTTTCTGAAGGTAATTTTTGTCTTTCGAAAGCACCATGTAATTTTTTCTTTGTGTATTTTTTCCATTTCTCCTGGAATGTTCACCCCTTAAGTATCTCATAAGTTTCCTTGCCTGTTGAAATGTAAAGAGCTCTTCTAATCGTGTTTTCTTTGTTGGTGGTGTTTCTTTCCCTATGGCTGCATTCGTCTTAGAATTTGTCTTGAATTCAAACACTTTTTTGGAGAGCTCAATTATTTTTTTCCAATGGGTAGGATTGACAGCCTGAGGTTCTCTGCAGTAATTATTTCTTAAATCGTCCTATAAGGTGGAGTTTTGGGTGTTTAGGTGGGGGGAGGGGATGTGTGTTAGTACCTCTTTGGCATGTTCTTCGGACTTGATGTATTATAAAATAGCAAAGACCTGAGTTTAGTGTGATGGTGTTAATGATGCAAGCTGAGAATTCAGCCTGCCTGAGTTTGGAACTGTGGCTTTCAAGATTTTTAAAGTGTTTTTAAGGGTTTTTTAAGTCTTGGAAAGTAGAGAAAATGACCATTGTCTTATAATGGACATTGTGATCTTCTCCTCCACATCCCTGTTTGCACTCAACCTAAATTATTATGTGCATGGCTCTGGGAGATTGGGAATAACTTGCAAAATCCCAATGACAGCTGCTATGGAAGCACACAAGTGCATGGGAACATTGTAATGCACTTAAGAATTATTTTTTTAAATCCATAAAAAATGTCACAAGTTTCCTAAGTACAGTGTTAAGAAATTCCCTGAAGTGGTGGTGTTTGTTTTTTAAATGGCAGGTATTAACTCAGGTTGAGCAAAAACAGTGGCCTGGAGGAGAAAATTACAAAGTTCTTTGCAATGTCATGGATATTTTTTCTATTTTCCAACATAAATTCTAACTATTCTTGTCTTGTTAGGATTGTCTTGATAACAAATAAGCTGTACTGTTCCTGGTCGATTTTTTTCAATGCTGTTCTCTTGCACTTCTATTGCTTCATGCAGTCCCTCTGTTACTCTTGTGAAAGAATGACTGTGATAGGTTTTAGTAAAGTTTATAAAGCTGGTTCTTAAGGTAAAAGCCACCATTTATTGCAAGTCCATCATTTGGAACATCCTCTTCAGGACACTGCTTACTAAGTACAATCCTAATTCTTGGTCTTTAAAATAACAAACCATCCACAAAAGTCTTTGTTCTCCTAATGTTGCCACATTAGAAGCCTTCCCAAACATAGTGCTATGCCTTTTCCACCAAAGTGGATTTTTGATGGGCTTTCCCTCTTCCATCTGCTGGTCTTCACAATGTTTTCCCCCTGTTGCACACACGATTAATAAGAAAAAGGAAGAGTTGAGCCCTACAGAGAGGGAGTTGGGTTGAACTGACTGGAATTAAAAAGAGGCATATGCATTTACAATGTGTGTTGGCTGACTTGGGACAACATCCTGGAAGTTTCCCATATCCACATGTTTGGTATATGTACCGAATTTGCTTGAAAAATAATAATAAAATAAAACTTTCTTAGGCAGTTCCTTTCACTTAAGGTAAGTTTCAGAGACATCTGTATTCACACTCTTGTGATGATGGCAACAATATTAATATCGATGTCATTAATAGCAATGGCTACTGAATATTGATTGTATTGGAATAAATTTTGAAGTTGTCTTTGTGTTGTGAAAAAATTTCTATTTAAGTTGCATAAAAGTCAGTCTTTATTGTAACTTGAAGACAGAAAAAGAAGAAGAATGTTGTTATAGCAATATTGAATTTGAGCTTTTATCTCTTTGTTCTCATTGGGCAAATAATTATCTTAGCAGATTTGAAAATGGGAATTTCACCCCACAACTTTGTTTTATATAAATATAAAAGCATGCATGTATTTACAGTCAAGAGAATAGGTACTACTTGGTCTCCAAATAAAATACTGGTTTCTGAGAGACAGATCAAGAACTGAGTAGCACGGACGGGTGCTTTGCGGCTTAAATTGAAACTAAGCACAAAAAATGTGCAGCTTGCCTCTTTTGCCCATAATAGGGTCAACATTGGGATCCATGATCCCTTTGATCTTTACATAAAACAGATGAAAATGCATAAATTGCTTCTAATCAGAGATGAATTAAAGGAAAATAGCCTCCCGGAGGACAAAGCACCCCAGGCACCCATCAACAGCCTTACCAAATGACAGACCTGGAGGAGACTTCAAAGCTGCAAACACAACTGCCAATGAAATCCACCAAGAATCTAGATGCCATTTAAAAAAAAAATAAAATAACCATTTTCACAGTTTACAAGTGCCCAGAACTCTCTCTTCAAGAAAAATGACAGAAACAAACTACACGGACTTGCTTTTTAAGCTGCTAAATTTTCTTTTAGAAGAGTTGATAAAGGCAAGACTCACTTGTTTAATTTAGTCCAAAAATGTGTTCAGACATGACAAACATTGGTAATTTTTGTGTCAGATAGGGTTTACTCGATTTGAGTGGCGTATTGTTTTGAAGCTGAAGTATATGTTTTTAATGGAGGCAGATCAGACATTTATTGTAATTGCTTCCTTGGTTGTCATCTGTATGTGTCACTGTGAACACAAGCACAGTTAACATTCCTCGAACTGCAGAAGAAGGAGTAAATGTAATGGAATATCAGGCTTGATTTTGGAAATGAGGGAAGATTTGAGGCAATAATTTTATCGTGACCAGTTTTCTCTTTGTGGAAAAAAGAATAATTGTATCCTGAGTTAAATCAGAATTCAGATCCTCTTCTAGGTCAGGTTAGTCATTTAAATACTGTTTAGATATAAATATTGGTAATGTTAAATATAAGAAACAGCCTTGAATAAAAAATACTAATTGCTGGGTTGTTTCAAGAGAGAGGTAACCTAAACATAAAATTTTTACTGTTTTTTTGGTACCAAAACTACATTTAGCATTTTTAAGGACAGAGAATAAGCACAATTTTATGGAGTACTAAAATACCACTTTTGATAGAGACTGATGTGGTCCCTTCAAAATAAATATTGTTTTAGGAGGGATTTTAGCTGCTGCCAATTGTATATTTTGCTTAGGTGTTGTGTACAGCGTAACATTTGTATCCAAGCCCACATAAATTTTAGAGTCACTTAGACACACATAAAGAACAAATGACACTTCCAAATATGTAACTGCATATGAAATTATTCACTGAACTGAACGATTTGCTGTAGGTGAGGTCAGAAAGGTTGCCTAATTCTGTGTTCTAAGAACTTATTTTCAGTTGCTTATGACTTTAATTGCTGTAACTGAAGTATGTGTTGTGTATTTGTCTAGGGCTGTTGGTTTTTGGAAGAAGGAAGGAAAAAGATTTTGACAGTCTGTCTAAGGATGAAGCTATGAAAAATTGCTGAGGGCTTTCTTTTAAATTTTTTTGAGGTTTTTCCCACATCCCAAAGTCAAAAAATATCTCTGTTTTTGGAGCAGACATTTTAAATTAGGTTTTGAAAAACTGGAGTTTGCCTATGTCTTGTGAGACCTTCGAGGTCAACAGTTGGCTTTCCAAAGCTTACATCTTCGCTGAATGCACTTGTCTTACTCCTGGGCCACTGACCAGACTGCACGTGAGCCTTCCTCACGGAGAGAATGAGCAGAGATTGACTCCTGGCACAAGGGACACAGCTGGACTTTCTTCATAAAGACTGATCCTGACTGATCCTTTCAATATCTGGACTGACATGGCATAAGGCTGTAAGGCAGAGCAGGAAGATTGCCTTGTTCTGTCAGGTGGGATGAGAGCTACAAAGAGAAGAGAGAAAGTGAAGTCTAAAAAAGAAGAAAAATCAAATGTCTTGAATGTAGTAGTGCCGAGCAAGAGCCTGCCTGATTATGGACTTTTTCCTAGCGTCAAAAAAGAGTTCTGTGCTTACACAGAGAATCATCCCCATTCCCATAGCTTTCGCTCTGACAGTTTTTCTGCCTAACAGCAAAACCTAATACTGAGTCATGGACTGATCAGTATATAAAGCCTAAAAACAAAGTCAGTCACTCTTTCCTTCTGTGAGTACCGGGAAAGTTGTTGCAGATAGCATGCTTCAGCATCATTGTTTGGTTCTCCTTTCTTAAACTTTTTATCACTGTGGATCCTGTGATTCAGGCTGGGCCTCATGTTGTGGGGACTTCAGTGTGTGTCACAGCCTTGGCCAAGAGAAATCTCACTTCACTGTGAGTGAAAGTGGGTGGTGGAATGCAGCAGTAATGTCTTCCTTCTATACCATACTGAGTAGCACAGGTACAAATCGATACCGCTAGGCAATACAACAGCTTAGCATGCCTTTTTTTTTTTTTTTTTTGAGAAGCTTGTTTTCTCAAATCCCCTTTCTAGATGCAAGGAAATTTTTGCTATTTACTTCATATTGGCTATGTAAATCTACTTGGAAAGGAAAGATGATGTCTGACCATCTGCATTAAGCAATGAGCAAGATGGACTTGTCAAACTCTTAGCAATATCTTCAGGCTTCCCTTGAGATGGGAGTATGTGTTAATCAACCAGGTAGAGTGCCAAGCGCTGCTACTTCTAAACTGGGGCTCAGGGATCTGATTCACAGTCCCTGTGATGGTTGTTCTGGTTAGTGCTCTGCCTCTGCTTCGGGGACAATTCAGTTGCTTATGTAGCATCTCCACAAATTACAGGTTGGCGAATTAAGAAAAAATGAAATTGGTGCTAGCGTACTGTTGGCACTGAGCTGTACCTTGCATCAGTTCAGAACTGTGAAATACTCATTTCACAACTAGCTGAGCCACCCGGCAACAGGGTGAGAACTGCTTCGTCCCCAAGAAGAAGAGAATTAGAACAACTGGAATGAAAGCTATTGGATCTGTTCTGTGATACTCTGCCCTGTTCAAGAATTGGCACCCTGAACTAGAGCAATTGTATCCTTTGTCTTCTTGCTCAGTCTTTCAGTGTCCACATTCAAAAGCGATGTAGATTAAAACCAAACAATTCAGTGCCTTGCGTACTGCAATACTTAGCTGTCCGGAGATGTCCAGTTCACCTTCTGGATACACTGTCCAGCACCAAAGATATTTTTTAAGAGATTTATTTACAGGATTCCTCTACCTGCATGGAAATCAAAGTTTTTGCAATTGGGATTTTTCTACTTAAAAGAACCCAAACAAGGACTTAAACAGTTCTCAAAAACTTTTAAACTTCTTCAGATCTAGTAGATTGCGTTGAACTGGAGTCGTAGCTCTGACACGTGCATGCAAATTCAATTGCATTTTGCACGCAATCAATGACAATTCTCTCCAATGATGATAATTTGATCAGGAATATGTATTCAGTTGTTCTGCTGATTCATATTTACTTTAGGAATTGGGTAGTGGCAGTCTCATGTGAAAGGCATTCATCCTAGTGGAGATTTCTGTGGAGTCCCTGCCATGCTTCCATTGTACAAGCCCAATCTTGAAGAGCTTGTAGTGTATCTGCTTGTGAAAATACCATTCTTTTTTTTCATCATTGTCTTTGTCATCATCATCACCTTTGTTCGCATTTTGTCATCTTTATGGCCTTTCAGTCCACAGAGATGGAGTTACTGGGTTAACTTGTGCTCATTTCTGCCTAAATTTGCCTTTCGATTTTCATCTGACACAGTACACCTCATTTTTCTAGGCTATGACCAAACAGTGCAGTGAATTTAAATTTTCAGATTACCTATGATCCCATTTTATTTAGAAAGGACAAAAACATTTGTCACAGTCTTCAGTTTGTTTACTCCTTTGCCTTCAGCAGGTGAACTGATAACCTTCATCGCTCTGTTTCCAGCTTCCTTTTCTTCAGAAAGAAAAAAAGAGGAGAAAATTCTTCTGTTTACCTGCCTATAACTCGGTGCAAGATACTTGGGGCTTGCTGATGCACTGCTGCTGTCTTGACCTCCCAGAGCAGCTTACATACAGAAGGTTGTTTCCCCTTGTGGAGAACGGAGAATGGACAGAACACGAGAATAAAAGTGTGCAAGCATGGCTCAGTTTTTGAGGAACATCTCACTGTGAGATGTTTCTAGTTGTTCTAGACTCTGCTGATTATAAAACCAAATTGAATAATCTCAGGTTATAGTCTGTCATTAATGTAAACTGGCTGGTTTTGGGTTCTCTTAATGTGTGGGTTGTTCAGACGCTCTTACGCAATGCCTGTGGTATTGCAGTCCATGGGGATGAACAACAGGGAAAAGAATGAGCGTAGATGTCTCGGAGTAAACCATCTCTGCCCAGTCAAAGCTTTTAGATAGTCAATAGAAGATGGGCTTACTTGGCAACACTGCCCACTCAACCTCTACTGCTCTACTGGGGAGAAACAGGAGGACTGTTTCAGTCACCTTCTGAGGTGTCCTCTCCTCGTGGAAGAGTGTCTCCTCCTGTTATGTCCAACTGTGTCCATCTGAAAACACCGTACAGATATCAGTGGTTCACATTGTATCTCTCCTGCAACTGTAAAAGAGGCATCTCTTTGGCAGCCCTGCCAGCTGACACAACTCTTGATCTATTCTTGCATTGCTACCATAATTGCACTGGTGAACTATCGTAGAGTTACCTGATGAGCTTGTTCAGAGAACTGAACAAGTTTTAAATTGAAGATTTTTTTTCATGTGGCCTTATAAACAGTTGTATTAGCACAACTGAAGGAAGATCAACAGCTTTGGCTTTTCTTAAAGAGGGTCCATTCTCAGGACCCTCTGTGCTGGCGATCTGGATGTTGCAGCACAGTTGCTGACAATCACTTTTGTGCTATCTCGTAGTGAACAAGGTGATGTTATTCTTAAGGTTGAGAAGGTTTTGCAATCTAAAGAACAAGTTGGGGTACTGGGTATCTAACTAACCAAACTGTTTTTATTAAGAATCTATTCTGGAATTTTGGAGATGCCTGTTATGAAGCCCATTACCACCTGGCATCATCTTTTAAGAGTAATATGACGTCGTGTCCTCCTGTATATAAAACACACCCCTGGTTTCCCCCTTTGCCGTGCCTCCCTTAATCCACTGACTTGAATTCCTGGAGCTCCCTTGAAAGTATAATGCTAAAAAATTTTGGCAAAATGTTTATAAAGAATGTGCACAAAAAGACTGCACAAAAAAGGGTTCAAGAAAACTGTTTTCCTAATATTGGTGACTCAAGGGAATGTGGGACCACTAAATCAGGGACCTCAAATATTATGCAGTGGAATTCTCTGTAAATATCTGAGAAAAAGTGTAGGTATTTTTTGATAAAATTTGACTTTATAAATTTTGTCTTTTATTTACATTGAGCAAATGTGACTTGAATATAGCCAGCAGTTTAAAAGAGATCTGTTTTTTGAAAGTAAATTACATGAAGGCTTGCAGAAGATAAAGAAGAAATTAGGAGGTGGAAAAGTAGAATAGAGAAGAGGATTACATCTGAAGCAAAGGTTAGGTTCATGAGGAGGAGCATATGAGATGGAGGAGAAATATTAATCATTCAGATTAGGAAAAGTAGGTGAGATTAATGAGATGGGAATGTTTCTGCAGTGCAAGTCCTTCAGTACTACAAGAAGGGCAAAGAATTTCTGCACTATATGTTGCAGGCGAGGTGTTGAAGAAGTCTTTCTCATGTGGCTTAGGTTGCTTTAACCACCATGGAATTAAGCAAAGATTCAGAGATAGAAAACATACCTGTGCTTTCTTTCATTAGCACTAAGCATTTCAAAATGTACCTGTTACCTAAAACACTCAGTATGAGAACTGTACTTGGGATCAGCTGTGCCTATAATAATGGAGAGAAAGTGCTTGTTCGGCTTGGGAACTCTGATTGGGGTCCTTGTTCTGCCTCCAACTCAAAGCAAGCGAGTTGGGAAGGTTATTCCAAATTCCTGTATCCGGTGTGCATTGGACTAAGTCTGTATGGGAATAATAGGATGGTTTTATTTGAAATGCCGGAGACCGAAGAACATGATGCACATTGCCTTAGGAGGGGGCTGAAAGGGTCAGGTACTGCCTAATCAGCATGGAGAACAGGGAGACTGGAGCATCCTAAGCAGGAATGAAACAAGTAGGAATGAAACTTTTGTGGACCTTGTTTGCTAAAACTGTTGGTTTGTTTTGTTTTTTTTTTTTTCTACTGAGCAGTTGTGAACAAAGTGGTGTTTTTTTCCACCAAAGGCCAGAGATTTACTTTTTTTAAGGTCCAGCCTAGTTATGTTAGCAGATGTGTTTCAAAGATGAAGATCCACCCTGCAAAATCTGGAATTGTTTTAAAGAAAAAATTAATAAGAGTTTTAAGCAACTGAACCATTATTTTTGCTGCGAGGTTACCTCACTTTCCACCTCCAGGAAGAAAAAAATGTCAACCTGGTGAATGTTTGTTTGTATTTCAGCTCACACAGATGAAATTTTTCATAGATTCATAGATTTCTAGGTTGGAAAAGACCTTAGAGATCATCGAGACTAATTGTCCCTAATCCCCATTAAACCATATCCCCAAGTAGATCATCCACCCTATTCTTAAACACATCCATGGATGGGGACTCGACCACCTCCCTGGGCAGCCTATTCCAGTGGCTGACAAGCCTTTCAGAGAAGAAATACTTTCTAACATCCAACCTGAATCTCCCCTGACTAAGCTTATACCCATTTCCTCTTGTTCTGTCACCCATCACTAATGTAAAGAGCCCTTCCCCCACCTCCCCACCATCCCTTCTCAACTATTTGTAGGCTGTAATCACGTCTCCCCTCAGCCTCCTCTTCTGCAGGCTAAACAGCCCCAACTCCCTCAGCCGCTCCTCATAAGTTTTATTTTCCAGACCCTTGACCAGTTTAGTCGCCCTTCTTTAGACCCACTCCAGGAGCTCAATCTCTCTCTTAAAGCGAGGGGCCCAAAACTGGACACAATATTCCAGGTGTGGCCTCACCAGTGCCGAGTACAGGGGCAGGATCACTTCCCTATTCCTGCTGGTTACACTATTCTTGATACACGCCAGTATCCCATTGGCCTTTTTGGCCACCTGGGCACACTGCTGGCTCATATCAAGCTGGTAGTCAACCAACACCCCCAGGTCCTTCTCCGCCAGGCAGCTCTCCAGCCACTCTTCCCCGAGCCTATAGTGATGCTTGGGGTTTTTATACCCAGTGATTTCAAAATTATTCACAACTTTAAGTGCACTTGTAAAAGGTGTAAGGTGGTTTGACGCTTCTAAATGGCAAGGCTGCCAGCCTGCCCGTAACAATAACAGACAAGCTTGGGCACTGGATGACACATTTTTTTTTAAATGATAATGCCTGCCTTTAATCTGCAAAGTAAGCATTTTTTCAACACTTACGTTTTTTCAGGAAGTTTACTTTCTTGGATAATGGTTTAAGAGACATATATGTGTAGTTTGATTTGCACTTCAGCAAATGCTTAAATTCTGCTTTAGAGACAATTGTATTGGCTTTGATCACAAAACAGGTCTTTCATCGGTACCTAAGCGTATCTTCTGAGTGAAAACCAACTGGTGACTAAGCTAAGGGTATGCTGGCAGATATTGTGTTGTAGGTGATTTTGGGTGCGAAAGACACAAAGGCAAACCTGCAGAAAATGAGATGAGTCTCGTTTGAAAGAAATGTGCTCTCATTTGAATCGTTACATTTTTCATCAGCTGTGAGTGCAAGGAAAGAAGTCGAGGTCAGTGTAAGGATTGAAAATTGGTATTTTAAACACTAGGTGGTGCCATTGTGTAAAGTTGTGTTTCTGTTCAGTTCCCGAAGTCAGAGAGGGTGAAAACGGTGTTTAAAAACTTGTGAGAAATGTGTACAGAGAAGTTAGCAGTTGCAAACGGAAGAATTGTAACGCAGGATGAATGAGAGGGTGCCTGCGGTTCTGGTTTTGTGATATGCAGGAGGAAAAGGAATATCTCAGGAAAGAGCTGTGTGATAAATTGTTATTTTAAGTCTGCTTGCAAGTATTTGCCTTTTTTGATTTCGGAGGGGGAGAGAGAACTTAACTGGCACTGTGTGAATCTAGGAGCCATCTCCTAGCAGCTTTGTATTGTTAGTTTATCAAAACAAGCTTCCCTTGTGTTGCTTCAAATGCACCCTAAAATGCCTTAGGATTAAAGCAATCATCTGTAATACAATATCTGTGTCTTATCGTTGATTGGCTCAAAACATGAAATACAGCTTTTTTTTTTTCTTGGAACAGTCAATGTGTTTCCTTCGTTGTCTGCTTTACCAAAATTCTGCATTCCTTGCCTAATCCTGAGATATTAAAATAATTAAGTGGGATAGTCACAGTTTCACTAATGAAGCGTAATTGAGCTTTGGAATACTTTGACATTAAAATTGAAAAGAAAACATAAAAATGGCTTTGCTGAGCATATGCACATTATTTCTATGTATTGCTACCTGTTTTAAGCAGTAAATGGGGAGCTTGCTTGCCTAAGGACGGTTGGACTGTCCTGCTAACAGCTTTATTAGCTGCAAATCTTTATCACAGAGTGTGTGCAACTCTGTTTATTGGATCTGTGAAAAGAGTTAACTCCAAATGAAATAATCATTATAACTTTAAGGTGCAAAAATTTGATTGCATCAATGTTTATTCTTTTAGGTAAAGTGGTCAAAAGCAAATCAAAGTTTTGCAATAGCCATTCCAATCTGGTTGTTGTATGTAAATGATACATTTTTAATTAACTTGTTGGAAGAAATGTGTTTGACTTTATTCAGTAAATGCTATAGAATTGTTCCTATTGAGTCAGATAAAATGTGATTTCATGTGCTTCGTTATTTAAATATCAGGTTCTAATAACAATTTATGTGACCTAGAAAACACCAAAGTGCTGGCATCAATTTTTAAATTACTTCTTTCTTTCAGACCAAGAACCCTGTTCTGTAATAATATCTTACACGCAGGGTTGCTTATTATAGATGTTGCGTGTACTTTAACTGCTGTGCGAAGCACCTCTCCCATGTAATTACACAAACATATTCTTAATTAATATGACTTGTGTTAGCGTGATCGAGCAATGGAATATTTTTAAGTGCGTGTTTTGCAATCCTGAAAGAAGGCTGACAAATGAGGAATGTAGTTAACTAAATATCGCAAATCTCATGAAAAAATCCTTGGAAAGGACAAAGGCCAGGACAGCTATGAGACTTCATCGCAATGAATTGCCTTAAAAAGCCCTAATATGTGTATTGATGCAGGAATTGCAGTATCCCAGGCTCTTCTTGATCCTGAAGGATCTATATAGAAAGGTTGTTGTCAGATATGAAGAGCACTTGGGGAAACCGGAATAGTTTGTTTGCTCCATGTGGAGCAACTTGACAATATCAAGCCTCCTTATAACTTCAGAATGCTAGAGTAACATATTTTGTGTTCCCTAACCACTGACTATCCTGGATGGAGGACCTATAGTGCAATGTTATGCTGCTCAGTTCCATGCTATGGATCAATTTCTTTTTCACATGTTTATGCAGTTTTTTCGTATGTTATTGCCCGGAATGCTGGCAGAAATGTTAAGACTGGGAATGAGCTGGAAAACACATGTAGTTCCTCTCCCTATGTCCGTTAATTTTGCCGTTCTATTTTGAACTGCTGTAAGGCAGCACAGAGTAAGAGTATATGTATCATAGATCATGATAATCATTAATGCAAATAAGACTGTGCACGTGCGTGTGTAGTCATGTAAAGAGATGTTTTTGGCTCTGTGATCTCATAAAGTTTTTGAAGTTGTGGTCATACAGCTAATGAAGGAGGAGGAGTGGGTAGATGAATAGAGTAGTTACTTCCTGAGGAGGTTTATCTGAAGCAGCTTTATTTGGTGGAGCGCTGCCTTAGGGCTAGATTAGCTTGTTGCTGATATCTGTATGGGGAAGCAGTGTAATGGTGCACAATTTGGATGACCAGTGGTGTAAGCCAAAGTTCAGCATAACATAGGTCACTATCTGTCTCTGAACTCACTCCAGAGCTGCTGCAGATAGACAGGAGAGTTCTTGGCAGCGCCAACAGGTGTTTTGCCATTACTACCCAAAAGCTCGTTACACTTGCTTGATGCCAGTTGGTTGCAAACTAGTTGAATATTGGGAAATCAACTGTTGTGGAAATTTCCGATGCTTTTAGGGAGGAGGCTACTGTGAAACAGAGCAGCAGCAGGATGTTTCATAAATAGAGTGCTCAACATATTTAAGTGGTATTGATAAGACAAAAGTGCCTATCCTCTCTCCCCTTCTCTCATTGCCCTATGCAAACACAAATTTTGATAGGAAAGAATACATTATGGGATGCCACAAGCAGACAGCATCAAGTAAGGACAAATATGCTTAAGCCCCTCCAGCTGATACTGCCATGTGTATCAACAGGGGAGCAGGTCAGAGGAGAACAGGTGTCAGCCATTTAGTCACTATGGATAAACCTTACAAGGTGTCTTGATGCTGGAGTATGTTGTCCTGAGGCAAATTTCCAGGAGATCTTGAAGACTGTGTTCAGAAAACCACTGGACAAACCCAAAAGAGATAGCACTGCTGCTGTTTACCAGGATAGGGTCCCTCTCTGGGGATGCAGCAGTGGAAAAGGAACACCAACTGTGAACCATTGGGAAGGAAATGCTGGACGTGGCAGAAGGCATGCCCAAGTCTTTGCCTTTTATTTTCTCGTGATCTGTGGATGCAAGAAAGGCCTGGCTGCCCTAATGTCTGTGTTTCTCGTGGTACTGAAAAGAGGCATTCCTGGTTGCTGTATTACAGCACTTTAAAGAGAGAGATTTTAGCTGGCCCACAAAGTCTTGGAGCTGTGGAGGGTGCACAGGTATGGATACAAGACCCGCTCAGATGTGAAGCAGCGCAGTAAGGGATGAAACGTGACAGGCTGCCTGAGGAATAAGTAGGAATGTGTTTGTAAAACCATAAAACCAACAAACATTCTCTATAAAGTTACTCCTTTTCATTTAGAGTGACATAAAACATCAAAAATTCAGCTCAATTAAAGTATGAGGACATCACTTTGGGGAGGTCAGCTTAAGTGCCCTATCTATCTGTTTGAATGTCTTTTTTTTAAACAAACCCTGTGTTCTGGTGATTGCCCTTCCTCCTAGATGTATGGCTTCACTAGAGCCACACTCATTTGGCTGAGTTTTCCCATGACTGCTCAATAATAGTACAGAGGGAAACCCACAGAGAATTAATCCAGTCATGGTTGTGCTAATTTCCAAAGAAGCAAGTGAAAATAAGGGGAGTTTGTAATAAATGCAATATAAAACCTGTTTACATGACTGGTTCTCCTCCCCACCCCCATCAGCCTGACCTTACCTCATTCCAGATTCCCCAGTTCTAGCTGAAAGCATTTTTGTGAAGAATGCTACCAGGAAAATTCCCTTTTTTTATCTTGGCTATAAAAGACTTGTATGAAAGACCTTTCAATGGAAAGAGGGAATCTGTCTAAATGTGTTGCTATTGAAAGACGGTTTCTGTTTATAGTGACATAGTTTGATATTCTCAGGAAGACTATACATGTAATCTTTGATCTAGAAATGATTTTAGAAAAGAGTGCATATAAGCTAAAAGAAGTTCTATCTAAATGCACCTTCTTCAGCTGTAGATATTACCTGAAGGATTGTGGTTTTTCTGAGTGAATTTTC
Source organism: Tauraco erythrolophus (assembly GCF_009769465.1). Lineage (NCBI taxonomy): Eukaryota > Metazoa > Chordata > Aves > Musophagiformes > Musophagidae > Tauraco > Tauraco erythrolophus. The sequence goes on along the minus strand of NC_141466.1, from coordinate 121,882,862 downwards.
TCAAATATTGTTTCATCGCATAATGTCAGGGGGTTTCCTCTGTCTTCAGTTAGCTGGTATATTATTTTCAGATAAAACACTTTGCACCTGCTCCATGTAAATGATTTTTCAGTTCTGTATTCAGGGAGGAAGTGGACTGTCCTCTTTGAGGCTGAAATGCTAACACTCTAATAAACTATTTCTGGGGAAGATGCAGACAATTGGACATTATACCTGACCTATTCCAGTCTGATCTCCAAGAACAGTCAGAATCTTGAAGGAGTCTCAGTGTAGTAATAGGTCAACACCATTTTATGTCTTTATGGGTAGTTGCAGCCCTCAGATAAATAAAGCACTTATGCATGTACTTTAATACCAGTGAAGCCAAAAATTTATAAACATGAATTTCAGTGCTTTGCCAAAGCAAAGCATAGCTTTGGCAAAAAAGTTGTTTTGGCACTTTTTTTTTTTAAGCCGTCATGGAGCTTGAAATGATGTGCTCATCTAGGCAAGTAAGTTTCTAAATTAAAATGGTAAAAATAGCAAGGGTATATTCTTGCAAGTGGGAGTTGAAAAGATGGCAGAAATATGCCCCCCTCTACTCTTCAAAAACAGAGGGCAGCTTCTGGTTTTGATCCTGGAAGCCCTTCCCAGCTTCATATTTTCCTAGTTGATGTAAAAAAAATTATCCTCCACCAACTTTAAACAGTGACTCAGCCACTGCTTGCAGAGGCTTATATTGCCCTAGTTGTATTTTGTCTTTCTGTAGGGATATAGGATGCTTTCCAATTCTTTCAGACTAATGACTTTCCTAAATACTGTCTTTTCTTCAGAAATGTAAGTACAAATACACCCTGTTCTTAACGATACTGAATATTGTTCAAACTGTGCATTGTGTATTTAACTATGAGACAAATACAACTCTCTCTATATTATTTTTTTTAAATATACAATTAACTAAACTCAACCTTTATGCAGTAAACATGCACTTTGGATTATCTTTTCAATGAGAATAATACAGACATTACACCTATTCTGATATGTAGAAGATGATCCATGGGGGAAAAAGATACATGTGTATAAGTCAATTATTTGAGAATAGAGTCTTTAATTTCTTCAGGCTCTATAAAAAGAATTTTGGCATCTGCACGTATTTATTTTAGAGATATAGGGGTAAATCTTCAGCACAGAGCATGGGGAGTTAACCATGGAACATTCATTAACGTTAATGGGATTTCTATGGCTAATTCCCCACACACTGGCTGAAAATTTAGCCCAAAGAGATTTGAAAAGTGATGTTGAGAAGCAAGTTGGTCGGTTAGCCTCATTACTTTCATGTTATTAACTGCTCTATCTGCCACTGGCTTTGTATGAACACTGAGATATTATACTTAACAGTTAATAATAAACGACTGTATGCTAAATACAGATTCTAGTGTGGAGGTAAAATAATGCAGTTATGTGAGCAAATTTGGGGTATTTTCAGAAAAAATAACCTGCAAAGCCATAGAATAGAAGGAAAAAAAAAAAAGGTATTAAGGCATATATTTAGACAGCCCAGGTAGTTTACGTTTCCAGTATCTCTAGTACAGCTTTAGCATGAAAAGAAAGTACAACTTTTTTTTTTTTTTTTACCTTAGTGTTCCACTAGTGGGATGTAAATTCAGACCTGGCTAACTCTGAGCTGGGGGTTGAACCCAATGACTTCCAAGTTCCTTCCAGCCTAAATTATTGTATGATTTGGACTTAGTGTAGCATTTTTCTTAAAGCCTTTTTGGGCTAGTTTTCTTTTGTAAAAGTTAATCGAGATAAGATTGGAAGGTCAGTTTCTGTTTGTCTTAAAATTTGGAAGAATGGTTGAAACCTGGGCAAACACAAAAAGCTATTTCATCTACTAAATTGAGAATATTGCTTTAAAAGGAAATACAAGCTCTAATTTTAAAAGTTCACCAGATTTATGCTGCTCTTTTTTTTTGTGTTAAGTATATGCAACAGAGAATGTGTGTGAAATGTGAGTATGTCTGTGCATGCGTTTGTATACTGACATTTCTATTTCTCTTGTATCTTAGCAGTTTCCCTTCCTTTTTAGGGGATCTATGAATTTGCTTTTCCAGTTATTATTCAGAGCAGTCAGTAGCCAGCCATTAGAGGGTGCTTCTGCACCAAGGAGCTCTCTTTTCTTAAAACCTGATTTACTTTAAAGAAAGCGTGTGTAGATTTAATGAAGAATCATTTTGTATTTCCTAGAATTACCCAATTTCTTCTTTAATTTGCATTACTTAGGGGAGTACTATTCTTGGAATTCAGAGGATTAAAATGCAGATAACTAAAGGTGATTTAGAGAGGGTGGAATCATTCAAAGCAGCAAAATTATTACATTTCATAATTGTTAATGTAAAAAACAAAGAAAATATACATAGACCCCATACAAGTCAAAAATGGGCTGGTCTCTTACCTAATTAATGACAGAGCTGAGCATCTGTACTTTATAACACTTGCTCACAATATTACTGCCTCTTTTAGAAGTAGATTCATTCATTATAACTCCATAGATTTTCAGCAAGAATAGTAAAATAGATGCAGTTTGTAAATTTCTGCCATTTCCAGTAAAGATTTAAAAATAAAAGTCTCAGTAAAATAAAGGTTGTTTTTTTTCTCTACAAATAGTAAATAATGGTATATATTTGCTGTAAGAATGTGCAGACAGCAGAGTAGGGAACTAGTTTTATAGCCATTTAGCCCAAGAATACCATTTTAAAGTCTGCGTTTCTGACCCAGGACATTGGTGCAAGGTGAGTGAAGGAGAATGGAAATAGGAAGATTTCTAAGAGAAAATTCTGCTTTTATGGAATCAATTCCTAAGACTGATTGAATAAAAGCCATTAAATTTCAAAAGTGGCGCATAGTACAATGCAGTACATCTCGGTTATAGGCCCAGTAATGTCTAGGTCGTGAGTGCTCAGCAAAGCAATCTGCCACCTGTAAATCTTTGTCAAAGCCAGCCCATGGAGATGCTGATTCTGAAAATACTCCTCCTGGAGAAGTTGGAACATCTTTGCGCAAATTTTCAGATTCAGGCTAAGAATTTCTGATATGCAGCTGCTTTTGAAAGCTGCCAAAATTTCCAAAGACCTTCTCCAGTAAAATGTCGATTGATAGGTAGAGGAATTGGCACTGAGCTGAGAAAGGGGAGGGATAAAAATCTTCTTCAGGAGCTTCTTAAGAAGCCATGTAGCCTCCAAAGCCTTAAACAAAAAAGGTAGAAAATGTCCCTTCAGACACAAGTGTCCACATTTTTATTGCACCTGTGTATATTGATATGCTCATAGTAGTACATTTGTATCAAGGGCTGCTGGTACTGCTGTCTCCAATTTTACATATATATCACTTAGATATCTTTTCTGAGGTTGTAAGGGCTCTTCTTCTCAAAAGGCGATGTTTATGTTGCAAGAACACATGAAATTACAATCGGTGAATCTCTCTAACATCATATTCCCTAACAACTTGGTAATTTAGTATTTGCATGTATGTTTAAGTAAAATAAATTTCAACATCAGTGGGTGTTCTTTGTGAAGCTAACATGCATTGTTGTATAACTAATTTGATTCTAATTCTTCCAAGAGATCGTACGATACTTATTCATGGGTTTTTTAGCTGTTAAAAGGTGTACATTTTTTCTTTAGTACATGGCCTGTCTTGTTCTGACTCAAGTAATTTTTTTCTAATTTGGGAGTAGAATCCAGGCAAAAGTAAGACGTCTTTCTTATGCATATCCAACAACAGAATAATTGGATGTTGTAAACATCTTGTTCTTTCTATATAAAATTTGGAGCTTCTGAATGAATACGCAGAATGGCTTGGTAGCATGTGATTTCTTTGAAGATATTAGGCATTGAAGGTTATGCCATGTGTCGTTTTGAAGGTAATTGTTCATAGATTTTCAAAGATATTTTTAGATTAGACCTATGACAACAATGTAACAGAGTACTAAGAAATTCTATAATATATCAGTTTATACAATGCCTAGCAAACTTTAGCCCTAATCTGATAAGTGTTTGCTATTATTCTTGTGCGAATCGTAATAGTACCATAATTTGGAACAAAATATTAGTGTATGCACTCTGCTCTCTAGGTGCTTGGACCAATTGACCCAGTAGTAGTTTTTTCTCGGAGCTGAATGATAACAGGATTCAATTTTAAGTTACAAACTTTTTTAAAATTAGCTAGGTGAATTTTTCTGTTGGTAGTGTATTTGAGTAGGTGTTACAAATCACTGGTTGAATTTACAGCTGGTATTTTAAAATTAGAACCAGACAAGTAACAATGACTGCATAAATGAAAACAGGGAGTATGCCTAATCTTATACTTTAGTAAGATAATTACTCCTTCTGGTATTATACTTTATAATTTTAACAGATTTTGGAGGGCTTATTCCTTCAGTAAACATTTCTTATGTTAGCAAAAGCTGCTTTGTATTACTTTTTTTCAACAAGTACCGTAAATCCGTCAGCTAATGATGGGAGTAGAGCTAATAAACATTGTCATGAAAAGAAAGGATAGATGATCAAATATACAGATATGCTAACTCATGACTAAAGATAGTAAGGATGCACATATTTTGATTGTTAATCTCGTCTCCTTCAAATCTGTCCAGTAGGAAAACAAACTCAATATACAGCTGGACAAGTAAGACAGTAAGACTGAAGCCAGATAGAATATCACCAGTATTATATAAAAAAATTGATGGTCATTTCTATGGACAACCAATTCACATTTCTTTCCGTAGTTCAGCTACATGTTGGGAAGATGCTGCAAGATAACTGGTTGTTTCTGAAGTATTAAGAGTAGACTAGAAGTCCAATTTACATTTAAAGAAACATAGCAAACGTACAAATTATTTCACAGAAATTAAGACAGACTACCAGCCTATGCCAACCAAAAATTAGAGCAATTGCATGTATTCTTTCAAGACATGAAACTGGAGTTGGTGAATGAAATTGCTCCTACATCAGTGTCGATATCTAGCTTATCAAATAAAGATACTGTAATTTTCCACTTTTTGAGGCAGAGGAAGCGGATCATAAAGTGGCACCTAACAGTTTTCATCCAGTGGTGATGGTATTATTAGCAGGAGGAAAGTCTTTCTTAAGAAGTGTTGGATGATACCCATTATCTATGTGATCTTTTGCAGATCCTGAAACTCAGTTTATCTTTACTATGGATACTCAAATTTAAAGGGATGGTGCTGGCAGCTACTAAATCTGTTGTCTTTCTGTTGTAGGACAGGTTTGAGAGCAAAAGCGTTCTAAATACTGGTCAAAGGCAACTGCAGGTATCTTACTGTCTTACTTGTCTTACTCTGCTCGTGGAATAGGTAGAATGAGGCTGGACTGAGCTTTTCACTCTTGAAATGCTTTTATTAGAACTGTAGTCAGTTTGGGTCACCAACACAGTCAATTGAAAGAGATTCAGCTCATCAAATTTTTCTTTTATGTGTATGTTCTTGGACAGCACTTAACCACCATGGTAGTCAAACACTGTCATGTGGCTGTCTGTTTTACAGACAGCAGACTGGCAACTCAGACAAGAGGCAGGATTACCTTGGATTCAGAAAGACCACATCCCATTTGGCCACATTCAGATCAGTATCACTGCCAGAGGCAGGAATGCTTAAAACCAGAAGCTTATGTTGTGAGTCAACTGGTGAATTAACTGACCATCTCGAGTTAATTCTGTTTGGCAGGAAAAGTTTCTTTCAGTTTCGGTAACTGAATTGCTTAAATCATCATTTTTTGTTGTAAAAAATACTCAGTTTTGGCTTTATCTGTCTCCTTTCTTTCTTCCTGTCTCTTTCCATATCCTCTCCCCAACTTGCTGTTTGTCTCATACCATGGACTGAACCTATTTTGTTTGCAATTTTTAATTAATTCAGGTAGGTTTCTGAAACTAGCTGTACTTACAGACCAAATGTTTTATTCTCATGGCTCTCCTAAGAGTAGTAGAGTAGTTTGTAGTTCAATATTAAAATCTGTGTACATTTTGTTTTATATATGACCCCACCGCTCAACAGTTTCAAACGTGATTATGAAAATGTAAAACAAATACATTTTTTTCTTCAAAGTTATTTTCCCTAATGCATATCTGCATAATTAGAACATAACATAAACTATACTGTAGTGTTACAATCAGGAATTAATTATTGTAACATGAAATTTTCATTTTTTGTCTTTCCTAACTGCAAAGGTGAATATGGCTTAAAATTGAAAAAATATTAGTCCTTTTCATAGAAACTTGTTTGAAGATCATAAAGGAGTACAAAAGAAGAAAAGCTTTTTGTTTGTGTTTGCAATCAAATCTTTCTTAAAAGGAAGTCTGACACACAGGCATTGTAAGGTTTTTTAATATTACATTGAAGAAAGCAAGATACAAGTCTCACTGGATTAACTGGAATTCAAGTATAGCAGAAAAAAAAACATTTAAAAATAAATACTCGCAAACAAGGAGCTCAATGAGCCTTGGAAATGGCTATTCAAAGGTGATTTTCAAATAATTTCTTGCCTACATCAAACCAAACCAGAAGAAAATAGGTCAACATAAAAAAGCTACTGAAAATTATTTAAATGGTAAAGCATTCTGAAAAAGAATGCAAAAAAAATACATTTAAAGATGTTGTAGATCTAAAAATAACCATTTGTCCTAGTAAATTTATTCAGCTCATACAATGTACTCAGAAACATATTTCTGTTTTTGAAAACAGCTTGCAAATTTGCAAGATTTGTAAATCAACTCAAGTACGTGTTTGCCAATGTGCTTTTGAAAATTCTTTAAACAAGTTCTCAGTTAACATGCGTGGTATAAAATGTTAAAGGCAAGAGCTGTATGGTTCAGTGAGAAATTTGTTGGTACAGCACACAAACAAAAGGAAAACTAAATAGATGTTCATGCTATATTTCTGTGCTGCACTTAAAAAATGAACTGACATCCTTACAGATCGGGTTAGTAGTTTGGTAGATAAATCTGAAATACTGCAGAAAAATATAGAAGAATCTTACTTGTTTAGGTGCAAGTATAGTTAAAATTCAGATTGAGCTATGGTTAGCCCATTGCTTTGGACTGAACTGTTGTTCTGGTTGCTGCTTATTTAATAGTAGCAGCCCATGTTGCAAGGCCACTTGATGAACTAAAATGCTCATGCGTAGAAGTGGAAGTGGAAAGAAACAATTCTGATCTGTTGCTGTCAATAGTACTGCTGTAAACCCACACATTTGCATGATTAATTTCCAGTGTGAACTGGTGTTCTCAGTTTAAAGACCCGCTGATGCAAACCTCCTTCCTTGCAAACAGGAGCTGCAACAACAGCAGGGCAAAAGAGCATGGACTGCCTGTGCTTGAATAATTCGCGGATCCTTTCACCTTTCATTGCTTGTTTATGCTTAGCTTAAAAAAGAGAAATTTTGTTGTTTTCTCTTTTTGCTGACGGTGAGATCTCTGTTAGGAAATTTTATGACCTACTGACCTTTAGTATTGAAAAATTCGTTTATTTACAGCAACAATCACTATCTAAAAGAACAACGTAAAACATTTTGACATTTAGTACTTCTGTACTTGTGTCATGTGTAAGCACTGGCTATCTGTAGTTTGGATCACTTATCTGCCATCTGGTTTATATAAAAGCCTTCAGGGTCTTTATCAAAATGTGTATATGAACTTTTCACTCTGTGAAGTAAAAACCTGCGTCAATTATATCTATTTTCTGTGACCTTCTTAACTTTTCACACCCACTCTGCCAGAGAGCTGTTACAGATGTCATACTTGCCTGCAGTATCAATTGGAGAATGATTAGGAATTAGGAATCTAGCTTCATTAATGTTGTCAGAGGTGTGACTGATACATAAACTAAGTATCTTCTTGACAAACGGCATTACCTCCCTTAAATTAACTCTGCTTCACTGTTGTTAATCTGATTATCTGTTCAGTGACTCAATAGCTGTCTTTCAAAAGAACATACCAATAATACATATTGGAAGTGTGTTTCCGAAGGTAGCGGAGGCGGCAGCGTGGTTTGGGGAGTAGGCAAGAATTTTGTTTCTGATCCTGCCATCGTCTACTCTGGTGACAACTCAGCAAAAATAGTGCCTCAGTTTTGGTCCGTGAATAAGCAGCTAGGTGGCAACAAGTTTTCTCCATGTAGGTTTCCTCTAGTATTTCTGCATGTGTCCTTGAACTTTAGCACCCTCTGTCTAGTAGAGTTTTAGTTTAGAGCTCGGAAGATGAACTGGGCAGCTGTTCCTCAGCCTACAATCCACATCCTGAGCAACGGTCTGCATGGCTTTTTGCCCACATACAACCAATTTGCTTTAAAATAATAATATCTCAAACACCGGTGCTTAATATTAATATGAGTTAAGTCTGGTGGCAGTTTTTTGTGGTTACTGTTTGATGAGATGATCCTACTATAAGCTTTGCCATGGTGGTGAAAGCGACCACTGCAGAACCAGTTGCAAGATCAGGGCTTCAGCATTTTGAATGCAGTTAAAATAGCGGAGTGTAGATGTATTAAGTGCAAGATAATTGTGCAAGAAATAATCTTAATTGATACCGACTGGAGATAAAATGTTTGTTCTGTTTTACAGCATTTACAGAATTTCAGTGTTCTTAGTATGTGTCAAATAGGCTTAATGTTCTTAAGGAGCTATATGTATATTTTGCAGTTAAATATGTAAAAATCGTAAAGTATGAAAACTCAGAAAATATAACTGTCTTTTCAAAAAAGGGCATTGTTTTCAGACTCACAAAACAATAAAACAAACCTCACAAAAATTAATTCAATGGGGCATGATACAACTTCACAGCATATGGGAATAAATTTACAACGTATAATTTTCATGCCAGAATTCTTGAGTTATCAGATAATGTATTTCCTTTCAATGATTATTCTGCAAGCCATATTTAGGCCTTTCTTACAATAGAAGCTTCACTGTGTATTTCAATACAGAGTGCTCTTGTATGTTGTTCACCCGTCTACAAAATAGTTTTTCTATTTAGGTTGGGGAAGTTAGAATAAGGAAAAGAATTTGCTTCATTCATGTGTTTGGCAAAAATATTCTGAGTCATTGAGTTTGAAGAGAAAGAAAGTAGCAACAGAAATAGTTGCCTAGAATAAATGTAGCAACAGTAAACATTTGCCTAGAACTTATTGAACAACTTATTTATGTTTGCTGAAAATGTTTTTAAACCAGTATTATAATATAAATTATTATGCACTGAGTAGATTTATAAGAGCATGCCTGTATTTCTACTTCTTAAAATCAGAGGTTGGTCTCACAGACAGGGGACCTGATTTTCATTTCTACTACAAAATCTACACTTCTTTTCTCAGTGGAAAAGGGATTTAAAGGAGAAGTAAATAAATATAAGAGTAAAGCCCACTGTGGTACTAAAGATAGCAAAGATCTCAGGCAAGGAGCTTCAGTCTTAGGAGCAGAAGTTGTGAGGAGGGGCTGACCTAGGCTCAGAAGAAGTAGCTGCAGGTGAGGAGGAGTCCAAGTTCAACAAGCATGGAAGAAAAAGGGAAGAAGAAGAAAATGATGATGAGCCCAAGCCTGCTTATAAAGGGAAAGGTGACATACTGCAGTGATGATCTGGGAGCAGAGGTGGGTTGGTGAGATACCAGTGGGCCAGCTGCAAGAGGTCCAGTCATGGTGCCAACAGAGCAGAAAGAATAGGGACTTCAGTTGCTCTTGCAGAAGAATCAGTAACCCATTTGATCCAAATGTTACCAGGTCAGTCTTTTATGTTATGTAGCCACAGCATTTTTGATCTGGTCTTGAATGACAGAACAGCATTTACTGTTGTGGTTAATGACAGTCTTACTGCAAATGAGACTCTGACCCTGCCTACCATTTATTGTGCACTGCAGAGCTGCTGTTTACAATAACAGGCATCTCAGACTTTGCCAGTGCAAAGCAAAAGATGAAGACTAGAACCTCTACTTCTCAGAAAATTAAGTTAAATTTCCACAATTAAATGAGTGAAACATTGAAGAATGAAGTGAGAATAGCTTATTTTCCACATAGATGATAGAATTGCGAAGCTGTGCAATCCAAAGAAAGGATTGCACAATGGGAGGGCGGATCAGGATGCCTTCTTTGCACTCTTTTAACTTCTAACCAAATTAAAACGCCATTCTGTTCTATTTCTACAATGTCTTAAATCCAAACATTCGTGAAATTAAGAAGTGCTGTGGCTAAAAATTCAGAGCTGGTCTTACCAATGGACTCATCAAGGAAAGGCCTTAAAACTAATTGGACCTCTGTAGTCGCTAGATTTCTGCACAGGAGCAAGAAACTCTTCACATGTACCTCTTTGCATGATTTTCTCTGAACATTTGGGCCAGTGTCACAGATGAGAAGTAGCCCACTTACTCTCTTGTATCCGTTAGTGAGAAACAAGGACATTTGGCAATTTCTGTATGGCAATTCATTCACCAAGCAACAGGACTGAAGGATTTCTAATTATCTCCCCCTGCCCAGCTGACATGTGCTTTGTGCTTGTCTCTTGTGCAGTAGTGGTATAGCCAATGTATACAATATACGTGTCTTCACAATCCCCACATCTGCCCCCTTTCCCCCATCCACTGCAGTCTCATACCCCCCACACTTTTCCCTACAACCTGCCACGCTTGCTTTCCCCTCTCCTGTCCAGTTCCTCCCCATGTTTGCAGCACTCGTGGCCACCATGCCACCACTATCTTCCAAGAAAAGTGATTAGGGCCTGAGCTATCCCTACGTGTCCCTCAATTCTGGTACTAAGACAATTGTTCCTTGTGCCCACCTGGAGATTTGCACAGCATTTGCAGGAATTACATATTTTTGATAATAAATTTATTTATTTATGAATAAATTAAAACAATGAGAAAGAAACAAATCAGAATGTTAGATTTAGCTTGATCAATAGATTGAAAATTTTAAAAGTTTAGACTGACACACAGACAGAAGGATCATTTTCTTAAGAAACCAAATTAAAACTATGAATATACATATACAAATTTGTCAGTTTAATTGCTGTGCTCCTGACTTTTAGTGGAACAAATTGTAGATGAGAAGGAAGAATCTACGTCGTTTCTGCTTAATGCCAGAATACAAAATCAAGTTTTACAAATTCTCATTATTTTCATAGAATGGTTTGGGTTGTAAGGGACCTTAAAGATCATCTAGTTCCAACTCCCCTGCCATGGGCAGGGACACCTTCTACTAGATTTGGTTGCTCAAAGCCTCATCGAGCGTGGCCTTGAACACTTCCAGGGATGAGGCATCCACAACTTCTCTGGGCAACCTGTTCCAGTGCCTCACCACCCTCAGAGTGAAGAAATTTTACTGACTTTATTGCTGTGTGTGTTTATTATGTATCAAGCAGGCTATGGCTTTATACAGCTGTAGAAAGTGGAAGCCTATCTTGTAAGACTGGGAGAATATTTTGCAATTATTATCTATGGGACCAGGACAGAGAAAAACTTTTACTGGTTTATTTTTAAATGAATAATTACAGTAAATTTTAAGTTGATTTAGCGGAAAATGTACAAGATAATATGTTTAAAATTTTATTTTACATGCTTTAAACAAAGAAATTGTTATATCAACTTAAACGTACAGCAAGTAGCTACTGATCTAGTGCATGTGGTTCCATCTAAACTTTATCTTAGAGTAAAATATTATGTTTGTGAATCATATCTGTGCTGCAGGGAGTTTCTCTTCTTTGTGAAGGAGAAATTGGTCATGAAGAGGAAGAAAAAACTGACAATGATTTCTGCTCCAAATATTGTATCACGGAAACAAGGATGACTTCATGGCTTACCTTGTTTGTTGAACATTTGGTGTCTGAGTTACAAATCAGAGATTGGGAATGAGCTGTAGCGATGCCAGAGATAGGATGTTAGCACTGCAGGGGTGGAGAAAGGGAGGCAAAACTAAGTTCAAGGGTAATTTGTTCTGGAATCTATAGCTAGTAGAGCTGTTGTGTAATTAATCTGAAGTCAAACAAAAAAATACGTGTTTTTCTGAAGTCCATCATGCATGGCTATTACATTTTCCATTTTTCTGAAAAAAAATAGGCCCATAGAACATGAAAGCAGTCTGGAGTAGGAGAAAATAAAAGGGTGGCCTGTGCTGACTGTTATGAAGTAATTGCTGGTATAGTGTTTTTTGCCAAGAAAGTCTGATACCATGTGGGCAGTGAAAATGGATTCTGCAGCATTTTCTTTTATTTGGGCATTTTGTCCTACAACGTCTGCCCAAACTCACGTCTGAAGCGCCTCAGCTAGTATGTATACACATTATTGCAGTGGCTTTGTAACTTCGCTGTGGCATAGAGGTAATGACTTTCTAACTGGCTTTGTGTTTTACCTAGGACCATGTCCCAAACTCCAGTGATATTTTGGAGGGGACATCCCCCTCGTTTTTTGCTCTTTTGCTAGGCACACTGATTTCTGGGAATGCACTGGCCTGCCTTCAATGGAATAAGCAAATGATCATCAAACGCTGTCCTGTAGCTTGGAAGTTACAAGATTTACTCTTAGAGGAGCACTTGGAATAGTGTTGTGACACTGAGCCATGCCTCTAGCGCATAAACTGCCAAGTTCAGATGGTCTGTTGTAGTCAATGATTCCTATTCTCTAGCTCTAGGTCACTCCTAACATGTTTTCAGAGGTCCATGTTCTTGAGAAGCCCTCACTTGAGGATCTGGGCATTGCCTTTCACAAGCACTCCACTCTCCCAGGTATGTAAAGAGGAGAAATACAATATCAGTGGCCTGAACTGCTCATGCAGTGCATCGTTCCTAATTATTTGGTGTGACAGCAGCCATGTTGAAGGTGTCAGAGTGGACTCTAGCTATCAATTTCAGCATTAGTTGATGTTATGAAGTGGCCAGATGGCTATTTTCTGTATCAGTGGTTAAACGGATATTTACTAACTTGAGGATTTTTTTAAACAAAACACTCCTAACACAGATACCGGAGCAGGCTAACCATTGCAGAACATCTCCGTTTGCAACCACCAAAATATTCCTGCCTATTGTTTGTGGAACTACTGTGAAAGCAGACAGTCAATGTTGCATGAGCCAGAAAAAGAACCAGCTATTAAACTAAATTCCGGTTTTACCTTAACAATAGAGTTATTTTATCCCATTTTTCCCAAATTCTAATCAATTTTAAAGAGGGAGGGATGGAGTCCTTAAAAGTCAATGGGAGGAATTTCTGTATTTTTTTCATACCTACCTATTTGCAACAGCAAGTCCTAGCTCATGCAGTTAAAGGAACATTGTAAACTCTGAGAGGCACTTTTCAAATACAGAAAGATCCTTTTGTCATCATCATCCTCATCCCTATTGTGCTGGAATATAATGGTGTGGTAAATGGTGAGATGTAGTTGCATAACTCTGAAAGTTAGCATATATTCCCTCAAAAGGAACAAGAAAGAGTAATTCCTTTGAACAAAATATTCACATATAATGCCATATTTTGTAACAGAAGCAAATTTTCTCTCTTTTTTTTTTTTTTTTCCTCCTCTCTCCCCTGTAGACCATAAATAATCAGAAAGTATTTCAGATTAGAGTATTGTTAGACTGGACCAGTACTTTCTGGGCAGATGTCCATTCTCACTGGCACAACAGTAACCAGCATTCAAATAGTAAGCTGGTTTGTGAGTGCTCAGAGTCCAAAGAAAGGAAGAAGCAAAAAGCTAGACTCAAGATTAGAGTAATTGACAAAATCTCTTTTCCATTTTTAGATACATGGAGAATTTTGCTTCATCTAGGTTATTCAGTGCAGAACTGAAATGCAGTTCTTTAGAAATCTTCGGGGTTTTAACTTTTTTTTTATGTACTTTCTTTTTTTTCTCATTTTTGAGGGCAATTTTTTTTTAAAGTACGTGTCGTGGGCACTGAGTATTTAGTGCTCATTTGAAAGCTTCCTTCTGTTTTTTGGAGAGTTTCCTCCGTGTCTCTAACACTCAGTGAAAAAATAAGGACTTGAAAGTCTTCTCTGATCTGTCAGTTTGGAAGGCACACAGCAGCGTTAAAACATTATGGGATAGCTTTATATTCAGTAGGAGGACACAACTAAAAGGGCCCATGGAGCCTACATAGAAGAGCTTTGGAGTAACTTGTGAAATTTGTTACTTTATTTGTCATGCCAAAGTCTCGTAGTCTTACCTCGTCTTCTGGGCAGATGTGCCTTCTCTCCAGCTGAAGAGCATCTGTTAATCAAAGGTTTGGGGTTTTGTGGGGTTGTTTTTGGTTTTGTTTTTTAAGTCAAACCATGATAGGATTCTGAGAAGTTCACTCAATTTGATGACTCCTATTAGTGAGAGATTCTAATCTAGGATCTATGGGCCTTGGAGAATGCAAATTTTGTTTCACTTGTTAAAGTAAGAAAGTAAAGCAAGAGAAAACAAATAAGAAAATTATAACGTACAATCTCCTTTTACTGTAGTCCGTATGGAAAATGAGGGGCTGCCCTCATCCATATTTATACCAAAAATGGTTCCCATGTTCAACAGACCACCATGCCACTAAGCTCCTTTCATTTTTTTTTCCAAACCTCATTCTCACCTGAGATGAAAGTATATTCCATTTACTAGCCATGTGTTGTGAGCTTGTATTTTTTACTTTTTTTTTTGATAGAACTATGGGATTTAGTAAGTCAGCAAGACTTTTGGTACGTTTGGGGATCGGTGTAAAGAAAATGCTATTTCCACTTGATGCTATTTCAGTGGATTAGGCAGTGCATCAAAACATACATATTATCTTGAGTGATAATACCTCAAGGTTTCATAGCTCTGCTGGGACTAAGATAGCTTCCTGGATGCTACCTGACATTCTTGCACATATTTTTCATCATAGCACTCTTGACGTAAACATCTGATACTCTATGTGATAGGAATTCTGCAATCATCTTGTAATTGATTCATTATCTAGATGGCACTAACGCAAAGGAAATGAAGAGTCCACTTCAAAAAGAAAAAACATTGAAGTACAGTACAATAGCAACAGTGGTTCTTAAGAGTGCTGTGTTTGTGTAAACTCTCCTTCCGAATCCAGCTTTCAGTGGATTCTTGAGTTTAGCAAAAGAAGTGGAGGTAATTGGTCTGATGGCCCACTAATAACTACAGCACTGCAGGAAATTCTCGGGGAACTCTGTTGGTTACTGTGTCTCAGAAGATTTGCAATGCTCCGTTGGAACAACACATCCTCTAGTGGGAATATTCAGATGGATTGTAAAAAAAAAATAGGAAAAAGTTTATAACTGTAGTCAATGTACATAATAATTCAACTCCTATATTTTACATACTTAGTGTTTGTTGTTTTGTCCATTTTGATTGATTTAATGTGATTTATTTAGAAAGACGTCATTTTTTATGTTTAGCACTATAACTGATACCTGCAAATACCATGTGTTCAAAACTGTTTCTTGACTATATTGACACTTCCCAATGTACAGTGTTTAAAAAGTTTGGCCTGAAAGTCAAGTTCTCCTATCTAAACCAGATCTTGAAGTAGTGGCTTCACTTTTGCATATAGATTATAATATGTATATGAGAAGCATCAAGCACAAAGTTATTTACTTTAGTGAGAACAGCTGTAAATTTATACAAATGTTGATTTGTCTCTGTATATGATGTGTGTATAGACATATGTACATTTCTTACCCTATTCTTTCCCATACGTTACTTATTTTATTGCATTTGAAAACTGCAACTTACATATAACAAAACATCATCGGTGCTAGGTTCTTCTAGCGCATAGTTTCCAAAATACTTGCAGTTTCACTAGTGAGAGAGGGTAATTAATTTGTTCATGTGATTTCTTTCCTTTTTCCAATAGTGCTAAGTCTCCATCTGCCACCAGATGTCTTTCTGCCTGACTGAGATGTTTCTGTGGTCTTTGAAGACTAACTTACGTATTAGAGGTGAGCTGTAACCTGTTACCAAAACAAAACAGCAAAGCTTGTTGATGAATATTAAACTGATACAAAATCTGAATACCTAATTAAGTGGTTTTTATACTCGAGAGAAAGAAAATCAGGCAGCAATATGATGTTTCAACTTCATCGGCTTCTTTGCTTATCTCATCATAGAACTGGAGCACCCTTGCAAGTAAAAAATGTTAAGATTATGTTTAATTGGATGCATTTTCCTTTTTAGGAAGCTATGCCCTACTTGACTTTAAGCTTCAGTTTAATGACTAGTTTGGGTGAATGAAGATCAAGTGATTTGTGGAGGCATTGTGATTTGTACTTAGCATGAAAATAAAAAAGTATTGCATCTCTGAGTATTTTGCATGATTGCTTGAAATTTTATACTTGCAAGGATATATTTATCTTATTAATTGATTGTTCCAGGAGACACATGACTAATTACTAGCCATGTAGAAGTTACCTTCATTCATCTTGCCTTGCTATTGCTAAAATGCAATATTAAAAAAAAACCTCACTGGTTTATAAGTGGACCATATCAAAATATTATTTGTGACACTTCATGCCAATTGTAGTGTACAATACTTTTGCTGAAATACTATTTTGAATATTATTGACAATTCGATTGAATATGAGTGAATATTCAGTTGAATGATATTATTCAAATATTGACTCAGTATGTCTTGGCATCTCATCTTTGTGTGAGAACTGTTCTGTAGCAACAACAATATAAAAAAAGTCGAAAGCTGTATTTCGCAGAAAAGTCTGGTGGTTTAAGTAAACACATAGTTGTGATTTATTGTAATTAAAGGTGTTCTCTGGCCTGCTGTGCCTATTTTCCACCTTTGACCTTCTCGCTTCCTCTCTATTTATTCATTGCCTTCAAACCTCCTTCTAAAATTCTGAGGCAGAAGGGAGGACTGCTGTCTTGTTTTAAATGCTGCTTGCCATTGCAGTGCCTTCCTACATTCCTCCACGTAAGGAATTTCTCCCGGTGGTGTATCTCTGTCTGGGTTTAGAAGGAGATAGGTGCAGTGCCAGCCTAATTATTTTAAACCAATGCAACTTAAAGCCGTACTTAGATCTACTTGATGGAGCTTGCTGTGGCACACCTAAGTATTTACCAGCCAGGCACATCAGGAGCTGGCTGGTGTGACTTGCAGTCCCAATGTGCCTGAAACATCCGAATTTCATTGCCATGGGAACCAGATAGATGATAATACCTATAGATTAAAAATACGGGATCCTTCGAAAGGTCAGCTTTATGAGTTCATGAATCTGAAAAAAGAAAAAAATCCTGTTGTCTTGAGCTCAGCTGTGTTAGTCATCAGAAAACATTTTAAGTTATTCTAAGGTACACTTTTCATGGTGATCCTTACCTTTCCTTGTGAAACAACACAGAAGATGCTAATTAGGAAGGTGATAAAAATGCTTTTGCATATTGGCAGCTGGAAGAGTATCAAAGTGCATATGAAGGATATGACAGCTCCAAATAAATGTAAGGACCTGTCACATTCTCCTTCGGCCCTTGCTTGGTGGTTCATGAAAGTCGTACTGGTATTCAGACTCTATGCTGTAGTTTTTCCTCTGTCACTTGTATTTTAGCACCTAACGCTCTGCTCCAGGTAGCAAAAATTGAGATGCTGAACTTTGTTTGCTAAGTTGTGTTTTGTTTCCAGTGTCACATCGACAATTAAATATGTTTTCATTCAATTGTATAGATGACGATATTGGGATCCATCAGTACTATGACAAGAAAGAACCAGGTAAAATTAAATAACCATAACTAAAACTAAACAAAACTTCCAAATATTCAAACTTTGACACCAACTGCTTGCTCTGAAAAATGCAACTTCGAATTTCTTGTTCATATATGCCTTTTTATTTCTATAGAGTAAGAACACAGAAAGATTCTCTCTCCCAAGTTATGTCAGAGTGTTTAAAAACTTTTTTATTCCACAGGCGAAAAAATGGGGAAAAATCTTTACAAAAAAAAAAGCAACCTTTATGTCATTAGAAAGCTCAGTGGTATTTTCTACTGTAAATTCTTATCTTTTATATTGTATTTTATATTCTATTCAGCCCTTTCCCCTGGGTCCAAGCCCACTGCGGTGGCTGGGTGTTTGCTGGAATCCCAGCAGAGGGCATCGCGAACGCGCCGGAGTGCCAGCCCCGGCCTCCTGCCTCCCCAGCTGGTATCTGAAATGGCCATTTCAGAGCGAACGATCAATTTTCTTTATCTGATTAATCCCATTAATCCTCGAAGTTTCGCGATGGGCCAAAAGGTCTGTTCGGCTAGAGTTACTTCCTCTGTGCGGCCAGGTTAGAGCGGAGGCTCGTGTGGGCATCCCGCGGGCCGAGTTTCGTGGTTAATACGCTGCATCTCCATGGCTCTGCTGACAGACTGACTCAGCTTCTCTTCTGGGTTCAGTTGCAGCTCACTGCCCTATCTGATGAGGCTGGAGGCTCAGAAACGCCGGCCCACCTGTTGGGCTGCATAAGCCTTTCTTTCACTGCAAATTTAAGATATCTGCCTCACGAGGTGAAAACATCAGGGCTGTCTTAATTTTTTGTAAATCTCTGTGTTTTATCAAACTGTGTGAATCTTCGCTCTACTATTAATATTTGCTGACAGCAGTCGTACGGATTATCGTTCATCTTTTCATCCTTTCGTTCCTTTAGCACCACAGGTGAAGCATCGTTACTTAGAAGAGAAGCAAAAGCTAGCAGAATGTAAGGACATTTTCTGAGTTTCTTGTTACAGTAAAATCAAATTATTAATTTGGATTGGCCATGCCTCTGGAAAAGCATTAGAATAACCTCAGGCTGCTTCCAGTGTAACTTTCTGCAGTGCCATCTAAGACAGTCACAGAAATACACAGCAGAAAACAACTGAAAAGTTGTGATTATTCCTTCCTGGTATATTTGCGATCTGTTTTTTTTCTGTGTCACTATGCACAGTAGTGTGTTTTGCTTCTCAAATCCATTGTCAAGAGGAATCACAAAAATAATCACAATCCAGACTTTTTCCTTATGAAATTTACTCAGCAGATGAGCAATAAACGTTTTTCCAATCATCTCTTGAACTAAAATACCAACTGCCTCAAAACCGAAAATTGTAACTAAAATACTTTCAGCCGAAATCAAATTCCAGCTTAATAATCAGCTGCCTTCATGGCACACTTTTAGCTTTGAAACATTTACACTGTTCCTAAATTACCTGGTTAAAAGCAATTTCAGTTTATGCTATCACACAGCAGTACTGTGACAGATTTTTTTATTAGTACGGATTTTTTTATTAGTACAGATTTTTTTTATTAGTACAAAGATTTTTTTATTAGTACAAAGATTTTTTTATCAGTACAACTTTTCTTTAACTCAAATTTTACAACTCCTGCATAGTTATTATTGCTCAGAGCATTCACTAACGTTCAAGTGTTATTACATGACAACTCTGAAAAATCTAATTGATTTTTAGACAACTTCACAAAGTAAGATGCATGCTGCAAGAGTTACCTTAACATTTTATCTTATCATAATGACAACTCGCATGGAATTGCGCGTGTGTTTGAAGGCAAAACATGTTCTGGAAGAATAAGTTATTTGCAACACCATAAGGTGTGTTTTGGAGCAGGTTGAAGCCCCACTGGGGATGATTATAAACGTGCTCACAGCCGTGTGGTAAATCTACACCCGCTGTGGAGGGTTGTGTGTCAGTCAGAATCAATACAGCTCTGTAAAGGTGGGGAGGTGAGAAAGGGTTATGAGTAGGGAGGAGCATAATGGATTTACATCCCTCGTGCTCTGCGTAGCATGATCTTCCAGCCGCTGCCTGTACGAGAAAGAGAAGCGGGCCCGGATAAACCCCGTTATACAGAAGCCCCAACTGTTACCTCTTATACGTGTGACATGTGAAAGGAACACAAGCTACTGTGCTTTCTTGCTGTAAATATAGGGGTGGCCTAGGCATAAAGCACTGTATAGCACACTTCTTAAAGAGAAGCACTGGGTAACTTTATTCACAGCTGCTGATTTGTATATATAGTTCGGTATCTGTACAGGCAATTTTCCAGTTTGCATCTGTGGATTAATATTCCAGTATTTATGAAGGCACCCATTGAAAATGTGATCTTACATGCCTAATTAATATTATCATAACAGTTCCACCAACACTGGCTTCAGTCCAATAAAATACAAAGAGAAGTTGTATGTTGGTGTGCTCTTTTGTTGATATATGAAATCCTTCATTTTTTCACTCTGTAGCACTTCTATTGTAAGCTCCTTTTTGCAGGGAGGTTTAAACATAACTGTTAAGTCATTCAGTCTGGAAGTTGGCATACAAACTGACAGCTTGGAGCTCAAAACTTTTGAGTTTTTCTTTAAAGGAAATCAGGTTTCCTTTAAATAGGCTAGATTTTAAAAAGACAATGTGTTCTACTTTCTCATGGTTTTTATTGTATGCTTATGAACAGAAAACTGCTCACTTTTAAATGATGAAATCTCACAAGTTGTTAGAGCCTGATTCTTGGCTGTGAAACAAGCCAATTACGAGCAACTCTGGAGAAAGCTTTGCCTCCTGGTTTCTGGATTAATGTTATAGGCCAGAATTTTCACAATAGTTTGCTGAACGTTAATACATTCATTAAAGGACTGTAGCAGTCGTGCAGTTTCTTGTTTGCTTGACTTGGCAGATTCTTCAGACCGAATTTTCAAGAACAAATACTATAAATAACTGTACTTCATAATATAAGTTATGGTGTTCACAATTACCTGTTGTTAATACCTCAATATGTGCATATATTCCTGCATCTATATTTTGCAGACACGTCAGTGCCTGCTTTTTGAAATTAGGCAATGAAATGCTAGTTCAAAATAATAGCATCTGTTTAGGATTCGATAACTTGAATCTGAGTTAACATACGGATTGTGAGATGCTTTCTCATCACAAGTGCTTAGCAGCTGGGTAAGATATTACATCTTGAGAGCTTTGTACACAATTGCTATGGTGAAGTCATGGTCAGCATGGATGTTTCATGCTAACTGTTCCTGCGACAGAGCCTGTCAAAAGGCTGTCAATTGACAATACGAACCAATAGAGACCATAGCCATTAGTTTGGGTTTTCCACAGAAAGGAACACTCAACTTGAAGAACTTTTTGTTATATATAACTATATGTTTGTACACACACACGTATATACAGTCACCTATATATATACACATTTCTCTATCATCATCTTTTTTTTTTTCCCCACTTTTATTTGTCAGCTCGAGATTATCCTTGGATACTGAAAAATAAGCGACCAGACAAACTGCGAGATACACTCAAGGAGGTAGAGGTATGTTTCAAGTACGGCAACGTATAATCCAGTTTTCAAACCTCTTTCAACAGCTTTAATTTTCATAAAGATCCAGCTCTCTCAGTGATGATAAATGTGCTTTTGTCTGGCGAGCTGTTCTAAAACAGCTGCATCTTTGTGTGGCATGCTTCATCTATAAACTCGAAAATCAGAAGTATGTTAACCGATAGTGGCAATGTGTACTGCCAACTCCACTCTCTGTTTTCTGTTGTCCTTTAGGACTTAATGCAAAACAGTCAATGTGTGCTGAGCAAATGGAAGAACAAACATACCTGTCAGGTAAAATGTTTTGACAAGCTCTTGCAATGTTCAGTCAATGGAGCCGAACAGCCGTTCAGTGATTGATGCAATAGTTTTAAAATGTTAACTAACACAGAAAATCGTTGGGTTTTTTCAATGTATGTGCTTTTATTACCTGGGTTGTGTTTATTTAAATTTCTAACCTGAAATACATTCTACAAAACAAAAATCTGGTTTTTATCAACAAGAAAAATTACGTTATAAGGCCCTGATTCTGTGAGATTATTATTTGGGGAAACTCAAAGCATCCTCTGCCTCAGAATAGCAGGCTAAGGGAGCAGTTAAAAATATATAGACAGGTCTGGAATCTATGTTATATTACATTTTTATATCTTAATTATTTACATGTCTGTTGCAAATCTTTTTACTTTGTGTAAAATATGGGAGGGAAGCTATAATTCTAAACCAGCTAGATCATTAATCAAGTTACTGAACAAAAGATATTGTGGCATGTGGCACACATGTAGCTACGTTCTCTGTCTATATAAACTCCACATGTTGTATACAAGAAACAGGTTTTCGCATCCTTGTTAACACAGAACAGTAGAGTAGGTGGGAGATGTGAACATGGAACATGCTCTGGCTCCTTAATCATGAGCTTGTTCTGAAAAACGTAATGTAAAAAGTAATGTATTTTATAAGTTTCTGAAATCTTCATTGTTCATGAGGAATGTGCATCATATTTGAAGCTGCTTTGGCATGGGAAATACTTGTAAAAATTGCTAATGCTGTTTCTAAAAAAAAATTTTGTGTTCTAACTTTTATGCCTTTCAGATTCACAGTTTTTTTCTTCTAATTCAAGTAGTTTCTCGTATGTGTGTCAGCAGGACGAATATTAAATATTCAAACATTATGCAGAAGAAATGCCAGAAATGTCTTTAAGAATAGCAAAAATTTTAAATACGTGACATGCCAAATAGTATATATAGTCTTTTTGTATGAATAATAAAGATATTATTGTATAAGCTACATTTGCCTATCGGATCTTATCACTAGTAAATGTATATCATTTGTGTACAGATTACATAGTATATACCTGTGAATGTCAGTCTTCTAGAACTGATTTAAATATTAATTGTATGCTAATTTAGAGGACTCATTTTTTTCTGTTATTGTTCTGATTAGGAAAGGAGTTTGGTTAAGAAATTCAGAGTCAACTAGTCATGAGTATATTTGTCTGCTTCCCAGTTTGCTGTCTCTTCATTTGCTTTCCCTGTCCATTCACCCTTATCATTTTCATTCCCCTCCTATCTATCTGCATCCACCCGCATTCCTTACCAATACATATTCTGGAACAGTGAATTTCTTGCCAAAATTTGATTGTCTTGCCTTTGTAATATGACGCCTTTGGTTGACCATCAGCTCTGTACAAAACTTTTTTTTTTTTTAAGTAGCATCCTTGCTAACGCACGATTGGTACATTGCAAGTTTCGTATTTACTTCCTTGTCCATTGCCAAAAAAAAAATCCATTGACTTTGATTTTTGCAGTCCCAAGTACACATTCTAGTACTGCTTAAAGCTTCTGAAAGAGACGATGTGCCAGTTCATGTAAACATAACCTAGACAACAGGTATTTTTGTCAAGGAGCTTGCTCTCCTATTTAACAGAGCTTAGTTGAGCCCTAAAGGACTGAGGTCTTTTCTTCAGCTCTGTTCCTGTTTCTTCCAATAGGATCTGAGTGCACACCATTGCTGTGTGGTACTTCTGAACCCCAACTTCGATGACCTGTGATGAGTTGCTGAAATAATCCTGTAATCTTCAGTTAGTTGATGTTAAAGGAAAATAAATAGACTATAGAAGGATGATGGGAAAAAAGGCAAGAATTCTTTACAATAAGATGCCACTGTATTGTTTATAATTAAATAAACAATTTACTCCTCCACTTTCCCTGCCAAGGAGTAATAATCTAAGGAATTAATTTTATCAATATTGTTTGATTTACTCAACTCAGCTCTGGCTGCTTCCCTTCCTCTTGATCTCCTTCTATGATTCTTTGGAATGCTTTTAAGTTTTGCCACAAAGTCGTGAAATCAATCCTATGAAATGATGTAGCCAAAACATTTTCTTTTCAACTTTTTTTGATTTTTACATTTGCATTACAATGTTGAATTAAAAACATGCCAACACTGAATTATTTTATTGTGTAAAAGCCAAGCACTAGTTGTGAATCATATCTGTTACCTGCTAATGAAAAAGATGTATATATTCCTTGCTAAATTACTTTGATTTGATTTAATTTGATTTGTGTTGCAATTTACATATGTGTATGAATCGTTTTCATATTACCATCATTGACATACGTAGAACAGGATTCTGAATTGAGATAACGCAGCAATATTTTCTGACATGGCTTGTTATATCAGCTGGAAGGCCCATAAGCAAACTGATTCAGCAAGGCATTTGGTGACGTACAGTAGCACATCTGATCTCAAAATCAAGACATTCTGGCTAGAATACGTGAGAAGCTAGTACCCATCACCAGTCAGTAAGAGAACACGGTCCTCGTATTAAATCGTTTTGGTTTCTTTTGATCACAGCCATTAATGTGTTGTGTGGTTTCAGAGATTTGGAGCTAGAAGTACAAATGCATTGATTATTGTGAAACAGTAACGTGTAACAACAATAACTTCATCTGTAATAAGGCATGCAACAGAGTAATTACAGTAGGGTGGCTAAGAAAGCAATCTGGAATGACGAGGTGGGGAAAAACCCTGGGAACCTGCTTGAACAAGAAACGCTTTGCAACTTTTTCTCCTTTTGCATATTCCTTTGTCAGTTGGTCTCTGCAAGGGAAAACGGTTTGCAGCAATATTTTTACAGGCATATTTTCCTTCTCTTCCAATTTTAATCAGATAGAAGCAAATCCTGGCTTTGCTCTGCAGGTATCTTTTTAGGTAGAAGGGCTGATAAGCAGCTAAGCTGCATGAATGAGGAGTCAAGGGCTAAGACTTCCAAGGATAAAGGAATCTGCTTAAGTACATGCTTAAGTTCTACTAAAGTCCTTAAGTCATGAGCCTGTACTTAAGTGCCTTGCTTAATAAAAAGTAACTCAGATACTTATTGGAGCACTTTGCTGTTGGAGAAGGGAACGATTAAGTCTTCTCCTGAGTATCCTCTTCTCCTTCTGTCCTTCTTGATGACTTTGCGCCTTGTGTAAATAATGCCTCTTACGTTTGATTTTGTTCTTTAGCAATGACGGGCAATTCCCTTGAGCAGTACTTTTTGGCATTGGATCACTCTGTATCTGTGTTCAAGTCAAGTTAGCAGTCTTCCCCGTTTGCTTTATATTCATTCGTGCTTATGAGTGGACTGCTGCCATCCACCAAAATATGGGCTTGAGTGTGCAAGCTCGTGAAAAACAGCACCTAAATCTTATTATCATGTAACAGTCTTTGCATAGACTGCACAGTGAGTAAGGAATTGAAATAGTGAAGTTTCAATTTCAGCACATAAGTATTTTCTCTTTTACAGAATATTTTTGATGAAAGATAATATAGACTCATAGAATCCTTTAGGTTGGAAAAGACCTTTAAGGTCGAGTCCCACCACTAACCTTACACTACCAGGTCCACCACTAAACCATGTCTCTAAGCACCACATCTACATATCTTTTAAATACCTCCAGGGGTGGTGACTCAACCACTTCCCTGCTTTATTTAAATACCTACTTGTATTTCATGGTAATCTTCAAGAACTGTTTTTAAAAAAGCCCCTACTCTAATCCAAAGGATTTTTAAAGGGAGATGGAAGAAATACTAACCTTACATGGCCATATAGTGTGTAAGGTCTCTGATTTGCTTTTTAAATTCAGACTCTAAAGTTCCTAGAGGGAAGGTCTTAAACTTGTGGAGCACAGGTATATTACCAACCATTGTAAGTTATTATAGCAAAAAAATTGTTAAGTTAAAATTTAAGTTTTGCCCAAATATCTCAGACTTCTGTGGAGAATAATGGCAAATAATGTTTTACTGTAAGAATAAAGGAGGAGGGAGCACAATGGGAGAAACGATAAAAGCAATGGAAATTATGTTCTTTTTACCTACTTGCAGTCATTCTATTGTGCCATACTGGTAGCATAGAGAGACATCTATGCAATATTGAAAATACATAGCATCGGTTTAATGACTAGTATCATAGATGTAAAGCAAAGCACACCCCTTAGCACAATATTTTATATTTATATAAATGTCTGTCGTCATATGCTGGAGCAGTTTTCATAGATTTCTATTCCAGCTCTGTAAGAGGTGTGATTTATGTCATTTACTGGGAAGTAAATATGTAGGCATAAAGTGAATTTACATCCTGAAACATTTAAGAGTTGAAGAATCCTGACCTTATTTGTTACTCTCAAGCCGAGAGTTTGCAAGCATGTCTCTCTACAGCGGATGGACATATTAGATGTCAGCAGAATGACAAACATGTGGCCTCATTCAACAATGCAGACATTCAAGATCACTGACCATCGACAGATCAAAACACCTTTTTTCCTGTGTTTTGCCTCTCCACTTTACCTGGAGGGGGGGCATATATCCGTACTCTGTCAGGCAAACCTAGAAGCTAAAAACAGATTTCTGATTCACTTAGATTATCCTCCCAGGTTACTCCAGGATACTCTTCTCAGTTCCTCCAAGGAAAGGAAGCATGACAGCAACCTACCATCACAGTAACGTTTTCTGGGGGAAAAACATAGCTCTCAAGCAAAGGCATTGTGGAAGACACAAGTTGGAGAGTTTATTTATGTGACTGCACCAGCTCTCTTCTTGGCACATAACTCTGAGGATTTGAGGATTTGTCAACTTCTGGGTTTCAACCCTCACTTTTTCAACTAGGTTCTTCGGGCAGTTATAGCTAACCGTAGTCAAACCTTGCTGGACTTAACATTATCAAGTTGGAAATAAATTGTGATTTTATCTAATCTAGCTTCAACGTAAGGATAAATTGAAGTTTTGAAAGATCATAATAAAAGCTGCACAAGTGTAACTGTGTCTAACGTTTTTACTAGGACAAAACCTTAAAGGACATCTGTCATGACAGGAAATATTGAAACATTGACAATTTATATTTATCAAACAAATACATGATTAGGCTTTGGCAGATCATTTGTTCTCAACAAATTCATTCACATCACAGGTATTTTTTGTTTCTACTTCAGATATCACTCAAATTTCTTTTCAAACTACTGTGAATTGACAGGAAAGTAGATTGGAAAAATGTTGATTAAAGATATTAGTCGGGGCAAGAAGATAATTTGTTTAAATATG
The DNA here is from genome assembly GCF_009769465.1 of Tauraco erythrolophus. Taxonomy (NCBI): domain Eukaryota; kingdom Metazoa; phylum Chordata; class Aves; order Musophagiformes; family Musophagidae; genus Tauraco; species Tauraco erythrolophus. Next base: position 121,855,994 of record NC_141466.1, on the reverse strand, counting down.
CTTGTCCTGTTCTTTGCTTCAGAGAGCACAGAGCTTTAGTAATATAGCAAAATATGTATAATGCAGCGTTTTGGTAGCTAAATTATTGAGAGGAGAGCATCGCACAAGAGGCAAGCTCAAATATATCACTAGATTCCTGTCCCCAGTACTTTTTATTTATTATACAATCCAGTAGATCTCATTGCAAGGAAGTTCACCTGGTGTTCATGTGCCAGTGTGTTGTACTAAAAAGTATATTGCAACCATGTTTGTCTCACAGCTCTAGCATAAAACAAACAGGGATTTTTATGCCAAATTTTACTACAAGAGCAACCATTTCTCTAGTAGTAAGTTTTGTAAAAGAACGGAGATTTCTTTTAAAATTGGCTATTAGGTAGAAGTAAGAGCTGGAGTCACGGATTTCTGGTCTTTGGTAAGCCCTCTGTATGTTTCTGCAGTGGTCTTTCCTCTGAGAATTCCTGTGGCAGAAAGGATTGTTCAGCAACTTTAGGGCTGCTATAGCCTCTGCTGAACAAATAATGATTTTTTTTTTAATTTTTTTTTTTTACTGATTAGAGAGAGATGAACCTAGCTGCCAGAATGAGTCCTTCAGAACTGCTGCCATGTAGCAGGAATGAGAGCTGGCCCAAAACTTTAATGTAGACACTGAGGTCATCTAGTCTAGCAGCTTGCAAGATCAGAGATGGTGATGGAAGAAGAATTAAAATACACTTGTGTTTTCAGTACTGCATGTGAAGACTGAAGTCACAGTAGTGATTTTTTTCGGTGTTTCTACATCAAGGTTTCTGTAGATCCCAAGTTTGGCAATAAGTTAAACAATTAATCTGGTCAGAATTTTTTTTTATGAACTCTTGACTTCGTCTTTTTTCATATTATTAAGAAAACAATATCTCTCTAATAAAGCTTTTCGTTACTCCTGCTACTGGAGTAACTTGGCAAAGTGAGATCAACGCACAGTGGAGCAGGGAATTTTATGGTGTATGTTTTCTGAATTTCTTTGCTGTAATAGTTGCATTCAGAAAATGGCTAAGTTTAATTATGCAAAAATAAATGGCTTTCATAACTCCTCCCACTGAGCATTCTCTCTCATACAAGATACGGTGTCAGAAGGAGCTGAGAAGTACTGTGACTTAGTCTTCAAGTTTTTATGTGTCATTTAATTGAGATTAATTAGGCAGAAATAAGCCTCTTGACTATTCTGTCCAATGATTTACGTTCCTTCTTTCTGAGAGAGACATCTATAACCTATGCCAAGGTGTATACGGATTGATTAGGAGCCCACAGCTATCACTGTGGTAGGGCACCATTATTTAAGTCAAACAATGTATGAATCATCAAAAACAACAAGGACAGCAAAAAGCTGCTGGTTTGAATCTGTGATAATAATATAAAATTACCAGAAGCCCAACTTTGTATGTTTTTTCATGCAGACTAGGCAGTTATTTTATACAGGAAAAAACAGGTCCATGGATGACAGAGTGATCAGCATCATTCATATATTCATTCAAGACAGAATTTTTATCTTCGTTTTTAACAAACTAATTCAGTGCATTTTCTGCAACACGTGGGGACTTCGCATGCATCTTCAAGTGTACAGCAATTGTGGTTCTTGTACCTGTATAATTCAGTGTCATATTACACCTCTCCTTTTCATTGAAAAAGCTTTCAAAGTCATTATAAGACATCTTCACATCAATGAAAAGTCTTTTTTGTAATTTCGAAAATTAGATTACTACGTAATGGACAGTTGCTAATATGTACCTTGGAACATTTCACTTTATTAATGATTCTTGATGTCTTGTTTTCTCGCTATTTGGATTTAGCTCCTCTTTCACTCAGGTATATTGGTGTCCCTAAGCCTTTCTGGGCCACAGCTGGAGAAAGTGGTGATTGACAGGACCCTGGTGGGGAAGCTCATCTCTGACACCATCAGTGACGGTAATTACACCCACGTGCAAATCAATTGCCTACATTAACAATAGAGTAGAGAAACGGTATGTCAACAGGTAGACTAATTATTGCCACTGGGGACTTGCAAACACAACAAGTAATTGCATGTAAAGCCATAGTTACAACCCTCAGGACTAAGAACACTTTAAGAATAATATTCAACATCAAAGTTTTCCGACTTGTCAAATACTGAATGGGTTTCTAAAATTCACTTTCTTACACATTTTAATCACTGTGAACATGCCATTTGAACTTGTCATGTTTATCTCATAAGTGGTAGAGTGGGATGGAACCAAACATTAGCCAACTGATTAATTATATGGAATAGTTATTAAAATATTTACTTATTAGAAAAGGCTGGACAAAAGTAATTACATGGAGGTGTTCTGATTTAGTTTCTAGATTTTCAGAATCTCACTATTGTTATTAACTAGTGACTGCTAAAAATGACGTTTTAGTTTAATGCAGAAGAAAACTTATGAGAATGTACCCGTTTTCAGCAGATTCATAGTACGACTATAGCTTTTTCAACATGTGTCTATAGAGCTCCACTGAGAACCCAACCAGGTGTCACAGTTCTTATTTTAACAATTGTGTATACATAGAAATGGATAAGATTAAGATCTGTGAAAATTACTTACAAAATATTGTAATTCTAACTCAGAGTAGCGTGCCTCTTAATATTTGGAATAAAGGTCAGATTATGTGCACAAAATACAGAATTAAGATTGCATTTATAATCTTCTTGCCTCTAATAAAATATTCCTAATTTTTATTATTTATAGGCAAGATCTAAAAATAAATTTGATTAGAAATTATAGAAAAATTGCTTTCTTAACAGAATTTCTCATTTTCTAAATTATTTTGAGACACTGAAGTCTTACAGTATTAGTATATAGAATACTAACTACACTGCCTGCCTTTTTAGGGTAATATGTCTCTGTGGCATATGGGTCCTATCTGAATAACGATCTAACTATCCCCATAGTTGCATTCATGTCAATCCGGTCTCCACTCCTGCCCCAGACAACTACGGATACTGAACATCAAGGGACCACTAGTCTCGTTCTCACCTGTCCAGGGATCTTTGAATCCTGCTTTCTTTCCTTCAACTGAAACAGATTTCAGAAGCACCTGAGGTGTGCTGTAGGTCATCTTTAATGTGAACTGTCTGTGATGATATAAAAATATTTTAACTATGTACATACTGAGGATACTCTACTCAGTAGCTTTGAATTTCCATGTGCATTTAGGATCTCGGTTATAACTTCTGATTCACCATGTCAGATACTTTACCACCATTTCTTTTTTTTTTTTTTTTCAAAGCTAGTGTTAACCTACATTTCAAAAGCAATCACAGAATCACAGAATCACAGAATGTTAGGGATTGGAAGGGACCTCAAAGGATCATCTAATCCAATCCCCCTGCCTGAGCAGGACCACCTAGATCAGATCACACAAGAGCGCGTCCAGGCGGGTTTTGAACATTTCCAGAGAAGGAGACTCCACAACCTCTCTGGGCAGCCTGTTACCCTTACTGGGAAGAAGTTCTTCCTCATGTTTAAGCGGAACCTCCTATGTTCCAGCTTATATCCATTTCCCCTTGTCCTATCATTGGATGCCAGTGAGAAGAGCCTGGCTCCATCCTCATGACAGTCACCCTTTACATATTTATAAACATTAATTATTTGGCTTTAAACTTTGTCCTTTAGCATTTGCATACCAGGTACTTCAAAGCTGTGCCAGTACATGACTATTGGAAAATGCAGTTGGTTGTAAATCAGACTAAACCAAAGCAAAGCTGAGTAGACAGTTTTCAATGCTTATATGTGAGACTAAACTGTCAATCTACTTAAGAATATTTAAAATACATTTGAGAATCTATGATATTAGTCACAAATGCTTTTGTTTGTTTGTTTTTCAAGGGTTGTTCCACAGGGTTTAGATTTGTTTGTTTGTTTTTAAATCCGGTTCCACTTTTCTTGACAATTTCCTTCTAGCAGAGATTTCTGAGTTTACTTTCTGCAAACAACTTGCTAGCTTTACTTTAAACCTGATTCTAATTGACAATTCTTCAGTGACCTGATACTAATTACCCTGACGACTCATTTCATTCTCAGACATCTCTTTAAATGTGGACACTGCTTGAATATCTGGATAACACTTGGGAAAAATCCGAGATACTGTTGTCTAATTAATTTTCATTGTCAAGTTAGTTATTCTCTTTTATATTGAGCTATTTTCATCTAGCACCCCCTTATGATAACAATGGGGATTCCACTGCACTTTTCCAGACTCCGAGCGAGTCTGTTTCATCTTGGTTACCTGTATTGTTTCGGTACCCTCATGTGAAGCTGTCAACAAATTCAGAACTCCTCTAAAGCATAGTCGTGTATGTAATGGCCTCCTTGATGTCTGCAGCAGCACCCGGAACCTTACAACGTCAACATACCAGATACACCTCAAGTACTGATTTGCATTTATCATTCTTAACACAAGCTACATTGTATTAGGTGCATTTCCAAAATACTGGTGGGTGTTACCATAAGAAAAAAAAAAATCGAAGGCTGAAACAAGATTAAAATTAATGTGGAAGAGCATAAAACCTATATTCGAATGTAGTGGTAACTTGATATGAGATAATTTATTCGGGTTTATGTAATCAGAGTACTCCCTAGGCTTTATTTCTCGCTTCCAAGAAGGTCCTGGCAGGATGACACATTGATGTCTTTTAGGAGATTACAGGGGCTTCAGTGTAATATTTAAGACACTGTCTTGAAAAAATTGCTTTTTGCAATGTCTCAGTGGAGGGTTCAGTAATTTGTTTTGTTACTAGAAACAGGTATTACAGTAGTGACAATTTTTTTTTGTTTCAGCTATTCTTACAGACAATTTCATCATCTTGTCGTTTGAGAATCATAACCAACTCTGCTTTATTCAGTTTACAAAGAAGATGGATTCTCCCAATGTAAACAAAAGACTGGAAAAACTGTCTTGTTTGGACTTTAAGGTATAGTTGTCAATGGTGACTGTAAATACTGCAGTAACCTTACATTATGAATCACTGGTACTCGCTGCTATTGTATACCAGTATAAGTTGCAAACCTTTATATAACTGACCGGAAGAATTCAAATTCTAAAAATAGCAGTTATTGAAAAGTCCCAAAAAATTACATGGCATTCTGAGTTAATGAGTTAAAATACTGTGCCAGGAGAGATCAAATTTTCTACTGTATTTAGGTTAAGGCCTCAGACACACAGTTGAGTTACCCCTGCTTAACAGATTACCTCATGTCAGTTGAGCAGCAGTAACTGACCCTTTGCACATTCTCGGCATCTAACAAGCGTGAAGCAAAATCTGTAATGGTAAACATCAGTGTAAAAGGTTTAAGCTAACGTGTTTTACCTCTTGTTTGCTGTGGGCTAAAAATGCATGCATGGTCAGTTACTATGGCTCAGCTGATACACACGAACTCATGAAGCTATGATAATTCAGTCATCTGTCTGAGCTCCAAGGCTGTTGTAATTCTTTGTAGAAATCTTTGTTTTCCCTCTAGTTTCAGTAATCGTATTGCTGGGAGAGTTGGTTTTACGATTAAGCCACTGAGCTAGGACTCAAAATAGAGACATACACAGTTTCTCACCACTGACAAACTGTGTTTGTGACCTTAGACAAGTGAGTTGGTGCCTCTGTGTCTCAATTCATACTTACACAGTGAAGATTAAAGTTCTCCTTTTTTCCAGCCCTTTATGTATGGGTGTGTCTATACCACAGTCACTGCAATGATAGATAGTCCAGATAGCTGAGCTGGCTTTAAACTAGCTAGTTGGGATGTCAGTAGAAACCAGCTCATCTCAAGCTCAATTACACTGTCTTGGATGGATGAGACTGTGTACACCTAACTTATTTCGACCATAAGCTCTTTGGCATCAGAGCAATGGCTGACCTGAGGTGGAAGTGAACGCTGCAACAGTACGAAAAAGTAATCAGCCAAAGGCAATTAACTTTGAACAGGCAGAGCAGGAAAGGGGCTGCATCCGATTCCCTGCAAAAGTGAAGAAGACACAAGCCTTTGCCCAAGAAAGGTAGAAAGATGTAGTGAGCAAAAGAGAGTGCGTTTGTTTCAGAGTGGATAAATATTAAGGAAAACAATCTTGTGCTAGCAAATATTTTCCCCTTGACAACCTCTCAGTAATTTTCTTTCTCACATAAGGGAGTTTGTATCTCCAAGGCAAGCTTTTTAAGGATGTGTTTAATTTAAGTTTTGCCATATTACGTTTTAACTTGCTTGGTAGAAATACTTTCTGCTAGGATGAATATCTAATACATTTTCCAGGCTGTTTCAGTTCAGGGCCTCTTTTCAGCAATGACTTGTGTTTGCGAGATTGATCCAACCTCTATAACGTGGATTTGAGACAGTTCACTGTTCACCAGGAACTGAGCTGATACGTAGTTTGCTTTAAAATTATGTGCACTTGTGCCTGGCCTACGGTGATTCTTAAGGTTGTCCTTTAGACACAAGGTGGGTGGGGGTTAATAGCTCTAAACTTTAATGAAGCAGCTGTGGGGAGCTGAGGACTACTGTCATCATTTAATTGTGAGAGCCATAGCTCTTAATTTATGTTTAGAAAATATATTTTCATTCTGGGTATTGCTGGGCACGTTTTGGATCTAATGTTTATGGCATTTTTTGCCTTGGGAAAGAAAAAAAGCCTAATCCATAGAAAACTCTCTCTGCCCTAGGAAACTAGAAATATTCGCTGTACTCCTTAATAGGGTTGTTATGTTCAGTTCTTTGCTGACACAGCTGAGCTTCTGGAAACGCCTCCATGTTCAATGTTAACTTTGCTTTCTCTTGAAATCAGTGGGAATCACTATGGATTATTTCTTTGCCAGCTGAAAAAAGGCATTTGCATTTTTTAATTGAATGTTCTTTTGTCTGAGGCTTGCTAGTTAGGCAGCTAAATATGATTTTTATTATCTTCAAAATTGCACAAGTGTGAGCCAGCAGAAAGTATTATTCACTGTTGCAATAATATTATGTCAGCTCTCTGCATTGGATTAGAGTTCTTCATGGCTACTTTTGGTCAAACTTACAAAAGCTAAAAGACCACAGACAGTCAACAGTAGTGTCCCTATCAGTAGTAACAAAAGAAACAAAAGATAGTCCTCGATTGCAAATGTGCAAACTTGTAACAATACACGCTTTAGAAAAAACAGTTCCTTAGTGTTGACTGACTGAGAAATTGAACTAAAAGGTAGCTTGCACTGGTGTAAAACTACCACGGGATTAAAATATGGAGCTAAGATTCAGGAAATTTGAGTGTGGCTTTCATCTCCGCCTCTGACTTTTGGCGTAGCCTTGAGAAATGTACATTGTATTTAGGTTTAAATTCCCATTCCTAAAGCGAGGGAGATTCTTGCTTACAATCGTATGTAATGATATGATTAAATTTCTGTCATATTCACATTGTAATTTCTTTGGTTGCTGGACGGAAGCAACTTCACATTGTTCACTGTCCAGGCTCATGATGGGCAAGATTGACAGGGAATGCGGGGCAGTACCAGACTGCCAGAGTGCTATTAATAATAAGAACAAGTCAACCATGCTTACCTCCTCACGGTTTGATATTTATCCAAAAGTTGTTTTTTTACACAATGCATACCCAAAGGGAAGAATTACTTTATCTTCTTCTTTTCTAAACGATATCACCTTGGATTTTATTTACACTTTAAAAAAGAAAGGAAGACATTGTATGAATCACTACAGTCTTGAAGACCAGCAAAATAGAAAAACAACTATTATCGCTTGGCTTTTCTCGGTAGCATTAGTCCACAAGAGATTTGTGGCTGCTATTACATGTGAAAGTACTATGAACAGTTAACACTGCAATACAGCCCGAATTAATATCTGTGAAAGTATTTGTGTTTTTCCATCCTAATAGATATGTTGTCACCAAATTAACCACTTATATATAGGTTTAATTTAAGTATCAGCTACCTGTTAACTTTTGTGTATGTTTTATCTTTACACTTCTGAAGAATATTTTGACAAGTGAAACACAAGATATTCTGAAAACATTGACCTTTTGCAAGTTTTTCCCATCCGTGTGTTTTTTTAATCCATTTCAATTTACTGAAGGAGGAGATGGTACAAGGAGTTAAATGTTTACCATGAGAGAACAACATTGGTAATTACTTTGATTTCAGTTCCTTTTGATGTGTATTCAGGGGATGAAGAGGTCAATAATATTATGACCATGCAAATAGAAAAGGGTTCTTTTTGACCATATAAAAAACAGCAAAGGATTATTAAAGCATTAACCTTGATTTTAATGGCCTTCGTTGAGTGGTGAGATCACAATTTGGATGAGCCTGATTATTTACTAAATACAATACATAAATGCAACGGGTTCTTAACACCCATTGCACTCTGGCATTATCGCATTACTGCCATCCTTTGTTGCCTTGCAGACAGGAATATGAAAGCAATCTGTCATGTAGTGAGACTGGCTCCAGAAGCATTTCTCTGATAAGAAGACCCCCTGCCCTTTGCTAGTGTCTGGTCCAGTAGGCTTAGCCATGCGCTTAATCCCCAGAAAGTGGTTCGATTATTGCTGACCAGCAATGGCAAGATAGTTTTTTTTTCCCTTAGCTATCAACCTTCCATTAATTCCTTAAGCAGAAATGCGGTGCAATCTATATTTCCTTGGCATGTGTCACCCAGATGGTGCACTGCTCATGTTTTCAAATAACCATGCTCCAAAATAACAGAGTTTGAATAATAAATTCCACAAATCCTTCCTGAGAAAGAGGCACAATTCTCAAGAGCTGCATAAACTTTACGCATGATGCTGTAGCTCATCCACATTATGCAGAAAAGTATATATTCTCTTGCAAAGCGGATGTTTGTATCTGGATTCCTTAATTTAGGGAGGAAAAAGAAAGATATATGTTTGCTCAAACACTGTAGAATATATTTAATATTTGATTATGTCTTAAACACTAGCCTTAGCTCCCTGGTCAGCTTTGCAGAACTTGTCATTTAATATGGCTAAGCTTAAATCCTATGTGTAGGTCGATGCTGTCAAGCAACCATGACTGTACTTTTTGGTATTGATTGGAGTCATTGCAGTAAATTCCTTCTTAACTCACATTCCTTTCCTTCCCAATCCCCTCCCCGTAGATAAAAGTGTGAGCATGTCTTTTTCTGTCCGAGGAGATATTTTTTACATTTACAGACAGCCTATATGAAGATATATGTATGCAGTCCTCTGTGTATATATACATTCTCTTTCACACATCCAAAGTAAATGCTCCCAATTGCTTCTACTATGCTGTTTTATCACTTCAAGTATTTCCTGCATTTTTTTCTTCCATCAGATTTCTTATATTGATATACTTGGACCAGAAGGTAGAAGGATGAAACGTCACCTGGCAATAAACTGTATGCAAGACATGGTCATTTGCTGGTGGTCAGCAACTAGTGATGGAGCATGGCCTTGGTCTCCTATTTCCTGTGAGAGGGACAGAGCCAACCTATTGCTATTAGGCTGTGCACATGGCAAATTGGAGGTAAAGTCCTGAAATCTCTTGTTATGTGATTTTTTCGGATTTGCTAAAGAAGTAACTGTTCAACTTAAATGCATATTCAGGTAGATACAAAGAACAGATGATAAAAACATAGGAAAGGAAGATCAGCCATTCTAATCTTAAAAATAAAAGTTCATTATTTATTGAAAAAGCAACTTATTTAGTATGTTTACTGTTTTCACATCAAAATTGGCAGTCTGAGAAATGTAGCAAGGAATTTAGGTCTTTATAATGGAATAGCTGTAGAGCTGCTAACACAGAAAATAAAAAAGTGTCAGAGTACCACTCGAAAACTCTAATCTGAGTTAGAAACTGTAGCTATTGCATGCTTGTCTAATGCAATTTTACACTGTCTGCAATTTTAACTGATAGGCATTTTACATCTGTTTTAAATGTTTTATTATAAAATTTTAGCCATACCCAGATGCTTCTTCAATTGTTGCTATGAGTATTGATCAAATCAGGGACTGTTTTTTTTTTTCTTAAAGAAAAAGTCAAAATTCCCCATCTACAGGTGGGAATGTAAGCTACAAGTTAGAACAAGGCAACAAGCTGACCCTCTTCCTGACACTTGCTTAGCTTACCTTTTTAGGCAGATGTTTCAATTTCCTCTATTTCGTTTCTGTTTCATCTATTTAAGAATATTTGAATCCAGTTTCTTATGTTAGGTAAAAACTTAAAAATGAAGCTATCTGGGCATACTCTAAAAAGAACTGGGCCCTGAATTTAAAATATAAAAGCTGTTCTGGACTAGCATCTTGTATAGGTTCTCCTGTATTTGGAGTTTTATTTTCTGTTTCACTTAAGCCACCACTAATATGGACTAAAAACTGTGGAATAGCTCTGCTGGATTAGCTATAATGGGCTATTTCCCTGTAGGGAAAAACCCTAAGCAACACTTTAGAATAAACTGCTCTTATAAACAACATTCTGTTCTCTTTAATTAGGGAAGATGTAAATGTTTTAACATCTTGGAATTATTACTTCGATAACTAATATTAATTTCAGTGAGGTTTGTTTTTTTTTTCCCTTGGGATTTTCTATATATTGAAAGCAAGCAAGAAAATGTAGTTGAGACAGCTTTTCTGTCTCATTTCAGTCATTAGTCATTGTAGAATTCAAGTTTAAATTACCTCCAGTTCTGCCTTCTTGATTTCCTTTCAATTGACCTCTCTCCACTAGCGGTCATCTTTGGCTCATCTCTCTGCTCTGCCTGATGTACACCTGCCGCTCTCGATTCCCCCTGCAGCTATGCCCCATCACATATAAAAATTACTCTGGTAGCTAAAATGCGTGTCCGTTCTTTCTAAGTTTTTTTTCAGCCTCGTCCCCGTGCCGGTTTGATATTATGAAACTTCACGCTACTAACATTTCAGATCTTATTTCTTACCATGACTTCCGTATGTCCAGGTTCTGACAGCGACATTCCCATGCCCCTTGTTTCCTTCCCATGTCTTCCAGAAAGCTCCCTAATGCCAACATAGCAGTTTGCAATCTCTATTTTCTGAGACGTTTTTTAGAGACTCATTTCTTCTAAGAAATTAACAGAAACCACCCTGTCAGTTTAAAGCTTTCTCCATTTCATTTTCTATATTAGAGGGAGATTTCCAAATTACAGCCTTGCTCTGCATCTCTCCGTACACCTTGGTTTATCCTTTTCTGGTTTAGACTCTAAATTGCTCAGGCCTGAGGCTGTCTAGTATAGTCCCAAGCACATCACTGGTGTTTAACACAATAATGATAATAAGCATTCACTGAGCCTTTAGGCCTAAGCTCATCATGCTTTTAATTTAGCCCATATTGTAATACAAATATAAGAAAATTATTTCTAAAAACAGAACTGCCAAATTTAACTGTTCAGTTGCTTTTCCTTTTCTGATTCTTTGCCTGTACTTGTCCGTTCTAATTTGAAGATCTTCAGAAGAAATTTCTTTTCCTGTGTTTGTCAATAAAATACCAAGCACTATGCCAGGGCTATGGAAAACTTAGTTATATATAGATAAGAAAGTGGCTTGCTAGTTGTCAGTTAGTCTGTTCCATGTACTCACGTGTTGGATGCTCAGTTGGCTGCTCTGTAAGGCTCAAGACACTCTGGCTATACGCTTTCCCTAAGTATCTGTGATGTGTAACATATGGTATGTTTGGAGTCTTTTTCTTGATTTCTCTGGTGCTTCTTATGGATAGTAGTGAAATTTCTGTGGATGGATGGGGGATGTCATAACCCAGCAGCTCTAGAAGTAGCATCAACCCCCAATCTGCAATTAACTGAGGTATGTTTTTCCCCTACAGAGTCTTGGAAGGGAACTTTAACTTATCACCTTTAACTTCTGAGGATCATTCGATAGCTTAAACATGACCGAAAACATAGTTAGCATTTGTGGACAGCTTTTAAACAGTTACTCTGTAGGTCAGATACCACAAAAGTACAGTTTTCTGTAAGCATGCCTATCTGCCTCTCTTTGACTATACTCCCTTACCATTTCTAGTGTTCCTCAGGTATATACCTAGAATAAAAATATGGCATCCCATTGTTATGCATTAAAGTAAATCCGTATTTTATCATATTTGACCAATAATATGAATTTTCTCCCAGTAAATGATTATTGTCAACAGAAGAAGAATGAGAAACATGAGCCGATTCAGTTTGGAGCTTACCAAAAGAAGTGTAGTAAAATAATACCACCACCATTTTACTTGAAAATAGTAGTATCACTTGGATGAAACAGCATTATTATCTAAAATTAACAGGAAAGCAGGAGTTGCTGGATGCCTAGCCCATAAAGAGCTGGCTGGCATATTGGGTTTATGAAAAAGTAAATCAAACCCGAGGGAACGAATGGGTGCTACCCACAGCCATTCTACAGCACCTTGGTGCTGACTTATGAAAACCACAAAAAGATCTGCCAGCTACTGACGTTCTCGTTGTGGCAGAGCAAAGGTAAATGGGGCACTTAGGTGCTACTTCTTCCTCCCTGGAAGAATTTTCCAAGTGATATTTGTTGCCCACCAGAAGAGTGCCTGTTAGGATGAGGACAGGAATAGCTCTGGGACAAGGCAACTCAACCCCCCATCATGATAATATGCCGTAACTGTATGTTCTGCACAGGGGTAATTCACATCACATATACAATGTTTGGGGTGTTGTGTACTTAAACAGCTTTTCAACTTAGTGGAGGAAATACATTTTACATTTTAAATACACTATAGATTTGATTTGAAATGTGCTGTGTGGCTTTATGTTGTAACATTTGCTACTATTAAAGTTAAAGGTAGATATTAATCCTCTAAAAACAGAAAGAACTTTTTCCTGGCAAACTTTGGCTTGTTTTACTCCATTTTTTGTCTGAGATCAGTGTTCACTATATTGAATGCTGTGAGAAATAAAAGTGCTTTTCTCTTTAACGTATGACTTTGCGACGTTAGTGTGCGATGTACATTTATATACACGCATGCACGTTGCTGCAGGAGATTTGTCTGTTGAACCTTTGTCTGCTTTCTTGTGTGCGTTTGTTTCCTTCAGTAAACTCATCCATCCTTCGATTTATTTATTTAATTATTTGGGTTTCGTTTGTTTCTTCTTTGTTAAAGTACCAATGATCAAGGATGTTATTTAAATTGTCTCCCTGTGGAGATAATGCTGGTATTTTGATTTCAAAACCAGAAGAGGAATCTTCCAGAAATCATTTCAAACAATTTGCTATGAATAAATAGGATCTGATGTGAAATCACCCTTGGATTAAATGCTTTGAGAGAAAGTCATGTTAAAATCAACATGAACTTTATTCTGCAAACATAAATTAACAGGAGGTGATGATGCCAGGGCTCAGTTACTGTAGTACTTTGCATTTGTCTTTGCCATGTTTATTTTCACTCCATTTAGTGCTAGTGTGAATCACCGAAATTATACTTCAATCTTGTGGAAAAAATAATTTAACTGAGAGAGAATATTATTTTTCTTTCTCCCAAAAAATAATATTTAATAGTTATTGCTTCCACATTGTGCCTCAAACTTGTGAAATAAACACAGCAGATCTTTTATGAGTGAGCTATCCTACAATTACTGTAGCACTCAGAAAAACATCTACGATGTGTGACTGAATAGCTGAAATACCTCACACACGTACAGCAAAGAATGTAAAATCCTTGATGTCCCATTGGGTTAAAAGTTCAATGAATAATATGGGATAAAGATGATGATGATAAATTTTGAAAGAAAATAAGAATAAATGTTGGCTGGAGATCTAAATAATAAGATTGCATGTGAGACTGTAAATACAATGCAGCCAAATAAGTAACCTAGAGTAGGAGTCTTGCATTTTTATTTTAGAAATGTTTAAATATAGGGTTGGGTTTTTTTCTTCTGCCTTCACGGTGCTGTATTTAAAACTATTTTACACTCTAGTGTGCACTACACTTTCCACTCTACATTTCTAATTAAAGTGTTTGTTGTTATTTGAAGCCTCACTGTGTGAAATTAAATAAGAATTTTTTTAACATCCATAAAATAAATCAAACGTTTTTCCCATCTGAAAGACAAACGATTCAGTCACAGCAAGCTTATTTCTCTGTTTCTTTTGTTTTCTTTTTTTATCTGCCTGGTAAGCCAATTTTCTGCTTAAGAACTACCAGTTAAAACTCTTATTTGTTTTGATATGTGGATTTTATCCTTTCCCAGCACTCTATGCAAAATACTTCAATTTTAAGTGTTTAAAGATTTGCACTGAGAAGAGTGATACTGCCCACACAAGCTAGTGCTATTATTTCTTTCAAACATAAAATGAAAGAAAGTACTTTAACTAGCATAATTCAGTCCCCTTATTTACAAAGATTAACAGATTCCTTACTTGGATTGTTAAGAATTTCTGACTCCAGGATTTGAGAACTTGACATACGTAGTGTCTCTCGTACTGCTGAGTAGCTGATGCAGAGCACAGACCAGTACTGCAAGGGGAGAACAATGTAAATGTGCAGTAGTGCTGCACGACTGCCACATTAACAAGGGAAATACACATAAATTATGTGGACAGTATTTAAATACATTTACTGTATATTTGTAGCATACACGTCACAAAACTGGAAAGGACTTTTAAAATTTCTTAAATTTTATTTATTTATTTTACAGAAAACAATTGGTTTTACTTCATCCACAGTACTTCAAGAGATCTTCCCTTGGAATCCAAGGCTAAGTGCTTAGTCCTAAGACTTATGGAAAGCACTCAGCGTTGAATGGGATTATACACCCTGCCGTGTGATATCGTGGCTCTGTCTTTTTAGATCCCCTGCCCTGTCCCCTCCTCTGCAAATCTACAGTTGTCCTACCCACTTCTAAGGAAACTCTTCCAGCTTTTGCCTTCCTGTTCCCCAAACAAATGTTTTGTTAACTTCAAGATATATTGCTATTTTAATGTTGCCCTTTAGGGTTCTAGAGAATGCTCACCAGGAAGGAATCTCAGCAGACTCCTTTAAATAGACTGCTAAAGCACTGTGCGCGCTACGTTTACTAGCATGTGGCTACTTACCAGATAGAAAAACAATTGGCAGGTGACGGAGTACCATCTTCTTGGAAAAAAAAAAAAAGATGTTTTGATGGTTAGACTTCTTATCTTTCAAAAGCATTATCTTAGCCTTATTAACACATTTCTTTAGTTGTATATCTCTCTGCTTTAGTTTTCCAGTTAGTGGCATGAAGAATTAATAATAAAAGTCATTTCTGACAGAGGAACTCAAATCTTCCCTCTCAGATGAAAGAGAATATTTTTTTTTTCCCCCTTCAGAGTGCCAAATACCAGTTACATTCAGCAAAACTGGAAACCAGAACAAAGAAGTCTCTCGGTTTGGTACTCTTCCTCCAAGAGGCACATGAGGCCACTGATGCATGAGAAGCAGCTTATCTGTTCCAATCTAAGGAGAAATGTTTCTCTTGTTTTCAGCCAGAATAAGAACAGCAGTGTCTAGGAAAGTTTCCTTTAAGCCTAATTTGTTTAAACATTATGTCAAAACTTCTGTTTTGAAATGCAGCAAATATTCTTTCTCTCCTCGCAAGAACTTTTCCCTAGTTTAGAATTACCTTATATACAGCAACCAGCCCTACCCTAGACTTCATTTCAAGGATCTGCTCTAAAAATTATGTGAAACTAGGAAACTTCTCTTCTCAAGGCTCATTAAATAGGCCTTCCAAAATATAAGGTTCCACTTTCTTTTAAATTCAAAGTAGTGAGCAACATTTTGTCCCAATTCTCTAACAAGGCAGAACGAAGTTATTAATCTGATTCAGTTTGGTTCCTGACTCTCAAACGATCAGATGACAACATTTACATTTCTGTGACTATTTCCATTGCTATTTTCCAGCAATCACTCCTTCAGATTTCTAAAAGCCATTTTTCATGTGTTTTTGTCTCCATTGTCTTAAACTTCAAGGCCAGTCTTTCTTCTGTCTTTCATCTCTCATAGGCTTGATTATTCTGTAGATCTTCATGACTTTCTTGTAGCTTATGAGGAGATGTCCAGAGAGGAACACTGGTTTTGGATCAAAATATGTAGATGAATAATGCAGTGCATTGAAACCTGCCACAGGAAGACAGAAATCTGAGTCCCAGAGGGCCTCAAGGCTCATTTCGCTGAAGTTATGGAAGCTTTGAAGACTTGCTTGGGCAAGATTTCTATTTCACATATTTGAAAGGCAGCTTACCTGGATCTCTATACATACTCTTAGGGAAAACTGCAGTACAAACAATAACACTTCACCTTGTCTTTATTTGGGGTCACAGATATCTGTGGTCACAGTAATCCTTTGTCCACAATAACCTCTTTTACACATTTCCTTGCTGTGCAATTTAACACCCTAATAAGCTACACATTTCAGCAGTTCTAACATCTGCACAGTAGCCACTGCACATTTTGTGGGCATAAATGACTAGTTGCAGAGGCTCAGTCATTGGCGGGGGAATGGTGGAGATGAGAAGTTTTTCAGACTATTTAAGTAATTTAATCTTTTATTTCCTCTTTGCCATATATTTTCATTGATAACTGCTCTTCATTGAAATCAGTTTACTTACGAAAACCAAGTTGGCTGCATTGGCTTCTGATTTAAACAGTTTTGCACTGAGTGGTTCTTTGAATGTCCCTAGCTACTCATCTTAAACTATCTAAGACTTTTGTGTTTAACCAGCAGCCACAGAATTGCAATAATCCTTTTTTTCTTTCTTTTCAGTTAGAAACTGTTTTACTGAAAAAATAAGTAAACTATCAGAACAAAACATCCTAATCAGTCCAATCAACATCCCGAATAACTTGTTTATCAATTCATCAGTTGCTTCTGAAGAAACGGGTGGTATGCCAAAAAAAAAAATCTTAATTTCTTATTCTCCTCCTTTACAGGATGAAAGGCTAAATTATATGTTCAGTTGGTCTTGCGATCTGTGGAAATCAACTTCAAATTGCTTTAACATTGTGTGTGCATTTCTGTTTTCAGCCTGAAATTTCCAGATTTCCTCCCTCGCCCTCTCTCTACCTTTTAATCACATTTGTTACCCTTTTCTGTGTAAATGGTACTTGCATCCCACCTGGCTCAAAAGAAGGGGCTTCCAAAATTAGTGGCGGGTCAGCAGCTTTAGTTTATAGTGTGAAGAATGCTTTGGGTATATCTGAGGGTGGGGTTTGGCTCAGTCTGACATTTTCCTTTCACCCTTTATTTCTGCATGAACAAACACCATCAAGTTTCTGACTGACTTCTAGTACTCTCATTTTTCTAGAGACATTAGTTTTCTTTCTCCTTCAGAGAAATAGCTTTTCATAAGCCAATTTTTAAGTTATTCACAGCTAGTATTTCTCCCACACTTCCCTGCTCACATCCTGTTTAATACCTCATGCTCAAACCCACGTATTATAGGACATGAATCTCCATCGCTTTATGGTACTTCCTGTGTTTCCACACTACAAATTCTTGCTCTTTACCACCTGATGTCTTTGCATCATATTCTGCCTTTGTGTTCTTCTTCCAGTTCATTCAACCTTCAAGTGCCCCTAAATAGTCCCCCTTTTCTGCTATCACAAATTTATTTATTCTACATCTAATGCTATATGGCACCAAAGAACATCTACCACCTACTCATTTGGCGATGTAGAGAATACATTGTTTAAACATGCCATTGTTTCTACCACTGCAGTGTAATATCTTCTGTCACCATGGCCCAGAATAAATGATCAAAAATGCTCTATGTGTGATGCTCAGAGTAACCTATTATATTTTTTCCAGAAATTTTGTGATTTCTACTCCATTTGTGAATAATCAGTTATTCTTTTATATCAGTCAACTGCTTGTTTCTCCTCTTACCAACACTGTTAGGACCATCCCCTCTTTTATCCTCTATTCTGCTAGCCTATTATATACGCTGGACAAACAAATGTGGCTCAAACTATATTGCAGGTTTTTTTAATCAAAGAAATTAACCTTTTAAAAGTTAAACCAGTAGATTTTTACAACTCCATTTCTAAAATGCCTATTTGTTTTAGCTTATTGACCTATGAGAAAGCATACTTGCAACAGTCTATTTTTTATATCATCAAAGTAAGAATAAGTTTTTTAGAAATGACTACCGAAACGTTTTGGATTTTTTTCAGGTTCTGAGTTATGTCCGTACAGAATGGGATCCACTGGATGCTAGCTTCAGCACTAATCAGCCTTATCAGGTTTACACAGTAGAGCACTCCATCTCTGCAGAGAAAGAGCCCATGGCTGACAGCTGCGTCTACAAGTGTGTTAGGAACAAAATTCAGTGTGCAGCAGTCACCAGAATACCACTACGATCCAAGGCCATCAGCTGTTGCAGAGACGCTGCAGAAGACAAACTAGTTCTGGGTTGTGAAGATTCGTCGATAATTCTGTATGAAGCCTACAACCAAGTGACTCTGATAGCCCAAGCAGAACTGCTGCCTGCGTTAATAACCTACCACCCTTCTGGAGCCATATTCGTGGTTGGCAGCTCTCAAGGGGAGCTGCAACTTTTTGACACAGCACTATCCCCAATTAAAATACAGCTCTTGGCAGAAGACTATTCACCTGTGGCAACTCTGCAATTCAGTAAACACTTTGATGTGCCTAGCAGCCTCATCCAGATCCAGTGGACTGCTCCTCATGTTGCATCTGCCAGCACTGACGGCACAGGTATTCATGAGCTTTTGCTGGTTAGATTCGACAAAGGACCCTTAGGAGTACTTCACTTTAAACTTGGTAAGTTACTGAGCACATCTATTGAACCTTGAGCTCTCAGGGAAACATCTGTACCTTGCAAGATTTTTGTAGTTAGAAAGCAACACCCTCCTTTTAGATATATGGGACCATAGCCTTAAAAGCACGTAGTTCCAATGACATTTGAAGATCTGAACCAAGGAATTAATTATGTTTCACAGTTACCTAGTGTCTTTTCATAAGGGGTCTGACAGCATAGGACCGCGATCTGTTGTTGGATCAGGGTCCCATTGTGTTCCTTGCTACTCTAATAAAGCGTAACAATTTCTCATATTGAAAATTCTTTTATTCTGTAGTATATAATTTTTGGAATTGTATTCATTCTGTAGTAATTCCCCTGACAAGCTGAAATAAGCTATATTTAATAATAGGATAGTAATGCTCTTGTCTTTCTGAAATTATTTTTTGTGTGTGTGATGCAACTGTCCCTTCCATTACAATGTGTGTTTGTCCCAGTACTCCGTTCTTCCTGACTTCAGTACATGAAGTTACACCATTTCTTTTCTTGAAGACTTTTCACACAGGAAGGAAGGTTTTTCTTACCTTCAGAGAAGTTTGGTCTCTCGATTAATTTGCCAGGACTTGTGGAAAAAAAGAAATAATAATACTAATTTTAGAATTTGTATAGCACTTCTCATTTTAGGTGTAAGGAGACTTTAAGAGAGTAAAATCTTACAATCTTCATTTTACAAACAGAATAACAAGAAGCAGTAAAGAAAAGCTAAAAGGCTTTCCAAGAGTTACACAACGCGTCAGTGGCTGAACTAACACTAAAACCCCTGCAGTTGCTCATCAGCAAGAACTGCATTCATTCCATTCAAGGCAGGCAAGCTACAGTGGTGCAAACCCACTGTGAGAGCTAAAAAAACAATCATGCTTAAATCTTCTGACTACCAAGCCAGTGTTTCAGCAGAGCAGACAGCCATGTCGAATATACTCATCCTGGAAAATTTCATTATTTTGCCCACTGTCTGTCCAAGGAAACAGGATTGTCTGTGTTGATCTTTAACAGGATTTTTTTATGATTCATTTGTATAAAGCTACTGAGATTAGGAAGAAACCTTTTTTAAAAACAAACAAACAAACAAACCAACAAAAAACACCAACTAGATGACAATAAGGTTTGAAAATCTACTTTATTTCTTTACTTATTGAGACATGCATATGCTTTTATGGGGGAAAACCCTGTCTAAAAGTACTGCAGACCTAAAGATTTGAAAAACTGAATTAAAAAACTTAACTAAGTATGCCACTGCAAAAAGGTGAACTAGTACAATAGGATGTTAGCAACAAAAAATGTTGGATTGACTTACAGTTGTGTAGTTTTAAAAGAGCTGATCCAGATTATTACTGTTATCCAAAAATACTGTTAAAAAATTGTGTACAAGTTATCATTTATTTTGAGATAATTCAGCTGCATTATGTTCAATGACAGGTTTAATACTTGCAGAGTACCCAGAACACTAATTATAACAGCTATTTGATGTTTTTGTGCATGTTGGCCGTTAAAAAAAAAACACCTCTAAATTACCTCTTACCTGTCAAGCAGAAGGCACTCCACCCACATCTACCTTGCTTTTCTTTGGTCTTCCCTTGTGGGGTTTTCTCACAACAGCTTTCCAGAAAGCACAGCTTTCCCTTTGCTATCTTTAGCACATTTATGTTCTTACGAAGGCAAACAGGCTCTCAGTGCAGGGATTTAGAGGCCTTTCCTGCTAATTGCCAGCTTGTAAACTTAATTGGACTGTCTCCCTGGGCACCGTTCCTAAATCAATTAGGCAGTGAGTTGGCTGTCACCTCTTTTTCCCAAGCAGGTTGCTTGGAAGCGTACCACCCAGGAGAAGTCAAGCATCCAAATGGGAAGATGTTGACCTCTACAGCTGAAAGTTATCACATTTTAAAATTCATTCTGTATAATTGATGTAAAATCTCTTCTAGGAAGAAGGCAAAGCTCTTTCTATCCCTCTCTCTCTGCCTTCCTCTCTCCCTCCCTTCCCTCCTCCCTTCCTCTTTGTAGTCCACTGTGCAAAAATATGCTATTCTCTATTGTATCCTGCTTTTCAGCTTTACCCCTCTTCTCCTCCACATGATCAAGGTAATGCTGTGTTGATTAGTCAGCCCCTCTTCCCAACCTCAGCAGTTTTTAGGTCTCTGCTATTTAAGAAATAATGCAAATATAAATTATACAGAAAATTTAGGAGTCCCTGACAGCAAAACCCAGACAGGCATTCAGGACTGAAATAAAATCCATAATTAACTCATGGCTAGAAATTGTTTCCCATAAAAGTCTGTTAAGAAACTGTGTCAATGAGAACAGGCAAATATGTTTTTAACTTCCAGCTGACATATTATGATTTTGGACAAGTTCTATGAATTCTCCATGGTGCTGTCTAGCCAGATTTATTTCAGGAAAAGATTCATATTAAATTTAGCCTCAAACATTAATAGCAAATATTTTTGGTGTCTAATGCCAAACTCATTTTCAAAAGCATTGCGGCTTCTTGTCGTTGATGTCAACCCAGATCTTGGATAACGCCAAACTTGGTACTGGTGCCAGTGGTTCAGCGTTGCTGGCCTCAAAAGACATTTTAAATGTAGTATTATATTTATTTAGCATGCAAATAAGTATTTTCATTTTCACTTAGTGATTAATGTGAAGATTGCCCAACCTATATAATACTTTAAAAACACCAAACGTTTAGGAAGAAGTAAGTCTACCATAACAATTAGATATTATCACACATACACAGGTTTGACACGGCTATTACACAGTGTAATGTTCATAGGCTTTAATATATGCAAATGTGAAGTGAAACACAATAGGCACCCGTGTATTTTCTTTAATGACGCTACAAAACTAAAGTGTTTCTCTGTTACGATAAATAAATACATAAGCTTTTTTCCCCCAAAGTGTCAGATCTGTATATGCAAGTCCTCTGCAGGTTACTGGTCCTTGAGCTATAGTCAGATACTTTCCTCTACATTTTTTTCCTCGATTCTTATTTTACATCAAGAACAATATTCACAACTACGTTTATGAAAATTTTGTGAGGTGTGTTTTCTATGTATCAGGTCTGCTTTTCTCTCTTCGCAGACTTTTATTTCCCCAGCCATCCTGTCACTTTAATATCAGTATTGAAATTCAGCTTGTTCCCTGTCTCATCAGAATTAAAATTAGTTTTGCCAATCTACATCAGAATATAAATTGAGAAAATAAAAAAATAACAATATGTTTTTATTTAAAGAGAGCAGAAGAGTAAATTTATTCTGGTCTCTTTCTAATGTCTGGAGCAGTAGTGATAAAGAATACTCTAGCACAGCGACCCAAAGCAAGCAAGGACTGCTAAATTGCTGTGTATGGCCTATGTCACACCATCATATGGGTAGTCAGAGACAATAAATAACATTATTCTCTGCAGCTTTTCAGCCACCTTTTCTGTTCAGAAGCTGAGACCTACAAGTGAAGAAAATTTGAGAGTCTTTTAGTTTCTACTTTTCAGACAGAGAGTGCTGTAGATAACCCATGTTCTCATGGAGCGAGCAATGTGTGTCTTGTTTTTTCCCCTTATGACAAGTGTGTTCTTGGTTTCGTGTGCAACTGTGATTCCAAGGTCCCTAAATATTGGTGTTTTTCATGATATCCCCTCACAGAAAAAATGCTTTCCACTTAGAGAATTTTGCCAAGCTAGAAGTAAGTTTTAGAGCAATTGCAACATGGAGAGTAATTGAGTAACTGCTGCTTTAAAGTTTGAGCTGCTGTAAACTTGTAGGCATAGGTACATTTCTGTGAGACAGATGCTACTTTCAGGAAGGAGGTGCTAGAAACCTGAGTTTATTACCTCCAATACGATAATGATAAACTGGGAACAAGCTTTTTCTACCATGTTTAAACCAAACTTCATTACATGATGTTGTCACTAATAGGCGTTGGCCGCGTTCACTCAGCTTCTGTGTGTGAAGTTCACCGATGGTTTTTCTCAGCTATCCAAAGCACCATCAGTCTAAATATACTGAGATAATAAGAAGCTATCTCGTATAAAAATTTAATAGTGAAACCCATTAACTTAGACTTCCTAATTTTAAACAACAGCAATTATTTTTAACTGTACTGAAAAGTAGTCAGCTACTGGTTTACATACTCATAACACTATCTTTGGTTTTAATATTTCCTGTAAAAGGTGTGATCACAAGAGGACAGCTGGGCCTTGTGGAAATCATCCACCAGTACATTCGTTACGATGAGATACACGAGGCAATTAACGTCCTGAACACCATGAACTGGAACACGATCGGTCGTCAGTGTTACATATGCCTCAGTGCTATTGTCAATCACCTTCTTAAACAAAAGCTCACACCAGACAGAGAAGGTAAGGGACTGACTGTATTTTTAATGTATTTTTATGGTGTCTTTGTAATTCATATGTGGATTATGACAATATGTTGACTTTATAAAGAAGACCATAGCGAGAATGCCGGCAGTGAGCCAGGTTATGGTACTCCATAATCAAATGTCGTATGTAGACAAGTCATTTCAATAAAATCTGGAGCAATGTGTTGATTGCATTTCAGTTCATTTGTATCACTAGTGATATTAAAATAATGTGTATTTTAACACATATATGTGGTATAGGTGTGACAATATTTACAGTGCTGTCTTATATGTGCTGTAACGTTTATTACACTGCATAACTTTAGCTTATGTTACAGACTAATGTTAATTAACATAAGATTCAAATGTTTTTCATATGTTCACACTGAGACAGCACTAAGGAGGAATGACAAGAGATTTTAGTGTGGTTTTTAAGGTGCTTTCAAAGAGTCTTTCTTTACAAGGTCCAAAGGCTTTGAATACACTATCCTCTGCTGCCTCCTTTAGGACTGCAGCATTTGTCCTCACTGTAATCTTCTGGCCCCCTGCAGTAGTAGCCGGGGTCCCTCACAAGAAATGATGGATTTTAGGTTCAGCCTTGTCTCTACTGAAGCCTGGTGTGATGCCTTCCTCTTGATTTGCTGTCTATCTTGAAACTCAGTAGCCTTCAAGATTTGAAGTGCCTTGATTTAGTGAAGGTGTTATCCTCCAGTCTTGCAGGCAGACAGCTGGGGACCAGGCATCTTCTGTGGCAAGAAAGAATATGTAGGATTCTGGTGTGTTTGATGATAGAAAAACTCCAAGGTGTCCTACATTGCTACCAAACCATCAGCTATCCCATTTTGGGGGATCTGATTAAAAAAATCTCTACATTGCAGACACGGCGTATCAATTCTAAATAAAACCTGCTTTTAAAAGGACCATGAAAAGGGCTGGTTTTCAAACTCTTGTAAAAATATGCACATTATAAATAGATGCCTGTGTGTTTCCCCCCATGCAGCTCCCTAACGTGGTTTACAGCAGACGGAATTTCATTTTGTGCAGGAGTTATTCTATATGAATATAACAAATTTGGCATGGTAATTTGTTTTCTTTTTTATTAGCAAAACACAGTGGGGCCTTTTATTTATAGCGATGGGGCAGTTATCTTTGAGATCTTTATTCTGCCTTCAACATCAAGCTGGGCTATCTAATGAATCTATAACTGTGCTAGTAGTTACTCGTATTCAGAAGTACAAAACATGCTGTCAAGAAAACAGCAATGGCAAGAGAGTATGGCTTGTTTTTGCAAAGGTACTGCTGTATTCAATTTTAATCTAAATTGACTGCTGCTTTGAAAGAAAATACCTTTAAAGTTCAACTTATCTTACTGTCTAGATTTAAGATAACACAAAACCTGATTTACTAACAGTTTGCCTGTGTTCCTAACACAGTACTATTAGCACATTCAGTGCTATCAAGCCTAATGAAGTAAGATGTAACTGTACTTGGAAATAAAGAACCATTACCACTAAATACAGAAATGGCTAGTTCAAACAAACATTAATAACTGCAAATCAATGAGATTTTGTCTGCCTAATGAGACAATAGGTTATATTTTGCTTTTAAAGCCCACGCAAAATTCTGATTAGCAGTAGCAGTTTGCACGTTCGCTCTGAAGGGAGAACCTACATAGCAAATATATACCAAATTCTCCCTGCTCTGCCTATAAGGGCTTGTGCTCTGATTATAATTGTAACTTGTCCTACAAGGACCTGTTAACTCTTAAGCAGAAAACACATAACATAAATATTATTGACCATTAAATTTCCTTTCAGCTAAACATATGGGACAGAAATGTATACTGTGTATTTTCTTGTATTATTCATAATTTTGTCTTAAAAACATATAAACAAATGCCTAAGAGATCCAGCTGTGGAGTATAGCAGTCAGAAAGTATTTAAAGCGGAGAAAGCTTCTGTAACAAAAGGGCTTTATTTTATTGATTATAAGAGAGGTTATCCTGTTTCCCACCACTACACGCTGTAGGAGAGTCAAACCCTTAGGGTTTCTAGAGCCATTTATTTAAAGTTTTTAAAGAACTGTTGGCTGAAGAGGTTCCTTAGACCTCAAGGCCATCACAAGAAAGGTTCTGTCACCCGCTGACCTAACACAGTAATGCCTGGAAAACTGAACTTCCTTGTTGTTTGCCTAGGAGGACAAAGATGATTTGAGCTAATTGACGGTTGATCTCTACTGGACAAACTCGTTCAAACTGTATTACTCTTATGAGTCACTTTTAATTGTAAGCTGCTGGTGAGAACTTGATGTGTTATAGACTTCTTCATCCTTTTTGACAGCTTTTGTTGCTCAAAGTCATTGTCAACTCTGCCTCAAAGTGAAAGTTTATATGCACACTTGTGTTTGTACAATCTGTCATATTTTAATTTCATCTGTCCTACAACTGCATTACATTTCATCAGTGTTTGAGAAATTTGACTGACTGCAAACATGAGTAACCTGGTGTAATTGAAACAGTTTCACTTGTTTCATTGCTGCTGTGTTTGAACTTCACAGCACAGCTTGAGGCAAGCCTTGGAACCTTTTATGCTCCAACAAGACCCCTCTTGGATACAACTGTGCTGGAGTACAGGGACCCAATCAGCAGATACGCAAGAAGGTTCTTCCACCACCTGCTCAGGTGAATGACAGTTTCAACTTCTATCAACTTAAAATTAATTGCATATTTCAATAACCTCTTACTTTAATGTGGTTAAAATTTTCCAAGAGGACCACCCCTGAAAAAAATGCATTCGTCGTTACTGTTTGTTTAACTCGCACTTCGTTCCTTTCAGATATGGTGTTGCAGATAAAATGCTATTCAGAGCTCTTCTATCATCAATGCACTTTAAATGCATCACCCTTTCCCTTTTAGCATGACAGAAGAAAGATAGCATGCTTTTGAGAGATTTATATTCCCCCACTACTTGCAGGTTAACTGTTGAAACAACTTACGAACTTGGAGAAAACACCGACTTTAAACAGATGCTAAAACGCAAATGAATGGTGCATGGTCCGAGACATTTTTGTCTTTGCACCATTGAAACCGAAGCATTTTGTTATTCTCAAAGTTTTCATACAGAAATTCATATTCTGATAATTTTCATAAAATAAAATGTAATTTTCATAAAATAAAATGGTAATTTCCATTAAAATAAGAGGAGAAAATGAAACGTTGCATGTGTCTGTAAGTTATGTGGCATTAGAAGAGTCATAACACCAAATTCAGCTAGAATTTATAGTACATTGGTTTATTGCTATGTTTCTCCTTCATAATAAATTAATATCCTAAATTTCAATCAGTTACGAATATCAATATATAGCAGTTTAACCTGTTCATATGTTCAACCACAAATACAGCTAAAATATTCCCTCTGAGAATTATCCAGTGGGTGAAAATAAGGAGAAATTACCTTCTGAATGCTACAGTGTTTGTAACACCTTGTTGAGGAGGAGTGTAGATGGACATAGTGAGAAGACTTGCAATGCACCCTTTTTCGGTGATTCATCCAGATTATATACACTGTCTGCATATGCAGAGCTAAGAACTGCAAGTTACTTTGATAGTACAGTTTGTGCTTCTTTCAAATCTTAACGAGAAATATTTTATATGATCTTCTGCATTTTGAATCTGAATAAGATCACCTTTCTGCTAAAGAGGTCCATTCCAATGGGGAAATTATTCTAAGTAGAAGAACGCTCCGAATATCTGCATAATATGCACCAGCCTTTCACTGAAGTTTTCTTAATAGATGCGGCCACAATAGTGGGTACAAACTCTGGTTTTGCCTTTCTCCTAGAAACCAGCAGGGAGGATCTGTTGCTACAATGGCCAACTGTAGTGGCTGCAGGCCAGTTGCCTGCAGAGGACAAATGCGGAAAGAATGCCTCAGAGATTGCTGAGAGGTGTAACTAGAGTGCTCTTGCATCTGCAAGGGAAAGATGTATTCCCTCTGACTCAGGATTTGCTTCCAAATGCTAGCAGGCATGCAGAGGCATGGGGCTCTGGCGAAGCTATCAGCCCTTGGGGCTGCTGAACACAGCTGAAACACTGACTCAATCCCCCTAGCAAACAAGAAGCTTCAGCGTCAGAATGCTGCTTGGGCAGCGTGGGGCACAGACAGGAGGTGTGTAGAAGAGTCTCCCCGTATCTTTTACCTCCACTGTAAAGCAGCCTTTGAACAATCTACGCTTGTGGCAGGTTTTGGAACAAATGTGTGTTATTTTGCTGTTTCTCTATTGTCAAAGGGATTTGTATTCAACTGAATCAAAGTGATAGGATCATGTGATTGCTGCAGAACAGATGGTAATGCTTAAAGCTTATCTAAGAAGACATAATCTAAGTACAAAATGAAATGTTCAAAAATGGGAGATTTATCAGATAGAAAGCAAGGAGATGGTGTTCAGAGCTGATCTTTATTGTATTAAAGTGGCTGTGCCTTAATTGGTGTTTATTTTCTTTTAGATGTTTTCTTCAGTGACTAGAATGATTTGAATGTAGGCTAAGCAGAGAGTACTACAGATTTATTGGAGGGATGGTAAGCCATGGTTCTGGGTGAGAGAATGCCATCTAGGCACGATGCAATGTCTAGGAGAATCATAGGGAGGCACAACGCTCACTAATTCTTTCAGGCACGCAAAAGTTGCAGCTGCTGCTATTACATCCATCTGTGAGGTGCCAGCAAGGCAAGCCACTTCTGCCAGCCTGCATTTGCAATTGTAGATTCAGAACAGGAAGAAAAGTAAGAAGAGAATTATGCTCTTGCCTTTTCAGGTCACCATATTATGCCCACGAGGACACTGAAAATGGAGTAGTCCTCCCACTGCCTGTTTGTCAGAGACAGCAACTGTATGTGGGTGTCAGAAAGACTACATATTAAGTCAGTTATATGCTCTCTATCTCAACCCTTTTTGTTTGATTTATTCACTTTTTTACCCTTATTCGTATAGCACTAAATACTTGCAGGCTAGTTACAAATAGTTAACAAATCTCTTAAGAGTGAATTTTTGTTACTGCAGATGTGTCTGCATGACCAAACAAGAAGACATGAATGCAGATGCACTGCAAACTGTCAGTGCCAACTTGATGCAGCACTAAGGGACATTTGTTACTGTCTTGCAAGCATCAGGAGACAAAAGCAAAGTGATCACTTCGTACCCAATTGCAGCAAGAAGTGGAGGGAAGCTTAGCGCTTCCTAAATTATGTGCACTATAAGTATGGCTGATATTCAAAAAGTATTTCTTGGAATAGAGCAGGGCCTTCCACAATTCCTTTGGGCTTCAGAGAGAGCAAGCAGCAGTTGCACAGAAGGTAAATCTAGAGGATAAGGAGCTAAAACACGCAAGGAGAAGCTCAGAAGTGGGCTAGCTAGAGAGAGGAAAGTGGGGTTAGGAACATGAGTAGAAGAGAACGGACTGGGGACAAAGGCCTGAAGGCAGGGATGGGGACATACAAAGTCCTGCAAAAGGGCAGAGTGAGAGTACAGAGCAAAATGGGGGAAGACAGTTTAGGATGTCTGTGGTGGGCTATAGAGACCAGACATACGAGGGGTGGACAGGGAAGGGCGGAGTCTTTCATACAAAATTAAAGCATTTAAATGTTTCTAGATCTAAATCTGAAAAATGTTCATATAAACAAAAGTTTTCACCCCCCTCTCCAGCTTTCCCTTGAATGCCCCACCAATCTGCCTTAAGCCTTTTCTAGAAGGACCCACTCTTGGGAGAGAAATATTAATTCATTCTACATGCTGAGACAATCTTTGACCTGCCTGCTGAGTCTGCCAAAAAGGTGCCAGTTGTTGTTGTACTTTTAAAGATGTGAGTGTCCGTATTTACTAGAATTGAGAAATGCAGTTACCTTTTCAGAAAGGCTATCCTCACCTAGTAATAATCATGTGCCAATGATTTTAATCTTTACTGCAGACTGAAAGGTTGTATGTACAGTTGCAAATAACTGGAGACATCCATTTTCACATTATCAGTGAGATCATAAGCTAACGATTTTTCTGCCATCAGAGAGAACAGTTTCTAGAAAATGTGGAATGCTGTGATGGTAGGTTCCCTCTTTGAGGTATCGGGCACTTCAGCAAGAAGCTGTGTCACTACTGGCTATATTGCAAGTCTGGGTTAGAAAATGCTGCTGCAACCTGAGGTGGGCCAAGGAACACTAACAGCACAACTGAAATGCATCACAATTAGAAGGAAGGAAAATGCCTTGCAACATATTTGACGCAGCTGTGTTATTTGTATCCATCGTTATAAAAGCCAGGTTCTTAAATTTGCAAACCATGCAGCATATTCAGCTTCCACTAAGATGGAAGCTTAGAGCCCTGAATATAGAATATGGAATACCTCCAAAAACAGGCGTTCAGTATACAAAATTAAAATTAAAGGCCTCCTAATTATATGCCGGGGATCCATTACAACAGTATTTATGGAATGAATAATTATTTTCACTTTAAATTCTTATCTATAATTAAAAAACACAGGAACTGAATTACAAGTGTAGAAATATATCTTAGGTGTTCCTTGCCTCTTGAGTAGCACTCTGGTATTTTATTATGATGTCACTGCTTGTAATAACATAATGCATTATAGCATTATGTAAAATGTTGAGCAGAGGTGAATTTATTAGGAACCCTTGGGGAGCTGTAACCTTCTTGCCCCCACCCTTTTGTTGAGCGCTGCCCAGTAAGTGTATTTGTGTAATGGGGGAGTGGCTGCACAACCTCCTGCCTCTGTATAACAGCCTCATCTAGCCGTGTACAGAACATGGAATGGGATGGAATAGTTTTTCACTCGTTAACTGTGGCATCGCTGACTCATGGCTTTGCTTCACTCTGATCAAGCATTCGTAAACTGTACTTGTCATGTTTTCTAATGCATGAAATTATCTTGTTTGTTTGACACACACACAGAGGCACAAACACCCGCCCGCTCTGTTTTGTTCAAATGTTTCTGTCTCTCTCAGACAGACTGAGGAAGTAGCGTAGCATGAGCTGGGGGTAAAGGCTGGGCTGGAAAGTAAAGTCTGACATGCAGCTCAGGAGTCGTATAATTAGAATGCAGCCACAGCTCCATGTTTCTCCTGTGCCCTTTCCTCCTTTGTAATTCTGCTTTGGTGTTTGTGAATACACAGTTTCAGGATCTTGTTGCTTTTTTTTTTACGTGGAAGAATACTAAGATTCAAAACTATTTGGGCCTTTCCATCTGATAATTCCATTAAGAGAATGTAATTGGTTTTTTTTTTTCCCATAGTACAAATATGCTTCCCTACAAAGTAAAGCTCTGTTGTAAATAGCAAGATAGTGCATTTGCTTCTTTCAAGAGCAGAGTGCAGCTCTGATCACGTTCACTGGTTGAATTTTGGATGGATTCATGAAAGATTGTTCCTTTATCTGAATACAAAAATGAAAACCTTCACCATAGTTTTACTGACTGTTTTTACTCCTTTGCAGATCTCAGAAGTGGTGTGTACACTTCCCGGTGTTCAATGTAAGATGCTACTGGTTAAATGCAAAGAAGAGTTTAGCTACATGTTGGGTAGGCCATTCAAAAAGTGGTCTGACTTTACACACAGAACTTGATAGAGCTCCTTTGTAAATAAACATTCGTAAAGGAGATGAGAAAGTAGGTGGTTGTTAGCATCAGGGGAGATCTGCTTCCAGCCAGTACTGATTTTTATGAATCACTTCACTGTTCAAGAGTTCTGAAGTGGACTGCTATACTACCTGACATGATGCCTTGACACAGTCAGTTATCTCTTAAGTCCAAGACAGCCTTTGAAAAGCTAAAATAAAGCTCTTTTGCCCTGCAGGTACATCACTTATGCAGTACTAACTACCCGTTGGTAAGCAGGTTCCCGTGTCACTACACTGCAATCTGCTAAGTAGATATTCACTGTGAGTATTCCATCCTAAATAGGACCTTAAATCAAAGGTGAAAAAATGCCTCAACTCCATAGGAATAGTTCCCAATCCCATCTGCTGCTGACTGTATGGAACTGAGGGACAGAGTGAGCAAAGAGCTTTTATGATCTTTTTTAAGAGCACCCTAAAAGTAGAATCTGTAATTATGCTGGTACATAGTGTGTCACAAAATATGTATAAACATTAATGATGACATGGTTCAGGACTAAGAATGTCTTTTATATTCATAAGGTAACCTATTAGGCATTAAATGATGCCTTCAGATAAAATGACCGCTGATGTCAGTCAGGTTCTCTATGGTGGCCACATGAACAGAATTCATCTCTACAGGAGTAAGTTCAGTAGCAGCATTCTGACTCAAGCAGCACCTTCTGGAGAGGACTTTGAAGAGTCATTTTTTTGTCATCTTATGAAAACGATCAAAACCAAAGGTTTTCATATTACCATGGTACTAATAAATGAGAATTTCAATTGCTATGATGGAACTGCACATGAAAAGATTCCCCTGGTCATACTTCTTGACCTGTTTTAGAAGCACGAAATAAAGGCACTTATTTAATGGAACTAGATTATTTTTGCAGTTAAAGAGGTTAAATATCTCAGGAAAAGTTTAGAATATATTTGCTTCAGTCCTATGTTGCTAATGATTTATTTTTTCTTAAATCAGCTTCACAACAGTTTTCAATTTCAGTCAGATGCTTTGATGCCACAGGAATGGCTCCA
Source organism: Tauraco erythrolophus (assembly GCF_009769465.1). Taxonomy (NCBI): domain Eukaryota; kingdom Metazoa; phylum Chordata; class Aves; order Musophagiformes; family Musophagidae; genus Tauraco; species Tauraco erythrolophus. The sequence continues at coordinate 121,824,143 of NC_141466.1, read as the reverse complement.
GGATTTAATTCTCTAGTGGTGATTACAATATAAGAAATATTGAGCAAAATATTGGGAAGGGGGGACAGGACGACAAATGACATGACATAGTTGCTTGAGAATAAAATCCCATGAAGATAAACCACAATAAATGTCAGACATTTAGGCAAGATTTTCTACTGAACCTAATGGGAGATGTTGCTTGGAGCATGGGAAAAATGGCCCCTCCCACACACTTAGAGCAGCCCCAGAGCTGTTCTAATATGGAGCCATTTCCCACAGCCACCAAGAGATGGCTGTTTGGTGGCCCAGAGTGCCGTAAGTCCTCCAGTTCTCTGCTACATCCCCACCCATGGGACTGCACTAGAAAAAAGGAACAGAGAATAGCTACGCTGGACTAATGTTCTTTGTGCCAAGGCTATTCCCACATCCTGATTAATCTGACTTTGATATTGTTACTTTTAGAAGCTGAGCCCACATGGAGACCATTGTTTTGTTGTGTTGTGTTGTGTAACTGATAATCTGCCTCCATAAGGTGGCTTTTTCTTGCTCTACCAGCTGTGCAATTCCCCTGAAAGGAATCTGAGGGGCTTTGGGCACACATCAAATGCAGAAAAAAATGAAATATACCATATTCATGGACAAAAACTCAAGAATAATTTCTTAACAACATATCTCCACCCTTGAGCAGCTGCAGTAAGTCAGCCTCAGCTTTCCTTTGCAGGTGATCAGTTTCTCCCTCCCCATCAACTCTACCTTGTTGCTAATGGTGTCTCCTTCTGGAGTGACACTCAAAAATCTCGTCTTAAGGTCCTGATCAAGAACCTGAATTTAAGATGCTGGAATTTTTTCCCCCGGCAATCTTTCCAGATTGATTCATGTCTCATCTCTTTACCAAGACACTTTTCCTCCATTCATTGTCAGAGTCTTCCCGAGCCCCACCATTACACTTCACTTTTCTGTATCTGGACCATCTGACAAAATTCTGTCTTGAGCTCAGCTCGTCAGTTCAGAACACAACAGGACTTGGCAATATGTAATTCATTTGTTGTGTGCAAAAATGGTTTGTTTTGCTCTGTAAAGAGCTTTGTTTTTTCTGACTTTTCTCCCACTTCCGTCCAGTACTCTCCACAAAGAGCTAATTGAACAATCAGTCAGCCCTAGGCTTCCTGTCTTCAAATGCAGAGCCCCCTTTTATGGTTCCTCAGAACCGAAGAGCCTGCTAAGGAAAGGATACCATAAGTAAAATTTAGAACAAAAGTCAGCAATAGTCAATTGTCCAATAACTGGATATAGTGTCTCAGGGGTGCATCTCACCTCTCCTGACTTAATGTAGAATTTAGATGTCCTACACACTGATCTGGGCTTCCTCTGTAGTTAGCGTAAAGACATGGACACCCAAAGCATGAGTAATCTCATCGGAGGGAGATGTCTAAGATAAGCGTGAAGAATCAAATGCCAGTGCCTATCCCTATCAATTAACTGTAAAGGGAGCCTACCTGATTAGCTTAAATTAGCCATGTAAAGGTGAGCTGTTTGAAGATAAATGGAATGATTTGCACTGTAAATGTCTAGCTCCTGTATCACATTATTACTGGCCAGTTAACAGAAAGATCTTAGATGCTCAGATATAGTTTCTGCAATAGAAGGAGAGAGGCACAAAGACTAGCAAAAATATATGAAAAAAACGTTTGCAGAAAGATATAAAAAACAGGTATGAATACAAGTCTCTTTAAAATTCTCCTTTTGACAAGTTGGCCAGGATAGGAGAGGATGGGGGTGTTTCTTAGTTTACACTGGTAAGTGTTGAAGTATCGGTAAAAGAGGTTATACAGTAATAAATGACCAGCACTAGGTAAAATTAATACAGAATTTCTAAAGGTAGTCAAGCATAAAATAGCTGAAATACACGCTGTGGTGTATAACCTCTTATTTAGAATGACCTTAGCACCTGAGGACCAGAACATGGAAAATACGATGTCAGTTTTCAAAACACAGTCTGGAGAGACCTTGAAGAACTATAGCCCTCTAAGTCCAACCTTCATACCAGTGAAATTAGTAGAAACTGTATCAAAAAAAAAAAAAAACAACCAACCAAAAACGTGAACATACAGACAAATACTTTGTACTGGGGGAGAGTCAGCAGGATTTCTGTAAAGGCGAGTCATGTCTCAAAACTTTGAATTCTTTGATGTCAGCAACCATGTCGGTAATGGATATCCAGCTGCTACTGATGAAAGTTTGACCATTGAAGACCTTTTTGGAAGGTCTCCCACCAAAACGTCTTAAAGAAACTAAGCTTCCACAGGATAAGAGGAAAGCTCCCCTTTCATAGGTAAGTAATTCATTAAAAGGAAACGGAGTAAGAGTAAATGATCAGTTGCCAATGGAGGTCACCAATGGAAATTATAAGTATAGCAGATCTGTACTCCTAAGTAGCCTGGCAAAGGAGCAAATAGTAAAGTGCTAGCATTTGCTAATGATACTAAATTATTAAGACTAGTAAAGATAGGGCTTGCTGTGAAGAACAGCAAAAGGGCTTCAGAGGACTCAGTGACATAATGTCAAAATTGAAGATCAAGTTAAATGTAAATAAATTCAAAGTGAAGCACGTGGCGGTGGTGACTCCTAACTTCACGTATAAAATTATGAAGTCAGAACTCGCCATTATTCTGGAAGAAGAATGTGGTCTTGTAACTCTCTGACTATAAAATAGTCAGTTCGGTGCTCAGCACAAGTACAAAAAGCAAATTGGATGCCAAGAATTCTTAGAAAAGAAATAGACAACAAACAAGTGAACTTCAGTTCACTTGAATTTTGTGTGTAGTTTTGGAGTCCCATAATCTGTAAAAGAATATAGTAGAACTCAAAAAGATTTTAAAAAGTCAACCAGGGTGATTAAAGGCATGAAACAGCTTCAGTGAATGACTAAGTAGACTAGAGCTCCTCAACCCAAAGAAGAGGTGACTGAGATAGAGATCTATTAAATTGTGTTGAGGAAGAGGACAGTAAATGACTGCTCACTGCTTCTTCTAATACAAAAACTAGGGGTCATGAAGTGAAGCTAGCACGTGGCAGTTTCAAAATATAGTGATTCTTCATGTAACATATAATTAACATATGAAGCTCCTTACCGCAGGATGTTGTGGATGATAAAATTGTATATGAGTTGAAAGGCAAGGTTCAGAGACGAGAAATTCACTGAGGAATACCGACATAGAAACCACCTCTGTCTCAGCAAATCCCTGAACCACAAATTGTTGGAGACCAGGAGACTAGTTAGGGGAATATCACCATGTGCTTGCCCTACTTTATATTCTTTCCTAGGCGCCTAGCTCTTGGTGAGATATTAGGTTAGATGTACCTTTGGTCTGAGCAAATGATCATTTTTACATTTTATGTCCTCGTACCTGATGTTGTGCAGAAAAAGCTTAAAATACTCAGTAGTTTTCCATTTGCTCCTTCAAAAATGTGACAAAATTCATACGATCAAATTTCTAGAGAATTTCTTGTCTGTCTCTCCTGTGGCTATATTTGCTGTAGTGGACTTCTTATGTGTGGGAATTTTGTGAGCATTACCACTGCATTATTTTATTATAAAGAAATAATATTGGCTATTGAAAATCCTAGATTAAAAAAGTAAACATACTGTAATGGACCTGTAACTCAACAAGTGATTCAAAATTTGGCCCTGCACCATGACTTTGTAATTAGATATTTCTCTTTAGGTAGCCAGCTCTAGAAAATATTGAGCTAATGTATTTTCTCTGAGAAGTCTTAGCACTAAAAAAACACATCTTATCCAATATCAGGCATGACGGAGAATTGACCCTGTACCTCATGGAAAGTCAAGGAGGAAAAGGGCCTGTTCATCTTAACTTTAATACCAAATTTCTGTCTGCTGCCATTTGAAATTGCAGAGATATCACCCATATACAACAGGGATTTATTTTGGAGGCAGCAACTCATCCTTAACCGTAGCAATGATACTGGGCGTCTGTTATAGAGACGTCTTTAGTGTGTAGACATGCTGATATGTTTGCTCAATAAAATCCAGCTTTCAAGACATACTGTTAAGTTTACATGATCACCAGAGTGAGAGGGATAAAGCTGGAAAAGAAGAAAAGCAGAAGCGAATAAATGCAATAAAGGCTAGGATTTAACAGACAGGGTTGAGTAAAATAAATGTGAAACAACAGGTGTCACTGACTCTTATCAGCATTTTTAATTAACATCTGTTTTTAGCCCAGAGTACTTTGGAAGAGTATGTTGGAGTGTGTCTGTATTTAAAGATAAAGATAGACTGTTGAGGAGTTGCTAAGTAGTAAGAGGTTGGGGGAGCGGAGAGGTTTGGGAGTGGGGGGAGGCTGTGTTGGCTAGGTTGGTGTTACTTGCAGCTCAGAGAAACCTGAGGGAAAGCCCCCATGATAAAACTGAAAGGTAGGGAAATATTGCTATGGCAACAAAATACATTCTCTTAAAGGAAAATGAGTATGAAAAAGGGAAGTACAGAGTGTGGGGTATTCAAAAGAAGTACACAATACAAGAAGAGAAAAGGCCGAATCTAGTTTAAAAAGAATCAAACCATCATGGTTTCAATGTATATAATAATAATTTAAGATAGTAATAAATAGCTGATCTCTAGATTTTTGTAGCACCTACTATTGACAGGCTCAGAGCACTTGACAAACACGAAAGAATTATGCTACACAGTAGGAAAACATTGCTGTTGCTTCCATCAGTCATCCTCTTCAGTGACTAACCCCATTCTTTTAGAACCCAGGCTAGCGTGGTTGACCAACATCACCTGGGAAGTGTATGACACAAATGTTCATAGAATCAGGATCCGTTAACTAATACTTCTTTGGCTTAAACATGAGATAGTTCAATAGTTTTAAACTAGTGCTACTTATAGTTAATATAGCAAAGGTCAACAAATAAATTATGTTGCTTTTTTAATAGCTAAAACTACTACTTTTTCTAGAATATGTCATACATCTAGACTATTTCTTACTAAATACGTATATGAAGAGTTCAAATGGTGCCTTCTTACTAAACTACTTCATTCAAAAATTAACTTGATTCCCTTGAAAATCCAACTCAAAAATGCCTTAACAGCTCTTCTTTGAACATAGAAAGTCTGTTCTGAGAAGAAGCATTTATGTTTAACATAGAGTCATCTGGACTGTTTCACACAAGAACAGATTTAGGTTTCCTAGAGCAGAATATCATCCTAGAAGATAGGAATCACATGGTAAGATTTTTTTTTTTTTTTGAGTTGGGAATGTCTTCAAGATTCACAGTCAGTTACAGCCCTCGAGGGCTTTCTCTGGCCAGGGAGTCATACTGTCTGGCTCCCCTTATTAGCTTTCTCTTTCCTCCTATTTTTTTAATCTGGTTGCTTGGTTTGTTTTCTTGCTTCATACCAGAGGATACCCTTTGATGTGAAGGACATTTGATTCTACACCCAATGATCTATGAAGTTATAGGTGGACTTCCTTTACTTCAGAGACACATAATTTGACAGTATAGTTCAAGTGACAGAGATTTTGGGTGACTTGAGATATTTGTGCCCATTTGAAATTTTCTGTGGTTATTCACTAACTTTTACTTGAGACGTATTTATGTGTGACCTTTGAAAGGTTCCGTAAGGGATTTCCTTTTAAACAAGTCACTCAGGCCCCAAATCCAGCACTTCACTTAACATGCCCATATTTAGGGCCCATAGAAAATTATAGGTCATAAACCCTTATATTAATGCTTTGCTAAATTTGGGCCGGAAGGAATGTATAGATTATACCTGAACAACCTTTAGAGCTTCTGCATCTAAAATACAATTTAGAAGATTAAACCTTGACTCACATACATACAGACCTGGTGGCTGTTTCTCCATTGGCCTTTGGTGTGCTCTGCAGCACCTTCTCTTCATCAGTATGAGAGTATGTTAGAAGGCAACAAGGTTGTGGATCACTCTCAGAGGTTTGTGTGTCCTGTTCAAAAGAGCTTATAATCTAAAAAACTAGTAGCATAATAGCAGGAGGTTGGCAAAATGATACCACTAGCATCTCAGAGGTCATAACTTACTAATGCATCCATTTATTCTTCTGTCAGTTCCTTATGAACTTAGAGAATCACTGATGAATCTCAACCAACTTTTCAGAGTCTCAGAAGTTTTGTGAAAATCAGCAACCAGTTAGGGTTAAATAGGATGCAGATAATTATCACCATCGCCAAAAGCTACAGCAAAAGTTCAGAAGATGTTCTGCCAATCGAAACATGCACTGCCTAACACCAAAGACAGTCTATGTTGTCTCTTGCTCGAACCATTGTCGGGAGGAAGCTGAGCGTACCCTGTTGGGAGAAGAAGTGTATGTTGGCAGGGCATATAGGGAACAGGTAGGCTTACAGTGCTGAGGCTGGTGTAGGAGGAAGTATAGGAAACTAATCAACAGTACTCTTTGCTGTTCACAGAATATATTCTTTTAAAAAGCAGCGGTTGTGGTTTACATTTCTGATTGTGATACGTGAAACTTTTGGTATGCCTTTGAACATACATTGGTGTTAAAATAGTCTAGCTGCAGTAAACTAATACCCAGCAATTAATTAATTTTTGCCAAAGGAGATCAGTAATATCAGGGATAGTCTGTTTTCCAGATTCATTATCCAAACAAATAATATGAGAGTATCAAGTAAATTCAAAAGTTATGAGACCAAGTCCCCCAAATCATGAGATTCTGAAACACAAACTTACAGTCTGGGGAGAGAGGGAAAGGTAGGTTCTTAGGACAGTTCCTGGTCTTTGGGCTACATTCAGTGGTCTGATTTTCTCTGCAACTGTCTTATTGAAAATAAGGTGTCCTACTGAACTCATTAGGGTAAAATCGTATTAGGTTTTGGTTGACTTTTGTTTAAAGTGGTTTGATTTTTTTAATGAAATGTGAGATCTTGATGTATTTATTGCTCTCCAGGAGCTCTAAGTAAAGAGCCAGTATTACAGCGTTCTCTATAAAATGAAGCATATAAATCTTTGACTAATACAATATTTTATAGACGAAAGGTTACATAACAATCTAAGTCTTCAGAATTTACTGAAATTTTGTTTCAAAATAATTCCTTGAAAGTCAATAGAATTTCAGGGTTGTCATTTTAAGGATGAGCTGAAGTTGCACTATCTATACCTGACTTCATTACACATTAGTATTTTTCTTGTGAAATATATAAGACCTTAAGCCTTGGGCCAAGGTTTTTTAAATGGGCTTTGAAGCTGTATTCTGAAATACAGCTACATGTCTAAATCAGTAGGGTTATATTCAACAGTTGGTTGAAAATCAATCTGTCCCCATTTAAATCAACCACATAGCAACCTAGCCACACACTTTTTACATTCTTTAACCCGATAATCTGTAATTATTCTGCCTTAGAATTCCATTGAAACAGGGTGCAGAGTCATTTTACAGACATTGTTCTTTATTTTAATATTGTCTAATTTAAAGGAAAATATTTCAGATAATAACATTTTTTCAGGAAAAAAAAAAAAGCATGAAAACTATTTCTGTTCCAAAAATTGCTGATATGAGAACTTATGGGAAACAGCTCCTTTTATGAATAATTATTATTATTGTGTTTAAGAAATGGGCAAGATGCCTAGAAATTGAATGAAAGAATGAGCTATTAAATTGAAATATTAAATGAAATAACTGAATTAAAAGTGATCATGTAAACCCTGCAGTAAATGTTGGGAGCTGTAGCTGATTGAACATATTTTCATCATCTGTTTTGTATGCTTAAATACAATTGCCTGATGTAAGTAAACACTTGATTGATATTCTGAATACTTTAAAATCTGCATATGCATCACAGAATACTGAACAATTAAAACTTAATTTCAGTGTAGTTTGATTACATGTAAATTATTTCAATATTCATTTTTTCCTGTTCTGTTTGCTCAGTGCATATTTAATATTCACTTTTTGAATGCATATCACCCTTGATTGGACTGTGAGATGAGGAGAACTCTGAAATTTCTTCTGTTAAAAAGGATTGCCTTATAAATATTATTTGTGCCACAGCTCTTCCCCTGCAGATTATTTTCTAAATGTTGTGTACCCTTATTGAAGACAAGGAAAAAAAACTGCTGCAGCCCTCCTTTATCAGCCCAGCACAAGGAATATGCTTACATGGTCGATGGGCATGTCTAAGAAGGCTTGTTGGTTGTAACTAGTCCCTAAAGAAATGTTTCCATCTTTTCTGCACTGTATTTCTCTCTTGCTTGCATGAGCTGTCTCTCCCTTCCCCTCCTCCTCCCTCCATGTGATTTTTTTTTTCTGGTTCCTGAACTTCTTATGAGACGTTTTAATATTATTCGTAAATACTACAAATATTTTCAAGTTGACCATTTTCAGCCTGAAAAATGTGTCTCTGTCGTTTAAGTGACCTCATTCAGTTTAGGTGTTGTGGAATACGTTGTTTTGATCTATAGTATTTAAAATTACATTATTTATGAACGTCCAACAAGAGGAAATCCTGGGCATTTGATTCTCTTTTTATTTATGCCAGTGAAAAGAATAGCCTCTCTGAAGTTAATAGATAACATTATTTTTTTATTATTATTTATGTATTTTATTTAAAAATTTTACTTTCAGTGAAGCCACATTCTCAGAATACAAGCAAGCAGGAGGTCTGCCACTCCACCATGGAAGGCAGGTCTGGATTCTTCTCTGCCTCGACCATTTTTGACCTGCATGAGCCTTGTCATATCACTCATGTTTCCCCTTTGTTTCCTTGTCCATACAACAGACGTACTAATAGACAGCTTTTAAAACTTTTGTAGGATACGTGGAAAGGTTGCCGAAGTGCCTACAACAGTATTATTTTATTATATGAGAATTTCAACTTAATATTGTACGTGCTAAACAGCTTGCAGGGAAATGTTTTCCTATCTGTCCTATATAGCTAATCGCAGTTTGAGAGTTTTAATCTTGAAGGTCATATTTCTGTTGGCTGTCACTTTGACCAAACAAGTGGCTGAACTTCATGGTTTACAGGCAGATTTCCTTATCTCTCTTTTTCAAGAGACGTATAAGTCTTGATTGCTGGAGCTATTTTGAAGCAAGCAATAAGTAACAAAGTGGAGGGAGGGGTGGGAAGACACTCACTTCAAGACTGATACCCTGTAGATGCCATTTTAGAAAGCAAATATTGTACCTTGTAATTGTAGCACAAGGGAAAAAGGGAGGCTGTTTTGCTTGGGGGTTTTTGTTTGTTTGTTTGTTTAAGGAGCTGATAAACTGCAAGTGAAGTGTGCTAGCAATAGCAAGAGGTCTTCCCACAATAAAATATGCTTATAAAACAGACATTCTTAGCTGGAGGTTGGTCTCATGCCGTACAGAACTCTCTCTAATTGTTCCTCTAGAATAAAAACACCGCAACTCCCATGCCAAAATAACAAGTATCTTCTAGTAAAGCTAGTTTAAAAAAACCTGGACATTCTTGACTGATTTAATACTGTTTGCCTAAGTAATGCAAACTTGTCACTCTTGTTTGAAACCTCCACCTTATTTTAAAGCAATTCCATTTATAATAATTTGTGAAGTATCTGTGATTGTTATTTCTGGCTCTCTTGGTTTGTGAAGAGCATTTCTTGGATAGTCTTTTTTTTCTCTCTTTTTTTTCCACGGTACAGATCTGAAAATAATGAGCTAACTTCACAGTTTTATGAATAGGGGCCGTAATGAGACTGAAGTATGTATGTTGATTAAAGGAAAAAAAAATTGAAATCTTTGTGAAACAGCAAAGAAATGACAGCTTTAAGGCCATGATTCCATTCTGCAGGTCAATCAAACGAAGAAATTCCTTTCCATTTTTTGGTTGCAGGCATTTTTGCCTTGGCTAAAGCAAATATCATTCAAATAGTCTGTATAGTTGTAACTTCGGAAAAACAAAGTAATGATGCAGACATTCTTTTTAGCTAGTCGAATAGCCGGTTTCTGTTTGGTTTCCAGTTTCCCCTCTAAGTACTAAGAATGTATATTTAATCCATAATTGAAAAGAAAAATGTGCCAGAAAAAGATACACACGATAGCTATTCAAGATACACATATTTTAACATGTACTTATTTGTCTTAATTAAAGCATAGCTTCAGAAGCAGCATTGCAACACAATGGATTTTAATGGAAAATCCTTCATAGAAAGCATGTTGAAAAGCTTCAGATACGTAGATGTGCATGATAAAACGGTAGTGCACGGCCTGTTCCCCAGTGATCAAGAGGTTAACCTTAATTCGTCTCTTCCCCTCCCTTGAACAGGTTCTGTGAGGAGGGCTGCAAATTAGTGCTTGGAAGAAACAGCAGGGAGATTAGCTCTAGGGGTGAAAGGACTCCCCACTCCAGCTCTTAGGAACCTCACCTGGAGAGTGCATTTCCTTTTCTACTTAAGCTAACGTATTATGCCTTCTCCTCATGAATGTTGTTCTTTGAGGAGAAGTCCTTGCTGGCTCTATCTTGCAATCTGCTGAATCATCCCAAGTGTGCAGTAGAAGAGAAGAGAGCGATAAGGTTATAGCAAGAGGGAGAAAACCACTTCAGCTTTGACCAGAAACAGAAATCCCAGTATGGTACATCATATGGGACTCCTTCACCCACCCAAGGGAAGGATTCCCATGTTTCCCTTGTGCTGACACTGGACTGAAGAAGAGCTACAGCCTTACTCATTGTTTCCTAAGATACCCTCGAAGTACAGAACTCTATAAATACTGGCATCCAGATGATGCTGTCTGACAATATCCGTTGGCTGAGCACAAACGACACCTTTCTAACACTGAGAAATCACAATGCTGCTTTATCCACACTGGGGCAAAGAAGTCATCTCCTTCCCAAACTTCAAGCATCTACAACTGATCTATTGGTGAAACTGTTAACAGGTGAAAAGGGGGAAACTTTACCAGTAATGGGAAAAATACAGAAATTGTCCTATGTGGAATCAGTCTTTTACTTCGCAACTGAAATAAAATTGGGGTGTTTTGTTGGTTTGCATATCTAAAGATAATCACCAAATCTATTTTTCTAGGCATTTTTAAACAGCTTAAAATGTGCAGTAGAAGAAAATGGGTACAAATAGAAGCACTTTCTCACAGTACAGATTGATTGTCAAATAGTGGTTATCTACATATAGTAAAAGAGAGGCATTAGCCCAGTGTAGAATTTCCCATCATGATTAGCGTTTGCCAGTGCAATGTTGTATATACTCTCAGAAAGCTTCCGATGGATGGCCTGTTTTCTCCCTCTTCTGTGGAATTTCCAAGAATTGCAAACAAGAGGATATATACTGTCTTCCACGGTATCTCCATCCCATGTAGGTATTTGTTGTAGTTACCAGGAGATGATGTGTGGTCTCTGGGTAGGAAGAAGGTGGCAGTTTGTGTTATTATAAATGGAAGGAGCTGCTGCTCAGCAAGCCTTCAACCCACCAAAGTAATGGTCTCAATATGCCATGGTACAGCTCACCTGGGTTAACAGTGAAGTTCCACATCCACACGGTTCCCTTCCTACTCTGCTGTATCTCTGGTGATACTCAGGTGGTGCCTTCTAGAGCACATTTAGAGGTAATTTTTGCTTGTGGATTTTGGTTGTTTTCCCCTTGTTTTACCTCATTGACACAATCTTCTTCACCATAGGATCTTCAGAAAACTCTCGAGAGTCTGTGCTAATACTGGGCTGAGGGAGTTAGAAGGCAAAACAGTGTCACCCCCTACCTTTTTCAGTCCCCAGGTGTTCATGACTGTTTAGCATGATGCGTCTGGATTATAATTTTAGAGAACTGTATTGAGGGATCTGTGAGGACAAAACTCAATGCAAACTTCTTCAAGGACCTCTGCAGTCTTGTGAGATTTGGGACTAGTCTTTTCTGTAGGGGATTCTGAGGTTCATACTCATGTTACTGGGACTAGCATTTATCTATGTCGTGGCTGGTATCTTTCAAAGGATCAGTTTGTTGTGATCTGCAGTACTTTCAGCTCCCTTCAGGTTCAACTAGATCTGATGGAACTCAACACTGAACACTCGCTGAAGGTTTTAAACGATGAAGAAGGTGGTCACTCTCCTACCTCATAGTTCTGCAATCTGAGTATGAGCGTATCAAGTTTCCTCAGTAAAGCTTTGGCATCACTTTTGATAAGAATTGAAGGATTTCATCTGCCCATTAACAAAATTTGGTGCAGCTCTTAAGTTCTCCTCAGCAAGTGACATGTTTCCTTCTTCTTGCAGGTATCAGAGATTTGAAAAAGCATTTCTGCTAGCTGTTGACATAGGTGCTCGGGACCTGTTTATGGTGAGTCACTTCTGGAGGCAGAGGCTGTTGCCAGGATGTTAATTGTCAGCTTTTGTGCACATTAAAATGGATCCATGTCATTTGCAGTCTCAGACACACACTGAAGACAGAACTATTTTACCTGGTTTGCCCCGTGCCATCATGAGGCTCGTCAATAGGAACTGAGTGTCTTTAGAGTCATTGACATTTTCCCTAGCGTGGCCTAAGGTCTGTTCTTTATTGTCCAGGAATTAATGTATATGTTTTTGAACTTTCCCCTTCTTCATCTGTCCTGATGTGGGTGAATGTCATCTTTCACTCTAATAAGCTTATACGTTTCTAATCCGTTCCTTTAAGAAGTACAACTGCTGAGTCCTGGACACAAGAGCTGGCCATATCCTGGGGATCCTGAATGCTCTTAGTTTGTCTCTTAGGGTTTTGTGAAAAGTGACAAATTATGAACGCTTCTACAGGTACTTTTAAAACAACAAAGCTCAGCAGCGTCAACCCAAGGGTTTTCCATTTCATGCACTCTCTGCCCCCTCCCATTTAATTAGCTACAAAAGTAAAATTAACCAGCTCTTAAAAGGTCCTCTGTGTGAGCTCTGCAGGAGGCTCTTGTTTTATAAGATCTTGCACCACAATGTCACAGTGAGGTCAGATGGACAAAGCCAATCGTGCTTTCCTAGTCTCTCAGCATGTTGCTGCTCCACAGCTGATTTCATTGTTTTCAAAGAAACAATAGGAAAGGGGCTTGTTGAAAAAAAGGCCCTTTGAACGATTGGTTTGCTTGACTCTTTTGCATAATGAAGACATTCTGTTGTTTAAATTAAGCTTTGACACTAGATGTTAATATCATTTATCCCATTAAGTCACTTGCCCTGCTAGTTTGATCTTGATATTTAAATTGTATGTTAAATTACACAATTAAATCCTGCTTTTATGGGTTATGAAAATTCCCTTCTAATTATATAAAAAGTTGTGTGAACCTTTTGATGTTTTTTTCACAGCTCTAATCATCTGGCTTGTTTCATCTAATTAGAAAGATGTGAATGCTGCGATAAACTTTTCTAAGTATGCATCAAAAGAATGTGATGGAAATGTCAGACTTTTAGGGAATTCATTACATGTTTTATGTTTACTCTCCTCAATTTTTCCTCTTTTTATCTCAGCTTTTTCATTTTCTCTTTTTATTTAATGTAGCTTCTTCAATACAAATTTTATACATAATCAGGCTAAGCACTGCAGCCATATATAAGATTCAGACTGTAACCTATCTGTGGCAGGTTACAGCTTTTTGTCGGGGACCCTCTCGCCATACAGATAATGAATTCTCCCTCAGTAAGTTCAGCCATTCTGGCAGAACAAATGACCCAGCATTTGGCCTGTCATCTCAAGGGCCCTCTCTCATATGACTGAGAGCGTTTCCTACGTGATCTTTTTCTCTCTCCTTCCCTTCGCTGACAGTAGGACTGAGAGACCACCTCTGTCACAGGGTGAAGAACAGCAGTGTTGAGTCAAGAGATGGGTGAAAAGCAGCTAACAAGAGGGAGGGACTGTCAGTACCTGGCTCCACAAGTGATGACATCATCCTCTCAACAAAAAGGTTCTCCAGCTTTCTTCAAGAGGAGTTTCAATGTTCACAGGGAAATTAGCTCCATCCTTTCCTACTCTTCCTTGTTTTTCCTTTCCCCTCTCACACCTACTCTCCATTTCCCATCTCACCAATGCTTTTAAACATATATTTCCACATGGTTTCTCCTGACTTACATTACTGTGAGATCAAACTCAGTTCTATATTGTCCTTGTTCGGCTTGCATTGCCTTTGAGATTCCTCATAGTTTCCCCTAAATTATGCAACAAGCAGCACACACACACACGCCTCTTTGAATCCTCTGTTAACTCTCTGCCTCCTCTGGGGAAATATCCTTTTGTTAATTCATCACCTAAGTGAAGTACTAATGAACAAACTTTACAATAAGCTAACAGTGGCACTGCTGCAAGATTACTAAGTACAGGACTCAAGAAGTTTAAAGGTGCATAGCTCATAAAAAGCATTTATTTGTGCCACGGTAATTTCTAGGGAATTGGGCTTCACTGCACTAAATACTGTGTGAAAATTAGGTAACTTGTTCCCTGAAAGCTTACAGTCCTTCTAGGTGCTGGTATAACAATACTGGTGCTAATATAGCAATACTACTGCTAAGCAATGTTTGTGCATCCTTCACTTCTGCTTAACACCAAATAATTTGTATGTATTGTTTATATAGGTCAAAATGCAATTAACAACATACGACTTGACTTTACCTATATTTAAAGCATTTATAATTATGTGCAGTACAAGTAACTAATATATAGGTCAATTATTTGCACTGTTGATTTACAGACCAACCAAATCTGTTTATAAAACTTCAGATGGCTCTAGGAGTCACACCACCGTATTTCCAATTAATTTAATGGGATTTCAAGAAGAAATGGTAGACTAAAGGAAGGTCTCTGATGACATAAGCGAAATGAGAAAGAAAAAACTATTTATTAAAGGGTAACAAAGAAGGAACAAAGAAGGAAAGGACAGAGAGGAGCAGATATAACAGAGACTGGGGAGGATCTAAATGTTGAATACATATCTTCTGAGACTTCTAAGGAAATGTCCTACGTCTTGGAGAATTTATCCTGAGCGTCTTTTTCACTAAACAGGGCTCTGCAGCATTCCTGTTATTTGTTTTGAGATTGTGAAGAATTTTGAGAAAATGCTATCTGAGGGCTAATTTCTTTCATAGAAATGAACAAGGAAAAAAAAAAAAGAGACTTAAAAGTTAGTCCTGTAGCTATAGCGTCACTAGTATGATGCCATAACAAGACACACAGATACTGCTGTGTCTCCCCATAAGCTTTACCCTCACGTCACATCTTAGTCCATCAATTATTATCATCTCCAACAAAGATCAATTAAAAAAAAAAAAAAAAAAAGGACATAATGTGGTGAACAACAGCTACATTTATTGGACAGTGACTGATCCAATCTGTGACAGAAAAGATCAAGCAATAGAAGGGTTGTTAGCTTGAAATCCTTTTGTAGTATGCGCCAGCTCTCAGCTGCTGGAAATTCAAAAGGCCATCCCACGTACCAAAGGTAGCAAAAATGCAAGGAAAAGGCACTTTAATAAAACTGTCAGATCTTAGGTGATACACTGATGAGGAAAGTGCATGTTTCGAAGAAACGTTGGAATTTTGCCCAGAAATATCCTATAGACAATTGCACATCAGTGACTTCTGACAAATGACTTCTGCTCACCAAGGGCCAGCTCTGTGAGTCACAAAGATGAGGGTAAAAAGGAAGTAGTCCGAAAAGTAATCAAACTGTTAAATGATAAAATACAGCCCTTTTAGCAAACTCCTGATAAACAGCTGGGAATTGGTTTTTTTTTTCACCATTGTTTTTGAGAAGGACGTGATCTTTGAACTGATAAATTCTTAGATAATTGTGTGAAAAAATCTGTGATGAATATTCAGCTAATTCAGTTTATTTCTTTTCTGTCTTTCTTTAAGTCACTCTGTAATCAAGTGTTTCTTCTTTCTCTTTTGTTTATTTTTCTGATTTTGTTCTACTCAGACATTTATAAATTCTTAGAAAAATCCAATTTTGCTGGCTTCTTTTAATGAGGAACACCTAAATTTGATCTGAAATTGTCTAATTAGCAGTTTTTACATTTGTAATCTTTTCTTTCTAAAGCTTGTTTAGAGATAGATACAAGAGCCACTGTTCTTAAAAAAAGTCTGTATGGCAGCAGCTTGAGAAACTGTGAAGAAAGCTTACCAGCCTGCTGCTATATCTTTATTTCTCACAAAGCCTTTCTTAGTTAGTGATGGATATGTAGCATCTTTACACTTCTTTACTCAAAACAGAGAACATGGGCAAAAACAAGATCTGAAAGTAACAGACGTTTTGATACACACAGCATGCACAACCTCTTGACTGAAAGAACTTTGTCATTTTCTGCAGTTGTTTCCATTCCCTCCCCAAGTTTATTATTTAAAATTGCATTTAAGAATACAATACTTGTCGTAGTTTAAACTACAAAAAGAAAGTCATTAAGCGTTGTCAGAATTTATTTTAAATTAGTGAACACAATCTGCCTATGCATTCAAATCTTTGTAAGCTCAGACTTGTTCAAGAGCCCCTAGGTTTTCTATTGTTATCTAAATAAGCTGACAATATCTACTGTTCGATCTTCATAGAAATCATACCTTGCTACTCAGGCCCTTTTCTCCTGACAGCCATGTCAGACCTGCAAAGAGAGGAAGTAGAGAGTTCGCAACAAGTTCGTAACTCCTTACTTTGCCCCAAGACACTTGCACGGTTTTTGAGTCACACCTGTGTTTGTAATTAGAAAATGTTGCCATCTCCTCCAGACTGTTGGGATCCTGCAAGTCAGTAACAGGTTTTCCTGCATAATCATTTTCACTTTGCCTAACATACTCAGTTTGCTTCTTACTTTTGGTTTGTTTTTTTTTTTTTTTTCCAAAATTAAATGAGGCAATAATAAAAGCAGCATCTTTTTCTCCTGTCTAACACTATTACTCTTACTTTTTTCATCCCGCTTCTCTTTCTAGAGTAAGGTCACTTTTTCCTTTAAGAGCTTCTGTCGTATTGATGAAAGTGACAGTAAACTCACACTGAGAAGGACAGTTTCACCTGAAATCTTCTGCATCAGTGAGAATATAGTTGCTTTTATGGTATGCAGAGGTCAATATTTCAAGCAAACACTTCTTTTCCCTTTAAATTCCTGCATGCAGATAGAGTCCAGAACAATGGCCAGGAATGACTTAAATCTTTGGATACCAATTGACATCTTCAGCAAAGAAGTGGAGAAAAACAACTTTGCCAACTGTTCTTGGTTTTCCCTCACTTCATCTGTCTCAGTTCATGCACAGAACAGCCTGTGGCCATGACGCCAAAGGAGAAAGGGGTTAATGGTCTCTCTTTATTAATGGTCAAGGATGAAACCTTACTTCAAGGGCCGAAACCAAGGGCAGTGAGACTGTAATTTGTCAGCGGGAATATATTCTTCCACAAATTGTGCTGTATGTAGTACAGGTGGTTTTCACCTCAAAGCTTAATGTATAATGTAAAGCTTTGCAGTTCAGCATGTAATGATACACCCCTGCTGTAGCACTCTGATTTTTGACCCTGGCTTAAGAACTAGATCCAGAGTATTGACAACTATTCATGCTAGACAACAACATTTTTTGAAAGCCCCTCGTGGTCCAAGAGTGACTCAGGAACCATGTCACCTGTGTGGGTGTAAAAACCATTGAGCAACCATTGTTGCTCTTATTACCTTCAATATCAGTACAAAGAGAACAACCATTACCTTACTCAAAGAACAGTAAGTGTAACATGACAACCTCCAAACAAAAATTAGTCGCAAAAGAAATTTACCCCCAAACTCATGTACTAGGTGGAAACCTTAACACACTTCAAATAGGGCTGTCAGCAAGAAGAGTTCCAGTACTTCAGATCTGGTTTACACAGAGCCACCTCCTATCAACCTTCTCTTAATTCATGTTGCACCAACAGAAGTTACCTTAAAAGCCGAGAGATTGGTTTCTTTCATACACTGAGTCAACAGCTTCACTTTTATCAGTGCACGATTGGTCAGTGTTTTATTCATTGCTGTATTCAACAGCACGAGTAAGATAATAAATTTGCATTGGGAGAGAATTAAAATGTAATGGTAGATTCATCAGTTCCATCTGTGTTTGTGATCTAAATAATAAAAGAGCCTCTTTCTTTCAAAATCCCTTTTGTTACTCCTGTGAGATTCATTTTAGATTAATCTTTTTTTCTCTCTCTTTTATTTCCAAAGGACATCCATTACCTTGCACTAGATAAGGGTGAATTGGCACTAGCTGAAGTAGCAAAGAAAAAGGCTAATGACATTGATGCTGAATCAATAACTACAAGAATTGGTAAGAATTAATGGTGTTTAAAAAGCCTTTTTTGTTTTAATCAATACTTGTCCTGTACAACACCGTGTTGTATTTGTAGGGGGGTTATTGTTTCAATTGCATTGTTTTCTTTGAAAGCGAGACAGTATTTTTATTCTTAACTAAAGGGAGAGGCTTATAACAATAACATAGCTTTGCCTTTCAGTACCCACGTGAGGATTGTGTCAATGCAATAGCTATGAAGCAAAAAAAGATTTATACTGTGGCTATATAGAAAAGTTCAGGCTGTACAAACTGAACTGAGCACAAGAGGTAAGGGGCTGAATCTGAAAATCTTTGTTCATACCAGTGTTAAAGGCCAGGTATGGCAATCTCATTCACCTCTAAACATTTGCTCGTGCACACTGTGCCAGTAACTGGAGTCACATCATGAGTACTTTGGCAGCATTCAGATGGAGTATTAACTGATGTGAACACAGGCTCATATCCTGGCTTTAAAGTAACGGCTTTACATGCAGTAGGATTCTTGCAGTTCCCTAAGGAATATTGATGCAAAAACTGCAGGGTTAGACTCAAACACAGGCAACTTTTCAGGCAGGGGAACACATAACTCGTTCACTTTCTTCTTATGTTTCCTCTGAATTGTCATGAAGAGATGTATGTAAATGTGTAGACCATTCCAATTTCGGGCCTATAGCACAAACCAAGCATAAGGGGTCTAAGTCTAGGTAGCTGACCTTCCGCAGAGGGAAAGTAGACAAAGGGAAAAAAAACACCACCAAATGTTCATTTAAAATATGCACAGTGCTGCTTTGCTTACTCTACTGCCTCTTTGAGTATTAGAGGAAATCACTGAGCTTTTGTCCTTG
The DNA here is from genome assembly GCF_009769465.1 of Tauraco erythrolophus. Taxonomy (NCBI): domain Eukaryota; kingdom Metazoa; phylum Chordata; class Aves; order Musophagiformes; family Musophagidae; genus Tauraco; species Tauraco erythrolophus. The sequence continues at coordinate 121,805,039 of NC_141466.1, read as the reverse complement.
TCCCATGCCAAGAAGTAGAATATGATTCAGACTCAGAAGGAGTCACAAAACCTTTGAGATCTTCGGTAACATAGGGTTCTTTTCGGACCGTATGTCTTGGTGTTTACTCAGAGCCTACAAGTAAATGCCATTCAAATATATTGAAATGAAGAGAAGTGGTATGTGTATTTGTGTGGCTATTTCTATATAGTGTATAAATCCGTGGCTTTCAAGGCTGTGCAATACAGTATCACCTCCTTCCCTCTGCAGCGCAGCAGAAATCAAGCAGTGCCTGTGCTGAACTCTTTTCTTCAGGGTCTTTAATTTTCAAGCTTAAGTCACATCAAGCATTTTTTTCTCCACAGCTGGGCCTTTGGGCAAGCCCTTACACCACCAGAATTGCAAAAAAATGACATTTGTTCTGGTCGTCTGTTACTAGACCTTCTTAAAAGTGTACAGTTACCTCTCCCTTGCTTTCTCTTGTCTTACTTCTCAGTAGTTGTCCTTTGCATCTAATATAACTAAGATACCTAAGACCTACCTCTGATCACTATCTATTCTCTTAAACTTAATCCAGAAAATTTAAGCCTCGATCTGTGTCTTCATTTAATTCCTTGCAAACTAATGCTATTACTAGATTTCTGAAGTTGGGCTGTTTTTAAGTTTACTGAGGGCCTTATATAGTATTCTAGACATATACACAAAGAGAGGGATAGGGAAGAAACCTGAGGGGATCACAAATGTCTTACTTGCATATCAGATGTAATAAACGTGTTACTGCAGTCGTTCAGTTACAAATGTGCAGGCACACAGTCTTCCCCTCCTTCAGAGCAGTCCTACAGTTACCTCTGTAATGCCCCATAAGCATAAATTATTAAAGTCATTTTATATGATAAAGTCTTTAAAGTGTTCTTATTTGCTGAATAATTAACTATCAGAGTAATTGAAAATACTTTTCAATGCCCCTGGGACAAACTGTCACTGAGATTCAGTCTATAAACAGTAATGAATTTGCATTCAGTTCATTTTATATGAAAATAAACAGGAATCTCCCATGAGTTCGTTTCATTGCAGATTGGATCTCACCTTAAACACATGAAGTCTCAGCCACATGTTTTGTTTTATTATACTTTATTCCAACGTACTGTCTTGATGATGTTTTTATTTCATAAACTGTTGTTAGCAAAGAAGGTGTCATGAGACATGAACTTTGTGGACCCAGTGAAAACAAAAGATAACAAGTGCTTTATAAGCATACTACTGTATTTATCTAACATTTTGAAAGGGGGAGAAAAACTCATTGCAGAGCCAGAAGCTTTAAAATGCAGTTTCAGTCAAGCCTCTGTCCCCTAAACATCTCCTAAGCTCAGCCGTCTTCATCTAGTCCCTGCTGCTTTCAGCCACTCAGTTCACCAGCGGTCACATTTCCCAGATCAAACCCCAAACTTCTTCAGCACCTACTTCAGGCTTTTACCAGAAGGCAGCAACCTAAGCAAACAGAGACAGCCAGGTGGAATCAGTGCTACTGATCCCAAGTTGTAATGAACACCTCCCTGGATAATATCTGGCCTCTACAGCATATTTCATATATATATTGCAGTGTAATATTTGGTCCTAAATAGTACAAATTTGAACCGTTCTCATATATCAACATCTGATGATATTTCCTGAGCTAGCCCATCCCCAAAACTCTGCTCAACGTTACTTGAAAATAACGTGAGTCAGTGTTCCTGGCTGATTCCCAAGCCCTTGAGAGTGTTCCATCTTGCCCCAGATATATTTAATTTGTCAAGATATTTCTGTTTACAGGGCTCACTTCAAACGTAATATATTTCAAACTCAGACTTTTGGAAACATTTCAAGCACTTACAAATAATGTAGAACGACAATATAATTTCAGCTTAAATGTATAGATGTCATCCAGAGTTCTGTAGTCATTGATAGATTCCTCGCATGTATTAGATCAAGATTTGTGTCAAGATAAAACTAGGAATAGATTATTTTAAAATTTTCTAAATTTTAGCTCTTCTCAGTTCCTCACATGATCGTGCTTTGCTATACACTGTTTTGAAGAAGCCACCATCAAAGCTAAGAATGTCTGGGTGTGTGTGGTAGAAACACCTGTAGACCTCCAGAGGATAGTAGTTTCGTGACAATATTGCTAAGCAAGATGAAGTGTCAAGTGAGCTTGCTGCTGTTCCCTGCTATGGTTTTGGCAGAATCGGGTATTTTGTTCAACTGATTAAAATCTTCTAAAGAAAATTATTCTCATAAGATTTTACGTTTGACACCCTGTGAAAATGCATCTTGAGGCGTGAGAAGATTGAAATAATGGTACCATACATCTTGGAGACCGCGTTAGCTGTCTCCTCTTTCCCCTCTCCCATTTGATCAGCAGACCAGTGGCCATAGATATTGTGGTTTCCTCTGCCAAAGATTTCCTGTTTAATTATTTCTGTAGAAGATCTATGGGTTCCTTAACAAGGTCAAGGAGTTCTCATTTAGTCTGAAATATGTCTGTGCACTTGATTAAAACAGAGAGGACTTTCTTCAATATTGACAATATTTCTAGGCTTACTAATAAATTCTGTTTAGGGGTGTAGCCTCACATTTACGCTCCTGGAATGCAAGTAACCAGGTTCAGTATTGGCCATGGTGCATCTGTTCAGTGCTGTAAACTGTAGGTTGCTAATGTAAAACTTGAGTTGCAAAGAACTGACATGGCACAGCCTGTAAGAAATGCCATACCTAATAACGATCACGGAGGTGAAGAACTCAGCCTTTCAGTCATCATTGCTCAATGAATATCCAACGAAGAGCATATGTAGTCAGTGTCAGAAAGTTTCCCAAGGCCAACTTCCAACAAATTACATTAGGGCCTAGCAAGATGATTTTAACCTTCAAATCGATAGCTTTCACCCAAAAGGGATTCGTGTTCTTACAAGACAGATAACTGCTGCATAGTTGACAGGCAAATTGGGAAACGTTGTATTTCTACTTAGAATTAAATTCAGGATATTAGTAACACTAATATTTAGGCAACATTTCTAACAGAGGTATTTTAATAAAAACACTGATGTTGAGATAATTGCATTGTTCTGAAATGCTAGATGAGACTGACTAACATTTTGGTGGTTCAGTAATGTCTCATGAAAGCACTTGAGGTTTTTCCACTTAAAATAGAATTTTAAAACATTTCTGGAAATATTCCATAGTGTTTCCAAGTGAGGTAGGAAATCTTATCAGTTCTCACAGAGACTGAGGTCTAATTTCCCACACTATTCATAAACTGACATTCAAAATGTAGAGGCCTTAAATGTTTCACCTTACTGGCAAGGAACATCACCAGTTTGATCTTTAAGTGGAGAATTCATTCATTTCTTCTTAGTTCTGTGATGGTATTTTATATTGAATGGCTTACATGTTCTTTGTGATAGTTAAGAATGACACGTGCTATAGTGTTTTGTCTTCCGTACAGTGTGCCTGAGATCCCGGTCTGGTCTTCCATACAGTCTGCTACCTCCAAATCAATTGTAATTTGCTCAGATCTTCCCCTATTCCTGACAGTCCTGGCAAGCCTGCTTGCATTTCAAGACCATGTTTAGAATTGTCCCCCTGTTTTTGTAACCTTCTCTGGCTCTGCATAAGCCTAGTGGATAACATTTGTTCCTCTTCTCATTCGTTATGACTCCTTTCATGTATCAAGCAATAGACTTCTTCCTTACTCTCATGTACCCTCTCTGACACTGATAACAAAGCCTTCTTGATTTCCTACTCTTCCTTGGCACACACATCTTTCTCTTGCTATTAAGTTTCAAGTTGACTGAGAATCTTAGCCTTTTATTCCATGGCATGATTGTCATTTCACTGCATAACATGTTTATGATGTGTTTAAAAGGTATTATCCAATACACAGATGGACTGTGATCTGGAAAGACTCGGGGGACACCTGTTTATGCTACATTTTTTTGGAGCTCTGCTCCCTTCAGTGTGTTAAATCTCCTCTTTATTTATTTAGATTTTCACTTTAAGTCAATCAAAACCTCTGGAGCCAAATCCTTTGCTTTTGTATTTCTAATAATGTGACTTTTTCCCCAGAGAGCCAGAAAAACATTTTTAATGAAAAATGTTTTTTAAGTATGATTGGCAGTTAACCTATGGCAAGAAATTATTTTCCACAAGCACTTTTTTAATTTTGTGCCACACAAGATGAGTGTCTTTGAAGATCCATAGTAATTTTAAGTGATTTAACTGTGCTCATGTGTACGCTCTCCTGCATGTATTAAACCACACACAGCATTTGATGCAAAGCCCACTAAACACAATGAAAAGATTCCAGCCATCTTCAATGGGCTTTGGATGGGGGAATTTTAGCAAGTAATAAGCTCACATGTATGCCTGGTTTTACCAGAACTCCTGCCCTCTACAGAAAAAATGACAAAGACCCTGGTTTGGAAGGATGCTCTACTTGATGTAGACTGCTTGGGTCCCCTGACTTCAAGAGGAGCAGGTGGCACCCAGCCCTCATGGCATGGAAGCCTACTGCAATGGTATTTCTGAATTCATTGCCTGGCATACCTGTCTCATTGGGAGTGTAACAACATGCTCCCGTACAACTAAGTGGATCTGCAGAATCTTCTTCTTTACTCTGATGTTTAGCTTTTCATTAATTACTTTTTTAGTTTTCCAACTGAGGATTTTACTCCATTGAGAGGTTACGGGCACTAATTGCTCCCCTTGTTGTGTTCTTTTTGAGAATTGGAGTCATTTGTTTTACTTAAGGTCTATAGTAATGCCAAACTATTTTTGGCTCCGCCTCATCTCACCTCTCCGCTTGCTTGTGTCGTGATGTCAGTTTTGATCTATACCTTCCCACTGCTAGACAGCTTTGCCTAAAGACATAATCCTCAGCCCCTAATAATTATAAGTACATCAAAGGCTAGCTCGTTTGCTTAGCTGCAGAGGTCTACACAAAGATCTGTGTATCTTCACTTGAAAGAGATTTATAGTTTTGTGTCAAGCTTTAGAATTATCATGGCATTCCATTTTTTCCACTTCTTTATTGTGACATATTCTTGCTCACTACAGAACCTGATTTAAAAAGCACCACTGAAATGAAGTGCTGAAATGAAGAAACTATTCTCCTTAGTATTTTAATTTTAATGATCCCTATATTTTGTAATACGTCAGCAGTAAAATTATGCCCTATTTAATCTGAAAAAGTCTTACCAAGAAGTCATAGATTAACTATTTTTTGCCTTCATTTTAAATGATGTGTTGAGTAGAAAGAAAAAAAAAAAAGTAACTGGAAGAGCCACCTTTAGGGAGTTAATTTTTTTGTTTCTATAGCTACATACTATGACTGGTTTATAAATACACAAAAATCACAGTATTTCCAAAATTTTTTTGTTTCTATAGCTACATACTATGACTGGTTTATAAATACACAAAAATCACAGTATTTCCAAATTCTGAAAATTGAAAGGTGTTTTCTGCGTCTGATCTGTATTTATTCTACTAACTATTAGGTTATTGCAAGGTATGTGAGGTCTCTCATCTCAGATCTTTTCAGTATATTTCCATCTTATCCTATAACCTCAAGCAAAGTTGATGCACATAGACAATAGAGAATGGATGTTGCTAATTACCGAGTAAACAACTTATTTTCTGTGGCAACATATCAAGAAGTAAGTTACAAAAGTGAAAACAATTCACAGAGAGATTCCTTGCATGAGGATGTTACACAATAAAGAATAGTTGAGCATAAAAGATCTCTATGGGATGCCCATGGCATGGCATTGAAGTAAGGAGAAGCAAGTCAGTACTTAAGTATCCGTTGACTTGATAGCTAGGAATTTAAGCAGTTGACTGAAGTCAATTTAAATAAAAAGCACACATAGTTAAAATAACTATTGAAGCAAACTATCAAAGAAACTGATGCAGTGAAAGCATCTTTGCGTGGAGGCTAAATGAATACCTCTCTGGGAAATAGGTTTTAGCCAAATACAATTTATGCATTAGTCAAACACAAGTTTTTCTGGCTTGATGTAGGATACCTGGATGAAATTTAATAGCCTCTAATTCACTGTAGGTCAAACTAGATGATTTACACTATATCATTATAGTATAATATTCATATGTGCTGGATTCCAGTCTTGCCTACAGCTCTGTGAAAAAGCCCCTGGTAAATCTCCCATTAGCTTCAAAAGGCCCACATGTAGGCTAAAAGACTGCAGTTAAAAGCCACATAATGTATATTCACACATCTCACAGTGTGCACGTGTGTGTGTACATAAGTGGGTGTTATATTTACACATACACAGCCAAACTCTGGCTAGTCATAAAAATAGCTCCAAATCCGAACACAAGCGCCAGATTAATTATTACGTATTTATATTTTGCTTCATGACACCAGCAGCCACAGAATCCGCTGCTGCTTTTTTTTCTGAAGGAACAAGACGTAATCACAGCAGGAGGTGCTTTCATAATTGCTGTAGCCGGCTGAGAGCTGCCCATCTGTACGTCCACGGCGTGTCAGAGGCGTGTTTGTCTCACACACCCTAGAGCCATCCTTGAGCCTCTCGTTTTCCGATAGGGAATGCGCCGGTTGCATTTCTACGCACTGAAAAGAGTTGGCAAACACATATTTGCATGGCAGTTGGTATGTGTTTTGTCCTGTTTGTTCTGCATAACGTAACGTGATGTGACAGGCTGCAATTCATCGCATCAGTGGCATGACAGCGGAGGAATTGAAAAGAGGTATAATGGTGGGCTGAGGCGAGGTGTCAATTTAATGTTCAATTGTAATATTTCTATCATTAAGTCTTCTTATAATGGCCTACCAAAAAATTATCACCAAATATTCCCCGTGCGGGTGAGTTTTAGAAGTAGTGATCAGGTACAGTATAGTCAACATCAGGAGAAGGCTGTAGATTCCTGTGCTCAGAAGGAGCAACTCTTGAAATTATGAGAATCTTTACACGTCTGGTTTCTGATCAAACAAACAAACAAAAACGTTGAAGGACTATTTATTTATTGCCTCCTCTTACACTACCCTTCCTAGTCACACCACAGGCTCTTTAGTGGGGACACCATGGAATTGCCCACGGCAAAATCAGAGGTGAAGGCTGTTTTCCTCCAAAGACTCCTACACAAGAGACTGCTTGACAGTTCACCCCTGAAAAACTCCCACAACAAAAGCAAAGGTATTTGATGACCCGATGTTAGCTCTTGGTGAACGCTTTCAGCCTAAGAAAACCAAGTTCTCTGTTAAAATCCCATCTCAGGGCTGATGACATTCTAATCAGGATGTCGCTGGTGAAAGTCGTAGGGAAAAGCTCAGCAAAGCCTGAGAGTAAGCTTTGCAGCCATTGCTGTTGTCAGTCTTGCGTTTTCTAATTTCTGGCCAAACTTGGCCAGAAGAAGAAAAGAAATGGACTGTTTAAGAAAAAGCGTTGGTGAAAAACTGATCAACAGTGCCTAACCCAGGGCAGTAAGTACATGCAGAATTAATGACTATTTTCTTCCCTCAACCTACACTCTGTGTTTCATTTCAGCTATTTGAGATATCTTTTCCCTACATATCCTTCCTGTTGGTTAGTCTGCACCGAGACTTTTTTTTTACTTTAAATCTGAATACCATGAGACTGCTGCAACTCTTGAACTCATGCATGAATAGTATCAGCCCTTCAATAATATTTTTTACCGCATTCAAGATACCAAAAGTCCTAAATTATGCTAGATTTCAAACTGTAAAACTGAGTCTTAAAAATATATTGTGAGGCAGAATTGATTATCTCTGCAATGTTGATATTATGAAATGGCAAAATGTTATATAATATGATGAAAAGATATCATTAATAATAGCTTACAAGTAAGTGTGGTGATCATTATAATTAGTAACTTACTGCAGGTCCCACCTTTTCATCTTTGTGATAACTGAAGGTGCAAGAGTCGCTTGATTTCTGCCTTCTGCCCTGCCAGTCCAGAGCCTGGTGGTACCACCCGCCTTCCACAGGAGCTTGGGGCTCCCCAGCACCGGTGTCCCTACTTCTCCTCCGCCCTCTGGGAGAGCACGGTTTCCCCCCTCTCTTGCCCATATTTACAGCGATCCCATTCAAATTTGTCCACAAGGCTGTGTTTGATGTCAGCACAGAGGCTCCCGATGCCTGACTCCACCAGCCCTGTCCGGATGGTGCTCAGAGCTCAGGCTTCTCATAAGGAACTAGTGGCAGGAGTTACGAGGACTTTCTTGCTGTCCTTCACCAGTGATGACTCTGAGCACAGCTTTAAGTCCTTGCATGCCAGAAGATTAGTCAAAAGTCAGGGTATAGTTCTCACATAAATTAGATCCCATGGATTAACCACTTAACTGGTATTTTTAAAGTTTTCACTGTAAAGGAAAATGGAAAACAATATTCATTTCTGCAGAATTATGTTAAAAACCTATGCATGACTTCTATTTTTTTCTAGAAATATAACACTGTTTCATAACAACTGCTAGCTTATGTTTTTTTCCTTGATGCAACCTACCTTGTGCTACATCGTACTATAGTTACTCATATACCTCTGATAAATTTAGTCATTTCCTTTGCTAATGTTCTTACTTGCTGAAAATCTCCCCTGGAGATATCCAAATACGCCTGGAGTGCACCAGGTGATGAGCAGATTCTAAACCCATTCCAGAGACCTTGCAGAATAACCCCAGGACTGGATCTTACATCACCTGCAAGCATTGCTGCTCGTGGACCATCAGGAGCCCTACATGAGCTCACCCTTTGACTGCACCGTGCAACCCATGGAAGGAAGGGTTTGGGACTCGGTCTAAACTTCTCCTGAGTCATCATTTGAAGTTCATTGCTAAATTTCACCACACCTCTGCTTAAATAACACAAACTTTTATTAACCAGATGAAAGATTATGGCTACAATTAATTATTTATTTTACTGTATAGGATGCATTGTGGCCAAAGAAAAACATCTACAAAGTGCTTACCTTAGGCCCTTGCTTTTAGCCACCAAATGGTGAGATGTTTAGCTCACAGCTGCGGATACAGAGCCTGTGTAGGCACAGTCTGCTGCAGTGTAAGCCCAGATCGTCCTGCTGGCTGCGCTGCTGTTGCCTTTTAGGTATGTAAGGGAAGAACTAGGACCACAGCACTCCACTCTGATCACCGTAATAAACAGAATTTTAACAGTAAAACATTCTGGAAAAATTCCTGATTTCTTCAAAAATTCCTGAAGGAAGCATGAGCTTTAGTCAAGGCCTTATTTTCATATATTATTATCAACTACCCTGTCTCAACCTATTCCCTTTTCTGTTTGAGAGCTTTGCTGCCCACTTGTCAGAAACAACATAGCAGGTCAGGGACTGGACGAAATTAAACCTTTCCAGATGCCACCAACCTACTGGATGACTTTGGCCAGCTCATTCCAGCTTTCATCGCTTTTGTTTTCCTTCGAGGACTGCGTGAGCTCTTTGTGACAGGCTGCCCATCCTTCCGGCAGCATCCGAGCCCCATGCCACAGCCCCTCGCTCTTGTCTTGCTAATTCCAGACTGCTTCTCTTCGCTGGTGTCGCGTTTCCAGCACTGCCCTCCCTGAGGTTAACCACACAGTCAGGTGAAGGCCGTTTGCTAAGCTCACTTATTTTCTATAATTTGAAGGAATTTTTAGCACATAGGGTAAAAACACACCCCTACGAAATCAGCCGTAGTACTCTAGTTCATATCTACCATTAGGTGTCAGTGTGACAACAACCATGATACATGAAGGCTATGCTGGGGCGTGCAGGGATCCCATCCCAAACTTCTCATTTTTGATTCAGGGCAAATACAATATGCAACTGAAGGAGGTTGAAGAAAGCAAGAAACATTTTATTTCGGGTTTTTCCATCACCTAATTGAAGTTATTTACTGACAGATAAGTCCGTTTGCATTTCATTCAGTGTGTCTCAGGTTCTTGGCGCTGCAGTTGTCAAAGAGGTGCAATATTTACAAAATCAGGACAAGAGCTTCTGCACACACTGATCTGACACTCTATTTTGGGGCAAAAGAAACAGTCAATACTATTAGCAATTTGCAGTCCACAGGAGGTAAACTGCTTTGCCCATATGCAAATATTAAATTACTCGTGTCAGTTGATGCCTGCTGATGTTGATGTTTTAATGGGTTTCCACATAAATTGGTTAAAATATTGTATTAGAAAAACAACTGGAAGTTCCACTCATTCAGAAGAAAAGGATAAAATCTTTAAAACTAGTTTTAAAGCAACTTTTTGGGTCTGAAATACTACCGTATTTTGGTGTGTCAGCGGTATGCGTGCTGAAATCGTAAAAACATGACATATATTAAGGAGTTTGCAATTGGTTTTAAACAAAGTTTCAGGCACTTCCCAAAATGAGATGACAGACATAGCAAACACTTCTTCCTTACATGAAAGTTTGAAAGTTAGTACAGTTTTAAAATGAAAATCAGTTTTGGGAAAAAATGTATTTTGAGAAAAAAATTAATTTTAAAAATATTCTCCAGTTGCCTCTAGTATTGAGAACACTTCAAGTACTTGTAGGATAGCATTTTTTTCTCTTATGTTTGGAATTGGAAATGTTTCCACCATTAAATTTAATCGGATTTAGATCAGGTCAACATAATGGCTGAATCAACTTGGCCTTCACGAGGATCAGGGAATCTGTTGTGCAAGAAGATCATTTGGATTCAGCTTTGCCTTCCTCTTTTCTCTTTTGAGATGGAAGAGATTGTGACAATCGCTTAAGTTTGAGTTTGGTTTTTTTTTCTATATTGACAGAGGTTGGATTAGATGATCTCTAAGGTCCCTTCCAGCCTATGCCATTCTATGATTCTATGATTCTGTGATTAAATCTTGAGTAGTAGCACCATGCTGCTGTGATAAGCATCTGAGCATGCTGCCTTTTCTTTTAGCTACTTCCAGTTTTCTAGTAACTGCATGACACGGGAATGGTTAGTCCTGAACATGCACTGCACAGCCCAGAGAAATCCTAGCCAAGGCAAGGATCTTCAGGTACCATCTCTGCTACAAGTCCCCAAGTTGGATAGCTGCAGTTCTCTTTACAAGAGCAGAGGCCTCCAAAATTTGGTAGCCCTGCCCCCCTTCAAGTTAAGGGTGGGGAAAGAAAAATCTCACACGCCAATTTGACCTTGTCTTTATAATAGATAATTATAGGCATTAGGAATAGAAAAGATGCCCAAATAAATGGCTCCATCCACCTGCTAATACAAGATTGTGAAGTAATCCTTGACCATTTTCATATTAAGAGTTGCCACGATGATGTTCTTCCACTCCTTATGCTGCTCAACTTGCCTAGAAAGCTGTTTCCTATACATCAGTTTATTTGCACCGACTCCCTTTCACTTTGTGCTTTTAAATAGCAGTGATTAAACCTTTCTGTATATTGGTACTGGTGGGGGCTTGAAAGTTCCTGCTATCCTACACGTCTATTTTGACTTCAGAAATATAAATTTAAGAGCTTCTTGTTTTTACGTGTGGTTCAGACCATGTTCTTCTTCTTGTTTGTGATACGAAGGGAGAAGATGAATCTGCCAGCTGGGCTAGCAGTTTGAGATGCCCCCAGCGCTGGCCATTGTCGCTAGCTGTACCCCCTGCTCCATCGGGCCTCAGGGTAGGTATATGTAGAGGCTCCGGGGGCAGGCACAACCTGCTTACTTGGCACTCTCACCCAGAGTTAGTTTAGGTGAGTCTAAAGGTAATTTTGCTGATTTTGAAGCAAAATCATTAGTAAAATAGACCTGAAAGCACCAGAAAGCTGTGAGCCTGCTTTAAACTGAGCAATATTCTCATAGCAAGAGTATTGCTTCAAGCAGCTCTTTATAGATCAGAAAGAATCATGGTGACAGTTTCCCTCTGTCCGATCCCTTCTCCCTGCAATGGGCTGAGTTCCCACTTGCAGCCTAAACCAGTCCAAAAATGTCCCATGAAACGTGAAGTGCAAGGAAGTTTCCACCTGAAGTCAGAGAAGAGGCAGAGGGAGCAGGGTCAGGCTGTAAGGAAGGACTACAAGGACACAGTAATAACCAGGTAGATAATAAACATCTCTGGGTGATGCACGTCTGTGTGAGAAGGGCTGGTGGTGGCATGTAAGGAAAGCAAAAGATCACTGCAGCAATTCGGGAATGTGGAAACATGCTTTGGAAGAGCAAACTTTCCTTGTTGAACATTAGTTGCTTTCCATGGACACAAAATGCACTTGAAGTGATGAAAGGAGTGGCTAACAAGCAATGCTGTATTCAACAGGTGTCAGAGAACACAATCTGGGTTAATTACCTTCTCTTTAAAAAAAAAAATAATAAATGTTTTTTTCTGAAAAGATGAGCCTCTATCTGAGACAGAATCTTGTCTCCAAACTCCTCCTGTCTACATCAATGAGAAGAGGAGCAAGAAAGAGAATGAAATGGGGCAGTGAGGAGACTCCAGCAGGGCCCACGGTGATTTTTTTTCCCTGGCGTCAGGCGTCAGCTCTTTGCAGTGCTTCCCATGGACTTTCCTCCTGGTTACGTTGAGAAGCACAAGCAATGCCAGGAGCTGCCCACAGCTCCCTGCGGGGCTCTGAGCTTCCAAAGTGGCAGCCGCAGCCGCTGCTCCTGCTGATGGAGTTTATTTAAAGAGGCAGCCAGAAAGTACTTGTGTTTGCAGAAGGCAGCATGTAGTGTACACTACCTCTGACAGGATTTTTTTTAAAAAAAACCCAAACCACTCTGGTATTCATGCCACTCTGTAATTGAGGGATACCAGTCAGATGAAGATCTTCCCAGGGAGTGGAAGGAACAGCCTGGGAATGAAAAACCTGCTGTTTCTACAAGGTCTCATTTCCCTTTCGAAAAGGTGCACAAAGTATAGTGTGTCCCCTTTCCAAAGCTTTTCCCTCTGCATTAGTGTCTTCTAATGGTAAGGGGTGGGAAGGAAAGTGTCAACCCATCAGTCAGGGTTTGCAGGTGCCGATACGGTCACATCGGCTTTCAAGGCCTTTGGGCAGCCAAACCACAGAATGTGCTGGTGGTTATCAGCAAGTCCGTGCAGCAAAGCGCTGGAGCGGGTGAGTGACGGGCCGTGAATGCCTATCAGGGAGAACCTGCCCTTATATCTGCTTCAGTGGCTTTATTAGCCACACCTTTCTTGTAAATTGTGAAGTGTCAGTCAGGGTGCTCCGGAGATGGTTAAAACAAGATGTGCTCTAATACCCCAACTTCTTTTATGTCCTAGTGCCTTGAGGTGCATTTAGAAAATGCATCCAATTTTTATCTCATATTGTACGATTTAGCCAAGAGACACTGAACAGCGCACTGTATAAGGGTCATTGGGAGAGCTTAGCAACAGGATATCAGTATGTGTGTTGTGTGTGTGCATGTGTGTGCAAACACACAACTTGCATCTACACACGTCCCAATAAAGTTTTAGACTTTGTGGGTTTAAGCTAATGTGTTGGTTACCTACTGCGCAGCGTGTTTTCTGTACATTGCACCAGAGTTGCTGATTTTCTGTGCAGATACAAACACACACAGGCCCCATAAAAACTTGGCTCTCATTTTGTGAAAACTTACCCAGGAAATTCCCAACTTAGTATCCTAATTCTTAAAGCCCTAAAGGTATTATAGAAAGTCAGTATTTTTAACGGGACTGAAAAAAACATATAAGCATTTTCAATTTTGGTACATGGAAGGCCAACTCCTGTTAAACTCTGCAGTTATTAAGCTCGTTGATATCAGAGTAAGTTTAGTCTCTACAACCTTCCAGCATGAGTAACATTTTTTTCCACGAAACCCACTGACTATGAGCACATTAGTCTGGCAGAGGCCAGAAAGCGATACTGTTTTGCAGTTTGGGCTTTGTTTACAGATAGTATTCCCATTTTTCCATTATTTGGATTAGGCAGCTAACTGGTCCCAAGTTTTTCTTCATTAAAAGAAGAAGAAAAAAACCTTCTTTTAATAAGTATATGCTTCACACTTTCAAACTTCAATAGCATAGAATTTTTCACTTGATCAGAAAGCTGATTTAATTTGCTGCTAGGTTAAATGCTAAAGGTTTCAGTCTTATGACCATGAATTCTCAAATTAAATTCAGTGCATTGCTTAAATTTCTAGCTGCAGTGCATTTAGCCTAATTGCTTTGGTAAGTTGGATGCTTAGTAACTACTACTCTTCTGAATTTTCGTCTTTAAAGGCGAGCTATGAAATAAGCCTGAGGGGCACAGGTGGGCTAGCCTGCTCTTTGGGATTCACCTGTGGGGTCTTTGGATATCTCTTCCAGTCTGACCGCATCCTCAGACCACGTCTGATGAGGCTGTTCTGCTGACAAGGGAGAGCATTTAAACACCTGTAGGTTTTAGCTGTTTAAGCCCAAATCGGGTTTGAAGCGACAAGAAAGGCTGAGCAAAATGGTTCAGATTTCAGTCAGTTGTCAACTAAATGTGTGCACTGGGCCTTCAACTATTTGGCCAGACACATCTTGATTGCTTAGCTTTTGTTTTCACCCTTGGAAAGTCAGCTGGATAATACCCTGTAGCCAAAATCTATTCTGTGGGCTGGGGGGGGGGGGGGGGCGGGGTGTGCGGTGAGAGGGAGATTTAACAAAAAACAGAGTTATATATTTATGCGTTTCCTAATTTTTGTAAGCCAAACTATTTGCAGTCATCTTCTGTTTTCTTGCAATGTTAAATATAAAACTCATAGGGACTTAAAATGATTGCACCGATGCAATCTTTAAGATGGGCTCTTCTCCTTGGGGGTGAGTGGCAATGCAAACATGGAGGCAACGGGGGCAATAGAGGAAACTTCCACCAGCTGCGCTCGGCAGGGGCAAGCCTCAAGTGTCTAGTTTTTTCCTCTGTGTTTACAGCATTTTTAAGGCTTTGAGTTCTCACGCAGCATATATGTCATTAAATGGCTGATGCCTCTTTGCACACGTTGTTGTGATGGCCTGTGGCAACCTGAATTAATTGTTTCAGTAGTTGATGGTGGTTACTCGCCATAATTATTATAATTTGCATTTATAAAAACATCTTTCATCTAAGGATCTCAAAATGCTTTTGCGCACATTTAATTAAGCTTCACAACATCCTGTGAGGTGTCAAGAGTGTTGTTATATCCCTTTTTACACAGGTTTCTCCAAGAAAACAAGGTCAGTCTCTAACGTGACTGGTATTTGGTTCACATCACACTTGCATGGGACAGAGCAACCAGCACAGCTGCAGGAATTAGGGGTGCTGATCTAGGTCACTTTGCATCTCCCACATAGCTCTTGCTGCTGCCACGCTGTGTGGACACATGCACTAAGCCACCACAAACACAGTCAGAGCAACCTCAGCCCAGATTTCCAGTCTGAGATGGCCCTTTCTTTCCCAGGAGCACTCAACAGCAGAAAAGTCTTGAGAAGAAAAACAAGTAAGCACAAGATGACATAACCCATCCTGCAAAGAGCTGTTCTTTCTGTTATTTTCTTAACATTTAAGCCTGTCTTTGCAATCTGCACACAGCAAGATGTTTCTACTGGAGCCGAAGCCAAGAAACTAGCTGCAAGCAATGTAAAGTTACCCTTTATCAGTCACTCTCTTGATCTAGAAGAGGCTGCACGCACTTCATCTCCAGCCCCTGCCAGCCTTAGACCTGACCTTATGGGCAATCAACACTTCTGAGATCTACTAAACCCTAGATTACCATCTGACTGTGGTATTTAAAAGTGAGGATCAACTCAAGCAAGACAGACTGGGAACTTGAGGGGACAACTGGAAGAGACAGTTTTCAAAAGCTCATTTCTTCTTCAAACACATGACTATGTTGTTTAAATCGAACCTGGCTCTCTGTAAGCTCTGTTGATCACCATATTAGCCCTGAGGAAGTTAGGTCTAAGTAAGTGCTTGCAAATTGAGTAAGAAGTCCTGGGCCATACCTTCACAAGTTCTTTACCATCCCATCAATTTCTAAGGGCTTGTTTACGTGTGGCAATGACCAGATTAGCTATTTTGAAAGAACTCTGCCCATGGATGCACTTATTCCAAAATAAAAGCCACTTTGCTTTTCTAATTACGTGGACTTACAGGTAGAGAATGATTATTGTGAATAACATGAGAAAGAAAGTAACTTCATTCCTCAGTAGACCATTCAGCAGGAATATTCTGAAACGAGCTGTCTGGCTAATTTCTCATGTCGATGCGTTTTAAGGCACTGGCATAGTCACACACTCATCAACAACCAATTTTGTTTTCAGTGCATCCTTTTCCCGGAGAGGGTGTGCCAATGCAAGGCGAGAGTCAGGTTGTCTTTGTCAAAGGTCTTGCATACTTCTCTGTCTTTACCTGACACTATTTCTGCTTAACCTAGCAGCATGAGATAACTGTTGAAGACATTCCTGCTTTTTGTAACACCAAAAAGCACTCCAGGAGCACAAATGGAAGAGACTTCAGCGTGTCCTACTCTACTCGTAGGAGATGCCAGTAGCAGCAGAGGCTTTGCCCTGGCTTTTTCGGAGGAGAACCCCAGTGAAGCCCAGGCAAAGTTGATCCAGCTCCCCAACTTAAGCATGTCTGGAGCGTCATTTGGGGATGGTATTGCTCATCCCCACCTCTTTTCAATTCTCCTGAGTCAATGTACAGGATTTATTCTGGTCCACATTTCTCTTGTGGGGAAAGGAATACCTGGCAGCCAGAGGAGAAGGTCTGACCCAAGAACATAATGTCATTTCATTTTACCTGTTGTCTACTTCCCTTTCAAGCAGAAATAGAGGATGGACATTGGGCTAAGCCTGCATTTTTACTGAAGCTGTCTTCTGTTTTTTCTCTCCTCCGAACTTGTTCATGTCTACTGCTGCATAGAAAAGAAAAATGCAATAGTGACCTGGGGCTTGGGAGAATACAGTGCCATGGGAATCACAGCATCAGGCCCATGGAGGGTTTTTTTCTTGCTGCTACCAGAAAACCTTCAATAATGTCAAATCAGTACTTTTCGTGTCTGTTTCTTTTTTTTGGAGAGGGACAAGTAAAAATTCTGCTTGTGTTACCTCACATTCCAGGAATGGAGACTCGGTGGGTACTATATTTTCCTTTTCGGACCTCAGTCACTCCCAAAGATTCCAGATGAACTCTGCCTGCCCAGGCACCAGAGTCAGTGCCCGGGGGAATTTCTTGGTATCTAAGGGATATGCAGGATGTGTACTCGCATGCCCTTGCTGCCTCTCAACTCCAGCTGTACATGCAGTTTTGCTTTAGGAACCTGTACCTCCAGTATTGCAATATCTTTTTCAGTCTCTGTCATCAAGAGTTTAAATACAGTTCAGATCAGTGTTAGTGGCCCAGCTCCAAATGAGGAGAATTGCTGCAATTCGTTATCTTGACAAATTAACTGGTCTGAGGCAATTCCTTTTTAAGAGAGATACAATTAGCTAACTCTTGAACTCTAGCCTTGCTCCAGCGCTGTGGCATAGTTATGCACCTGCTCAGAAAGTGTTGATACTACAACTAAGACTTTCCCACCTGTAAGTGTAATTTCTGCACTAAGAGCCTTAGTGTTATACGGCCGTGCCTTGCTGTCCTCGTGCCGCTCTCGTACTCCACTGTAGCATGGGATAACGATGCAGACCTCATTTGTAACGAACTCTGACCTCAGCTGATTAAGAAAAAGACTGAAGACCAAGGTGGTCTTGTCATATAGCCTCTAGAGGAGAGTCAGTGCTGGAAATGCAGAGTCCTTGACACAAAACCACCGGAAGGGCCTGGCATGGAGAGTGTTATATCAGAGAGGCACATCACCAGTTGTCCTATCCTCTGGTTTGAGTACAGCTTCCTGGTCCAGTAGAAAAAGGCAGCTGTGTAGAAAACAGTAGCCCGTGCAGACCCAAACCGGAGATTTTCTTTTGAAAAGGAAGTACCCTTCTAGTGGTGTTTTCTCCCTGAGATTTGGGCAGGAGTTTGTCGTTGCAGTCCCTCAGTCCTCATATACCCAGTGAAAAGTGGGTTGCCATCAGGTACAGTACCCTCCTCTTGATGTGGACAGGAATTGATGCTCCAGAGAAGGAAGAGTGACCTCCAGCTTTGCCCTGGTTTCCCTCACCTCCTGGCCTGGAGGAGAAGCTCCCTTCTGCCTTTCTACCAAGCAATGAAAATACATCCAGAGCTACATATTGTTTTTCCAACCCAGTGTGGGCAGATGCACTTCTCACCCATTTCCCTGTAGAAAGCAACTCCTTCTGCCCCTCAGCCGTAGCTCACCTGTGGGCATCGTCTTCCCTTGCACAAGAGCTCCCAGGTGCTAAAACTTATCCCTTAACCATTTGTCCAAACTATTCCCTTTGGAAACTCTGTTTGGGATAAAGCTGTCCTGCAGAAGGCTTGTGTTTGCCTAGAGCCTCTTTGCGTGGACTTGGTGGTTGGGAGTTTCCTTGGGCTCCTCTTTGAACTCCAAGCCTTTAGCATCCAAAACATTTAACCCTCAATTTCTTTTCTACTTTATCAGTTTGGCCAGCTTCCAGCTGGCAGCATTTATTCGCAGGCTTCCATCCTGCATCTTGTGTTTGCAGATGTATTTCTCTTTCAATTAACCCCCTGAAATGGTTTTCTTCTCCCCTGAGCCTACCTGCCTCCAGTCTGGCCAGCACATCTCCCTGCTCTGGATGCCTGGAGGGTGGAAGCCGGGAGCAGAGACGCTCGGTCCTTGGGCTGGAAGTGCCAAGCTGAGGGTGTGCCCCGTACACGGGCGTCACAAAGAGCAGCTGAAGGAACACGCAAGTTTGGCAGCACCTGCTTTGCCCGTTGTGGGTTGGGGCTTGCAATGCCCAAGGCACTTTTGCCTCTGCGGAGTCTCTAGAGCATCACTTAAGAATAATCAGGTCTTCCCTGAATGCTTTTGCTGAGATGCTCTGGAGCATGCACCCACGTTTCCATGTCTCTTCTCACCAGCAGCTTTTGCCTAGCTTTCCTTTGGAACAAGTATTTCTAGATAGTCACTTAAAATGAAAAAAAAAAAAGACAAAAAAAAAAAATCTGGTCTAAAGTACCACTTACCAAACAAATAAAATGCCTAGTCACCAGGAATGCCCTCCCTCCTATGCCTGCTGTAATTACTGAGCAATAGCAACCTTAGGTTGCTCATCTTGTGTCTTGGCACTCCAGCTTGTTAACGTGCATTGGCAGCAAAGAGGAGAGCTGCTTGCCTGCTGCCAAGATTACTAGGCAAACTTCACATGGTTCGGGAAACCTGATAAAATCTAGAGGTGCAAGATCTCTATTGCTGGGACACTAGTCAAGCCTTTGAAGTGAAAGGGCCTGGAATTGAAACAAATCTTTGGTTATTCAGTCTCTTGCAGCTGTTGACCCGTCACAGCTTGGTACTACCACATCTGGATTACCCTGTAAGACACATCTTTTTGTTTCAAATTAAATAATATTGGCACTGCTAGAGCGGTTCCTAAGGAACCTGATTACTTAGGCTCCGGGGAGATATAAAATTAACTATTTAGCCTATATAGTGGTTAGCTTAATTTTGTGTATGATTCTAGCAGAGCAAATGAGTAGTAGAGATTGAAATCTCAGCCAGAGCTAGTAAAGACTTGGCATTTCCATTTGCAGAAAGTTTTAAAGCCAGGTTACACTGCAAGCTGGAGAAGACTACTAAGTGAAATATAACTGTCTATGCTACAGAAAAAAAAAAAAAAAGAGCTGTTGTTCATAAATGTTAACCACTTCTTTAGTTTTATCATATAACTTGTATTTTAATTCTTAAATTTCCTGGCACACCCAGTGGAACAGTTTTGTTGCTGCTAATACGCCTAATACCCAGCTAGTGAAATAATGACATGTTATGCTACCATTAAGAGTTGCTTCTACTTAGCAGTGATTGAAGTGCCTTATCTTTTCAGGTATCAAATTGTTAAATTACAACACAAATGGAAGATACTCTGATTTAATGTACCTTTTCCAGCTCTCCCAGCAGTAACAGCTGTTCTCAATGAGTTTTAAAAGTACTATAAAAACAGTATTTTGACAATTCATGTTTGTCGAATGAAAACATGTCAGCACTGTGAATTAACGAAACAACACAAAAATAATCTAAAAATAAGAAGCCATGGAAAACTAGACCAAAAGAAACAGAGATGTTTTAGAGTTATATTTTTCCACATACACAAAGCTGTGTAGTTTCACTGCAGGAATTTGTTGAAACTAAACAATGTTATTAGAATCTGTTTATTTAGAAAGACGTTTTCAGGAAAACAATGTTAGCCAGAGAAGGAGCTGACCACACTCAAGTCAGCAATGGAAGTTCCCACTAATTTTGATACCAGAAGAGTTTTACCCAGTGGCTTTAGAAAAACGTTCGTGCAGTTTGACAAAACCTGGGGCAGAGTTAAGGTGGAGCAACTTGATAATGCGTGAGATCGTGCTCAATCTCATGCTTCCTGCAGCAGTTATTTGCTTTAAAAAAAAAAAACACAACACAACCCTTCTCCCCCCCCCAAAAAAAAAACAAAAAAGCATGAAAGCTTGATTTCAACAGGTCAAAATAAAAAAAAAAGTTAATGCATAATAAAAGGAGATATGAACTTATTCACATGGAAATAGCTATTCAATTAAAAAAAAAATGTTTAAATGCCTAAAAAATAGTGTGATTGTTTGGGTTATTACTGAACTCTACTGTTTTCCAGCACTCTCTTAGCTTAACCATTTGCTTTTCTTCAGACCCTTGATTTGTTTTGTTCAGAAAATCTCTACTATTTACTTCTTTTTTTTTTTAAAAAAAAAGAGCAGTATATCTGAAGTCTATGTGGTTCACTGGGAGTTCATTGGGATATATTTGCAACTCCTGAAGCAAAAAACCTGATATTTTATCTTTAGGAGTTACATTTTTTGAACTTATTGAATTTTTCAAAGATCAGCATGAAGAGTTCTGATTAAATGCTTGCTTCAGCGTTTTAAAGGCTTCTTGTGTCCCTGTTGCCTAAGGAGGTCGTACGTTACGATTGCTCTGTAAACATCAGATTGTACAGAATTGGCTCCGCGAGCCGTGCTGGACACACAAAGAAGAAGTCAAATGGCTTATCTCTCCCTTATCAACTAGTTTATTTTTCATGCCCAAAAAAGGCCATATTTTTAAGAGAGCAGCTGCTACTTTGTAAATAATTTCATGGCTTCTGTTAAGTAGAGCTGTCAATTTTGCAAACAATGTTAAAAGATTTTCATTTTACCACAGGATTGCATGTTTTTAAATGCAATTTTATCCCCGAAAGTCCAGTGGAGGATATTGGAGAATGGAAACGGCTTCTGATTTGCAGACACAGACCCCAAAGAGAATAGATATGGTTAAATAATGACACATACATGAGCAGGGAAGTCATGAGATCTCGTCACCTGTGTGTAGTGTTCAGAGAGTATCCTGCACATTAAAACGTAGGAAAACTTAGTGGACTTGTAAAGAAACATATTTGACTATTTCAGACAGGCACCAGATTTAGCAGTAGCAACTATCAGCAAATGTTGGAAATGCAGAATGTGCATTGTACAGTTGTGTGTGTAAAACATTATCCTAATATTGATCGTGACAATGGGATTTTGTAGATAAAGATTTTTAGCACAATATAATTCATATTATTGCATCTGATAAATGACTTTAATGATGAAACAACAATGTTAGCTGCGATACCAACGCTCAAGTTCTTAAAATTCAAATTCAGATTCAAATCCCCAGATCCTAACATGATAAGCAAATACTAGGTTAGAATTAAAAACAGCAAGAGTTTATTGTGCAATAAGCCAAAGGAAGATCCCAGAGTACCTGAATATTAAATCTTAGGTGCAACTGGAGATACCTCCAATGGTAGCACAAAGTCAAGTCTTTATTAAGCACTACACCCTAGCCAGAGCCCTCATCTAGATGTGAGGACCACCACCCTCTCCCAGATCCATGGCTTTGTTGCCAAAATCCTTCCCTTTTTAATTAAATGTGGTATATGTTGCCTCTGGTTTGGGAAGGGCTGTGTTGTTTAAACAATATTCCTTGCGCATTTGTTTTTCCTTCTGTAGCACTTCTCACAGGGAACACAGTCCGATGTCCCACAACAAAAAAGTTTATTTCTTTACTCTAGAGCTCGTATCTGATGGTTTTGTGGCTTTGAACCACTCCTGGCATCTGATCCTATCTCATGTTCTACTGCAACGCTGCAGCTGTAAACCCAGACCAGAGTAGGTTCAATCCTCATAACTGGAGGTCAGTTTCAGATATTTAATTTAGATATGAAAGTGCAAAGAAATCTATTTGCACTCCTGTGGGTAAGAACCCCTCTCATCCTCGAGTTTTGGCTACAAGTGTGCTTGCATATGACAGACTCCTCTGTTTTCCATGAGGTTGCTATGGATCTTGGATCCAGTAGCATTAGTTAACAAAGTGTAGCTGTGCTGCATCCACAGCTCAAACTAGCAAAGTCAGTGGCCACAGTTATAATTGCTCGTAGCGTTCATATACGAGAAATATGCCACACGAGGACTGGATACATCCAAATTGTAGCCCATTCCACATTACAAAAGTGCTAGGTCTCACCCAGAGCACGTGCGTGAGTTACACTGAAGTGATGGACATGAGACAGCTGTGATTTATTCAGATCTGGTTCCCAACAGGTACGAGAAAATCCACATTAATAGTATGACGGAAAGAGATCAAGACAAAGCTGACCCAATCCTATTGTGTTTGGATCAAGACAAAGCTGACCCAATCCTATTGTGTTTGGATCAAGACAAAGCTGACCCAATCCTATTGTATTTCCTTTCTCAATACACGCTCCTCTCTCAGCATCTCTTAGGGTTTTACGTTCTGAAAAGCCACTGCTCCTTGGAGCTAGTTCAGCCGCAGGAGGGATGTCTAAGGAGAAGCCATGTACATCATATATTGGTGAAAGTTTGTCACTTTAAGGGAGTAAGTTATGTAGGCCTTAGGCATTACTGAGTAGATGGGAAAAGAAAAAAAAAAGAGGAAAAAAAGATGAATTACACCAGGTTGACTCACGCTGTACATCCTAGCTTTGACATTCAGAAAACCAAAAGGTTTAACATTTCCCTCCTTACTTTTAGCTTTCTAAGGCCAGGTGAAAGGGGAGGCTCTTCAGGACCAAAGACTCGGTTCACCAGAGCTATGTTCCCAAGCAGAGGCTGCCAAAGTTTGTCCCACAAGAGCTGTGGTGGATTTTGCCTACACACACACCAACAGGAATTTTGTTTCAGCCCTTTCCCAGAGTTCTTCATACATATCAAAAGCAGTTTCTCCTGTGCCTTTTAAAGTTCTCCATATTGTTCCCCTCCTTCTCCTGGCTGCTTGTTCTGCAACAGGCTCCAAGAAGAGATCTCCAAAGACCTACTTTACCTGCACTTGATTTACGTTTCCTAGACATAGAGCATCGCTCGTACAACTTTTCTCCCATCTTTTTTCTCTCTTCGGATTTTTTTATTCAAGATAGATGAGAAATTACATCAGGGCCAGTTTATCTCCTGTATTTATTGCAACGTCGTGTGCATGCTTGGAGGTTGGTTGCCCCTGACCGAGTTGGTTGTTTTCAGCAATTCCCCACATTGCTCCATATGTGGGAAATGACAGTACAGGTGGAAAATATCAGTTACCTGAGAAAGCCAAATTGGTTGCCACACTTCACCCTCTCTCACACCGCAGATGCTAATAATATTTAGGTAGAATGAAGAGTAGAAATAGTCTGCAGGAACCTTAACAGAGATAGCTTTCTGGGACTCAGAGATTCAGAAACGCTTACAAGTAGATTTGCCCTCCTAAGCTGGTGAGCGTTCTGGGTCTCTGGCCAAAATGTAAACTAGCAGTACAGCAACGCTCGCAGGAGCATTTTATTGCTCGCACTGCCCATGGTGTTGCCATGGGTATCGTGCCGATTAGCTTATGCAGGATCCAGGAAGGCAGAGAACAAGGGGAGAAAAACAGGATTAAAAAAGAAAAAAAAATTCAAAAAGGTCTTACAATTTTGAGAAAAATCTTTTAAAGTCTTTATCTGTAACAGGATTTTTTTCTTTAATCCAAACTCTACTAGCCTGGGGTTTGATTAATTTTTTTAATTATTTAAGTCTCACACCTAGAATATGCAATTTATCCTCTATATTTTTAATTGGTTTGGGTATTTTCAAACAATTTCCTTCCCCAAAGATCTCAGACTGGAAGTTGGGAATTGGAGGTCCCTCCTTCACCTACCTGAAGACTTTGGGTCTTGATTGTGAACCAAAATATTTTGAAACAAAGATAAGAAAAGTCTTTATTTTTAAAGAAAGGAGTTACACATACCCTTATGGAGGAACAGTCCAACTGATAAGACTTTGACCTGTATGGCAGCAGTGAAATACTCACATGCAGCAGCCTTTGGCAGCCAGCTAGACCTTCTGTAGTTGACAACTTATAGAAGGCATTTCTTCCTGGCTAACTAAAGCCAACACATACTTCCTCCCTCCCTTCTAAAAACTCTTGGATGTATTATTGTTGCTGATCATTAGCTACCTGGCCTCCTTTTCAAGGGGAAAAGTCGAGAGTGGAAGCTGTATAAACATGGTTTTCCATTTGATTTGATCCATTAGAAGAGAGGACACCCTTGTCCTTATTGACATCTAAGGCAAACAGTTGGCAACTTGATTGGTACTTTTAAATTAAGTAAGCCTGATATCATATCTTGATTCATCTTAGCAGAACTTCTGGGGCAGTCAGGTGAAGAAGATCCATCTCATGAAGCTTTCATTGACCGTCCTTCAGAGCACGGAAGAGAGCGCAACCCACCTGCTCCCAGTCCAGCCATCGGAACGCCGGCGCAGAGCTGCTCCCGCAGGTGAGCAGCACAGGAAGGGTCACGCGGGCAACTCGTGTCCGTCAAAGATGTTTCATAAGGCCAAGGAAAATCCTGTATTTCTGTAACAGAGAATGGAAGGGAAGGGGGGAATAATTAACTAAAATACTTTTGAAATGTATGTTTGATGTTCTGAACTTTCCTGACAACCTCAGTTGACATCTGCATCATGACTGTAAATAAAACATGAAGACACTAAGCAGGAACTAAGAAAAACCTCAGATGCCAGAAGGACATGACTTGGACACAAAGCAGTCTCCAGAAACATAGACAGTTTGTGAGCATTTAACATGGGCTAGCAGAACCATTTTCAAATTAACCCATTTGAGCAAATGCAGCCTTCCTTGATGAACAAGCAGAAGAGAGAAATACAACAATGGAAATGCAGCAAATTAACAGTTACAGGTGGTAAATAGAACTTTTAAAAACCTAACATGAATCGTTACAGATTTCTGTAAACTCATCACTAGCCTGTGATCAAAGTCCTTGGGATGATCTTCCAAGAGTTACCTTCTTCCAAACTTTATTAAAACCTGAAACTTACATATTGTGAGAGAAACAGCAGGTCTGACAACTGGGGATTTTTTCAGTGTTTTTGCTGCTAGTGAACCCGCACACCACCTTGCAACCAACGAGAAATTACAATGAAACAGCTCTTCTGCAAAGATTAAAAAGCATTTATTTCTCTTATTTTTCTTCATGCATTCGTGATAGAAAAGAAAGGATTGTTTGTTCCCAGTGAGTATATAGATGCAGTTATTTTTATTTTCTGTGCCTACTGTATGTAAGAATATTTTTAGTAAATCTAGTATGAGGACAACGTTGAACTTCCACGTTGGCAAATCATCCTAACCATTTGTATGTAACTGTGCTGAACACTCTGTATGGGCTAGAAACACATTTCTTTCTCCTTCTGGAAATCTGTTACGTAGCTTACTGTCTTTCCTCACATGAAGAGATTGAACTTTTGCAGTATTAGATATAATATCCGTTACACCAGCTGCACACCGCTAGTGAAATATTTATTTTATGCATAACCTGCAATTTTTAGGATACAGAACATCGTCTCAAGCTTTCGGAGGTATCGAATGGATTTGGAGATGGGGCCTGCTTTTAAAAATATAGTGCACAATTGTTCTGTCTTAGCTTTCGGGGTGCAGATAGCACTGATATGGGCAAATAATAAAGGCAGTAAGATCATGCTGGAGACTATATTGACTACAGAGGACTTTCCAAGTGCTCCAACAAAAGGATCTCCTTTAACAGAGCGCTAGAGCAGAGACTAATCCCAGCATGCCTCTGATCCCAAGGTATAAACATGCTATCCTCCCTTCAGCTCACCTTTTCCCTTTCGGAGGTTGCTATGACTCACACGTCTCTGGCAGTCCCACGTCTGCCTTCGTCAGGCGTCTTGGGAGAAAGATTGCAGAGTCCAACTTTACTCCTACTCCTCGTCTCCCCGACTTGACCGCGTTCGCCCATGCCAGCCCAGGTGGGTCACTGAAAGTTGCTGAGCCTCACGAGTGGCTCTTTGCAATCGTCGGAGCTGCAAAAACTGCCGGGATTTCCCGAGGCTTTTGTTTGCCTTTTGCCAGGTTGGTGAGTATAAAGCAAGCTCCACACCCACGCGACGAGCTCCTCCGCCTGCTGACACCCCATGCTTGCAGCTGACCTCCCCCAGGAGCACCCAGAGTTTTAGTTGCCTCTTGCAGAGCTGTGAAAGAAAACTTCTCACGGCTCCCGGGGCTGGCCGCAGCTGCTTGAAGCCTGCCAGCACAAATTTGAGTTTTAAAGGCACTCCCTATGACAACACCAACTGGCTGGGAAAGTCACCTGCTGAGGCACAGGTGACTCCAACAGCCTCTTCTCTATGCTTAAAAAACCCACAGACGGTTACAAGCACGTAACTGTGGCTTGTGTTTTGCCTCCAGTTTCAGAGTTTGTTTTCTATAATACATCTGTGCCAAGTCCGCATCAGACTTCTTCATCTGAAGAAATTTGTATAAAAAAGGAAATTCCTGAGTGTTAGGAGCCTACGTAAATAGGGAAATCTTTGGTTCTGCAGTCATCGCAATATTTCACCTCTGTGGCCAAGATACTCCAGCGTTACTAGAGATTTGGCTGCGTACTCTGAGATATCGGCAGAGGACACAGTTCATAGTGGGTAGATGATTATGCAGCACTTGAGGAAATTTGTTGATCTAACATGTTGATCTAGCATGTGAACCCAAAATTAAATTGTGTTTGTTTTCTGCTGCCTCAGTGAATTCACCCCAAAAAATGGCGACAAGAACGCTGTACTAAAACGCAGTGAAGTTTATGAAATCGCAGCTGCATGGTGCTTGCAGCTACACATCTTAGTAAGTGCACAGCAACATTATTATTATAACCAATTTTTCACATCACAAATTCATATCTGACATTTTGACTGTCCACTTCTTCCCCGCCTCCAACCACTACCTGCAGTTTCAAAATCAATACTCAGGACACGTTCTCCCTCCTGGAAAAGCCCTTCCTTGTTTGTTAGCTTGGTCATTTTTTGTTTCATTATTGACTTTCTCCATTTCTCATGCTGTTTAATGCTAGTCTTCGGTGTTTATGTATTCTGCTCACCAGTGAGATAAATGTACATCCTGAATCATTTCCTATTTACTTCTGAAGTCTTTCCCCTCAAGAAAAAAAAAAAAAAAAAATATTTTTGTAATAGATTTACTACTGTTCTCTGTTCCCTAACCCCATGCACAGTGCAGCCTCTTGTCTTGGCCAAGTCACTTCAACCACATTTGATGTGTATTACTCTAGGGAACTTGTTGACTTACCTCCTCAGCATCATTTAAATCCATGCGATATTGCCTCTGAGGACTTGATTTGTAGTCTAGGGAGCAAGGTTATTCTATAGCTTTTGTTTGCTTCATCTCTCTGTGTGTTGGCATATTGTGACTTCCTACAGCAAATGTCCTTGCTGATGGTGTGACAAGAGTCAACTCAGATCTGGACTCTTTCTTCTCTTCCAGAGTCTTTTGTTTGTCTACCTTGGCTTTGTGTCTTTGTACTGGCTAGTCACACCAAAACCATGAAATCGACCTACATTACTGTGTTTCTAACACTACCACCCCTGTCAGATCCAGATACTGTCTCAAATCTGTATCTTACCCGAGTTTCTGGAGTCTCATCTCCTGCACATACCCAGACTTCTTTCTTTCCTGTGTTTAAACTTTGACAGAACCTTTGTTTTGGGACAGCCAAGGCGTATCTCATGAATTAGACCTAGGCAGAAGCCCTGGGCAAGGGCTCTGTGAAGACTAGCAGAAGATGTTTCTGTTTAACTTACTTAACAAACCTCGTTACTGATGCCCTTCAGGGAGCCTAACATCTGCATATGTGTAACAGAAGCCCAGTTTTCAGGCTGCATGATTAACAAATCACTTCAATTAACTCTTCACATCATCGTCTCCTTTGCCTGATAAGGAAAGCCGTAGCCTGGGATGGAGACAAGGGCAGAAAAGGCTGGAACCAAAATGATAATTCATAAAATAGTCTCAAGGGTTTATTTGATTGAGAAGTTATTCTAGGCAAAGTCTAGCTTCCCTTCTTGCCTTAACAGTCAGAAAGCAGAGAACTTAATTTGAGACTAAATCATGTTTTACAGAGAGAGAAAATTGGCTTAACTCCATGACGTTTTGTTGAAGTAGCAATAGTGTTGCTGTCAGTGGAGAACTGGAATCAACTTTCCAAATCGTGTACAGGCACAGAGTATGTTATTTCAGGACAACGCATTTGCTGTATGGTTTCTTCCACTCTAACATGAACAAGACAGTTACCACCAACAAGAACAATACCACCAACAATGCATGGTCTAGTGAATAATTTTACAAGAAAAAGCTTTCGTCTCTGGCTTACGTTTCCCATTGACCACTGCCATTCTCTCCTTCCAAGTGTCAGGTATGTTATAGCCTAGCAGTTCTTGTCCTCTCGTTATTCTTGATATCTGTTTATGAAAATGTTTTGATCAGTATAATGTTTTTGCTGCCTGTAAATGAGGAAAATATTTTCAGAAAGTATGGACACTGTTGTTCAGAGGACCAAGGTAGCACATCAGTCCTCTCAGCAAGGTGCTAAAGGAACTGATTGACTCCCTGTGGGTCAGCTCATTTCTAGATGAGTCAACTAGTGAGTGCCTGCGACCGTGCCAGAGTCTGACACATAAGAGTCTGCACAGAGCTACTGCTGCACTCACTCCTCATGGTGCCATTGGCATTGGTAACTGCGGTGTGGCTTTCCTCCCCATCAGTGTGTCATTCTGTTTCCTTACCATAATGCATTGGGGATTTAAATATCTTGCATTTGTTGGTAGTGTCAAGGGGTGTGTGAAACTGGGATTTTTTTAGCTTATTATCCATCTACCTTGTCCCCATCCCCCAAACCAGAACTACTATTTTAATTAGGATATCTCTTATTTTAATACAAATGATTAGGAGAGAAAGCAAAAGTATGTATCGTTACAGCGATTTTTATCATAAAACTTCCCTGATGCCTATGTACTTAAAAATACACGTATTTCTACTGCTCTACAAGGTTTTTATTTAAGCTCAGAAGCACATTTTTATATTTTGAATCTGTAGCATCACTGGTCAAACCTCAGGAAGCGTTAAGAGAAAACTACCCGACTGTCTTTCATATCTGTATACGTTGGTTATTAAATCAGCATAAAAAGAGATATTAATTAGAATTAGAGTTATCTCACTGCATCCCCTTTTGCATGTCACGTAAAAAAAAAATAAAAATTAAACCGATTTCTTACTCTTACTTCATTGTTTCGTGCAATTAAACAAAATAAGCATTTAGCACCCTCAGGGCACTTCTGGTCGTTCCTCCACTGTCAATTATCTTTTTCAAAAGTCCTCTTTAACCAGGAAGCAAACTTGATCTTAAAATAGAAGGAATATAGGCTGAGAAATACAGCCTGCCACAGGTCCACATGTAATCCTACAAGCTGCTCTATCGGTCCTAGCAATTTTCAGTTCCAAAGTAACTCTATTAAGAGGTGTGCTGTGGGGATGTGGTGATTTGGTGTAGGAAACTCATCATGGAGGTGGGATCCAGCAGCTCAGCAGTGCTAATCCTGCCTGGTTTCTGCGGCCTCTCTTCTCATTATTTGCCTTTGCTCAGCCCTGGTGAAGGCAACAGGAGCTTCACGTGCATCAAGAACGCAACAGCAGGCAAACACGCGTGGCTCTGCGCGAAGTTGCACTCTCAATTTCTACATCTGTAAAACTGAGATAATATATTGCTGACTTAAAAGTGATGTTGGGCAACTTAATTAGTCAACATGTGTGCAGCACCTTGAAAATACAAAATTAACTCTTATTATCCCATAAGTACTCGAGGTGGATCGAGGTGCACGCTATGGCCTCTTGATTCTAGACAAAGGTTCTCTTGATTAAATTAGATTGCTAACGTATTACGGCGTTAGCTTACTTGAAGAAAGAAAAGTTTGAAAAAGCAATTTGGCTTCGTCACATGAGCGGCATGTATACTTAATGGAAATTTTTCCAGCATTCACAAAACAAAGAAAAATCAATAAAATGTCTGCCAACTGTTCCACTGAAAACATTTTATAATCTATAGCGCCGAGAATCCCAAGCCAAGATAAACCAGCGTTGCTGACAGAAAATACTGACAATTATTTTACATTGATTCAACTTGGCCCAGCCCAGACTGACCTTGTTTATTCATCTCAGTCTCTTAATTCATATTAACTTGGCATCAAAATGGGACTTGTGGCATGTGGGCTGAAGACCCATTTCTGTATCTTAGACTCAGATAAATGTAGAGCATTGAGTACTTCTAGTGCCTTGAGCTCTTAGGTAGATTTATATGCATTAGACAGAACTGGTTAAGTTCCTTTTATCCCCGCTGGGCTTTTCACGTCTGTTGACTGTAAAACTAGAAGCTCAGTAGAAGTAACATCTTCTTCTAAGCCTTGGGATATACATGAAATCCTCCCAGTACTGGTCAATTTTAAAGACACGTGCAAAGAGGATGGAGGGGTTTAAGCTCTTTTAGAACATAAAAATAGAAGGGTTATGGCAATTTGGCAGCCAAAAAAGCAATTTGCAGGTCTCGGCAGAATCCGAGGCTGTGTATAAGAAAGCTGATCAAGACACTACAGAGGAGATAATGGGGTCGAAGAGCAGAAGAATCCCTCCGTTTTTGCCACCAGCATAATCTGGTCTCCAATGAAGTTTCTTAGTTTCTTTTGCTGAACCAATAAAGCTTAGCGTGATGGGAGAGTTGCATTACTGCAGCTTAAAAATGTCTCGGGAAAGCTGATGAGGAGAGTTGCTTTTAGTTGCTTTACAGATGCCCAGCTGCTTGCATAACTGTCACCCAACTGGTAGCGGGAAGACAAAGACAGAGAGAAAATCTGAGCTTTTTTTTTAGTTATTTATGTTCTCATCAGTAATAACACGCTTTTTATGCCTGGAATGTATTATTCGTATCATGAAAGCTGAGTGAGATTTCATATTGTGGCAGTTAAATTGGGTGCTGCACAGAAGGGTTTGCATTTTCATTCTCCCAGCTACGCTGCCGTCCTATCTGAAAGCCACCCTTGAGTAAAACACTACTTGAGTTGAACATGACTACATCCATGGAGGGGAAAAATCCACCCAAACGAGGAGAGTCACTCCCCAAAGGGGATCCCAGCCGGCCTGGCTTGAGAGATTTAGTTTATTTTTTCTGTTAGACTCCTCCTTGCCAAAGGCAACCCTCCCTTAGACCTCGCCTGGCACTTGGCATTTTGCAGATGGTGGGACCAGCAGCGAGTCAGCAAGCCAAGATAGCACAAGATAACCTCCAAATTTCCAGTTCCACTGCCTTGGGAATGGATTGCCTTTCCACACGCCTACGTAAGCAGAGATTAACGACGAGTGAAGAAAGCAAGACTAGCGAAACCAAAAAAAAAGAAAAAAAATTCACCTGCATTTTCTGTAACACATAGCTAGTGTTTTCCTCCCTGCAGCTCCTTCATGACTTGGATTTCAGTGATGGAAGTGGTGTGGGGACAGGATTTAACTGCAAAAATCACAGAAAATCAGCGTTGCCCTTTGGGTCAGACATCCTCCTCTCCTGGCGTCTACCCGACCGCCTCCATGCAAGGCTGCCACAGTGCCAGGTGCCTGCTGCATGTGTTGTACATCCCCAGCCTGTCCTGCTTAACAAAACCTTAATTGCTCAAAAAAACACCAGCTTTACACCACATCTTTGAATGACAGGACAGTGCTGGAGCAACTGCACAGCCAAATGAGTGATGCTAGTGACGCTCAGTCAACAAATGTACTGGCATCCGATAAAAAAGAGCTACAGTTTGTACACAGCCGCTGTGTACTTGAAAAGATAGAAAACAAGCAAAACAGCTTTGGTCTGCTATGCAGCATCTCCCCAACTCTTCAGTCCTTGCTCCCTCCCATCCTATCACTTCTGTTTTGTTTTCAAAGACCCACCAGCTGCAGAGAGGCAGAGGACACTGAGCGTAAGCCTGGAGTGGATGGTCCCACCACATCCCGGATGGAGAAACCCTCTTCCAGCAGCCAGAAGGGTAAGTGAACGAGTCATTTTCAAATATGCACAAGGGTATGAAGCTAGAAATAATGATGATTGATATCTTGAAAAAAGAATTTGGATCTAGGAAGAAAAATAAGGCAGTGGCATTGCAGCACGAGCTTGGTTTGTGTATGCTTAGCAGGGAGAGACACGAGGACTCGGCTAATGGCTCTCGCAATGTAGAATAAATTGTCTGAGTGTTTGAATCTTCTTATCTTGCAGCACTATTCACAATTTGGCAAAAACAGGCGAAGTGTTTATAAGTTTCAGTTGTCGTTGCTCTGTTTTTTGGTGTGTGATGGCCAGGTCCTCAGCAGCAGAGCCTCACCAGTTATATGGCTAGTAGAGCGGCATTTTACACCACTTCTGCAGGGGGTTCTGGAGGAAACAGACGTGGCTGTCTTGCTTTGGCAGTATTCAGTATCTCCATCATAGCAGATTCAAAGCAGTGCAATGGTGTATTAGAGGAGCAGTCCAGCACCAGACAGTTGTGGTTAAAGAGTCGTTCTGTAAAGTCAGCCAGGCAGGGATCTGTAAGAGTATTTGCACAAGGGGTGGGACAAGGATTTTTGTCTTCTGCCTTGTCCGGGTATCCTGTCACTATAGTGAGAGGTATGTAGGAACTGAGCCAGTCTCTAGGCACAGTGACACAGAAAGTCATGGCACAACTGCGGTTCCTATAGCCACGACTAAAATAATAGATAGTTTCAAACACGCCAGCTATGGATACGCTTCCACCTTACAGTGGGGCTGAACTACCACTTTGCTACCATTGAAATGGGAAGGTCCTGCTTCCCCCTCACCGCCACCTTCTGCCTACATTCATGGGATCACACAGGGGGCTGCCAGCACATTAGCCCAACCGAAAAAATTATTTGTTTTCCTTCCCGTGGGCTTTTGTCCATCCCCTGAGCCGAACTGCCTTGCCTGGGATCAGAGGACACCACAGACAGCACCAAGTGAGGGGCAGAAGCACGTTGCCTGCAGCAGGACTTCTTTTTGATGTTGGCAGCTGTTAATTCAGCTCAAGCTGTAACATGAAGCCTCATCCTCAAGCACCTCCAGCAGCAACCTGATAGCACACGGGCTGCAAAACCCTCCCGAGACACAAGCACTCGGGCAGGCAGCCCACTCCGAGCTCTGCCACCCTACAGCTACAGGTACAGGTAGAGAGGTGTGCTGCAGCCACAGCTCTGTCACAATGCCTGCATCCCACTCCTGCAACAGCTCCTCACCGAGTCAGAATGTTGTAGGAATCTTGATCCGTCACTGGCCTTGCGTCTCCACACTGCCCTATCTGCAAAAATCACAGTTGCTTTAACTTGGTGTAGCGTTTGGGGGAATATAGGTATCCTACATGTATAGACTTGTATAAGCAATATACTAAATATTTTACTTCATCCATTGAATAATAGGGTATAAAATAGCTGTGCCCTATCAAAAAAGTGAAAGAGTTACCTAATACCGTGCCCTTGTTTGTTTGGGTTTTTCAGTGAGTTCAATAGAATGTAAATAACATGGTGATGATCTTTTTTTTTTCTTTTTTTTTTCAGGAAATTTGAGAGCGGTTCCTACAGAGCAGGTAACGCATTTCTGATTTATTTTTTTATTCCTGCTTATTATTATTTACTCTATTTTGCAGCTTCCTGAAACTCCCTGAGCCTGTCCCTGCAAGCTGTCTGCCTGCAGGGCTCTTGCTGAAATTGGTAGAAATGCTTCTATACCGCGCTGCTAGAGCGGGGCTTCGTCTGCGGCTTTGAATAGAGCGCAGCGCATAAAAGTTGAAAATTATTATTATCCGATGCCTGTTGGATGGGACCTAAGAAAGAACTTATTGTCCTCCATGCACGTTCATCTTACGTGAACTAGCCAGCGCTCGTATTGGCGCTTTCACGAGTGAGAGACCACAGTAAAGAGAAGTGAAATACTACCCTATGGTTTCATGATCGCTTTAAGCTGATTTAACTGCAAGGTTCTGCCAAAAAAGGTGGACCAGCCCTTCCCCCCACCACCAGCCTCCAGTCCTATGTCCTCCTCCCTCTCTCACACTGGCTCGGGCACTTGTGTACTTCCAGCCTGCAAGAAGTTCACTGCAGCAGGAGAGGAAAAGAACTCCACATGGGCAGGGAGACCCTACTCCGTGCCCCAGATCCTTCAGCTACCCCTGTCTCCCGTCAGGACATTCCCTCCCAGCCCGGTTTGGTGCCCTAGGTGGTTGGGTGTCAATGGGGGTGCATACAGAGCACATACGTAGGGCGATCCTGTCTCCAGAGCTGATGAGTCAGAAGTGTGCGGCACTGACGCGCTCCTTCGGTTCTACTTTAAAGGAAAAAATGAAATAAAATAAAAGCAGACTCACGGCAGCATGGATGGAGACACAAGAGTGCCTGTATTTTAGCTTCCTCCCAATTACAGTTCTTGTTGAAACTCTTATTTTTGAGGCCGAAGTATTCCTCGTTTGGCCTAAATTCAACCAGATCATTAAAGGGAAAAAAAAAAAAGAAAGGAAATGCTTCAAACTCCCAGCAGAGCAGGATGGCACTTATTTATTTCTTTCATTACAAAACCAGTCCGTGCCAAGTAAAATCATGCTCTAAGAGCTGTTCTACCAGTCCCAAAGCGCTGGAGAACAACACGCGTCGGCCCCACCTCTGCAGCCTCCCGTGGGCCCCTGCGCATTTCACCGGGTGGAGGATGGGGAAAGTCTGGGGAGCAGGTGGCAGAGTTTGCCACATCGGGGTCGTGCTGGTGGGGAAACCCCTGGACTCAAAGGATGTCCCCAGTGGCCTTCCGATGGATTTGGTGGCTTCACAATACAGCATGAAGTATAATATAGCAGCGGTGACAGTCTGGAGGCATTGATGGCATTCCTGGGTTTGCAGCTGGGTTATCCAGCGGTTTACTGCTCCTTCCCTGAGCTGTGCGTAAGGTGCTCCTTGCCCCCACATTAGCGGCTGAATTCATAACTGGAAGTTCTGGACTCTCACATTAAAATCCACGAGCACAAACTCTGTATAATGGGAGTGATACAAAGAACAAAACTTTGCCATCACATCTTCAAGGACTTACACAAGGGAGTGGTTAAAGCGTCTTTGGGTTCCAAAAAGTGAACTGAGCAGTCACCATTGCTGAAAGCTACTGGGTCAAAGTGTGGCCTCTGCGACCTCAGTGGCGGTGCCCTGATTTCACCGTGCATTGCGGAGCTGCTTGTGCACAGGAAAATGGGGCACCTCCATCCTTACTGAGCTGCTCTGTTTCTCACAGGACCAAGGGAAGGGAGGCAGCAGCTCTGACAAGCACTTGGGCTGCAGAGGGAAACAACTTGCTAGGTAAGGGGGAGCCAGTTGTGCACACCAGGTTTTTTGGAGGAGGAAAACCATCCACGCAACACTAACTTTGCACTTCTAGGAATACGTTTCCAACACCATCCTGTCCTGACTTTTAATGTTGTGTGGAAATTTGGAAGTCTTGCAGCAATTGAGTAGCAATACAGGAACAAGCACCCAGCAAATCAGAGCAACTCCGTTCTAGCTGGACTGACCTCTTGCTTTAATCCAACCCATGCCAAATCCAACCCAAACCCACCATCAGCAGTAGCTCTACACCCAGACACTGCCACCAGCCTGCTGCATCGGTGCCAGCATTTGATGGACAGTCCATCTCCAAGGTCCCACTTTCACCCTCCTGCTCCCCTGGGCTGGCATCCCTCCACCACCACTTCCTGCACGTTGCTTCAGAGGGAGCCCTCACAATACCGGGCTCGGTGCCACGCAAGGGGAGCACACCCAAAACCCAGCCCTTCTTGCACAGTCAATTCTGCAGGAAGATCTCTGCAACTGCAAGCTGGAGCATTTGCTTTGCCCCCCTTCACCAGTTCATTTGCGAAAGGCTGGAGCCAGAAGTGACCTATCCCCAGAGCAAATGGCCATGGAGGCGTCAGTGGGGATGTATCCAACATGGACCCTGTCTTTTGTAGGTGCATCATAACACGCATCGTCCTTGCTTGCTGCTGCTCTCAGCTATGAGGAAGCTTCTCCTCCCTGAAACTGTAAAGATCGTGCAACAAAACATTCCCAGTCACCTACCAGGGCAGCTGGCTGTCACGCAGCCAAACGTCACTCAAGGCGTGGAGCTAGATTTGCTTTCTAGAGGAAAGTCTTCACCCTATAGCATGCGAGAGACAGTTCACAGGCAAGACCGTGCTACCGCAGGGGCCACTGTTGTCCCCCCAGCAGTGCCAGTGGCTTTGTGCCAGCACGGGACACATGTCCCCGCTGAAGCCCCTTGGAGCATGGATGATGATGGGCGAGGGCTGCTGTGGTGATCTCAGCTTGCAGGTAGGATAAATGAAGACCACATTGCTTTGCCAAGCTGACTTGGGATCAGCACTGGCCAAAGGATCCCATCACTGGGTACAAAGGTGAGGACAACATATGTAGTTGCCAGAGGAGGGAGGATAAGCTGCAGCTTCTCTTGCCCTGTGCATGGCTTGGTTGGGTACAACTCTTCAAGCAACAGGGGCAAAGCAAATGAGAAGTGAGCATCCCATCTGCAGTATTTGGTGGGCCCAGGAGTTGGTGTTCATGTTGAGGTCTGTCTTCCAGGAAAGACTGGAGATTGGAGGGGGGGGGTAGCCTCAAGGGCCATGCTGCTTGAGACCCAGCCTACTCTTGCTGCTTTGAGCAGGGTGATCTCCAGAGATCCCTCCTGGCCTGCGTTATTCTGGAATTTGATAGCCTTGAACAAACTATGTAGGTTGGTTCAAAGAGTTTCCGTTCAGCAGCACCCAGCCTTTGATAAGCAAAACTAAGCCTCCAAACACTCTGGTCACCAACCTCGGTACAAACAAGACCCTTTGGAAAACGTGAATCTCAAATGCTCTGTCATTTCTGGACTGATCTTATTTATGGTAACTTGAGATGCTGAAGCCAATGGTGCCTTATGGCTATTGAATGGTTATTTTAATATATTCTCACTCAGCTAATACCTATCAGTCAGAAAAAAAGTTTTCTATGATGATCTCCAAGAGAAACAAGACATTTCCAGTGAAAGGCAGCAGTACCTATGGATCCTAACAACAAGCATGTCCTTCCACATTAGCTATTCTTGCAGCCTGGAATGGGGCAGTATCTGCCTGAAAAAAAACCCAGATGTTTAAAGTGATTCCCCAAGGCTCCTTCATTTGTTCCTCTCTCTCCCACTCTTGTCCTGTCCCACCTTCATCATGCCCTTGAGAGTAACCCCCAGGAGAAAAAGCGTAGCTGTAGTTATACAGCAGTGTGAGGAAGAGGTTTCTCTGTATTCCCTGCTCCAGGAGACTAAAGGGATGCTCCGTTCTGCTTCAGACCCGGGGAGACCAAGCAAACCACTGCCTCCATCCTGCTATCCCTGCAGGTCCGAGATGGCTTAGTGGCTTTTCAATTACAGGGTGTGCCTTCCCATACCACTCCTCCCTTCGCCTGCCGGAGCGGGACCACATCATTACCATGCAAAGCCCCACAATCTGAATTCTCCAGGGCACAAGTGGATGCTCTCCTGTCAGGATATTCATGTTTTCCTGCTCTGGATGACTAGCTGCTCATTACCATAGGCAGCAGCACTGCAGTGCTGGCTTCCCCTGTTCCTGGACAGCCCTTTTCCTGTGCTATGAGAATCAACTCTCATCAAATTATTACGGCTTCTTTTGTTGCTGGGGTGCTACATCAGAAAAGATGCAGATGTCAGAAGAGGGTTCCAGTCATTATCGCTCTTCAGCCTTTGATGAACATTAAACACCTCTACAAGCTTGATGCCACATCACAGACTTCCCACACGACACCGCCAAGTCTGCTTTAGTGTGACCAGAGAGGTTTGCAAATAGGTTTTTTTAAAAGTATTTTTTTAAAAAGCAGCTAGGTGGGTCTGCAGAGCTGGATTCTTGTTAACCTCTCCCCAGACAGAGGCACAAATCACGAGTCACAAAACACAGGTCAGATTCCTATCTGATCCTTGCACGACCCTGAGCCTTGAACAACAGGGACCTCCCCAAACCGCCTTGGACTCTAAATGATCAAACATGATGTGTTGGTTTTTTATCTCCAGCCTGCATTCACCTGCCCACCTGTTCCTTTGGTCCCCAGAGCAAGCACCAGCAGAAATCCCTCTGCATCAAGCACTGGCACAGCTCTAGGGAAAAAAGAGCCGCTTTCAGCCACTGATGCTCCTCAAGGATTTACTGTTGTGGCTGCCCTGAAAAAAAGAAAAAAATTGTTCGTATTTTTTGGAGTCTCCAACTACAAGTGTCCTTCAAAGAGCAGGGAGAGTCTATGGAAAGCTTGCAGCCATTCAAAAAACAAGGTGTACACACACACACAGAGCTCCCACGGGGGCTGCTACCAAGTAATGCAACTCATAATCTCCTTGAAGACACCCTGCCTAAGAAGCAGACTTGGCAGTGAAGCCATGCTTCAAGTTTCAGCGCTGGAATAACCCAGTGGGGTCTGGGATGGAAGCGCTGGTTTGACCAGGACGTTGGGGATGCTTGTTTGTCATCTTCAAACCACCTCCAAGAATTAACAGGGGGTCGTGTTGTGGCAAGGCCACCCTCTGCCATCTCCCTGCAAGGGAAGTGCCAGGCGATGGGCTGGAAACAAAACTCAACCATCCACGTGGTGCTCGTTTAGAGCTGTCGCACTTTTTCCGCTCCCTCCGTGCTGAGGTCGGGAGGTTGTGCACAGGAACGCTGTTTCGGAGGGTGATCTATCTCACATGCCATGAGATGGAGCTGCTGCTCTGGTAAAGGTTCCTTATGAAGCTGTGAGAGTTGTTCGGGGAATTTATTTTTTTTCCTCTTTCCTGAAGTCAAGGAGCAGCAAGTCACTCACAGGAGTCCTGTCCGCCCTTGCCAGTGCTCCCGCAGCCCTGACAGCACCTCCTGGGGCCGAGCCCACCCCTGTTCCCACACCAGCCAGCCTGTCTTGCCCTCCGAGACAGGA
The DNA here is from genome assembly GCF_009769465.1 of Tauraco erythrolophus. Classification (NCBI taxonomy): domain Eukaryota; kingdom Metazoa; phylum Chordata; class Aves; order Musophagiformes; family Musophagidae; genus Tauraco; species Tauraco erythrolophus. The sequence continues at coordinate 121,765,609 of NC_141466.1, read as the reverse complement.
CAAACACACATTTCCCTTTGTTTTCAGCTCCACACCTAGTTTTTTTTCTTTGCATCATGAAGGGCTGGCTACTCACCTGTAATTCAAAAGAAAGCAATGACTCACTAGACTACGGCGCTTTCCAAGGCGAAGTATTTCATGCATTTTGCAGGCACGCTAGTCCATGTTATGAAATAACCTCTATTTGTGGCACATATTCTCCCCATCATTGTGTCCTTTGCAAAACCAGAGGGCTGGGGTTTCCACCCTGCACAGGCACTGAGTGCAGAAAGGGGATTTGTGCTTAAATCATGTATTCGCATCATATGAGGAATGCAGAACACCATCCCTGCATAGCTTCCAAAACCTGGCTCGCTCCCCACTGGCATTAACCCAGCCTCGTGGTGTTCGCGCTATCTTCTAATTAGAAGGTAACAAAAATCTAAAGTTTCACTTTCGCCAAGAAGCTTCCAGGCGCCGGGGAAGGGGCTCAAAGGCAGGCGGAGCCTCGGCTCCCAGCCCCGTGTCCACTGCAGGGGATGCGGTGAGCTGCCACTGGAGCTCCAGCCCCTGGTTTCCCCGAGAGCATCAGGGGAGAGGAAGATTGCAAAGGGGCTTAAAAAAAGGGGAGAGATGCCTTACCTTGCATGAAGAGGCAGCCTCCACCACTTTAGGGCTGCATCCTCCGTTCCCAGGCCAAAATTGGACGGAGTCTGCAATTGTCTCTCCCCCCCCCGGGTTGAGATGGTGTTTCCGATACCCGTGTTTCCATCCCTCATTGCGTGTCCCTGCCGCCTGCCTGATCCTGCCTGTCTTTTCGTCCGCAGGAGCCTGGAGACAGCGGCTCTCTCAAAGTCGTGCACTTCGGGCTGGTGTGACCAAGCGTGGGACCCCCCCTTGCTGCCAAAGCAAAGAAGGGGAAACCTCCCCTAGGTGGTGAAGTTCACAGAAAGTCCTTCAGCGAACTCCCAGCTGGCCCTGGATCCAGCCACCAGCAGAAGATGAAGCACCAGGCTTATAAAAAGTTCTGCCCTTAGACCTCCAAATTATTTCTAGGTTAGCATGAATGCATCTGTGCACCCCACGTTTGCTTACGGAGAGCAGTTTGGTGACGTTTTCATTGTGTCACTCAAAGGCATTAAAAAGCAAAGTCATTGCAGATCCCGATTTACTGTACAAACGCAATGCTGAAAAATTTGGGGGGAGGCGGGTTATTGGACAAATCCATAAACTTCTCAGGGGAAAGTCTGTAGTTCTCTGTGCATTATATATTTTAACAATCTTCACTTGGAAGCAGATTTGAATTTCCACTTAAGGCTCTGAAAACTGTCCTATTGAGATACCAGCAGATAAAATCTTCACTCAGGATACTTCTGTGAAAGAGCAGCCTTTCACAGTCGGCAGCATTTTTCGAAGAATGCTCTCAATTTTCATATCTAGATATATCATCTTAGTTGAATAACCATTATTTTGCCTTGAAAAAAAGACGCGGAGCCTCTTAAACATCATTCCGTTGGAGTCCAGATTTTAATCTGCCGCCTCTAACCACGAGGAGAAAATGCACTGAGAAGGTAACGTAACCTGTTCCAGCCCTCTGGGTTTTTTGTGACCGTGAAGAGAGGGGAGAGCATCGTCGCAGGTCTTTCCTCCCGCCGTTTGATCAGGCGCCGCGTGTACGGACGAAGATTTTTGTACTCTACTGTAGGCACGTGTGTGGGTTAAGCTTGATCTCTTTTGGGAGCGCTGGATGGTCGCAACCCAAAGCTGGTGAGCTTCTTGAAACTGGTTTTGTACAACAACCAAATTTGGACGATGAATGGACTGAAAATAAAAGCACGGTGTGAAAAAAAAAAAAAACAACAAAAAACAAAACAAACCACAAGCTATTAGAAGTATTTTATTAACAAAAATCTACATTTAGCCAAATAAAATATCTGTGCTAACTATCGGTCAGCCATTTTTCCCCTGTGAGCCAAAATCCTGCTGAATTTCTGCTGCACGATGGGCAATTTTGATGGCACCAGAAAAACTCCCAACCCATTTTGACACTTTATCCGAATCGGAGCTTTTCCATGAGCGTATTCGAAGGAGACTTTTTGCTTTGCAGGTTGAAGGGAGCGAACGGGCTGCGACGTGTAGGTTTTTGTACACTCAACAGGGTAAGATTAATAAAGCAAGCTTTGAAACAGAGCGGGCTGCTGCATCGCCTCCCCGCGCAGAGCCGTGCCTGTCGTGGCTGTGCTTCGCGCAGCACTTGGAGGAGAGCGTTTCTTTAATGTCCTGGCGATTTAAATATGGTTTCTGAAATACCCCCGGCGCGACGGCGGACCGCGGCGATCGCGCGCTTGCTCTGCACGAGATGCTGCGACGCGTCGCTTCGCCGTACAGCTATTTTGCTGAATTGCAGCCATATTTCTGTCAGTACAAGTGATGGTCTATATGAGGGATTAATCTGACACCAGACAGTGATTCTTAATCCTTCAGTATATCATAATCTATTTACTTTGCATGCTAAGAGGATTTCGGCTTAAAAATATACAGGAAGTGATACTAGAAATGTACATAAGATCCAGAATGCCATTTCCTAAAATTGTAGTTTTTCATTCAAAAAAAAAAAAACAACATCCTTTTGTGGCTTTCTTCGAAAAGTCCTGTCTGTCCTGGAAAAAAAAAAAAAAAAAGTGTTGAATAGGGGTTTAACTGGAAATAGGCATATGTTTTCCTTTAGGCTTCAGCCCTCTGACCGTTTTCACCCTCCTCCTTCCCTGCAGCTTTTTGTGCTCGACCATTCGACATGAAAGAAGAGCTCTCCAGTACAGCAGCTTCCTCGGCTGGGAGTTACACTGGCAGGTTTTTTTTTTTATGGACAAATTCAGAACAGGTTTGGAAGCAGTGTGGGATTTTATGTGCATTAATTGCTACTCAAAGTGCATGAATTAGCAGTGACTGGCTAACGCAGAGGTCAGCACAGGGAAAACCACAAATGGTTGGGTGTGATGGCTCCTTATTCAGCTGTAATCGTCTGGGTTTTTTGCACCCTGCCAGCAAGGCTGTCTACAAAATAACTGTAATAAGTCGTGTTAGTGGGTACATCTCCTGAAATTTATAATGTTAAAATTTATAATTACATGTTTTATATAATTCAATTCATGCTTAGCTGTAACACTTTGTGTCCCTGAAGCACGTCCTGCACCCTGAACGGCGGTCGGCCACCCCAGCCAGCAGCAACCCTGCCCAGCCCCTGCCCACCTGGGCACAGCCAGGTGCCACCCAGAACCTTCACACCGTCGCCTGCCACAGCTCCCCACTGTGCACGGAGGACTTAAAAGCCAGGCTTTCCAGGAGGAGACTCTCCTCAGAGCAAATACTCTGATAACAGCAAATAGATCATAAATTATTTCAAGCCCATGATGCAACAAGCAAAAAAATATTGGTGGCCCAAGCTGGGTAGTATTCTCCTCCCTCTGCCCCCCTTTTCCCCCTCCTCAGGTCCTGGCCCTTGACGTAGAGGCAGAAAAGCACCACGTGCCTTTGGAGCAGGCGCTCGCATGTGGAGACAGCTGCCAGCACTCGGGCGAGAGGCAGGAGCTCGGCTGGGCTCGTGCCAGGGAACCTGGCGTCTCGGCACCGTGGCACCAACCCCTGGGTCGCTGGCAGCACCGTGGTCCAGCAGCAAGCGCTATTGAAAAAAAATATATAAAAATACTAATAGTAGCCACGCACCCAGCAGCCTTCTTGTTGGAGACGTGAGGCACTGAGTCACCCAGGCGGCTTCTTTCACAACCGGGCTGCCCAAAAAAAGCCCTGCCATCCCGCCGGTGCCTGCTCCAGAGCCAGGCACCAGGCAGCCAGCGCCGCTTTACCTGCCAAGACTTGTGCTCGGGATGGCAGCGCCTCGTCAAGCCTTGGGGAGCCCACAGTGGGAGAAGTTGGCTCTGCCGCGCAAGCCGGCGTGCTGCTAGCCAAATGGGGGGATTGGAGAAGGGGAGTGACCCCCTCCAAACCCCATGATGACTGTCCGTGACCCACCGACGGGGGCGAGTCACATCTCGCCTGCCTCGCTGGCACCAGTCCACGGACGGCGGAGGGAGGACGCGGCCGGGCGTTGCGCTGGTTAGTCACCGCGCCGGCTTTCCATGGGGTTGCTACCCAATATGGGAAAAAAATACATATATAAAATGGGATTTTCGCTGTTTTCCAGCAAACTGGCTGTTCCCACGCGAGTCGTGCTCATCAGCCTTTGAAGAAACTCCAGGGCTGGGAGAAATGCAATGACAAAATAAAAATGAAACCAGGCGCTGAGGGCAAAGCCATTATTTGATGTGATCAGGAAAAGGTCTCCTCTGCGCCTCGACGCCAGCTGGGTTCAGTGACTGGCCCCAGGTCTACACAAGCAGGACTGGAAAAAGCCCAGAGCCCGAATTGTGGTGCAGGGGATGCTGGAGAAGCCACTGGGCTGTGGCACAGGGAGCTACTGGGTGCCCGAATTGAGGGGGATTCCCCTGAGGGACACAGGCACCCCTTGAGGACTCAAACCCTGAAGTAGATGCTGGACCCAGCTGCTCTGTGGGGCAGTGGATGAAGAGGTTTAAGACCATGTCATGGAAACCAAGGGAGGAAAATTCAGGCTCCTCTCCCATCTGTGTCTCTCAGCAGCACTGATTTACTGAGTTATAATGAAATACAATTTTTATAGAATCATTTAGGTTGGAAAAGACCTTTCAAATCATCGAGTCCAACCGTTAACATTGCCACTTCCCGCTAAACCGTGTCCTTAAGCACCACGTCTTTTAAGGAAGATGAAGTGTGTGTGTGGGGGGGGGTGTTACACACCTGCTGGCTCTTGTCTCTCAGGTGCTCACTAAATTTGGAGAGCAACTTCAGTTTATTTGTGATTTGTTTTTTTTTAACAGCTCCAGGAGGACTGAGATAAATTTTTCCCTTTAAAAGAAGGTCTTGGGGATGCATAGGCTGGTGGCATTTGGACCCAGCATTCGTGACCTGCCCCCCCTCCCCAAACAGCCACCCTTCGGTGTGAGAAGCGCCTTGCTACTGCTTGCAGAAAAGAACAATTATTTTATATGTAAAAATATATAAAAATACTTAAAGAAATGTATGTATATGTAAGCACTGCAGGACACAACAAGGAAAAGGGCCGTTTAAAGAGAAATTCCCCAAAATTGACTCTGCTGCACCAGTCCCCTCCCATTTCCCAGCAGCTGCAGCAGTTGCCAGCCCTGTTTTCACCCCATTGGGCTGCCGGGGGAGTACAGGGGGTGCAAAGCCTCCCCAAATCAGACACCTAGGGCATACTGGTGCCTCAACACTTCTTGCTCACTGTGGTTCCTGCTGCCCAGGGGTGTCCAGGGACACCAGGGATGGGGGCTCATGGGTGACTCCAGAGCTCCTGGCTGCAGTGTGAGTGCTGCTGCAAGACCACAGGGAGGATGGAAATTTGGGGATCCACCCCCACCACCAGTGCATCTGTGTCCCAGGCAGGGTAGCATTGGCCCTGGTGGTCCCATCGGCTCCGGTCCCATGGAAGTGGGAACAGCCCCAGTACCACAGGGCAGCCTCCAAGAACTGTGGGGATGGTCTGGGGAAAAGAACAAGAAAGAGGGGGAGATTATCAGGAGAAATAATTCACACACCCCCCCCCCCCCATTTCCCGGCTACATCACAGCTGGCAGCCGTTGGGGAGGGAAGCACTGGGAGCCAGGGCTGGGAGCACAGGGTGCCGAGCATCCCTCCATGCACATGCCTGCACAGGGCGGGCAGAGGTCTGTCTGTCTGGGTAGCTGTATGTCCGGGTGGCCCTCACACCCCACCACCCCACTAGATCTGCCCATGAGTCCCGAGGTTGTTTCAGCCAGTGTTTGCCCATCCCACAGTGCAGCGATATCTCAGTAACCAATTAACACCACCAATTAACATAAAAGCAGGTTCCCAGCCCACATCCACAGAAGCAGTGGCGAGGGTCCCCGTCGCCACCCCCCCCCCCCCCCCCCCCCCCCCCCGAGCACTCAAACTCATCACACACACCCTCATCCTGCTGGGACCTCCTGGGAAGTCTTTCCCAGCACCTCAACTCCCCAGGGAAGTTTCCCGGGAAGGGTGTGGGGGGGAAGGAGGACAGGACACCACCGCGTTTATTAGTTTGGATTTTATTGGGGTGGGGGAGGAAGGAAGGGGAGGGGGTTGCCTTACAGTCAAAGGGGTAAGTGTGGGGTTACGGCATCAAAATCACACATACACGGTCCCTCTCCCGTAGCTGCTGGAAAGCACCGGCCTGGGGCGGGATATGGCAGCCAGGGCAGAGCTGCAGCCCAGACCCATGAAAACGCACTGAGGGGCTAGGAAAAAAAAAATAACCCAACCGAAAAACATACCTCCAAAGAGTCATGCCTCCTCAAACCCAAAGCAGAACTACTTTCCCATGCCACTCTCCCCCCAAAAAATAAACCAAAACTTTTTTTAACTGCTTCTTTTTTCTTTTCCTTTTTATTTATTTTTTTTTCCCAAAGTTTTGGTGGTTTTGGTCTGCAGGTTGCGGATCAACTGGGCAGCCTTTTCCCTCCCCCTTTGCCTCCCCCCTGGGCACACCCCTGGGCTGCAGCCCACCCCCCCCTCAGCCCCGGGACGGCGAGGCCGATCTCACGCGGAGCCCTCGAGGACGGACAGAGGACGCAAAAACAGGGAAAGATTCATTTTTAGGGAAGAAAATTAACATTAAAAAAAAAAGTTTTTTTTTTTTTAAAGTTCTGTTCCGTGTTAGACTCTAGATAAATGCCAACCCAACAGCATCAACTAAAAATAATCATGGTCACTGGAACGGACCGAGTATTTACATCGACCCCGCCGCTCCCAGCGGCAAGAGGCTGTACAGGACCAGCAATCCGGGGACTCCCACGCTGGGAAGGTGAGGGTCCCCACATAAAACTGGGGGGGCACCGGCAGGGCAGGAGCCAGCCTGCGCCTCTGCCCGGGGGGGCAGCAGGGGAGACGCTAGGCTTTTTATTTTTTCATTTTTTCTTTTTTTTTTTTTTTTTTTTTTTTTTAAAACTCCTCTTGTGTTGTGTTTAAAAAAATAATAATTATAATAAACCCGCTGGAGGGGCGCAGGAAGCAAATAAATATCAGTCAGTAGAGATGGGGATGGTAGGACCCCCCCGGGGCATCACCACTGCTAACAAAGAGAGGGGAGGAGGAGGACAAAAAGGAAGAGCCAGAGCCAGTGTCCTGACCGGGAGGCAGCAGGGAGACCCCGGGTGGGGGGTCCGTGATGGTTGGGGGGGGACACACAGTGGTCAGCCCCTCACAAGACCTGGAAGCGCCAGGACGCCTGGTCCTTGTAGTCGAGGCAGTCAGGGGAGTTGAAGTTGAGCTTCCAGGAGGCGGCGGCGGCAGCGGCAGGCTCCTTGTAGTCCAGGCAGTCGGAAGAGTTGAAGGGCAACCCGGTGCCACCATAACCCTGGTGGTGGTGGTGATGGTGATGATGGTGGTGGTGGCCCGAGCTCTGGCTCAGCGGGTGGTGGTGGTGATGGCCAGGCACCGAGGAGGGCCCCATGGGGCTGAGCTGGTGGGGATGGTGGTGGGAGTGCATGGGCGCCAGGTAGGAGCTGCAATCAACACCCCCGAAATAGGACGAGGAGGGCGGTGCGGGGTACCCCTGCCCGTACCCCCCGCCTTGGCCGTAGGAAACGGGGTAGCTGGCGGAGGCGGCAGCAGCGGCAGGGCCGGCCCGTTGCATGCAGGATGCAGCGGCTGGCGGCAGGGGCTCAGGCACCGTCACCCCCGCCGGTGCCGCGCCAGGAGAAATGGAAGCCGGGCTCCAGATGGATGACGCTGGAGTGCTGAGAGATGCCGGGGCACCCGCCGGAGCTGATGAGGCCGAACTGGAGGAGGAAGAAGAGGCTGAGCTGGAGGCTGCCGCTGGCGGCGTGAACTGCCCACTACTCTCCGAACCCGAGCTCTCCCGAGCCGGCGAGGATTTCTTCTTGGCCGGACGGCTCTTGGCCCCACCGCCGCTCTGCTGCTGCTGCCGACACTTGGCACGGCGGTTTTTGAACCACACCTGGGGCAAGAAAATGGGGGGCAGGGGGCATGAGCATCGGGGCAAGGAGGGGCAGCGGGGAGAGCAGGGAGCCCCCCACTCTCCCCACTGCCCCTCCTTGCCCCGGGAGTACCCAACCAACCTCACCCCAGCACCAGTTCCACCAGCACCCACGCCCAGCCATTAGCACTGCACGCCCCCGCAAGCCTGAAAAAAAAAAAAAATGCCCCGCCTGGCACCCGGGTCACCCCGCATCCCACCCCAAAGCAAAGATGCCCAGTTGGGGTGTCTCAGCTTGGGCATGTCCCTGTTGCAGTGCCAAAAGCACGGTTTGGGGAGTTGGATCCTGGATGGGGTGCTGCCGGTGTATCCTACCCCACTGGGCATCATCATTTGGGGAGGGAGCACCCCGGTGGTGGAGCTGCTAAGCCCTGGGGCAGGTGGAGAGGGGCAGAAAAATATTAATAAAACCAAAATGAATAAAAGAGAATAAAAAAGAATAATAACCGCCCCCCTCACCCCGGATGTCCCCGCAGCAGGACAGAGAAGTGGACGGAACCCGCACACATCCCACCCCAAGGAAACAGAGATGAGTGCAGATGGAGAGTAGGATCCAAGTCACACCAGCTGAACCGGGGTGCCCTGGCATCCCCCTCCCAAGCCATGACCCCGTGGAATGTCCCCACGCAGGTCCAGTACCTGGACTCGGGATTCGGGCAGGTTGATCTTCAGGGCGACCTCCTCCCGCATGAAGATGTCGGGGTAGCGGGTCTTGGCAAAAAGTGCCTCCAGCACGTCCAGCTGCGAGCGGGTGAAGGTGGTGCGCTCCCGTCGCTGCTTCCGTGGGGTGGCTGGGGGCGAGCACCGCCACACGGGTCACACCGGGACCCCCGAGTACCTCCCGCATCCTCCCTGGCACGACGGGAGCCCCGGCACCCCGGGACAGGGGCCTGCAAAGCATCCCTGCCTCACCCTAAAAAACTGTAGTGTCCCCCGCATGCCCCAGCCCCACAGCAGCCAGGCACGGTCCCCCCACGCCAGACCCCATCCTGCTGCGGGCAAGGGGAGAGGAATGGGGTTGGGGAAGGGTCAGGCTCGGCCCCGGCGGGAGCAACGGAGAAATTTCGTTGTGTCGAAATAAAGCTACTTTTTTTTTTGCTTTGAAAAAGGCTTTTTTATCCTTAAACACTCCTGCGGGAACGAAGGAACCCCGGGGATGGGGAGAAATTCAGCGGGAACCGGCGCTGTCCCCCCACCCCAGGCTGCAGGCAAAGGGGGCACCCACCCCACAGCCCACCCCAAACCATGCAGCCCCATGGGCTCCTCCAAACCCACCCGGGACGGAGCTTTTCCCCACTCCACTTGCTCCTGGGGCACGGCTGGCTGGGTGAGTGGGTGATGGCGGGGATGGGGAGGGGGCCGCGGCGCGGGGCACTCACCCGGGTACCCCACGGAGGGATGCAGCAGGTCCATGGCGGGGCCCGTCAGCCCCAGCCCGTTCATGCCGTAAGGGGGCTGTTTAAGGTAAGACATCATGCTAAAAGCCGGGCAGGTTTTCTCCAAAGTCCCGCAGAAAAAAGAAAGAAAAAAAAAAAAAAAAAAAGAAAAACAAAAGTAGTATGGAGTGGGGAGGGGGAAAAGGAGCAAAAAAAAAAAAAAAGCCCCTACAAAAAGAACCCCCAAAAAAACCCAAACGAGGCAAAAAATTAAAAGCCAACAACAATTAAAAAACGGAGCACTAAATCGGCGTAAAAGGAGTTTTTTTCGTTCCGTCCCGCCGTCACCGCCGCGAGGTCCTCAAGTGATCGCAGGCAAAAAAAAAAAAAGAAAAAAAAAAAAAAGAAAAAAGCAAAAAAATTAAAACAACAACGAGGATCGGAAAACAAAAAGGCGGATTTCTTCCCCGCGCAGAGGCGAGGCCGGAGCGCCTGGAGAGAGAGCGGAGAGAGGCGGGTTAAGGGGTCCGGCCGCCCCGAGTCCTGCCGAGGGGAGCCCCAGGGGCTCGGGGGCCGCGGGACTGCGCGCACCCCGGCGCGGAGGCACCGGGCAGGCGGCCTTTGTCGATTTTATTATTATTATTATTTTATTTTAAACGAAGGCGAGTTGCGTGCAAGTGCCGAAAGGCAACAGTGCCCGGCGATGGGGAGAGATAAAGCAATTATTTAAAAAGATAATTGGATTAGGAATCAAAAGGAGGTACCAGAGGAGGGAAGTATAATTAATTTAAAAGCGAGCAGACGGGGACGTTTTAATTAGAAATGGATAAGAAGTTAAAAAGGGAAAAAGGAAAAAGGCGAGCGCAGGCACCGAGCGGGCGACAGGCGCCGGCAGCCGGGGCCGGGACGGCGGCGGGGCCCGTCCCGGGGCTGGGGGGACGCAACGGCGGAGCCGGGGGGGACACACGGGACCCGGCGGCTGCCGGCTCGGGAGGCAGCGGCCGGGGTCGGTGGCAAAAAGCAGCAGATAAACGCGGAGGGGAGGAAGGGGCGGAGAGACCCCGGGCGGCCCCGCAGAGTCCCGGGGGCGGCTCCGCAGCCGAGGCCGGGACACCCCCCCACCCCCGCCGGTGGCATCGCGGGCATCCCGGCCCGCGGGGGTGGTGAGTGTCTGAGTCGGGGTGAGGGGCACCCCCCGGCAGGCCGGGGCCGGGCGCAGGTCGGGCGGCAGCGCCGTGACCCGGCGTTGCATAACTTTGCCGGGGAGCGCGGCGGAGCGGGACCGTCCCGGGCAGCGAGGGGAGGAAAGCGGGAAATAAAGGGGAAAAAGAAGAAGAGAGAGGGAGGAAAATCCCGGGGCAGCCCCGGCCCGGCCGTGCCCACCCCCCGCACACACACACGCACCCCAGGTGCGGGTGCCGGTGTCGCGGGCCCGCTCCGTCCCGCCGCCGCCCGCCCCATCGGGGAGCGCGGTGCGCGCCTCACCTGCGCGGCCACCTGCGGAGCGACCGCCGCGGCGGGGGCTGCGCGCAGGGCGGAGCGGACGGGGGGCGCGGAGGGGGCGGGCGGGCGGGGGGTGGGGAGGGGGGTCAGGCAGGTGAGAGGCGGGCTGGGGAGGGGGGCTGGAGGGGGAGGGGGGGCCGGTGCCCGAAGCCGAGCCGCGCACCCCCGACTTGTCGGGGCGCCCCGCGTTACCTTGCCGGCGGCCCGCGCTGTCGGGGCGATGGAACCGCGGCCCTGATGAGGATTGATCACCTACCCCCGGCCCTACCCTTGTATGTGCGCGCAAAGCATCTGCGTAACCAGCCCGGCGCCAATCCCCGGCCGCTCCCCGCCTGACTGACAGCCGCCCGGGCAATGGCAGCGCAGGGCGCCGGCTCCCTCCGCGCCCCCCCCTCCCGCCCCGCGCCGCTCCGCGCTCCCCCGCGCAGCCGACGCCGACGCGCCCGGTCCGGCCCGGCCCCGGCGGCGCGGAGAGTTGGCCGGCGGAGTTAAGGGAAGGGGGTGGAGGGCGTGAGGGCTCAAGGCCCTCCGCGCAACCTCCGCGGAGGGAATGGGGAGTGTGGAAATCGTTAGAGAAGTTGTGCGGGGGGAGCCGCTGCGCTCCCGCGCAGCTCTGCCCCCTCTCCTGGGCAGCCCCTTGCGTTGCTCCGCGCCTCCGCCGTCCGAGGGGACCGCGGAAAAGTTTCGGCCGCCGCTTGAGCCGCCGCGGAGAGCGCTCCTGGCGGGGGGAGGCGGTGTGGGGAGCGGGGGGAGCAGCGGGGAGCGGGGTCCCTGCCCTCCCCCCCCCCTTCCCCGGTGTCTGGAGAATAGCCCAAACTTTGTGTTTTAAGATAATAATAAAAAAGCAGCGGCCGCACCTTTCCCCGCGTGTCCTGAATCCAGAGGCTGCTCCGCGCCGCGGGGGGCGAGCGGGCAGGGGCGGCCCGGGGGGCGGCGGGGCGAGAAGCCGGGGCGGGGGGGCGCGGAACGGGACCCAGCGCCCCGTTCAGCGCCGCTCCGCGCCGCTCCGCGCAGCCCGAATCGTTGCCCGCAGCGGCGGCGGAAGCGGAGCGGCGCGGGGCTGGCGCGGAGCTGGCGCGGAGCGGCGGCGTCGGTGCGCGGGGGGGGCGCGGAGCGGAGGCGCTGCAGCCGCGCAAGCTGCGGAGCGGTCCCGGACCACTAACGAGGGCTCCGGTGCGCGGCTTTTGTTGGTCTCCCCAAATCAACTCCTTTTAATTGCAGTTGGAGCTGAAAGCGAGCTAATGTTCAAAGGCGCTGCCCGCCGGCCCCGACCAAAGCGCGGTTTTCCTTCTCCCCCCCTTCCATTTTATTTATTTTTTTTCTTCTTTTCCCCTCTTCTTCCCGGGCGGGGAGGGAACCGTCTGCTCCGGGCGGGCGGGAGACGATGGGCCGAGGCGGGAGAGAGAAAAGGAGGTTTACAAGCTTCTCCGCTCGCCCACAAAAGTCAGCGACACGGGCACTTCTCCCCGCAACAAAGGCGCCGCGGCCCATTCACAAAAAGCAAAGGGAAGAGGAGGAAGGAGGAGGAAGGGTTTAGGGGGGCAGTTCCCCCCACCCTCCAGCTCCCCCTCCCCGTTTTGCCCCAGTCCCGCCGGGGCAGTTCCCGGCCCGGTCTGCGCTCCCCGCTCGCCGCCTTCCCATCACTTCGCCCGGCCGGGGCAGCCCCGGGACAGCAGCGAGCAGCAGCCGCCCCCCGAGGGTGCTCCCCGCACACCGGGGGGGGTTTCTGTGCCCCCCAAACCCTCGCTCAACCACTGCTGTTGCCCAGTCTCCAATTGCGGGCGCCTCCCCGCAGGCTCGGCCGGGGGCTGCGGACAGGGCGGGCGCGGGGCTCGCCGCCCCCCGGGGTGACGGTTCCGGCCCCCCGCCGCGATGCCCCCCCCTTCCCTCCGCCGGACTGAGCCTGCGCCCTCCCCGCTGCGCCCAGGTAAGGTCGGCGGCCGGGTGGGGGCTGCGGGCGGGCAGGGGGCCGGGCTGCGCGTCCCCCCGGCCCCGGCGGCGGGGAAGGGCAGGGCAGGGCAGGGCGGGGGGGGGCAGCTCGGGCCGGCCACGGGGCGGGGGGCTCTGGCGGCCGGTAGCCGGGCTGGGGGCGGGAGGGAGTGGGGCACTTACTTTTCCTGCAGCCCGGGGGCTTACTTTTTTAGCGTTAAAAGCCAGACAAGCACCGGGCCCTCGGCGGGGAGATGCCCACCCGCGGCTCCCCTCGCCCCCCGGGGGCAGCCCTACGCTTCGGGGCTCAGCAGCTCCCGGAGCCCGGCCAGGCAGGCGGCGCCGCGGGCTTTGCCGCCCTCTCCCCTCCCGAGCCTCCGCTGCCCTCCGCGACCGCGGAGCCCTCGGAGCACGTCTCCCCTCCCCAGCCCCTGGGTTTTGGGGAGAGGGCAGAGGCGCACGGAGCTGCCCGCCGCCCCTGCTCTCCCGGCGGCTGGGCGCTCCGCGCATCCTCCTCAACTTCGTACAGGGCCAAACCCACCGGCGGGCACCGGGACAGCCCCCAGCCCACCAGCCCCGGGCCGGAACAGCCCGCGGGCACCGGCGGCCGCTCGCACAAGGCCGGGCTCTTCTCCGCGGGGCTTTTTCTTTTTTGAGGGGACCGCCGAGGAGCGGGTCGCAGTTGTACCCAGAGCCGCCGGCGATGGGGAGGTCCCTCCCGGGACGGCAGCCGCGTCCCCGCCGGGTTTGGGCTCCCTCTGGCCCCGCCGCCAGCTCAGCGTCCTGCGGGTGCGGCCGGAGCGGGGCTTTGGCCGCGCATCCCCCGCGCCGGCCGGCGGCCGGTCGGCATCGACCCCCGCAGCGAAAAGTTTCACCTCCCCCTCCCTGACTTGCCTTTTATTAAAAACAAACGAAAAAGTTTTCCTTCTGGTGGGTTTCGTTGCGTCGGCGAAGCGGCGGCGGCGGCCCGGAGTGACCGAGTCCCGCTGCCGTCGGGCCCTTCCCAGTCCCCAGGCCCCCTCCCCGGGGCGGCGGAGGGAGGGAGGGAGGGAGGGAGGAAGGGATGGAGGGTGTTTCCCAGGTAAAGAGGAAAGCGGCAGTTACGGTAAGAAAGATTCGGCTTTTATTGAAAATTTTATATATGACTCGGTATTGTAATAAATAAACGAGACGAGCTCCACGAAGGGACGATGCGAGCGCGGGACACGAGTGGGACACACGGACAGGGCGGGTGGCGGGGAGCGGAGGGGGACGCGGCCCGGGCGCAATAAATAACGCGGAGCGGCGGCGCGACCCGGGCCCGCGGGGGACGCGGGTGAGAAGCGCCGCGCTGCCCCGGGCCGGGCCGGGCTACCCCGGGCCGCCCCGCTGGCAGCCCCTCCCCCGGTTTTGCGCCCGGAGAAACCCCCCACGTAAACCAGAGCAGCTCAGCTCTACTCCCGGGGAAATGTAAAACTGCTGAAATAAAACACTGGTAAATACAGCACATTTTTAATAATAATCAGGGTGGATCTGACCTAACTATAAAATGTAGGTAGCTTATTATGTATTACATATGGCAGGACTAGATGAAACCATTCCCAATGATTTTTTTTTTTTCCTATATCCCCCTCTCTAATCCTATTACGACAAAAACGTATTTATTTCAAAACTCAGCCCTCCTCCACCTACAGAAACCAGGACAGACTTTATTTCTTCTGCTTCTTCCGCACATCTCCGGCATCGGCCGCACGCCCGGGGTCTCGGCGATTTCATTTCAAACCCTTTCGGCAGGAGAGCTGAGCCCACAAGGAAACCACGGTACAACGCGAGTTCGCTTGAATGGAAACCAAAAAACAACGGAGCAGGGCCCGGCGCAGCCTAGATCTGGCCTAAGAAAATGCAAAAAAGTTTAAAATTTTTTTTTGTTTTCCAAAACATTTTTTTTTCCCAGTCTCATGTCGTCATTTTAAAAACGTAAGAAAGAGCCGCGCTGCGATTTCGCCACCGCTGCGGGAAGGCCGCTCACTGGAGGACGCATTTCTCTTCCTTCTTGGCCATCTTGCCTTTGTTTTGCTCGAGGGTCCTCTCCAAATGCTCGTCCTCTTCCTCGGCCCTGCGGAAAGAGACGGCGGGAGGCGCGGTGAGGGGCTGCCCGGGATGCGCGGCCGCGCCGAGCTCCCCTCGGCCACGGCCACGGCGCCCGCGGACTTGGCCCAAACTTCCCGTCGTCGGGGGCCGTGGCGGGGATCCCCCCCACCCCCTTCGCCCGACTCACTGCTTCTCCTGGGCGTCCAGGTCCCTGACCAGCGCGTCCCGTTTGTTAACGAGAATAACGAGTTCGTCCAGCAAAAGCTGCTCTCGCCTCTTCTGCGCCTCGGTCTTCTGCCAATCTGCGAGAGGAAAACCAAAACAAAACCAGCGCTCAGCCGCCGCGGCCGACACCGCCGGGACCGGGGGCCGCTGCGGCGGGGAGACCGGCCCGGTACACCCCGGCCCCGGCCCGGTACATCCCACCCCATCCCATCCCATCCCACCCCAGCCTGGCCCCGGCCCGCGGAGCGCTGCCGCCCTCCCCAGCGGGAGCTGCCGCGGGGACCAGCACAGCCCGCCGGCCTTTTCCCTTCCTGCCCACCTGGCTTGGGAGGGCTCAGCAGCGACTTTGGGGTCGTTTCGGGATTTTTTTGGGTTTTGTTTTTGTTTTGTTTGTCCGGGTTGGTTTTCTTTTTTTTTTTTTTTTTTCCACGACTATGTTTCCCGGACGGGCACCGACGGTGACCAAGTTTTCCCCTCCTAGGAGGGAAGCCCGTTTCCCTGCAACGCGGCTCTTCTTTGCTAATTCCTCCCTTGCTCTGAGCAGCTGGAGGAATCTCACACTGGGCACCATATGCTCCGCAGTAACTTTAAAAGCAGGTAGCAGTTAATTAGCATTTTTCCCTTTGAAGTAAAAATACACTTGCTACATAACATCGCGGGGTCCCTGCACCCCCGGCGCTGGCAGGCAGCGGAGGACGGGGCCGGCCCGCTTATCCCAGAGGGATTTTTCTCGCCCCGGCCCAGCGAAGCCCCCGGCCCGGCACTCCGCAGCCCCCCGGGGCCGCCCCGCAGCCGCGGGCTCTCCAGCCAGACCTAAGGGCTTGTCGCCGTCAGTCAAGCCCCAGCCTTCCCCGCCTCCCTCATTAAGAAGGTAAACAATGAAAAGCAGGAGCAGTAGATGATGAGGGAGATAGCAGGACAAATGAGGAGCGGGAGGGAAAGAGGACACCGGCTCCCAAAAAAAAACCCCCAAACCAAACCACCACCGGGAGAAGCCATCGCCACCGGCCCGGCGGTGTGTACCCCCCCCACCTCCTCGGCTGCGCTTCCCGAAGGCGAAGGGGAGAAAGGGTGCAGTCCTTTTGGCTTTCTCCCCTCGCTCTCCATTGCCCTGGGCGATCATGTTAAAACTCACATGGCTGGTGCTTATTCAGATAACCCGAACAATGCTCACCCACGGTTACCATGTGAATCTTCGCAAACCCCGCAAGAATGCGGTGGTTCAAATCCCCCTGACCCCCCTCCAAAGCCGAATTTATTCAAGATAGCAAACTGCTCAGAAGCTTTATGAAAGCAAGTGGTGCTAGAGGGAATTCGGCCTTGTATTTACAAATTAAAAATTAGATGCATCATCATGCAATAAAGGTTGGAAGAGCGGCAGAAAGGCAGGAATGTGCACCCGCTTTTACCGCGCCCTCGCCTCCTGCCTGGGCCCACGGGCGAGTTACGGGTCCACACGCACGCGGGGAAAATCCACACCGACACGCGTGTGCCGGCACACTTGGGAGCGGCGAGCACGCACGGTGGCATCCCTGCAAAATCCTGTGCAGCGGCACTGCAGCATTGGCCTGGCAGGGCGCTGTCAAAACTTCCCAAGTTTTTCTTTTTCTCCTCTTTTTCCTTTTTCTCTTCCTTTTTCTCCTCCTTTTCCTTTTTCTCTTCCCTTTTTTCCTTCTTTTCCTTTTTCTCTTCCCTTTTCTCCTCCTTTTCCTTTCTCTCCTCCTTTTCCTTTTTCTCTTCCCTTTTCTCCTCCTTTTCCTTTCTCTCATCCTTTTCCTTTTTCTTTTTCCAGCGTGTTGCTTCCCTTCCACCGTTGTCAAGGAATTAATTTTCCAGGTGTACCCAGATTAGAGCTGAAGCTACCAGCCAAAATTACTGGTAATCTAAGCCATTTCTCCTGCCACAAAGCTGCTTTAATTTAGGTAGCAGCCTTTTCAGTGCTGATTTTCAGCACGGTCTCTCCATTCCCACCGCTGCTCACTCTCTTGCTCCTTTTGGGGAAGGCTCCTTCAGTTCGAGCCATTTAAAAACACACCTCTGCAAAGTCAGGGCTTCCCAAAACCAAAGGGTTTTACCCACACAAATAAAGCCCCTGCATGTGCAAAGCAGTCTCAGCATGACAAACCCATCTCGCAAAGGGCAACAGCGGTGAGCTGGGCAGAACAGGAG
Source organism: Tauraco erythrolophus (assembly GCF_009769465.1). NCBI lineage: Eukaryota > Metazoa > Chordata > Aves > Musophagiformes > Musophagidae > Tauraco > Tauraco erythrolophus. The sequence goes on along the minus strand of NC_141466.1, from coordinate 121,748,245 downwards.
GAGAAAGACACGGCAGAGAATTTCATGGGGTGTTTGCTCCCTCCAGACGTAGCCCCCAACTTTCAGGTTAACTTTCTCCCCCACTCTGCTGATAACTGTGCTGAGACTCGGGCTCCCAGGCACATCTGGGCACGTGAAGTTCTAGATGAAAAGAGATCTGAAAAACCTCGTCTCTACCTGGTCTCGATGTTATTATTTTGCCGTTTTGATGGTTTTCACTTAGTTGAAAAGATCTTATTTTTAAAGCTCCCCTATTTTTTTTTTTTTTTGCTTCACCCCCTACTTCTCTAGTTTCAGCAGCAATTTTAGCTTTAGAAACAGCAAACACCCGTCAAAATATTTCAGGACAGGTTTTGCTCAGTCCTTTGCTACTATTTTTCCCCATTAAGTCTCTTTCTAAGAGCTACGAGTTTTGTTGCCACATCTTGTAGCCCTGTAGGGTAAATAACGTCATATTAGGACTTCATGAAACAAAACTGTTTTGGTTTTTTTGTTTGTTTGTTTCTGCATTTGCTTATTATTAGTGTTTGAAATACACCACAGGAAAACTTGCTGGCAGAAATATTCTCTCGCGTTTCTACTTTGTTTCCTAGAAAAGGAGTCTGACTTTCCCCCACCCTCCAGAAATAAATACAGTCAAGTAGCAATTGGTTAAAAGAGGAACAGGCACAAAGTATTTAAATATCATTTTATATCTGAATCATTGCAATTTTGTTTTATCCAACAAAATACTGCCGGGCAGCAGTTTTGGGAAGCATCCCTATGTTTAAAAAAGCAACTCTGTTCAAGTTTGATTCCTACCTGTTGTGCCTTTTAAGCCAGGATTACCTATAACACCTGTCACATATAGTTACCCAGGCTGGCTGCAGCTCTGGGAAGCTACAATATAGGCTGTGATTAATTTGAAGATTTCAGAATAATACTGTTATAAAAGCTACACTCTGGACAAAAATAGGATTAAGCTCTGAGGCTGTATATGAGCTAAAAGTGTTGAAAGCTAAAGCTCCCGTGCCACCGCTCGCGATGGGCGGTTTAAAATGACAGAGTTTGCTAAATTCACGTTAAAGTAGAAATGTTTTCAATTATTCATCTTCATTGACTTCATATTGTCTTCACCCCACCCCCCCCACCCCCCCCTAAACTGATAATTACTTGGAGCAAACAGGCGGCCGGCTCCCATAGAAATGCTTTAATAGAAATGGTCGAAAGTTCTCGTAGTAAAACCTTCAACCTCGCCACTATAATAAATAAGCCCGGCACTTTGATGAAAATTAACACTAGTTTTGTAAAGAGCACATTGGGGGATTGCAGTCAGGTCTTATCTTTAGTTCCAGTCAACTAGCAATCCTGAAAGAGTTTGCATCATCATCAGAGCAGGCCATTTGATAGGATTCTGCTGCTGAACCTAATCAATCTATGGAATACTGTGGCTGCGCGGTGTAACAAAGCTAAAATAGATTTACAAATGGGGTTTTAGAGGATAAGCTCCTCCACAGGATTACATATTGATTTTAAATATAAAAAGCTTATCATATAAACCATAACTACAAAAATAGTGAACCTATGCATAAATCCTTTTAGAAGAGCACCCACTTCAAACTATAAGCCAAGAATAAATCAAGATGTACAAAATCCGAAAGAAGATCCATTTCTTGGGCAGAAAATGAACACACCACCCCAAGGTGTGCAAAAATGAACTTATCTTTTCTAAGGAGGCATTAAATCTCAAATAAAAAAAAAAAAGAAAGGAGCGAGAGGAAAGGTAGCTGAAAGTAAGGCATCCCGCCAGTCGGCCGCGGACGTGGTAAAAACCAGGCTCTGGAACGCAGCACCTTGTTTACACAAGCCAAAATGCTGTCCCATGTGCGCAGGTTAAAATAAACCCAGTAACCTATATTTCCTTTGGCCCATTAGGCAAGGATTTCAGGCCTTTCTCCGTCGGAGCAGTCTCAGCCGCGGAAAGAGAGGAACGCTTTCCAGCTGGACGAAGGCAGCGCGGTAACTCTCTTTCTTATCTCTACGGCTAAATGGGGGGGAGGGGGGGGGAAGGATGCCTTTTTTTACCACCCTGGGTCATTCATGTGTTCCGCGTGAAGTGCTGTACCACTCCAAAAGGCTATTCAGTGCCTCCATTTTAGCGGCTGGCTAAGAGGACACTGTCTCCACATCACTGAACATCATAACGGTCAGCACCTCCCGACGCCAGCGCTGCCCACACGCTGCCTGCGCAGGCAGGGCAGGCCGGCCGCCAATAAACCGCCTTTATCTGCCATCAGCAGGCTGCTACCTTTTGCAAGGCTCTCTTTTTTTTTTTTTTTTTCTTTCCCTCCTGTCATCAACTAGCTAAGTAAATTGGTTGATAGATTTTTAAACAGCACAGTCACGCGTGGAAGAGTTAGAGCAATTTACCAAAACAGTAATTATCACCTTTCAAAGATTTTTTTTTTTGAAGTTCCAGTTTGGGTCGGTGCGTTCTGTCTTTCTTTTAGGCAAACAAACTGGTCTCGTCCTGTCATATTTATATGGGTTTTTTTTCCTGCTTTTATATTTCAGGTTTGGAATTGGTGTTGGTAAAAGTGAGATCTATCTTTTCAACTCTTTCACAGAACCCAAGCGCTCATTAGCAATAGGCTAAATGGCCTCGGAGCAGACAGCACTGGGCTGTTCAGGCAGCACATGCTTCTTCAGGGAGATCATATTGTAAATGGTGTTGTTTTACCAGTGCTTCCCAAAAAGTGCCTCTTTGTACCCCAGTGTATGTTGGACACAGAAAGTGATACAGCGCTGACACACACATCGAGAGGTGACGTGTTACAAACGCGTGTTTTGACATTTCACAGGCATTTTCTTGGGAGAGTTTCTCTTTAATATGTTTTTTAAAAATCTGTAATATGTTTTTTTGCAATCTGTAAAAGCAGATTGCTGCGAAAACTTCTAGCAGACGAATAATCTTATTGAGGGTTAAAATGCCGAATGCAGACTTTGTCATATAAATAAAAAACAAAAACAAAATTCTCCAGCACTTACGTTTTCACCCTAAAGCCCTATTTACCATATCACCAGTAGCATGCACAAAAAAAAAAAAAAAAGAAAAAGAAAAAAGAGAGGACCTTTCTGGGTTTTGGCATCTCTCTCTGAACTTAGAAAAAGGAAATTGAAAAAGGACAGATTTTTGCTCAAGTCAAAGTGTGAATGGCATAGGCTGCTAGACATTCAAAGGCTGCTGCTAGGACGTTCCAAGACAGTAAAACAGATAAAAGGCAATTAAACATTTAAATTTTGGATTTAAATCCAATATCTCTTAGCTCTTCTCTGGTTTTAGAGTATTTTATGTTTTAAATATTTCATTAGTATGACTCCCAATTAATCTGGCTTGTCTCTGCAGAAAGAAATGTGTATACTTATGACTCAAGTTCATCCAAGAATACAGTGAGCATAGTCTTACTCAAAAAATATAACCAGAGATGGAGAGATACGAAAAAACTACCTGAAACCTGCTGCTTTTTTCCTACAAAGTTACGTTCCCAGTGAAGTCTCCAAACTAATTAGAATTGATTTATTATGGATCAGCTACCTTATCAGGTGAAGAAAGAAATTACCATGGACAGTCAAAGGGTTGAGAGGTCAATACAGAATAGCAAAATCAATTTGCATTGATTAGACAAAAGGTCCATTCTACAGAGCCCAAAGGATTAACTTTGAAGCAAACATCTCTGAACTATAAGACAGCATTTGTGACTGAGAGGTATAAGTGGTGCAGCATTAGAAAACACTTAAGATATTTAAATAAGAAAATAATGCAAGCAGTGGTTTAAGCTGTCTGGATGTTTATTTTTTATTATGAATCATCCCCAGGATTATTGTACAATTCACTTGAAAGCCCTATGGAAAGGACGCAATTGTTTCACTTATCCCGCGTGTCAATCTTCCCATGAGTTTTCATTCAGGTAAGGTGACTAAAGTCGGGAGAGTTGCAGAGAAGGGAGAAAATCTGTGCAAAGGATCGCGCTAATCCTGGTGTTGCTTGTGATGAAATAGTTACTTCGCAAACATAGTGCTTTACCACCAAAACCAATGGCACTTTTTTCCCCTAGTGAGATACTGTTGTAAACCAGATCCGAAATGTTAAAAGGAAGGAGGCTCCCTTCTGTGGGTCACCCCTGCCATTTTCTACGGTACCCAAAGCAGCGCGATGCTGCAGGAAAGCCAGAAGAGCATTACTGTAACAAAAAATAATCAACCCTGGCCAAATACTCTCTACCTCCTCATCACTTTTTTCAAAGTTTATTCCAATGAGACCATGACTCTTTGTCCCATACCTCGGACTTTTTTTTTTCCTCCCTCAAACAAAACTTAAGCATGGGATTGCGGATCCATTTGTTGCATGCTATCACTTGAAATGATGTCAATATCAGCATTAATTCCTAACTGGGCTTCAGAAAAGCCTTTGGCATCAAGCGTTTTCCTTCCCTCGGTACCCAGCATTGCTCTTACCTTCAATAGCGAGCATTGCTCTTAGCTCCCGGTTCAGCAGTTCGTAGCGCCGTTCTAGGTCATGTTCTTTTTCCCTAGGCAAGTTGCAAAAGTTCATCAATATGTTAATTACTAAATCATTAAACGCTTAAAAGAACCTTTAACTTACATTGATTTTAGGACTCGTAACCGACTTTCCTCTTTAACTTTAAGCTACTCCAAACAAATGATACACAAACTTAAAACCTTGCTCAGGTGGCGCATTCAGTTAACAGGGCCTTTTCATTTTCCGTAATGTCTGCTTTAATTCCATCAGTTTAACTCTATTGTGCTACAGGACGTAATTATTTCATACTCATTCTTGGAGCGGCTGCTGTGGAATGTCCTAAATATAAAACATTCCCCCAGATCTAATGAACAAATTCCAGCATCAGCCTATTCACCAAGATAATATGACACTGGAAGTATTATCCTATATACATTCTGCCCTAATGAATAATGAAAATTAGACACGGGATTAGAAAGCTTAGTATTTTGAAGGTAGAATCTTCTGTCAAGTTCAGACGCGGCAGGAAATTTGTGAGCACAGGCTCTTTCCAGGGAAGTATGCAGGCATCTACACTAGGTGGCATTACTGAAGGAAATATAACCAAACCGAAAGAAGCTGGGAAAGAGGCGCTGAGGGCAGAACACCTCTAAAAACGAGCAGCATCTCCTCCCTCCCTCGCTGGTGCTAGCAAAAACAAGTTTATTTGTCCTCACTTTGCAGTGTCGGTGGTATCATTGCACCGTGACTGATTCACTAATATCTTTTCAGCAGCGCGGTGCTGCTGAACTAGCGATGGGATTGAGGATTTCCATGAAACGGGTGGCGACTCCAATTTTGCTCTCTCTCCGAATAGTCCTCACCTGTCATTTCCGAGGCACAATCCAAATCTATCTGCGCATTTCTAAAATGTAATTTTATTCTACTGTTGGGCCTTTGAAAATGTAACTGTGCTTAATATTTCTTTAATTATTTTTTTTTCACAGCTCTGGCTAATCTTGTGTCACTGCACGCTTCTCATTTTCAAGTCTGAAATATGAGAAAAACAGGTTACTCGATGTATTCCACCAATCATCCATGCTATTCATTTTTGAAGGAACATTTTTGAAGTCTAATGGGAAGAAAACAAAAAAAATTTTGCATCGATCTGCTAAGGAAATATTCCAGTAAATCATCCTTTTGTAAATACACATATCCATCTGTACTTACAGAAGAGAAAGCTGGTTCATTCGTCTTATTAAGGCATTCTTCTTATTAACCAGCATGAACCATTCCTGCATCATAGCTTCTTCTTCTTCTGTGTTTCTCCCTACAATCGAAAGAATTTCATTACTTACGTGGCACTTCACAAATTGAGCTACATATTTCACTTCAGGTTTTGGAGTACCAGTCTTCGATACCATGGAGCATTACAAGGCGTGCTTTCCAATGGTAAAAATAGCCTATGACTACAACTCCTGCAGCTTAATGCTGCTTGCTCCACAAATAAATAAATGACAACAGATATTATTGAGCACACATTTCAGTGTTCTTTACCACGCTGATACCTAAATAAACGCCTTTTAAAAAAGTACTGTCTCTTTTAAATTCTTCAGAGAGAACTATATTGTTGTTACGTTTCCAATGAAAAAAGCCTTGTTGCTAAAAGATGTCTAGTCATCACAGGCCTCCAAACACAAAAACAATCCTTGTGGGCAAGATCCACTCCACCCATGCAAACCCAGCACAGTCGGGATGATGCGGTAGGGATCAAAGTAGCTGCAGAGGAGATGGTAATCCTGAACCCTTGGCCAAGCTGCAGGCACCTGCTCAGCTTCTCCTCAATTATGGCCACTCTTCCAGACAACGCGCTGGAAAGAGCTGCTCCTCTCCTCACCCACAATCAAAGGGAGCAAATACGAATCATTTTGGGGTCTAAGTGCCTAAGGGTCCCTGTGTTTGTATGCATGGACTAGCATCCCTTTCCCTAGCTTGTGTTCATTATTGCCTTCCAGGCAGGATCAGGATCAGGACCCTCCGTAGCCTACCTGCAGGCAGTGCTACGCTCTACTGAACTCTGTACAACTCTAGGTAACCACCTCTGCACCATGGGGCCACCTGGGGAAAAGGGAGACGAGAGCCTAGAAGGCTTCTGACTGTTCTTTTCACGTAGCAGGGTCGCTTAGCCAAGTTTCACTCTCTCTGAGCTGAGGGACTTAGAGAAACCTCATCAAAGCCCTTTGTGGAGACTGCACTTCTGTAGGGACCTGCCATTCTCATCTCTCAAGTTGAGCTGAGGAGCAAAGACTCCTCATATGGTCCTCATTGAATTATGAAACTCACACATTTCTTAGGACTAAAATTAATCTGGGAGGAAACCTGGAATAGTGGGCAAAGGAGCATGAGCTGGGACTTCTGAGTACTTCTCCCAGCTTCGAAACTGCTTCGCCAGGAGACCGTGGGCAGATCTCTGCATTTAAGCACCTTGTGTGTAACATGGGGATAATCCCCTGTACTGATCTTGCAAGGGTGCTAGAAGTTAATTCTTAGATGTTTGTAAAGGGTTTTGAAATCTCTGATGCAACGTGCTGTACGCTCAGGGAAGCTATCTTATTAACTTAAACCATAGGACTCCTAGTTGCAGAGAAACAATTTCCAGCACCAAAAGTTGGAAAGACACCAGAAAAAATATTTTTTGCTCTAAAAGAAAGCTTTCAATTTCTGGATGGGAGTGTTTGAAATACTTGCACGTACGTGCCTGCCACGCGCACGTTCGCACCCCAACGCACGGTAGTGTGCAAGCCCAGATCTGCATGGAGAGCCACCTCCTCACGTGGCTATGACCCTGCTGCGTGCAAGGGAAGGTCACTGGCCTTCTCCAAACTGTTTGATTTCCCCAGCCGCGGCTTGGTGCAACCACACAAGGGAAGGAAAAGGAGATGAACGGGGAAGTGGGCCAGCTTGGGGTGAAGCTGGTGGACCCACAAAGTAAGAAAATGTTACGCCACTTGGCATGCTCCTCTTTCTGATGTGAGACATCCCCCCATATCCACTTGTCACCCGGGAAGCTCCTGGTTGATGAAACTGTTCCTTGGGAGGATGCTTTCAGGGTACACGATTTGCTAGTGGTGGGATGGGAAGGTCAGAGCATCCTAAAGTGAGGGTGTCCCTGCAGCCCTTTCCCAAGCAGAAGCAGCAGGGTCCAGCTCCTGGATGATGGAGCTATGAAAGAATAAATTTGTCACGTAGAAACGCTCTCCCCCAAGACCTCCAACTTCTGGTTTTGCACAGAAAAAATTATGCCACGGCATTTACAATAATATTCAGCAGTTCAGCACTCCTCCAAAGAGGATTAAAACTTACAAGTACACTTTGCTGTTAAGTTACAGATCAAAGGCGTTGCTGTACCGGTCTGCCTAACAGGGTCTGCTTTTAGAAGTAGATGATAATCAATATTAGCAACCTTTCCTTGAAATGCACCAAGTAGCTGAAATTTATTTGGGGGAGAGGGAAAGAAAAAGGGGATAGATTGATAGATTGCCTTTTTTATCCTTGCAAAATGACCAGACTAGTCTGTAATGCATGAGATTGCCATGCTGCTGGTGAAAAAAAGTTCTCAGCACCACACATACGTGGCTATAGTAACATTTTAATCAATTTATGGCACTAAGTTTGTTGGGTTTGGGGTGGTCTGGGATCTCTGGCTAAACGACGCCATTGTAAACGCAAGCTCTTGCTGCATTTCATTTTGCAATCCTTGAAAAAGAAACGAGAGACAGAAACGTTTCAAAGGAGTTTGACTCAACAGCGGATCTGAACTTGAACTTCATGCCATGCAATCTCAGGGTAAGAACATAAACTCCTTCCTATTAATGCATTCCTTCTAAATAAAGTTAGTTGCAACACATAACGAGAAAAGATCTAGGTAAAGCTTGGAGCTGCCGAGTCAGAGCTGAACAGGTGCCTATTTCGATATTTCCACGCTGACACCGAAGCACACGCAATATCCATAGAACAGGCTGGTTTAAAAGTGAGTTAACAAAGTCTTGATTGTTTTTACAGAATTTTTAATCTGTTTTTGTATTCACTTTGGACCCATGTGATGCCCTGACACCGGTCATGTGATATCGGCTGCGATAGGCACAAATCCCCCGGCAGCAACAAAAGAAGAAAGAGTAAAAAAGAAAAAGCTGAGAAAAAGCTTGCAATTTGGAAAAAGGCCAATTGTACCCCGGCGAAGGCCTTTTTGATCAGTGAAATGACACATGTGTGCAATATTAATAGCAGTCGATGCTGATATTTTATTTGTTGACTGTCAGCTTTTAAATTCTTGCACATGGAGCTGAAACAGATTCTTCCCAGGCAAGCAAAATAAAGATGAACTCCCATATATAAGAAATTTAAATAACTCTTTTCAGCAAATACATTACCATTAGAGTATTACTTTTTTTTTTTTCCCCTTGGTGGAAGGATGCACGCGAAACACTTTCAACAAAGAAAAACTGAGTGTGGTCACTGCAGCGATATCGCAAGCTAAACTCGCATTTAGAATTTCCAAATAAAAAATTTAGGAAAAGCCTTTCTTCAACACAGTTTCACTCTGTAAAACCCTGCTGCTGCTGGGGTTGTTTTTGTTTCCACTTTCCAAGTATAAAACAAGTATTTAATTGACTTGCTATAAATGCTTGAAAATTTAAATTGGGAAAATATCTGAGTTGTTCTCAGGGAAAAAAAAAATACTGTACAGATTATTTAAATGAAGGAAAAAACATGTTTGAGAACAAATCGATCCCATGCATGCAAACCCCTTATCTGAGCCCGTACAAGATGATGAAAATCTATAAATAGCCCACAGATCTTAAACTTAAATTTTTTCCATAATACATGCATTACAGTATTGTTTTCGATAAAAACAACAACAACAACAACAACAAAACCCTTTTAAAGCTAGTAAGTTGGACCATTACAAATTAATCCTGACTTTAATAACTGGTTAAAGACCCCTTCAGCTTTATAAGTAACAAAAAATATTAAAGCCTGTGATCACAGCGAGCTTTTCTCATTTCTCCTCTAACCATTTGTTATTTAATCCAATACTAGTAATCCAATTTGTCCATCAGACTTTTAAAGGGCAGAATGCAACTTCCCCAGCTTAGACACTTTTCAAAGTACAATATATTTTTCAAATGAATGCTGGATGTTTCATTTTTTCCCCAACTGTTCCTAGCTCTAATGTATGAGGAAAAAAAGAACAAGATGAACATTGTTCGCACTGATTAAGTAAGAGCTCATTAAAGAGCTGTCAGTGCCGTACTTTGAATATGCATGAAGCATATAATCAGATCTAGTACCGTCACTAGAGGAGAATACGGTAAGTACAAAGGATTGATTTAATTACTTAGAGTGGGCTGTGGTGGTAAAGCAGTCTTGTTAGCGCAAAAAGAAAAGGAGGTTGTATTCTGGCACGGTTAGGGGAAAAAGGCAGTTTTAGCTTCTGCCACAATACCTAATCTCAGGATAAAGCACTTTACATTGTAGCTTAAAATGAAGACTGTCAGTTTTCTAAAAAGACCAGAATTCATCTTATCTTGTTTAACCTCACCTGGTTAACTATCTAGCAGAACATATTTATTCTCTTTAACACGTAATTATGCTTATACCTTTTTATCCTATGGTTCAATAATGACTTCTGAAAGCAGTCTTCAAATAAGAGCGGGTAGTGCTGCAAACATAACACGCATGCAAAATGCTCGGTAAGAGATTTGAAAAACGCAGAACCAGAAACTAAGACGAAACAGTAAGTACACGCGCCTTTATGTAAAAGACAATACAGCTTTTAACGTCGGACTTTATTATTACATGGGTTCTGAGGAGGATTTTGGCAGGGTTTCTCTAATTTATTTTCTTTTCCCCATCTTACTTCTCTCTTACTTTCTGCCTTTTTTTTTCCTCTTTTATTTTATTTTCTTTTTTTAAATAATCAATACATTCTTGTTTTATTCTTCCTCTAAGAATCCAGGGGAATTCTCTCACATCAACTCTCAGTGCCATTTTCTAATTTCATTGTCTGGCTGGAGTGGTGAAGGATGCATGCTCTATTCTTCTCTTCACTTGACATCTACCAGAACCCTCCTCAATGATTAGGAGCGAGCTCAACACCAAGCCTGGAATAGCATAAGACACTAAATTCTGCCCTCAGATATGAGAAACTCCTACTGACTTCTGAGTTGTGATTCTGCGTTGTAAGAGCTCCTGCACAGGATTCAATCAAGGCTGCAGCACAAAGTTTGGTGATTTTTGTCCCTTATTGGCACAAACCATAAGGACAGCCGAAATAATGACAGCCAGAATTGTAATGATAGCAAAAAACCCCAAAACCCCCACTCCAAAACCCCTTCTTTTCTCCTGTGGTTCATCACACATACTCAAATATGATTTTCCTGACTGTTACTCAGAATCAACTTGAGCCAATTTTCATCTACAATGCTCAAGAATTACAAGCATGTTTATATGTTTCCATTTTTTGAGAACGATATAAATGACTAGCTTCTTTTAACGTTGCACAGCTTCCAGGCAGTCTTTTAAAAATACTTTTTCCCCTCACGTTTTTCAGGATTTACAAATGAATTTTTGTTGACACTGTAAGCTAATTATTTGTTAAATATTTAAATAAGAAGCATCTTGATAAATGCCTCTTCTGAATTGATTTGAAAAAAACAATTTCTATTTTTTTTTCCTTTTCTGCTAAAAATACTTCCAAACCCACCCCTTATGTTCAGCCAGCTATCAGTACCTATATGTGCCATCAGATCCATTATTTTTAAGCTGTTTGGGCAGCTAGTCATTAGATAAACCCAATACGGATTAACATAGTAAATCTGTACATTGCTAAGAAAATGGAGAAGAAAGTGCTACGAAACACTGAATACCACTTAAAAGAAAGAAAAAGCAGCAACATGCAGGGACAAGATTAGTTTACAGTGCAAATGGATGAACACAGTAACTCCTCTACACTTTATACCATCGTAAATCTGTCAAGACAAGCCAATAGATTAATAATTTTTTAAAAAATCCTTGAATGTAAACGTATTCAGCTGTTGTGCAAAAATGAATTACAACCTATGGAAGATAAATAATAAAAAGGTTTCTATCAGCATCCCAAACCAGCCCATTCAATCTGGCAAGAAACAACAGGTTTACAGAAATCACTCTGTATGCCGTCTTAAGCGGTAATTGTTTTTAAATTTTATTTGCACTGTGTATAGTGTGTGTGCCATGGTGTCATGGTTAAACACAGAAACCTCCCCATGTCTCCCCATTTACCTCAACAGAACTACATGAAAAACAACCTACTTAAGGCAGAGCCCATTCTTCACCCATTTGCTGATGTTTACACACAGTTTTAAAATAGAATAGAAGAAGCTTTCTTCACTCAACACACTTGGGTGAAGAGGCCAGCAGGAGAATGCCAGTGCATGTGAACTAGAGTGGGGTGGAAAATGACAAAACCTGGCCAACTTCGCTCTGTTCCTCTTGCTGGGCTATTTGTTAGTTGACAGAAGCTAGACGACCACCAAAAGCTGTCCAAATGCCAGTGAATTCCACAAATTTAACAGGAAGGTCTTTCGAAAACGTACCCCACTGCTTTTATTTGCCTGCTGAAAAAAAAAAGTTGCATTCACCCAATCATGTGGACGAGTTTTTACGAGTTTCTGTATTAGGAGCGAACGGACAGATTGGCTTGTTTATCTGAAGGAGAACATGAATAGAAATAAAGAATAGTTCTAGGATGTGTCTCATCTTGTCTGGTAAGAACCTGGGGAAATGCACTGAAATTGAAGGTGGTGTGTTTAAAACCGATAAAAAGAATGATCTTTCCTCAAAGCCTCATCGTTTACCAGTAGAAATTGTCCCCACAAGGCAATGTTGAAACTAAGAGCTCAGCAAGAATTAAAACCAGGTTGAATGTTGAATATGGAAAGCCAGAGCTGTAGCAATAAATATTCAAACAAACAAACAAAAACCCACAGAAGGTAGGAATTGGATCTTCCTGCTTTAGGACATGAGCTAACCTTTAATTTTTAGAGGTTAAACGAAATGCTCCCTGGGGCCTGGTTAAGCTGTAACTGGCCCCTACAGAGTTTCTCGTCCCCGTCTGGGTTCAACCTGTACCTGTCCCTCTACGGGACAGTGTTCTGGACCAGACCATGGGGCTGATCCACTGTGGCAATTACAGCTTTACTGAAAGGAAGCATGGGAAGGGACAGGAAACAACGCCAGGTGTTTTGGCTGACCAACCTCACATTGCTAACAAAGGCTGGTGGAAGGTATCAAAGCCTTCGAGGTCAGTGGCAGATGTCCCACTGATTTTAATAGTCTTCTCACCTGCTCACTGTGAACAGCTTATGCACAGACAAGCTCTTGTTTTTAATGTGAGTCACTGAATTTAACAAATACTTAAGCAGAAAAGCCTATACTCACAACAGATATTGTTTGTAAAGGAGAGTTACACGAGACCTACCACAAAACATGTCTGATGACTGAAAGCTACGACTAGTGATCCACAGTTTTTCACTAAGGGAAGCTGAGGCATCCCAAAAGAGACCTATTTGCTGAAAAATCACCCTCGTCTGCTCTCAGAGGGCCAGCTTTGGTGGAAAAGGTCAGAATTTTGGCTAAAATAATTCCTCAAAGTTCTCTGTGTCAAAATGGAGCCTGCAGCAGGCACCCCACAGCATGAATAGATGGGCTGCTCCACCTTGAGCTTCAAGCCTCCCATTTCAGATTACCATGCCCAGCCTTCTTCCAGAATACTTCTTCCTTTCGCTGAACAAAGACCTCCTTGGTTACTGAAAATCACAGAAAATGAACAAGAATAGCCACCAAAAGATAAATGAGATGGGACGGCTGTTTAGATGACACAGCGGAAGAGCTAGTTAGCAGATGAAACACAATTTTCTGAGTCTGAACTGGATGGGAAAATGCCTAGGGAACATTAGAAAGGCAAATCCATGGCCACTAACTTGCTGTCTCAGAGCAGTTGAGCAGGAGACGTTGATGTTCACACAATAGAGTCTCATAAAGGTAGGTAACGACTGCCAAGAATCTGCCAGGCAGAGTTTCATTGCAGTGCATTGTCTGACTCCGTTTCAGCCCCCAAAAGTACTGTAACCCTAACGAAACAGAGCCGCCGACAAGGGAATGCCTTTATCACAAGTACACATCAAATTAGCTTCATATCAAGCAGGAAATTTGTAATTTCTTTGGTTTTGGAAATGTAATAAATCAGAGACTATTTAAAATTTTGAGAGCTGTGTAAACAGAAGGTCAGGGTTCTGACCACATCTCAGCACGTACGAGGATTCATTCTACCTGGAGTGGGGGACTGACTCACAGGAAGACAAACATCTGTGGCCTGCAGTCTTGGCAACCCAAAATTATCACAGGACCAAAACTTTTACAAAAGACGAATTGCCTGAAGGATTGCTGATTTTCTTTACGTGACGAGTCAACACAGCGGCCACTAGAAAATAATAGAAAGTCAACAGAAACAGAATGCCTGGGCTTGATGAAGATTACAAATATATTTTAAATGTGGGACCATCAATCCAGACCAAGAAAACACTTAAGTTCGCGGCCCAAAATTCAGACAAGAAGAGGTGAGATTCAACTGAAATATCTAGAGAGACTCCTATAAGAAAGCGATGCTTCCTGCCTTAAGGACGGTGCCCGTAGGGAACGTAACACTGAGCAGAACCAATGCTTCTCCTTTATCACCCTCTGATATTCTTTGTACCCAAGTTTTCCCACATAGCACAACTTCAGAAGAAACATGGGCTTGGGAAAAGTATACATCAGACCTTTGCTTGCAGCACAGGAAACATGCACCATTAACTGATACACTCAAACCTTTGAAGCAAAGGAAAAAAACAGTAGTTCACACTTGGAAATCCACCAAGATGGATGGGATGGGATAATGGTCTGGCAGGTGAACTACTTTGCTTGCAGGCTGACAAGTAGGGTTGGATGCTTCGTTATGAGTGACAGTAATTTCACTGTCTCACAACTGCTCCATAGGCCAGTTGCCTGTTTACTTGGCAAGAGATGCCTGAGTAAGATTCTGAAGCAAGAGGCCAGCTAATCTTAAAGTCATTGGATTGTGCTCTACTAGGCAGCATATCATCCCATTTTTACCAAACATTGCCTTACTTCCTTCAGAACAGACTCTCCAGGAGCTGGGAAGGGGTGGTGGACAGTATAAAACGACTTCTTTAATGGACAGGGCTGAATTTAACCCAAGGAGCTTCCTGAAGTGAGACGATGGTTGGCAATGAATGTGACCTTGTATTAGCGTTAATGAAGACGCCTACTCTTACTGGGAGTTGGCAGGTTTGTACTTCTGGGAGCCAAAGCTTCCCAGGGCTAACTGGGCAAGTTCAGCTAGGTTGAGGTGTCCTGGGGCCCCACAGTTTCCAGTGTTGACAGAAAAGGTGTTTTTGATGGTAAATGGGAGAAAACCAAGAAAAAATAACAGGGCTTTCTGCAGACTGCAGTGGCATCGAGGGCCAGAAGCCCTGGGGTGACCAAAGTGCCTTTCTCCTCGCCTACTCTTTACAAGCAGGCACTGATCGTAGAGAAAGCTAACTTCCAGGCATAAAGCCAAAGACTATGCCTACCACATGAAAGAGCATTTATACTGCAATACCACAAAGAAAGATGGAAATCAGTTAAAAGAAGCAAGTGTCTGTTGGGTCTTGCAAGACTTTTGGAAGGCTCGCAAGTCTATTCATAGCGCCTAGGGCTCTCCCAGAGTAGCCTCCTGCTACGTGGGCAGCGCTGCGCTTGGGCTGTCTTCTTCAAGCTGGCTTCAAGCACTTTGTTGACAGGTTCTTTTAAGGCAATGATGAGGCTACAAGCCAGAGAAGTGCACGGAGAGGAGGCCGACTTATCGTTCAGTCCTTTGGCAGCCAACGGCAATTCTGTGCTACTTTGAGAAAAAAAAAATATGGTCATTGCTGCTGCTGAGCTGCTTTAATGATTTAATGAACTTGGCCTGGGAAGGCAGAACACATACGCTGCCCACGTCTGGTCTTGGAAAGGTCTCCTCCTTGGAACTTCTGCTTACCAACGCACAGATCTAAGACTGAAGAGATGTGGTGAATTAGAGAGTCAGAATTGCAAACTCCGGAGTTTGGCATGGTGTGCTCATTCTGTGGGAGCTCCTCAGCTGTATAAATGCTGGGTATTTGGAAAAGTATAGCCAGACAGTCTTCCTTTACCAAAAGCAAGTCAAGATTGCTTCATGGGAACTGCTAATGGGAGAGGAGATGGAGACTGGAGAGGGAAGAGTTTGCCAGTAAGAGACTGTGGAGGCAATATGACAGAAGGGAAACCGGAGAAAGGTTGACAAGCCTCAAGAACTCAAGAGGCTCATAAAATGCATGATTCTGGAAACTACAAAACCAATACTTGTGTAGAAATTTGTGTATGAAAGATCTGGACTCTGAATACTCACGTCAGAAAAATAGTGTACTAGTGTGCCAGTTTATTTGCATTAACAAATTTTAATGAATGGCTTTGCACTGCATGGTTTCAGTACTAGCAGGCATTTCTACAGAGCTCTGTGGACTTCAGGTCAGTCAAGTCACACTTGGATGCAATGTAGAAGCACAGTAACCATACTGTAAACGAGACCTCGATCATAATGTCATTGTACTTCTTTCACCCAGGGTTTTGGTAGTTGCTGAAACTCCCATTACCATAACCCTGGCAGCAAGTCAACATTCCCAAACACTGGAGAAGCATCTCACAGATGCTTTGTAACAGTGCTCTGCTTCAAAAAAATAGGAGTATCTACCGATGCGTAGTTTTGTGGACTGTTGTCATGTCATAATAAAAATCACTAACTCTTGCGCTCAAACGTCAAAACACTTTTTCCTTTTTTATTCTGTCCAACACAAATTGCTACTAGTTATATCCTTCTAGCCCCCTAATCGTTAGATATTTCCCATAGGGAATGTTCACAAACTGGCGCCAGCAAAAAACCCAAACCAATGTCACACATGCATCATTCACGCATTCAGAATTTTCTGAAATACTTTCACTCACTTTTTATGCTAAATATGAACAGGTAAACGGTAAAGATGATGTTTTCAGCGACACTTTTAAACTTTCTATCTTGCCAGAACTGTCGTTGTTATACCGTTCTTTCTCCTGCTGTTTCAGCATGTGCATCTTTGTCTTTCACAATAAGGTTGGACAACTCTCTACCACCTTGTTGTTTGCAAAGTTTTCAGTTCAGCTGAGATCCTGAGATTAATCATGCTGAGCTAAGCAAAACAAGGCTGGCAAACTGCTATAAAAACCATGGTGTTATTAATTCATTCTTTCTGATTTACGTAAGATATGGAAATATGAAGACACCACAATAATTTCCCTATCTAGCTACAACTTTCTCCTTCTGTATATGCACCAATATTTTTCACACTGGCTGCTTGCAAGCCTGAAGACAGTGACAAAAACAATTTTTAAATGGAGTTCATTTCTCAGACAAAACTGAACATCCATCATTTTCCTGCCCAAGCACTGACACTAGTTTGCACTTTTGAGAATTCCAAAGAGAATTGCAAACTCAATTGTTTTTAAGAGACAGAACTTGGCTTAGGGAGTAGAATGCCTCCTCCTAGCTTACCCCTCCCTCCCCCAGTGCAAATTCGTGTTACAGACTGGACGACTCCAGTAAGAAGCATTCAAGATGGTATAATACAGACTGGTAAATACGGCTCAATAATCAGGTTTGTGAAGGTGCAGAGCATATAAGGGATTTATTTTTGATAGCGCATCTATACACATATACATCGCCAAGCCCCCATTGAGAAGCAGACCACTCCAAGTGATTAATACAGCTCAAGGGGGCAGATAAGAGATCAATGACAAAAATCACCTGGTAAAAAAAAGTAAAAGGTGTTGCATTAAAAGGGCTTTTACTTTGCATGCGAAACAATACCGAGAAACCTGTATTTTAGCACTTGTACTCAACAAGCACTCCAAAGTATGCTGGGATGAGAACAGAAACCCATCCTTTCTAATAATCTTGTGACAAAAGCTAAAAGACATCATCCTATTAACTAGTGATCTCAACTGCTAATGCAGAGTACTTCCTGGTGCCTTTTATGTAGAATGCCGCTATTAAAAAACCACTAAACATTCACTGTGAACAACACAGAATCATTCATCTTTTATCAGCATCTCTTGTTAGAGGAGCATGAGAGGGGCTGAAGGTGTCATTGATATTATAGAGTGGAAATTAATCAGAAATTTTTCTCATATTTTCCTCATCACACTCATTTACTTTGGTACAAATTTCCCCCTGCTAAAAAGTTCATACCCAGCCCCCTGTTGTACGCTTTTAAGTTGAGAATATTCAACGAGTGCGTCAACTGAAAGGCACCAGGTCCTAACACAAAAAGCATTCGAAATTCTCATTTAGTTGTCTTTATTTTGCTAGCGCCATGTGGTCCTTGAAGATGTAGAAAACACGGGAAGCCGAGTAAAGATCAGAGCAAGCTCATTAGCATTCTGACAAAATTGGAGTGGTGGAGATGTATAGTTTGCCTAGTTTGTCGTTTTGAAAGCTACCGGTGGTAAGCTTTCTATTTCATTGTGCTTTTGTCTTTTTTGGGGGTTTTCAACGCAGCGGGGTGGTTGTTAGCCTAGGTTTTCACAGTGCATTGTGGGAACCCTGCCTGCACATTCAGCCTATATAGTATCATTCGAGTTCAAGTCAAAAAGTGTTTTTTTTTTTTCCCCTCTATTTATTTCATAATCACCTATGCTAATGCATAATTGTCGTCTGGCTGTCAAAACCCATCCTGCCTGACACCTGGTTATTATAAAGTTAAAAAAAAAAAAAGAAAGAACAAAACCCCCAAATAAAATAAACTCCGAGCTGTATTTAAAAATAAAACCTTTTAAACACGTTGCTAGTTTTCTTCAAAAGACAAGATAAGAAGAAATTAATTTAAATTCCACTATTTACAATAAACTAGGAATGAATTTGAGACAGATCCAGTTGATTAGAATTCAAAAGAGACTCTTTCACCGTATAAGATCCCCAATTCTATTTCAGAGCCTCTTGAAGGAAAGATGAGTTTATGCTCCAGAATTATGTAAATAACGAATTACCTCTTAGAAGACCTAAAGAAGTTATTACTCTGGTCATTTGATTTATTTTTTTTTTTTTTAAACATAAGGCTCACTTTGAAGGGCTAAAAGGGCTACATTAATGCTGCTATTCGACATGAACGTTTCCAAGTTGCAATGAAATGGATAAAGGTCTTTTTGGATGAATTTATCTGCTAAACCCTTGTGGTTGCCCTCCTATCTCGGATGATGACCCAAAAGAATGTCAACAGCTCATTTCCCCGAGAGCTGGAAAGAGTCACTACACAAGCCATAATCTGCACGTTCTCAAAGAACCGTTTCAAACGGTACATTTCACAAGCCGTTTAAAGAGATTTTTTTTTTTTTCTCTCATCTCCACTATCCTACCAGTACTTCGGACACCAGCGCCTCGGAAATGAGAGCTTTAACGAAGTTGAAACGTGACTTTTTACGTGTTGTCTTGGAGGGTCGTGCATATGTGCACACGTGTACACGCACTGTGCAACACGTGAGTCCCCACGGATTCCCACGCGCTTCAAATTCACGTTGCTAAATTCTAGCCGCACTACAGCAGGGACAACCAAATGCTAAGAATCCAAATACATTAAGTCACCCCTAATTTACTCATTGGATTTTCTTAATATAATGTGTGTCAGGCTGCCAAAATCGCAGATATCCCTTTAGTAGGAAAGGATAAAACCCGGCTTGAAAGGAGTTACAATGGTCTAGTTTGGATACAGTAAATTTTACAATGGAGTGGGGATTAAAGATTTATTTACTTAGCAAGGGGGAAGGGATAAACAAATATGAAGAGAAAGAGCTGCTTTATACAAAACCTTCAAAATTCTTTCTTTTTGTCATGCACTTGGATAGCATCATTATGTTTATCAAAACAGCCTCAGAGGTGCAGCCAGCCTCTGCTGATCAAGAAAAGCAAACCGTCAGGCCAAAGAGGGAACACTGGTCTTCAAAAACCAAACAACAAAAAAGTACAAGCAGGTGAGTGCCTGGAGACAGAAAGCTCGGAGATACCCTCATAGCTGTGTGGATTGACAGATCTAAATTTTTCCATCATATTTAAAATCTAATTTCACTCTATGCCCTTGTAAAATACATGAGATTTCATCACAGGAGATGGTGCAACATTTAAGCTTTACGTGAAGAACTACATTCCCTTCCCAACTAAAACCACCCCCCAGCCCTGAGAGTTAAATAACAGGCGTTATTTTAAGCTTAACAAAAGGCAGAATTTTGCCAGCTCCGAGGTGGCACCTTTATTTCAAATCTGCTTTTAATTACTCAGTTCCTTTTCATTCAGGTTCTAACTCCCAGCAGAGGCAAATAACCTGGAGACTGTTATCCACACAACAGTAAAGGCGACTGAATTATTTTCTATACTTTGCATTGTGCTTATAGCTGCAAAATTATTTATCTCCTTCACTGCGTTCTACTACGAAAGTTTCCTCCAGAAGAATCGCCGGGACCAGCCATATCAAATTAGAGGGCAGTCAGGAGTGTCTAAGTCCAGCTTTAAAACAAATATCATAACAATTACTTAGCCATATGGAAAATAGGGTATGTCTTTCCTGAAAGCTTTTATACATTTTCTATCTCAATTTCAACTTCATTAGAAACTATTTCTGACTAGCAAGCTGCAAGATTGCTAAATATCTAACTGCTAACTCACCATGAAGAAAGAGACTCTTTTGAATGGCAGAACTTTTCCAAGATGCAAATGAACAATAATCTAATTTTGAGAGTAAATTAACTGAAGGATTCATTTTAGTATGTTTCAAAGTCTCCAAAACAAGTGGCAGTTGCAACCTATGCAATACACACATATACGTGCGCCCCGGCTAACGCAGCACCCCCGCGACACCCAGCTCCCATCTTCAGAAGAACTCGCATTGTACTTATGTTTAAGTTCCTATGACTTAAAGGCCAGATGTTTCACAAATGACCAACAATTGGAGGTTAGAATAAATTAATGACTGATTTCTGAGCTTTGATGGAATTAAGCATACTTCTTTTCTCAATGTGCCATGTGAATGTTCGCCCGTTAAACTTTTTTTTTTTTTTTTTTTTTTGACAAGTGAGGCCACCCGGCAGAAAACAACTGATGCAAAACCCAGGAGTAATCCCTCTGTTTAGTTCAACACTGTGGTTAGCCTTAACACTGCCTCTATTATCCAATGGATTTAGAGAAACTTTCATTTATTTGTTGGCCTCAGTCTTCCAACTTTGTTGCCTTCTTTAAAGGACCCAAGAGCCATTCCTATGTAAATACATTTGCATAGGGCCACAATGAAACTTTCTGGGACTCGGATTAAACTTGCAGAACCAGATAGCTGCACCGCGCATATTTGTGATTTTCATGTAAGTACTTTCACAAATATATACGAGTAAATGAAGCTGATGTCAACTCTCGCTACGGGAATGCCGGGAGTTTAAAAGAAACGCTCCTCCGTCGCAAACTCCGTACCAAAGCCCTGCATGCTGAAACGACTGGCAGACACAGCACCCAAATGTGAAATTACAATATATATAACGAACAAAAAGTCTTTTTCATTTAGGAGCTGTTAAGATCAGCACTTTATTTGCTGCAAAATGTCATCTTCTCTCCTAACCTGTTCCTGTTCCGGTAGGACAACAGGATCCCTGTTGTAAAAGTGATGATTCATAGCTACTTGGTTTTCCTTTTTTCTTTTTTTTTTTGTTGCCTCTGTTTATAAAGAGTACCTAGGGTATAATATATTGTTATACACTGTACACAATACAGCCTTCTTGCAGCCAATTCAAATATAAAGCTTTGCATCCAGCAAGTCTATTAGGAAACAGCACCAGGATTAATCCCTGCAATTACTACCCTCAAAAAATGCTGGTGGACACTCGGTGCAATTTCACCATTCCCACATACAAACTGCCAATACCTTAAAGGTTTATGTTCTGTAAGAGAGGCACGATGGACCTAAAGCATACACTAAGGACTCGTTTTGTAATTTCAGTGGCACTGATGACTGTGGGCCAGGAATTGCATCTGAATATATTCTTTTGGTATGCATTTAAACAGATAACACCTTCTTGCAGGGGCTCAATGAACATAGATATCTAATTCCTTGTATTGCTGTACAGTCTGGTTTAATATAGTTTAAAAAGCTTCGTATACATAATTTAAAAGAAAAATCGTATTATAGCATTATTCGAGTCCACTACTATAATGATTAAAAAAATGAAGCCAAATACATCAAACTCAATCACACACAAAAAATACACTAGCCACTAGAAAATGACTTGCATACTGGAAGCATGTTAATGAAGACACTGGCACAAATCATAAACCAATTCTGATTTACACATTATTTGCTTTACTCCTGACTGTATGGTAAGCCTCTGCTGCCCCGTGCAAATACCATATACAAACCCAATTTCTCTCGTTGGACGAAGCACATCAATACAAAAGCAAATGAACTACCAAAGTGCCCTAATTAACAATTTTGCAAGTGAATGCAGACATCAGTGCACGCTGCAGCCATTAAAGTCTATTCCTTGCCATATCTGTTTCTGTTAACATTTCAATAGACCAATTAAATGACCTTTCCCCCCCCTCAAACTCAATTAAGCTATTTGAACATCAATTGATAACTTACCATGTATTTATGCAAAACGTGCAAGCAAGAGATTAATTTTTTTCAATCCTAATGATGTTTTGAAGAAGAGAAAACTATCTTAACTATCCTGTCCTGGTATTCCATGGAGATGGGGGCCAGGGATGGGATTGCCTCCCAGGGGAGCCTGGTGGGCACGTTGGCATTGTGGCAGGCGGTTTGGAGAAAGCAGGTGTGAGACAGATATTCTTCTTCCATGCCATTTGGTCCCTACCAGGCAGCTGCCTTGGGAGGTGAAAAGAAAGCGGAGACAGCCATCTCTTTCAGCTTGTTGGAGTTATCACATCGCTGGGTCACAGCCAGCACACTGGTAGGTGGGCACAGGGTCACATCAGCCAACTTGTAGATATCCAGAATTGTTTCTTTCTTTTTTCTTTTTTTTTTTTTTTCTCCCCCTGGAGTTTTTACATCTCGTTCTATAGTGAAAAAGCACAAAGGGGTGCCCCAACCAATACACCTTTCTGT